>NC_090321.1:205583291-206206290 GCF_040869045.1 Eurosta solidaginis
AAATTTGATCCGTAAAAATTCAGCACGAAATACCCAAAACAAACTTTTCTTATCTTACTTAAACCAAAAAATTTTTTTTGTTATTATTATTATTTTTTTTTTGACAAGGGTCGAGGAGCAAAAATAAAACAATGCCACTAAACATGTAAAGGAAGAAAATAGCTTAAAATATTTAGCTTCTGGGAGCATTTGAAATTAGCTCCGAAAAGTCTGCAACACAAATGATTTGTACTAGCTTTCTGCGTACATGTCGAAAGCAACCAAAATGTCGAACAAAACAAAAGCATGCAACCAACCAACTGTTATTATGTCTAACGTAAGAGCCACATGTAAGTGTAGATGATATTAACAGGACGCATCCATTGTTATACAATTCTCGTAAAATTCTAAGGTACTTAGAAGTTATGTTGCTACTTAATATAGATAATAACATTTTGGATAATGAAGAATCGCCAAAGCTACGCAGCTATATAAACAGTTAGTCTATGCATTTTCGGAATATGCTTTGTTAAGGCTTGGTTTCCTCCAAAAGCGGAGCGCTAAAGAGCGGCCGGTATACTCACCGTTTCTAGTGGCAACGATGTTGGAAACTACGAACTGTTACGGCAGACGAGTTGCAAAAGTTAATTTTACATTTTTGCATTTTTTTTTTAGTTTTTTAAATTTTTTTTTTAATAAACTCACTAGAAAAAAATGTCTATTCAAAAATGTTGTTTATTTTATAAATAATTTGAAATATTTAACAAAATATTCACCGCTTTGACAATAGCGGTGGGAAAAACCGGTGATGAGCGAGTTTCTACCGTCATGACGGCAGGGTTGTTTTATTTATGCCCGGTCGCTATATTACGTTACGGTGAACTTCACCGTCTTCTTACTTTCCACTTTAATTACCGTTATGTAACGGCCGCTATATAGCGGTACCGCTTTCGAGGAAACCAAGCCTTCACTCTTGTAATTTCATGCCAAGTATGTTTATATTTTCATATGTATGTATATACGTATTAGGGTAGGGCAAAATAAAGTAGAATTAAATTTACTAACAGATATGTGCTTCTTACTGCATTTGAACTACCTCGGCTAAACAGAATGCAGCGTAAAAAGTAAGCTTTCAACTCGACAGCCTTTTAAAGCCCCAGCGGGTTAGGGGGCTTAGGCTGAAGACAGAGTGGGAGCGAGAAGCGTTGCTGTAATATAAAGATAGAAAGCTATGAAAATGATATCCTATTGAAAATTGTAAAGATTGTCAGAGTGCCAGAAACGTTTCAAGCATGCAAAAAAATATGTGGAAATAAAAAGCTTATAACAAGCACTCTGCCACCAACCTTGAAATATACCCGCGGCAGGTATGCCTGCCGTAAGAGGCGACTAAAATATCTAAGTTATTCAAGGGGTTGTGCAGCCCAACCCTTTCAAGGGGTTTTTCAGCGCAATTAATAGCTTTTCCAACCCAATTTGAGATCCTCACCTTCCAGTGGCGAACCCTGTTTCTTTAGCAGCCGAGGTCCTGGCGACCCCAAATTCGTCATGGAGTTAGGGGTGAGGACAATATGGCATACAACGTTCAATGTGGTCATTTTAAATTGTTCTCAACGCGGCCGCGCTTCTACGTCAATGGCATTTGTTACCGGAACGTACCGGATGTATATCAGACTAAGACCATCAATATCTATAACACTCTTCAAGCAACTCGAGGAGTATGTTTATAGCTACAAGACAACAACAACAACAACATCCTCTCAAACGAACTAACTGATAAAGATCTAGCTGCATGAAATGATGAATAAGGACCTCTAGCAATTACATATGTATGTAAGTATGTATGCAATTTCATAAGTGTGGCTTTTTTATACCTAGCTGAGCAGAGCTCAGAGAGTATATTAATTTTGTTCGCATAACGGTGCTTCGTAACGGCATAAACTAATCGAGATAGATATAGACTTCTATATATCAAAATGATTTGGGCGAAAAAAGAAATTCATTTAGCCATGTCCGTCCGTCCATCCGTCTGTCCGTAAACACGACAACTTGAGTAAATTTTGAGGTATCTTAATGAAAGTATGTATGGATATGTAAAAAAATGGCGTGTTCTAGAGAAACACTCCTTCTCAGACCACCAGAGCCAAAACCATAAAGCGCAAACCCCACTGGCGGTCCCATGACTTGGACTTACTTCGCAAATCCTGCTGGACACAGTATAACAAGGCAAAAAGCCTAAACAATGAGCCACAATGGCTATTATACAAAGACAATTTAAAGGCATACAAAAAAGCCCTAAGACAGGCAAAGAGAACCGCGTGGAGAAACTCCTACACAGGAGTAGAAAGCGTTAACGATACAGCAAGGCTGCGATGTTTGCTTTCAAAATCCCAAACAGCAATGAGCTTTTTGCGGAGGCATGATGGTACCTGGACCAGCTCAGAAGGGAGATTCTAGAGCTTCTCCTGGACACACATTTTCCTGGAAACCAGAACTACCCACCAGAGTTACCTGTAACAAATCTGGCCGTAAATATACCCATAACGGAGGAGAGGGTTAAGTGGGCAGTTAAAAGCTTTAAACCTTTCATTGCTGCCGGACCGGACGAGACCACTCCCGCACAACTTATTAACTCCTAGAAGATAACAGGCAGATGGCTATATCATATCTATTCTGCCTGTTTGGTTTTAAATTATATTCCGCATGCGTAGAGAAACGCTACGGTCATCTTCATTCCTAAGGCTGGTAAAGCCTCTTATTACAAGCCAAAGAACTACAGACCGATTAGTCTCCCGTCCTTTGTGCTAAAGGCCCTAAGTGATTTCATAACGGCCACTATTGATAGCAAGCTCATATCTGGCTATCAACATGCCTACATCAAGGGCAAATCCACCGAGACTGCGCTGCACAGCCTAGTCTCTACTATAGAAACATCCTTGATAGAAAATGATTTCTGTCTAGTGGCCTTCCTAGATATGGCAGGAGCCTTCAACTATATAAGTACAGACACCGTCAATAATGTCTTGACGGTTCTGGGCGTAACAACGTTCATCGTGGGACTAATCGATCAACTACACAGGGGAAGGAAAATACTTTCATCCATGGGGAAGTCTGATATAATACGCTATGTCACAAGAGGCACGCCTCAGGGCGGGGTTCTTGCCCCGCTCTTATGGAACCTAACGGTGGACTCGCTATTGCGATACACGCGTTGGGGTGGCGGCAAGGCTGTGGTATATTCGGACGACCTAGCTATTGCTTATAGGGGCAAATTCTCCCAAACATTGTGTGAACTGATGCAAGTAGCACTGCGGGAGGTTTCCTCGTGGGCCTCCATATGTGGACTCTGCGTCAACTCAGACAAGGTGGGACTTGTCCTATACACCAAACGATACAAAATACCACCGTTATCTCTACCGGAACTGAATGGTGTGTGCCTTAATCTGGTCGACAGGACTAATTCCTAGGCGTGGTTTTGGACAAAAGGTTGAACTGGAAAGATAATATTATCCAGCGCCAGAAAAAAGCGAATATCGCTTTATACACGTATAAAAGAGCCATAGGCAATAAATGGGGTCTTACCCCAACATTTGCAGATGTGTCTACACATCGATTATCCGACCCATACGGGGTAGTTGTATGGTGGACAGCCTTGGACAAGTCGTCAAACCGAAACTTACTAGAAAAAGTGCACAGATCTGGTATGATCTGCATAAGTGGTGCCCTGAGAACAACGCCAAGCGCTGCTCTTGAAATCATTATTGACATCCTACCTCTGGATCTTGCAGGACACCGCGCAGCTGCAACGTCAGCACTGCTGTTAAGAGAATCGTCCAGCTGGAGCACTAAGCCTACAGGTCACGGCAGCATACTGTGTAAGTACGATTTCCTTCCTCGAAGTACAGACCGGTGTGCGAACACAACAGTTGCACACAGCAACTTCATAGTGAAAATTCCTAGCAGGGAAGATTGGGTGAAGCCGAGCAGGTTCCTGGATACCACAGGCAGAATTTCCATATTTACCGACGGTTCTAAGCTGGACGGTAGAGCTGGAGGGGGGTCTTTTCAAAGTACCCAGATCTCCAACTTTCTTTCAGACTACCTGATCATTGCAGCGTCCTCCAAGCAGAAGTAGCAGCTATCATGGAAGCCGCGACTCAAATAGGCACACAGAATATGAGCAAGGAAATCTTTATTTTCAGGAATAACCAAGTGGCAATAAAATCCCTTGCTTCCTATTCATTCAACTACGAATTCACACTAAACTGTCGCCGATCTCTTGAGGAGATGGCACAACAGAACCGCGTACACCTCACATGGGTCCCGGGACACATGAACATAGAAACTGCGCTGCAAACGAACTTGCTAGGTAGGGTACGACCAGACAGATTCTTCCTGACAAAGAACGCCTAGGTATGCCTTTTGCCACTTGCAAGCTAATTCTAAAAGAGTATACCTACAGTCAAGCCAACGGAAGATGGCTACTAACCCCGGGATGTAGAATATTAAAGCAATCCTGGCCTAAATGGGATACTGAGAGGCCCCGTCACGTCTATACCCTAATCAGGAATAAAATCTCCTCACTTGTAGGAGTTCTTGCTGGGAACTGCCTCATCAGAAGGCATGCAGGAAGGCTAGGAGCACCCTTCCGACGATGCTGCAGAAGTTGTAAAGAAGACGAGGTAGAGGAAACGGTGATGCACGTCACCTGCAACTGCCCGGCGTTAAGTGGCCCCAGTCAACCCTGTCTGGGAGCTCCCTTCCTGAGTGATCTCCACCATGTGTGGGAGCATGATATAAGGGACTTGGTCGCTTTTATCAAGTCCTCGAAATTATTCGAAGAGGAGGGCTAATGGTGTCTTTCTGTGGTACCACAACGGGCCTACTGATACTGGCCTATGTGTACCCATGGGGCAGCCACTACTACCTAACTTAATGAAATTTGATATGTAAGTTCCTGGGCAATCATCTCAGATCTCTATTTAAAATGAACGACTTCGACCATAACCATGCCAATATCGAAAATTTCAAAAAGCCGAAAAAGTGCGATAATTCATTACCAAAGAGGGATAAAGCGATGAAACTTGGTAGGTGGGTTGACCTTATGACGCAGAATAGAAAATTAGTAAAATTTTGGAGAATAGGCGTGGCAACGCCCACTTTTAAAAGAAGGTAATTTAAAAGTTTTTCAAGCTGTGATTTGGCAGCTGAGTATGTAAGGTTCGGTTACACCCGAACTTAGCCTTCTTTACTTGTTTTTTTGAGACTTGCCGATTTCTTATAGGACGAAAGTTGTCGAAGCAAAAATAACATTAAAAAAATGTGTGTGTTTGTTTGCTGTGAACCAGACGTTGAAGCAAACGTTTAGCGAAAGAATTCTACCAAATCACTATGTTAATTGAGATCGATTGATAAAAAAGATCTGCTAAGAATTAGACATACTAGCTGATCTGATAGATATTTTTATAATTAATCTTCTGAGAGTTGAGATTCGAATATGAGTCGTCAGATTTTTAATCTTATAGGCGTTTAAATACTTTTTTGAGCAATAACATAAACAAATTTACGCAATATAGGCAATATTTTGAGTACAGTTCTGTGCAGCTAACATTTTTGAAACATCTAATATACTTCAGAACCCGATGGCAGAACCTGAGGGAAAAGAACTTCGCTAAGTCGCGCAGGGATCGTGATATTTAAAGCCAAACAAGCAAGTTCTAAGTTCTTGTGAAACCTAACATTACATACCCAGCTGTACACTTGAAATGCTGTTGTTGTTTGTTTTGTGTGCTTAATAGTGTTACAAGGCTGCGCAATAATACATATACATATGGTTCTATTCTGAACTAATTTTCGTTTAAACGAAGCCAAAAGGATACAGAGGCTAACACCAATGACCTAGAACGGGTAATAATGCAGTTTTCCTACAGATATGGGGATTTCCCTAATGTTTATTTTAAAATAAAGATATAACAGAACAATAAAGATACGATTGGTACAAAACTATTTTTCGCTAAGATTTAACTTATTACTTTTTGCCTACAACCCCTTTTTAAAGTCATTTATATAAAAGTGGGCGTGGTCCTTAACCAATCTCATCCATTTTTGCTAGAAATATTTCCTACTATAAGGAAAATGTGTGTACCCAATTTTGTTACGATATGTAAATTTTTCTTCGAGTTATGGCTCCCGAAACATTGAAAATTGCTTAGACAAAAAAGGGGCGGTGCCATACCCATTTTCAAAAATTTTAGTGTTTTCCAATTTAATGTTATAATTCAATTTAGAAAGTAAAATTATATTGGTACAAAGCTCTTTTTTGCAAAGATATAGCTTATTATTTACGTCTACGACCCTTTTTAAAGTCTTTTATATAAAAGTGGGCGTGGTCTTTAACCGATCTCGTCCGTTTTTTCTATAAATATTTCCTGCTGTAGGGAAAATTTTTGTACCCAATTTTATTACGATCAGTTAATTTTTCTTCGACTTATGGCTCCCGAAACATAAAGAATTGCTTAGTCATAAAAGGGGCGGTGCCACGCCCGTTTTTTTTTTTAATTTAGGTTTTTCCTATTTATTATTATAAATCCAGTTGGGAAATTAAATACCATTGATATAAAACTTTTTTTTGCAAAAATATAGCTTATTTTATTCGTCCACGAGCCCTTTGAAAATCTTTTATATAAAAGTGGGCGTGGTCCTTAACCGAATTTTTTAATTTTTCTTCAAAACATTCCCTATACTAAAGGCAACCTCTTTGGCGGATGTTGTTACGATAGGTTTAATGATTTTTGATTAATAATTTTGTAAAATTTACTTTATCACAAGTGGGCGGTGCCACGCCCATTTTAAAAATTGTTTCAGATTTTTGTCAAAAGTCTCAATATCAGTCCACACGTCAAATTTCAACATTCCAGGTGTATTATTTACTAAATAACCGGGTTTTTTTGTTTTCCAAAATGTCATATATATAAAAAGTGGGCGTAGTTATCATCCGATTTCGCTCTTTTTCAATACCAATCTATTCTGGGTCCAGATAAGTTCGTGTACAAATTTAGTGAAAGCATCTCAATATTTACTCAAGTTATCGTGTAACGGACGGACGGACATGGCTCAATCAAAATTTTTTTCGATACTGATGATTTTGATATATGGAAGTATATATCTATCTCGTTTCCTTTATACCTGTACAATCAACCGTTACCCAAACAAAGTTATAATATCCTGTGTACAAGTACGGCTGGGTTTAAAAACGACCGAGCTTAGAAACGAATTGAGATTAAAAAAAATAGTTACGAAATTTGGCTTGAAATTTTAAATTTTTTTCGTAGGTCAAAGGACTGCAATATCTATCACAAAAATATCCGCCAGTAGGCGCGCGTAATGGTTGTTGAAATAAAACGACACATTTTTCGTTTAGTTTTGATTCATTTTTATAAAATATTTTAAAAAAAATGTTTGCACTTTCTTCTTTGGAAAACATATTTAATCAACGTAATATTTTTATTTATAAAATTTAGAAAAATAGTATTCAATATTGCATCATTCTCTCTGGTTTTTAAAAGTACTTAAGGAAACAAAAGCATTACTTGTAAAAATTTAAAATAAATGATAACAATTTTTTCACTGACTTTATTCAGGCTTGTTTGCATTTGCCAAGTAAGTATAGTGGGGGAATTAAGATAACTCGTGTGAAATAAAGCACATGACAACCACCACAAAGGAAGAACATACGCATATACAACTTCAAATTTTGGTCACACACCTCTGCGCTTTCACATATACATACATACCATTAACAACATACAAGGATATAAATTAAGAGTTCAAAGTGATGTTGAGCAAATTTCAGAAATTTCATGAAGCTTAAAGCAAGCATATAAACCAGTGGTCGGCCGAAATTTAAATACAAGTGTGTTTGTACGAGCGAGAGCGCGAGTATCCCTTCAGGAAAGAAAAGTTGAAACTACAACAAGCAGATGGTGAATTTATTAAACATAGTTACATCAAAATTTTTGGAAAATTTGATTTTTGATTCAAAAATAGTTTGAAATATTCCCAAGTCCCTTTACTGGTCAAGTTGTCCTCGTTTCAAAGGGTAACCGATGCAAATAACGCAAATAAAATAGCTTAAAAAATCAGATATCAAAACTAATAAAGGCGCCGCAACCAGAGAAGTACAAAATATTTAAAAGATTTTTTTGACTATTTCATATTTCATATTTCATATCTTTATTAAGTCAAATGGTAACAACCTTACTGACTAGATTACAGGTTAACTTAGTACTATTTTAACAATTTTAAAGTAAGATTTACTGAGATAAGTAATAGGACTCAATGCGTGCCTTAAACAGAGACCTTGGCATGGCAAAGTCCAGGTCAAGGCTTCTGGATAGGCGATTAAATTCTACAAGACCTCTTATAAGAGGTGCGAAACTGAAGTAATTCGAACGCAGCACTTCAACGCGGAATGTACTGTGAAAGCGGAGAGCTCTGTTAGGGACATTGAAATTCAACTGCCCAAGTAGTTCTGAGCAGTCAATGGCACCGGATATTATGTCAAAAATAAACATTACGTTTTGAACAAGACGTCTAACTTCAAGTGGCAAGACATTGATAAGCATGCATCTTGCATTGTAGGGTGGCAGGGGATTAACAAATTGCAGAGGTTGAAGAGCAAATCGTATGAACTTGCGCTGAATTCTTTCAATTCTTAAAGAGTGTGAGGAGTATATGGGATTCCAGATGACTGATGCATACTCTAACTTGGAACGCACTAAGGCATTGTATAAGATTTTCCTGGTATATGGGTCCTTGAAATCCTTGGCATATCGTCGCAAGAAAGCTAAGTTGGTATAAGCCTTTGGTATGAGAAAGTTTACATGATTACAAAAAGTAAAAGATGAGTCAAAAATTACGCCAAGATCGCGAAACTCATTAATTGACGCAAGAGTTACATTTGAAATCGAGTACGCGAATGAAACCACATTCGTAGACTTAGTATACGTCATGTGGCAGCATTTACTAATATTGAGTCGCAGATTATTTTGACAGGCCCAATTATTTATAGCATTCAGATCTTCTTGCAGACGCAATGCATCAGAAGTACAGGCGATTCTCCTAAAGAGTTTTAAGTCGTCAGCATAAAGCAAATAATTCGAATTGTTTATGCATGAGCCAACATCATTAATAAACATTAAGAACAAAATAGGACCAAGGATGCTACCTTGTGGTACACCCGAAGTTGCTGAGAATTCATAAGACTTAGTTCTCTCGATTTCAACAAAAGATATTCTATTTTCCAAATAGGACTTCACCCACGACAGAAAGCTTGAGTGAAAGCCCATGTTTTCAAGTTTCCACAGAAATTTGTGCGAAACTGTGTCAAAAGCCTTGGAAAAATCCGTATATATGGTGTCAACTTGACATCCATCCTTAAACGCAGAGACACAAAACTGAGAGAAAACAGCCAGATTTGTAGTAGTCGAACGTCCCGCAATGAAACCATGCTGACATGGATCGACTATTTTATTTATAGCGAATGATACTTTGTTTTTAACTACCTTTTCAAAAAGTTTTGAACATGTTGACAGTTTGGATATTGGCCTATAATTCTTTACTTCATTTTTATTGCCTGACTTGAAGATAGGAGTGATAGACACCAGCTTCCAGCGATCAACAAAAACTCCAGACGATAGCGAAATATTGAAAATGTGGCACAGTGGCACACAAAGAGAAATACTACATTTCTTAAAAAAAAAAGAGGACAATCCATCAATATCATTTTTGATTGAGGTCTGTAAGGAGGATACACCCATGATAATATCGGTCTCAGACAAGGACAGAGACCCAAAGTCTAAAGGTTTGGGGCTATCAGTAAGATACCTGTTATCAAAGTTATCGGCCTCAACAACAAACGTAGATTTGAAAAAATCAGCAAAAAGATTTGCCGAATCGACCAAACTGTTGGAGCAAATGTCATTAAATTTGACACAGGTAGGTATATTAGAACAACCTTCCTTTGAACGAACATAGTTCCAAAAAGATTTAGGATTAACTTTCAACTCATCTTCAACTCTAGAAACGTATTTGTTGTACAAAAACTTATCAAGAACATTGAACTGCGTCATATAGGAAGTATACCGATCTTTAAAAACAGTATCGCTGGTATCCTTGTATAATTTAAAGTACTTATTTCTTTGATTTTTCAACTTTTTCAACCTAGTATTGTACCAGGGTAGTTTGTGAACTTTAACTGGTAGGAGAGAAAGATTCCTACTGAATATGTCAGCCATCTTTACCAGAAAAATGTCGAAACATTCAGTTGCATTTTTAGCAAAGAAAATAGATGTCCAGTCTATTTCAGATATGAGAGAGTTTAAGGATTCATAATTTGCATCCTTAAAGTTATAGGCGCGCTCATTATTATTTATATTGTTTTTCGGCACTAGGTCGAAGAATTCAATAGATAAATATAGGGCTACATGATGCATATCTGATTTATATATAGGAAACACACATTCAGTCAAGTGAGTTATGAGGTTCTCATCGACAAAAATTAGGTCCAAAATATTGTTTAACTGGTTCACGAAACTGTTAATCTGAATTAAATTGGCACTAAAAAGGGTGTCTAAAAAATTAATCTCATGGGGATGATGAACATTAGTAGGTGTTAAGATATCATCTTCTAGTAATTTCGACCAAACAACCTTGCTGAGATTAAAATCTCCCAGGACGCAAAAATTACTATCAACATTATATTCATATAGGTCAAATATATTATTAACATGAGCAAAGTAGAGCAAATCTGTGCTGCAAGGCGGAATGTAAGAAACGCAGATAAATAAATTACCAGAAGGCCCAGTAATACAGACACAAAGCTGGTCCAAGAGAGAGTCATCGTTAGAAAGCGGCACAAAAGAAGAGAGAAGAGAACGCCTTACAGCAATTAACACCCCACCGCCTCTGAGACGCCCTGTTTTAATAGGGTCTCTATCCTTTCGATAAGTTTGAAACAGACTATGATCAAAAAATTCTGAGTCAGAGAAGTCATTATTAAGCCAAGTCTCAACAATGACGTAGACATCATAGTCGCACCGTGAAGTGGCTAAAAATATATCTTTAGATTTCGCTAAGTTACTTTAAACCGTTCTATAATAATTTTATACAGGGAAGAGGTTAAACTTTTTCGACTTTTTTTTTTTTTTTTTTTTGCTCAGAAAAAAGTTAGTGCGGAATGAAATTGCTACAGCTTTAGTTATTATAATTGACCAAAAAAACTTACATTGATTTGAAATGTTATTACTCACCACAAATCCTAATAGATAGAAACCCAAACCGTAACATATTTGCAAAATAAGTTAGTTATGGAGATGCTGACTTACCAGTTGTTTTTGCCCATCAAAATATTTCTCACAGGGAATCTTTACATTTGCACGACAGCCGTGCGCAGTGTTTAATCGTTGCTGTCTCGACCATTGTAAATTTTACCAAGTAGCGCAACTAACAGCTGATCGGTGAAAATTCGCACATTCACACGCACAGTTCTCGACTCAGTTTCAAAAAAAACTTTAGATTATTTAACTCAAATTTTAAAGTGAGATAATCATTACGAATTTATGTATATACAATATATAAGGCGTTTTTGTTGTTATTAAAACAATAGTTTTATTTATATTAATACTTTTATCATTTTTTTTTTTTTTAACTTTGAAAAAACTCCGAACACCATTCCTTCATTATATGACATTCGACTGCCTAGTCCACTGCCTTCCACTCTATTCGCAACATAACCTCCATTTAAGCTGCCAAAATATATAGTAAACAATGGTCTCGACAACGACTGAATGATTGAGAATAAGAATATGTGTGAAGCAAGTCTGGCTCAATTGAGCTATGGCGCACTGACCCCTGACATAAACAAAGAGTCGTTCACATTCTTCTTCTTATTTTTGTTGATATACAATTAGCTCATAATGCAAGGTGTTTCTTATAAGGAATTATCTCTTTTATTTTCGTTGTCTAGCTTAAATATTTCTTTTTTATCTATAAAACGGGAGAAAACCTATTGTTTTCTGACATATTTATAGGAATTTTGCGTTTGAGTTTATTTAATATTTGGGGTCAATCTATACAACGCGACATCAGGGCGGACAAGTCCACAGCTGTTTCTATTATACCTGGAAAATATCTTTAAAGCCTTTTCTCCCCGGAATAAGATATGAAACCTCACCCTTGTGTACGCACTCGCGCCTT
This sequence comes from Eurosta solidaginis, assembly GCF_040869045.1. Lineage (NCBI taxonomy): Eukaryota > Metazoa > Arthropoda > Insecta > Diptera > Tephritidae > Eurosta > Eurosta solidaginis. The sequence continues at coordinate 205,595,526 of NC_090321.1, forward strand.
GTCGATTTAATTCCGCGTTGTATAAATTTTTTCAAAAATATTCAATAAATTAGTAGGAGAGTTCAAGATTTTGTGCAAATAATCTAGCATCATTGCATTGCAAACTTGTGTTGTATATTTTTTACAATGCACTAGCAAAATACATGGCAATACATTTGCGACGGCATGGCAAATATGCAACATCAAAACCGTCGTTTAATTATTCAACATTGAAGAGCAAATCAACAACTGTCAAAACTAAACAAAATACGCAAAGAAAAAATTGAAAACGAAAAAAGTTGTTCACGATTCGTAGCTTTTATTTGCAAAAGCAACGTTTTCAAAATCAAATATACACAATTTTTAACTCCCGTAATAATTTTTTTTTGTGTTCTATTGTACGTTTGTACATACTCTTATATCTCTCATCCACTCATCACATGCATAACTTTAATTAAAAAAAATTATCTTTAGAAAAAAAAATATATATGTTTGTGTAGATGCAGGAAAATTGAAATACAGGCACTATGAACATAAGTTACAACAGAGGATTTGCAGTATGTGCAGTAAATACTTTCCTATTTTTTAATTAAACTTTGTATGTTGAATCAAATAATTCTTTACTCACCTGTTGAATATCTGGGACCATTATTTATATCCGCAACGATACCGCCATATGATGATAGGTGATGGCTGGAACCTCCGGTGCCCGAGACAACGGCTATTTCGTCCAACTCATGGCCCGGCGAGGTACCAGCCGACACTAAACGCGTCGATGATGTCGCTGTATTACCTTGTGAATGTGTGCGACCGCGTAAAGAGAGTACCAGCCTTTTGGCTGTGGACATTCCCGTTGGGCGCAGATATTGGCACTGTAAAGAGAAATTAAAAACAAAATTTTGCTGGTTAATACGATATATACTTTTTTTTTTTTTTTTTTTTGATTTTTTTAAATCTGTCATCATTAGAAATCAAGTAACTTTTAAAATTTGGAAGTAAGAAGGTTGTTCTACTAACTTAGCAGTTACAGTTGCAAATTCCTGACTTTGTTTTTATTCCTACGCGAAATGCAGTAATACACTATCGAAAAGCAAAGGAAAGCTCATTCTGGCCAAACATATCGATCTTATTTGGAACAAAATTTTATACGGACATACTTTGTAATGCTGCTACCAGTAGCATCATATCGCACAACTAAATCAATAGGCAGCTAACATAAGAATCTTAAATTTCGAAGCTACGAGTATCTCCGGCCTTCCTATTTCAAAACCTACCGAGTTGGTTACTCGATTTATAAAACTCCACCAAACAATAAGCAAATACTTTGTAAAAATTTTAAATTTCATAGGCGCATTTGTGAGAGGTAGTCAGATTTTCGAGTTTTCTGAACATTGCGATTTTTTTGGGTTGATAGCTGTTTTGATAAAAGTGTGCGATATATTGACACAACTTACCGCCTTACTGCTTTACACCCCTATTATGAACTCTTACGATACACGATAAACGCTTGCAATCTGTTATACCGTATTATGAAATAAATTCTAGCGTATGAAACCCGATCGTTAGCGTTTATTTTGTTGTTGTTGTTGTAGCGATAAGGACACTCCACGAAGGCCTTGGGGAGTGTTATCGATGTTGATGGTCTTTTGCCGGATGCAGATCCGGTACGTTCCGGTACCAAGCCCGACCTTCTCGGAAACGATTTGTTATGACCACATGCGGTCTTCTTGGCCACACCGCCCTCCCGTAGGTGAGGCTGACAATTGGGTTTGAAGAAGCTATATATTGCGATGGCAACCTGGAAGGTTTGCGCTACACAACCCCATGAATCTGGTATTTAGTCGCCTCTTACGACAGGCATACCTACCGCGGGTATATTCTGACCACCGAATCCACTGGGGAACCGTTAGCGTTTATCGTTTATCGTGGTATTGCCATACGCTAACTATCGCATCAGCTGTTCAATTTTCTACGCTAGCTATCGTTGATAAATTTTAGCACGATACGTTGGGAGCGATTAAAAAAAGTAAATGTAAAATTATTACAAAATCCAAAAGAAACCAACTAAAGCCTCATTCCCAACAATCTGTCTCAACACCCTGGGCAAGAAACCTTAAAGTGGCACAAACCTTCAAAATATTTGGACATGTTTTTACGGGTGCGTAAACTGCCTTCTACTTCTGTTAAGGCATACTCTGAAATCTATTTTTTTTTTTATTAAACTTTTTTTTTACTTTTAGTATGTCAAGTACTTACAGTGTAGAGTTCATTTCAAGAAGACTGAAAGCATCTCTCAATTTTCTTCTTGCTATGGCCTCTATGCGAGTCTCGTCATTTGGTTCATTTGAGTTTATATAAAAGGCAACAAAGTTTGCAGAAAATATTTTATTATTACAGCTTTTAAAAACTGATGGCACTTTTACGTACAAGACAATTGAACTGTTAGTATTTACGTTTTGCTATCTGTTTTGTATAGATTCACAAACATTTTTAAACAAAAATCTGCTCTCATTCACAATGGTACATCTATCGGGCGTGTAGAAAAAACAATATGAAAGCTGATTTTTTACGATACGCTAGCAAGCGTTTATCGTCTATCGTATGAAAATTCATAATAGGGGTGTTAGTAATATATCAAACTAGCATACCCATATTCATTTAAAACTTCTACTCAATTGCTCACTTAATAATTGTGAACATTTCTACCGTGGCGAACCATACGGCCTTCACAAATAATTTATTATGATTTATACTTAAATACAAATATTTTCATTTCGTAAAAGTATCAGGACCAGGTGGAAAACGATTCGAATAAGCTTGTTGTGGCCTATTGGCGACAGTTAACCCAGATAACAAGCGACTGGCACGCCTTGTTCGACGGTCATAAGTGAGTAATTAAGTCTGGAGGGAAACGTTTCGCATTGATCGTCCTAATATTTTTATACTCAGCGTGCTTTGCACACAGAGTATATTAGCTTTGATTGGATAACGGTTGGTTTTACAGGTATAAAGGAATCGAAATAGATATAGACTTCCATATATCGAAATCACCAGTATCGAAAAAAATTTGATTGAGCCATGTCCGCCCGTCTGTCCCTTAACAAGATAACTTGAGTAAATATTGAGATATCTTCACCAACTTTGGGACACAAGCTTATCTGGACCCACAATAGATTGGTATTGAAAATGAGCGAAATCAGATGATAACCACGCCCACCTTTTATATATATATCATTTTGGAAAACACAAAAAACCTGACTATTTAGTAAATAGTACACCTATAATGTTGAAATTTCACGTGTGGACTGATATTGAGACTCTTGATAAAAATTTAAAAAATTTTTTTGAAATGGGCGTGGCACCGCCCACTTGTGATAAAGTTAATTTTAAAAATATTATTAATCATAAATCAAAAATCGTTAAACCTATCGTAACAAAATTCGGCAGAGAGGTTGCCTTTATTATAGGGATTGCTTTTATATAAAAGATTTTTAAAAGGGTCGTGGGCGAATAAAATAAGTTATATCTTTGCAAAAAAAAAAGCTTTATATCAATGGTATTTCATTTCCCAAGTGGAAATATAACAGTAAATAGGAAAACTTCAAATTAAAAAAAATGGGCGCGGCACCGCCCCTTTTATGACTGAGCAATTTTCTATGTTTCGGGAGCCATAACTCGAAGAAAAATTAGCATAGCGTAATGAAATTGTGTTCACATATTTTCCTTATAGCAGAAAGTATTTCTAGTAAAAATGGACTAGAATAATAAGCTATAACTTAGCAAAAAATAATTTTGAATCAACGATATTTCACTTATCAAGTTTTATTGTAAGAGGAAATGGGGAGACACTTCTTTTTTTAAACGGGCGGTACCACGTGTTATGTAGAATAGTAGTTTATAAAATTATATATTGCTATTGCTTTGTATGCTCTATAATTCGCTTGTTAGATCTTTTGAACTGTGCGACCTTTTTCACTTAATCGCGTTTTCGTAGTTTGGTGAAACAAAAAAGCAATAAATACTCTTCTTCACATTAGCCACTTTACTGCGTACGGTCTACGCTCCAGGCACGTAAAAGCATATAACCAACACAATATGACTGAGTGTATATCATTACGTCCTTCTACTGCTTCCAATGGATTTCATATACTCCTTTGCTTTTGCAAATATTTTCTTCCTTATTACCAAATATTTAATGTTTATTATTTTGCTTTCTTCAGCACCGATACTACATACCTCAAGAAAATAGCATCCCTATTCTTCCTGGTCATTTGTTACATAAGCAAGTACGTAGTACTTATAAAACATAAACATCAAGCATTGTAACAAATTACTTTGATTACATTTGCCTTTATACTCTATAAATATACGTATATGTGTTTATGGGTATGCTAGACCGTATGGAAAATTTCGAGGTACAATGCCTTATAGCAGTAAAGCTTTTTCCAAATAAAACGAAAAAACGATATAAGTTACAGCAAAAAATGTTATGGAGGCTTACGTCTGCCGCTGTCATGAGCAAATCCTACGACGTTACACTCATAAAGCGACTCATATCTATAAAGAGTCAAGACTTAACTCATGATGGGCATAATAAGTGGACACTGCATTCTGGCTTCGCATGCTTATAAGTTAGGCCTTGTCAGTAATAGCAGATGAGGGAGGTGATCCAGCTAAAAAAGGCGGCAGAAATGCCAGGTCTCGGGGCAGCAATTAAACTAGGTCCTAGAAAACTTCTAGTATTTGTCAACGGAATGGAGTTATTCTATAACATAAGTCCTGATGGCCGCCGTGATGTGGTAGTAGCGTACTCTGGCTATCACGTCGAGTATCCTGGGTTCAAATCCAAAATCCAAAAAGTAACATCAAAATTTAGAAAAAAAGTTCTTTCAATTAAAAAACAGTATTTCATTTCTAATCCGGTTCGCCTCTAGAAAGTGATTTGGCAAACGTGCCGAGTGTATTTCTGCCATGAAAAGCTTCTCAGTGAAAAGTCATCTGCTTTGCAAATGTCGTTCAGATTCGGCATTAAACATTTAGGCCGCATTCCTCCAATTTTTAGCGAAAATTAAAAGGAGCACGACGCAAATTGGAAGAGAAGCTCAGCCCTGATCTCCTCGGAGGTAAATCGCGCCAGGTATTTTGTTAGTTTTTTTAAGTCATGGTGCAATCCTGGGGTTTTTCCTTTTGGCCTTTAAACAAGTTCTTGTAGCACTATGGATATATACAGTCTATGCGAGGTCTTTATTGAGCTTTCACTGCATCCAAACCCGACCTACGTATGACGCCAGAATATGAAAACATATATTTTTATCTTAGCTGTCCTACAAGTATACTTCACATTTGGGTTGTACAGCTATTGTTTGATAAATCTTCACACGGCCTAATTTAAATGTTTGTTATATTTTAACAAATATTTTCTCATTTGTATGTCACTGATTGGCGAACTGATTTTTTTGTACCCCACGTGCCTGGTAGTTAATGTGTGAAATGGAAAAATCCTCAAAATTATATTATTAACACGTACTTCATAGGCCAGTAGATTTCAAACCACCGCTGCGCATGTAAATGTAATTTTTCTTTTGATGCTCCTAATTTGGCACTGCTTAAAAGGGAAAAAATCAATAATGAATCAGTTAAACGGCGTTGACCTTGAAATCATGATATATTTATATAAACACTACAGTACCCAGCAGAGATTTGATATGCCCGAGATATAGAAAAATAATTTGGCTGCCTCCGTAGTGTGATGGTATCGTTCCCCGCCTGCCATACCGAAGATCCTGGGTTCATGCCGGGCAACGCAACATCAAAAATTTTAGAAACAATTTTTTTCAATTAGACGAAAAGAACTCCGAGTGTATTTCTACCATGAAAACTTCTCAGTGTACTTCTGCCATGAAAGCATTTCAGATGTTATTCGGAGTTGAAGGAAAAATTAAGAAGGAGCAAAGCGCAAATTTGAAGAGAAACTCGGCATTAAAACTCTTCAGAACTTATCATGCCTTGCTTTAACTTATTTCGAAATGAAGGCGTATAATGGGTGATAACATTAAACTTGATCGATTTGGTAGTGGGTACAAGAAACATCAGAAGACTCAACAGAAATAAATATACAGCCTTAACAAAAACAAACGGCTCCCTCAATCCGTGTTCTGGAAAGTATAGTTACATTTACCGATCCAAAATTTGTTAAGTATTCCGAATTCAGAACACGACTGTAGGTTTCAAATTGAGCCACAAATGCAGTCCATTAAGTTTACCTGCTGAGTAATATAAACTTGGTTTTCCAAAAAGTGACAACTTCCTTTAATAAAAGTAATTTAGCGTAATCATTTCTACGGAAAGGCCTCAAATTTTGAAGCATTTTTGAAAATGACAATTTGGTTACTGGTAAGTAGAGTATGCATATCAAAAGGTCGAAATAATTTGTTTTCCTTATTTCCGTTCTTAATTTATTTCGAAAATGTGAAATGAGTATCAACCGAATGATAAACGGGCATACATACCTAATTTTCCAAATATGTGTGTAGCGCATCACAGAATTTGGCTTGTGGTGGTTATTTGTAGGCAACGCGGAATGCGATAAGCGAATGACAATTAGTTTTTTTTTTTATACTCAGTTGAGCAGAGCTCACAGAATATATTAACTTTGATTGGATAACGGTTGGTTGTACAGGTATAAAGGAATCGAGATAGATATAGACTTCCATATATCAAAATCATCAGGATCGAAAAAAACTTTGATTGAGCCATATCCGTCCGTCCGTCCGTCCGCCCATTAGCACGATAACTTGAGTAAATTTTGACGTATCTTGACGAAATTTGGTTTGTAGATTCCTGGGCACTCATCTCAGATCGCTATTAAAAATGAACGATATCGGACTATAACCACGCTCACTTTTTCGATATCGAAAATTTCGAAAAATCGAAAAAGTGCGATAATACATTACCAAAGAAAGCGATGAAACTTGGTAGGTAAGTTGAATTTATGACGCGGAATAGAAAATTAGTAAAATTTTCGACAATGGGCGTGGCACCGCCCACTTTTAAAAGAAGGTAATTTAGAAGTTTTGCAAGATGTAATTTGGCATTCGTTGAAGATATCATGATGAAATTTGGCAGGAACATTACTCCTATTATTATATGTATGCTTAATAAAAATTGGAGAACGACCACACCCACTTTTAAAAAAAATTATTTTTTTTTAAATCAAATTTAAAAAAGAAGTTAATAACATAACAGTATATAAGTAAATCATGTCAACATTCAACTCCAGTAATGATATGGTGCAACAAAATACAAAAATAAAAGAAAATTTGAAAATGGGCGTGGCTCCACACTTTTTCATTAGTTTTTTCTACAAATACTTTTAATGCCATAAGTCGAACAAAAATTTACCAATCTTGTGAAATTTGGTAGGGGCTTAGATTCTAGGACGATAACTGTTTTCAGTGAAAAAGGGCGAAATCGGTTGAAGCCACGCACAGTTTTTAAAGACAGTCGACCATCTGTCCTTCCGCTCGGCCGTTAACACGATAACTTGAGCAAAAAACCAAATATATCTTTACTAAACTCAGTTCACGTAATTATCTGAACTCACTTTGTATTGGTATAAAGAATGGCCAAAATCCGACTATGACCACGCCCACTTTTTCGACATCGAAAATTACGAAAAATGCAAAAATTGCTATAACTCTACAACAACTACGAAAAAAGGGATAAAACATGGTAATTGGTTTGGTTTATTGACGCAAAATATAACTTTAGAAAAAAACTTTGTAAAATGGATGTGACACCTACCATATTAATTAGAAGAAAATGAAAAAGTTCTGCAGGACGAAATCAAAAGTCCTTGGAATCTTGGCAGGAATACTGTTCGTGGCATTACATATATAAATAAATTAGCGGTGCCCGATAGATGATGGTATGGGTCCCCTCGTCCACATTTTGTTCGATATCTCGAAAACTCCTTCACATATACAACTACCACCACTCCCTTTTAAAACCCTCATTAATACCTTTAATTTGATAACCACATCGTACAAACACATTACATAGTCACCCTTGGTCCACCTTTATAACGATATACTGAAAAGGTGTCTACCTATAGAACTAAGGCTCACTCCCTTTTAAAATACTCATTAGCACCTTTCATTTGATACCCATATCGTACAAACAAATTCTAGAGTCATCCCTGGTCCACCTTTATGGCAATATCTCGAAAAGGCGTCCACCTATAGAACTAAGGCCCACTCCCTTTTAAAATACTCATTAACACCTTTCATTCGATACCCATATCGTACAAACTAATTCTAGAGTCACCCCTGGTTCACCTTTATGGCGTTATCCCTAAATGGCTTCCACCTATAGAACTATGGCCCTCTTAAAATACTCTTTAATACCTTCCATTTGATACACATGTCATACAACCACATTCCAGGGTTACCCTAGGTTCATTTCCTACATGGTGATTTTCCCTTACTTTGTCTCCATAGCTCTCAACTGAGTATGTAATGTTCGGTTACATCCGAACTTAGCCTTCCTTACTTGTTTTTTTTTTTTTTGGTTTTTTTTTTTTTTTTTTTTTTTTTGGAAATGCTATTGATATAGCGAAATTGCGTTGCGCGAAGAATTAGAAGCATACTTTATGGCGCTTGACATCGTATGCTGTCAAAGATGCCGACATTAGATAATGTTAAGATGTGTGTGTGTGTGTGCTTGTAGTTTCTACATTTGTTTGTGCTTTGTGGCATTTGTGGTTTTTTTGAGACGCTTGGAGTGCTCATCTAACTAAAACACATATTTGCATGTGCATGGGCATACTCACATGCATTAGCTTTGACAGCTGGGCCGAGACATTTGCAAATTTCTTTTGACACACTTTCTTTTTGATTACGGTTCCTTTTTAATGTTGATACCTCTTATAATTTCCTTCCATTTATCTTTCTTCCGTAGTGAAGGTATGTGTTTAATTTATTTTCGTTCTTTAATAACTGAATGTATACATATGTATATATATCTAACCTATTTAATGGTAACTTACTTCAAATTCGAGAAAAAGCTAAGGTTGGATGTATATGGATCAGAGGTAACCAGAAGAGCTTCGCATAGCGTTCACTATCTATTGAAAAGTAGCTAATCAGTACCCACCTTTAGTTCAAGCATTGAACATCTCATTCGTAAATTCTATGCTCAATTTTGCTTTGACTATTTTCATTGTATACTCATTGAACTACAATCAAATTTTTATTTGTATTCGAAGCTCTCCTGGCTCTGTTACCTCTGATATATGTAGATCTACAGAAAAGTAGTTAATTTGAAATGCTGTGAAATAAAGATTCGTGTCCGGTAAATTTGCGAAGAGTAACATTCAATATAATAAGCAGCAATCTCGTAAAATGTCTTTTAGTTTTGATTATTCACATTAATGTTCACATCCATAATGATATTTATATTGATATTCATATTCATATTCATATTCATGTTCATATTCTTGTTTGTTCATATTCATATTCATAATCATATCATCAATCATATTAATATCCATATTCTTGTTAATTTTCATATTCATATTTATATACACATCCATATTCATATTCATATTCATATTTATTATTACTTTCGTGTTCATTCACATACTCATCTTCATTTTTGTCACCTTAACTAACACCATTTTCTTCTTCGTCTCTTTCACCATCATCAAATGGCAGGGGAAATGCCGCTACATGATATTCACCTAATAGTTTTGCAAATGACCTGGCCACAGTCCAAGGTACAAGAACCATGCAGCAATCGATTCCTTCTTAACTCTTGCATCCGCATTGAATATCTTAAATCGCTACTACAAAAGGGGGCAATTTACACGACGCTATGTCTTGAAGTTTGTATTTCACAGTTCCAAATTTCATCACTGACGACCCGAATAAGCCGGTAGAGAAAAAAGAAATAAAAACCACTAATGAAGTAATTACGATATATGCTCAACGTGAGTTCCCGTCAGTGTGTGACTGAACCCCACGGTGTTAGACACGTATCAAATTGCATGATCAGTGGCCCAACTATTGGCCCCATATTACCTTCTTTAACACTTCTTAGCCGAATCATTGGTACAAACTTAGCTTGTAATCGGACGTTTAAATTACAAGTTCTTACCTAGGTATGAAATGGAGCGTATTAAGCCCCGCAATTTTAAGGACAATGGCATCCCTTTGTGAGGCATCTCCACCTTGAATTTTATTCTATGCACAAGTATTTCGCTGTAAGATGTTCTGATCCTAGGGCTCATCATATACATGATACTATTCCACAATTTTGATACAAGTACTAGGGAATGTGAACATCCCGTTCTGAGCACCAGCAAATTCCTCCATCATAATTTATGGCTGTGATTACAACCTAGACAACATATCTGATAGAAATGCTCAATCATTGTAGCATCTGCTACTACTACAGTAAATTGCTGACATTTACACAAGATTAAAATGTACATTCTTTGTGAAAAACTGCGTCGATGTATCAGGGATATATACTAATTTATCACATGTACTAGTCACATTCGCTCTAGTATCAGGTGATTGGTCGTCATGCCCTAACGAAATTTCAAAAAAAAAAAGTGAAGGGAAAAATAATTATCCACAACGATAGACCATTTATGCCACTTTAATTCAACCTGTTTTATCAATTTTTCTCTCCCTATTTTTCTACTGCTTTAGTTATTCACCCAAGGCAGTATCCTTTAATTCTCAACATTCACAATTTTGAAATTTGGTGAAAATTTCTTTTGACCTTCTGCCGAAGAATCTTTGAAATATTTATGCAGAGACCAGGATGATAACGAGGCAATTTGTTTATGTGGATGGACTAAAAGTAAACTTTTTGCCAACTTTCCATCGAAGAAGACTGCATTATTCCGAATAGCCTTATTTATTTTCTGATTCGAAGGCTGAAGCGACCGCATTACTCCGAAGAGAATACTTTATTGCCAACTCCAGCGAAGACTAGACTACATAGCTTCATTAAGTATGATTTAATGGCAACTTCGCCAAAAGTGAACTCGTCGTATTAAGGAAAAACCAAAGACATACATTTGTATATGAAATGAAGCTACAAACTCCGCGATTCATCCAAATCCTCAAGGTAGGAGTTAGAACCTGAATACAATCATTATTTGTTACATTGCATCGGATTACGACTGGGCTGTCCTACTCCATGCTGGACAGTTTTTGAAGACCGTGATAGGGTCCCGCAGGTGGTACACCGCGTCCACTCTGCCCTCTTTTGAGTAAACGTCACTCCAGGATTGATTAGCCTTTTATTTCGTCACTAATACGATGATGTCAATTTGTTACGGTTAGTGTGTACAGTTAGTTTAGAATATTAAAATCTTAAATGATCAACATAAACTAATTTAATTAACAGTATAAACCTGTGGTATTATGATCGCCTTTTACGATCGGTATACCTCAACGGGTAAATTATTGGCCTCTAGTCCGCGGGCGGACTAATGCGGTAAGGAGGAAGAAGAGATAGAACTATAAAGTCTTCTTGTAATACCAAACTATAAAAGACAACGTCCAAGCTGGTTGATAATCAAAAGCGCCACAGAGGTAGCTAAAGATGAGTTTACTTTGGATTGGCAATTTGTACAACTTGCGCTGTTGATGTTGTTGTAGCGATAAGGATACTCCTCGAAGGCTTTGGGGAGTGCTATCGATGTCGATGTTTCCCACCCCAAAATAGATCCGGTACGCTCCGTACTAGTCACATCTGTTCAAATAAGCGTAATTATCTGAAATATTATTTTATATGCTAACCAATACATGCAAACGTAAACCGTTTTCCATTTGTATAAAAAGCACTTTCATGTGCACAAATTGAAAACAAATTTTACACGTTCATGCACACTTACAAACATATTTGGCTGTATATGTATGTCTGCATATATACTTGTCAATTTTCAAAGATGCACAGTGCTCGATCAAGACTCGCTTTCTGCTTAGAACTAATAATTCTCCGAGTAAATTATGTATCTGCAAACAGTTTTTTCTTCTTCGAAAATTGAAAAAACAGAGTACAATGTTTTATTATAAAAAAAATTTTATTATCTATGACCAATATTTTTTTAATTGGAGCTAATTTATATCGGAATCAATGAAAAACTTGTAATTAATTTTTTTTTTTTTGTGTTTTTTTTTTTTTTTTTTGATAAACATTTTTTTATTTCTTTTTTTTTTAGTCTGAGCAAATTTTTAAACATGTTCTATTTAAAATAACTATAAACATTATTTATTAATATTTCTCTTTATAAAAAATTATAATAAATGTAAGGCGCGGTAACCGCCGAAGAGATTAGAGGCCGACCATCTCTTTTTATAGTATTTCATAATTCATAAGTTTGATATTTGTAATTTGAATTTTTTTCGAACTCTGATATAAAATTTAAGAATTCAAAGCAAAATTTATAAAAAATCAGCAAAAATTGATACAAGTTTTCTATAAATCTTCCTTTTGGAAATGTGGAAAAGGCTCTTAAATCTAAAGTTTTTAATTTTTACTAAACAAAATTATTAATATGCACGCAGTTATCAAAGTTTTCCATTTTTTATTTTTTTTTTTTTTTGAAATCCAATAAAAATTTTAAGATTTGAGCAAAAATGTTTTAAAAAAATTTTATATATATAAAAAAGTTTATATTGAAAAAATTATTGTTCTTTTAAAACGTCTGAGCAAGGTTTTCTATAAGCCTGTTTTTCCGTAATCTTTCATATTGTAACGTATTTAGTGAAACTCCGCTTATTTTACACCTTCTTCTAACGTTCGTATCCCTAAACTGTTGAATAAATAACTCTAATATTCAATAATGCAAAATGGCCTTTATTAAAGTACTTTACAATAACACTAATACTTCACAACCAATAGCTTGCTTAAATCAAACTGATTGCTGCTTACTCAGCTTTCGCTCCTTTTATACTCTCTGCTGTGTCGTTCGCATACTTCTATGCTTTTCTTCTGCTAGAATTTACCAGCTAAAAACTACAGATACACGTTTATAGCTTCTCGCATATCCATCTGCGCGTGTATATGTGAGTGATACTTGCACCGACGATTGCATACTCTTGTGAGTAACTCAGATATATGCATGTGTTTCTGCCTATCTCTCCGCACATAATGATTGATTTGTTTATGTAGATATATACAAGTGACTGCCTAGTATCGGCTTAGAGATGATAGTATGCCTTAGTGTTGCTAGTATTCGCCACAATATTTAATAAATTGGGTATCCTCAATCAGATGTTTGATTTTCGAGAAATGCGATACTAATTTCAAAATTTATAAATGTTTAAAAAGAAAATGTTTTAAGTTCGGGCAAACCTGTATATACAATTTAAGGAAAGCAACTATCACCACTTTCTTATTAAAATATTCACTAAGCAATTTTTTTACTAAACAAACATTTTGAGCTATCTGATACGCAGATTGGATAAAACAATCACAAAGTTTCTAAACTTTTCTGCAAATTATATTTCTTCTAAATCTTATACGATTTTTTAAAAATCAAAAAACAAGTTTATATTTAAAAAAATGTTTATATTATATATCGTATTGTATATTGTTTTTTAAAAAAGTCTTTTCGTTTTTAAAAGCATAAGGAAATTTTCGGTAAACCTGTTTTTCCAATGTTTATTTTTATACACGAAGATGGATATTTTTCGAAATCCGGAATAATTCTATGGATTTGAGCATTTTTTGTTTGTTTTTTTTTTTTTGTTTTTTTTTTTTTTTTTTTTGATAAACAATTTATTTTATATACGAAAAAAATTTTTTGAACATATGTATTTAATTAGCTTTATACAATGGTTTCTTTAATTGATATTAGAGAAAAATTGTAAGTTTACAAACGGCGATGGTTACGAGGACATGTTTCTGAATTTCACTTCTTCGTCAGCTAGCTTTCGTTGAAATAAAAAGTCAACTCTTAGAGACCAATTGTACAGCGAACAACGGGACATTCATATGGCTTAGCAGCTAAAGGCTTACACTGATATGAATGTTGGAGATTCGAGTTCAACGCTCAGCTCCCGAAAAGCTAGCTGACGAAGAAGTGAAATTCAGAAACATGTCCTAGTAACCATCGCCGTTTGTAAACTTACAATTTTTCTCTAATATCAATTACAAAAATTTTTGAAGTGAAAAAAAAAATTTCATAAAAAACATCAGGGAAATATTATATGAAAAAATAAAATGCGAATATCAAACTTTTCTATGCTTTTATATTCCACAAAACTGATATATAAAATCAGACTTTTAGTTTAAACAGAAACTGGAAAAAAAAAATTTTAAAAAAGTAATTTTTCCTTAGTGAATAAGTTTTAATTTAAACACCCTTCAAGTGGCTAATTCTTTGTTGTTTCCTTTTTTTGGAAAAAATCTCACAAAAAATATTTTTGTTTTTTAATAAACACACAACGGGTTAAATTTTTTCATTATACGAAAAAACTGTACTCGGTTTATTTTTTAGTATTAGCAGAAATTTAAAAAAAAAAATTAAGAAAAAAAAATTTTTCTCCTGATTGGATAATTAGTACATTAAACTATTTTCAATCTGTTATTTTAATTGGAAAAAAATCACACAAAGAAATGATTTTTTTTTTTTTAACATATAATGAATAACATTTTTTGTTTGTTAGAAGATAAACCTCACATTGTAGATTCGAAGTTCGAAAAAATGAAGAAGTATTTAATAAATATATATTTAAATGGACACAAGTTTTGTCTAAATTCTTTTTTTTTTTTTATGAACTGTGTTTTTTTATGAAGAATTATCTTTGATCGATTTGTGCAAAATTTTGAAATATAACTACAATGTTTCTAAAAGATAAAAACAGTTTTTTTCTTAATGAATAACTTTTGCTTAACAGAAAGTTTACAACGGTATTCCACTGTTTTTTTTTTTTTTTTTTTTTTTTGGAAATTCGGAAACGAAGACTGAGCTATTGTTTGACCAAAAAAAATTTGTCCATGAAAATTTGATTTGTCAAGGAAAATTCATTTTTAATATTACTCAACTTTAGCAATTGGGTTTTCAGCCACGAGCGAACTAAAATCGCCCACTGTGCAATGATTGCGTGCAGCTGCATAAAGCGCCATATTATTTATGCAATTCGCATGCGAATTTCAATTCTGCTTTCTAAGTTTTTTTTGTTTGTTTAATTTCGCCTCACTAATAAACCATTGCGTATCATTCAAGTGGAAACATATTCAATGCAAAACAGAATGCTTAAGTCTACATAGCATTTTGCAAACAAAAGGACTTTTGCATTAAAAATGTTGACCACACACAAACCACATCTGGAAAAGCGAAAATTGTAAACAATTACCATTGCACAATATTGCTTTGCTGCACCCAAACACACTATATACATGCATACATACAGACACAAATACATACATATACACATATGCGCGTAGTACATATAATAGAGTGATTGCAAATTTAAAATAAAAATAATTGGCTACAAATATGAAAATCAGCACGCTTCAGAGCCCACTAATTCCACAGCTGTAGGCAATTATTTTGTACTCTGCATATTGGTCATATAAGCATGCGCCCTTATATATATGAATTTACATATGTATGTAAATGCATAATTTGAAATCGCTGTGGTTAATATGAGGCAATAATTTGGTTTTAAATTTTTAATGCAAACAATTAAGCCGAAAACCTAAATAAACCCCTGTGTATAATGGGGGGGGGGGGGGGGGGGGGGGGGTGAATTTGCTTTTATTTATTTTGTAATTAACGCATCTTATCCTGCATAGCTGAAAGTCCAGTTATTTAAGGGTAATTCTAGGAAATATGAGTTTTCAACGAAATTGGAGTATAGTAAGTTTGGAGTCAATTTAGTAGTGTACATGCAGGATGCAAAGAGCGAAAACTCTTCCCTTGCTTTCTTTTGGCCTTTCAGATTATAGTCTGCATAGCTAAGAGTTTTACCACTTTCAGTAACCAGATTGAAGTTCATCATAAGTAATTTGTGTCTCCCTAGGAAAAAATTATTGGCTTTTCTGCATTGTTGTTTAATCAAAATAACCCGTCTCAGAGGATAAAGGCGGTACTACGGCTACGCGGATATGAGCTGTCTTCTCCTGTGTATGAATCAGGTACTAGCACTTTCTGGTACTAGCTCTACTTTTGGGGGTACGATTTCTCGGCCGCTCAAACCCTGGTATCTGTATTTTGTCTATGTACCACAAGATCAAGGTTAGGTTATTGTGAACTGGCTGGTCCGCGATGACCTCACAAATACTCAATGAGTCCATAGTGATACTAGAAATTTGTTTAACGACCAAACTGAAAAACCCTATCAAAACGCAGTACTTATGTTATAAAATAACTCCGTCTCTTGTCAAATACTTGAAGCTTTCTAAGACCTACGCAACTTGCTGCTTCTAGGTCTATCAGCTGTATAGCTACTAATAGCTGGAATCGTAGCCTGGCAAGCGTAGGACACAATTACAAAACGTGCCCTAGCATTTTCTTCTCCAACCCGCTCTATCTACATTCGCTATAACTGACCAAGCCTGAGCCCAAGCCTCTAAGTACCAATTCGAAGCACAGATATGGTCCAAAGGCATTGATCATCGTTGCAGGTAATAACGCTAGGATCCCTAGATCGCTAGATCTACAGGTGGAATATGCAGAATGCCATATAGTACAGCCGCCGATGTTCCTTTCAGGGCTTCCCTAATGCTTAGCATTGATAGCATACATCCTCCTCACATTTGTTTAGGTAGGTTCGTGTAGCTGTCTACCATGCAAGGACTCCATAGTATAGGATAAGTTTTTCAGTTGCTTTAAATACATATTGATAGATGCCATGTATACCCAGCATTTTTTATTTTTTGTAAGGTATCTACGGTGGAGTCATTCTCCTAGCATGGAATTGGAAGAATTTGGGACCTAGTCCTCCTAGTAAACAACACCAAATCCGTCTTCTCCGCGTGGGCGGTAAACCGTAGATATATGCCCAGCTATGTATATATCGAAGCGGCGTCATAAACGTAAGCCGCAAGTTCGAAGGTCCCTTATCGAACCGCCTAGGCAATTGGTTGATCACCAGCAGATCAAAAGATGACCACCTCATTAAACAGCTATTTTTGTTCTTAGCTTCTCTTCCCATTCGGCTTTCTTATTCACCTTCGTTATGCTCACTTTGAGCACTTTTTCCTAATTATGGAGAGCATGTTTTAACTTTATATAAAAATAACCCGTGGCAGCTTTGAGAGCGGTATCGACAGCTGCAAGTCTATTTGCTGTTGGAGCTCTTTAAACGATGAAGTTTGTAGTGTATTTTGTGGCATCTATAATTGCTAGTTTTCTATTCGCTCTGACAGTATTAAAACCCATGAACCAACTCGGCAGCAAGACAGATGTTGGGACTTTATAATATAAATTTGGGTTCTATAAACGAAAGATGAAATCTGGATCATCTGTCGGCTACTGGAGAAACAAAGCAATTTTCTTTCGATATTAAAATAAAAAGTTGCACTCGGGCGCCACATGCAGTTTTTGTGAAAGAAAGAAAGTAGTTATATTTTTAGAAAATCAAATTCTAACAAATATATGAGTCGTTTATTTTGAAAGTGGTTTAAGTCCATTTTTTTATATTGAGATATTTGTTTGTGTTTTATTTGTTTCAAAAACATTGTTAAGTGGTATTAATTTTTTTATCGCTTTGTGACCTTAAACATATTAGAATATATAACTTAACAAGTTTTGTAAACTTTACAAGAAAAAACGCTGTGTTTCAGAACCTAAAATAGACTTAAACCACTTTCAAAATTAATAAAATGACTTTTTTTGTGAAAAGGAATGAGTTCACTTATTTTTAAGAAATTAAATAATAAAAAATTTAATATTTAAGTTTTGATGTAGATGAATGTAATAGCTTTAAACTAAATAGTGAAGCTTTCAATTTAGATACAGATTTTTATTTACGTAATTAAAAAAATGTTTTTAAAAATAAATATTGTGACGAATATTAGCATCACTAATTGATTCACATCACTAATCTGATACTAAGTAAATAAAGGCACAACAACAATTAAGTAAGCTGCCACTATTTTGTACATCAAATCAATCGTCATTTACTCACATACATGCAAGGCAGCAGAGAGATACGCACAACCGCATGTCATCATCAGCAGAAGAAATACTTACATATACACACGCATATGGATACAAACTACAAATATACATGTACATATATGGATGGAGCATGAATTTTGAGAAGGTACGGACCTTAGAAGAAATAGGTGGACGAGACAACAGAGGGCATAAAAGCAGCGAAAGCTGAGTAGTTCAGAAATCACTTTTGATTTAAGCACGCTATGACATTTTTTTTTAATTCAGGAGAGTCTTTAGTTGTATAGAGGGTAATTTTCATACCCCTGGGTGACTAGGGTCTCGGGATATAGGCCAAAAGGTGGGCCAGTGAATGCCTAGACAGTGTTTATACAATATGGATATCAAATGAAAGCTGTTGATGAGTGCTTTAGTACAGAGTAATATATTATCCAGAGACGGACTGGGACTGGGATTAGGACTTGGACCGGGACTGAGACTCGGAGTGGGGCTGGGACTGGGACTGGAATAAACTACATACCACCCTCTGGGACAGGCAATAAGGGATGCAGAAGAATGAGAAGAAATTGAGAGAAGAGAAAAGAGAGAAGGAGAAGGAGATTGATAAAGAGATAGAATGAGACGAAGATGGAGATAGATGAAGCGAAAAATACGGAGGGAGGAGTGAATAAAATGATTAGGAAAAAGTGAAGAGGGGGGAGGGCACAGTCAGACGGAAAAAGCTTATTAAAATGTATGCAGATAGGCCAAATTTCGGGCAGGACAACGTCTGCCGGGTCTTCTAGTATAACTATAAATACAAATAAAAGTATAAGATCCGCACGGGCGCCCCTGCCTATACTTCCAGAGAAAAAATATGTTTCGTCCGAAATAAAGAATAGGAAATAAAATAAGAAGAAAGCAAATAAGAAAAAAAAAAACAAAAATATAAGGAAAAGGAAAATTTGAGAATTTGTATACTGAATTTTCCCGACCGATGAAATGTCGTATAGTTGGTTCACTTGAAGCCAATCAATTACACCCAAACAAAACATGGACACCAGTGCGTATACGTAACATTTTCTTTTATTATTTGGTATGTGAGTTTAGAAAATATTACGCGTAGGCACTTGTTACCCGTTTTTACAGATGATATGAATAAGTTTACGTGTAATTGGTTGCATTTTATTACGTGCTTTTTTATTTCACTTATTCGTAAATCACTCAGGCAAAATATTGTAAATTTAAAATTTACCCTTCTGAGCTTGAGTTATTTCGCTCCCAAAATTGATGTTCCACAGTTTGTTGTTTGTTTTCGAGTCTACATATAATACGTTCTCGAATGCGACACAAACTATACAAACCTATACTTAATTTCTATGTACTATCGCATTGTTCGCTCAAAAAAAAAATTGCTTTTATTCACTTAGATTAACACAGGCGCGTGAAATCTCTACAGGGTGGGAAGAATCATGTAAAAAATTTAAATCAGCGGAAGAATTGTTTTGAATTTTTCATCGGAGTTTATCAGTGCCTGTATACAGAATGAGAAATTTACATACTTTCAAAATCCCTTGAGGCAAAAAATCAGTTCAACGAAGATGAAGCTGAGCTAAACTTATGAAATACATAAGTAAACACTTAAAGAAAGAAATTTCTGCCAATTGTTATCCATCGCAAATAGCTCTTGATTCAAATTTGCAAAAAGTATTGATTCTCAGTTGGCCGTTTTAATAGTCACATCAACAAGAAAGTTAGCGATAAATAGCTCAGTTAGCTCACAAAATATTACCGTATTCCTTAGTACCACCAAAAACTGTTAAAATAACATATTCCTTTCAGTGTTAGAATAACATTGAAAACTGTTGATATGACAGATATTTGTGTGGTCTTCAGAGCAACGTAGTGAGTGCCATGGTCGTAACTTACTCTGATACATTTGCAAAATATTGGCAGCTGTTCGTTGTTAAAATTACCAATAAAACGCGTTATTTTTAACAGAAAAGACAGTTGGATTGTTTGAGAATTCGTTACTCTTAGAGAATATTGTTAATTTGAGACCAGAAGTTCTCTTCTGTTGAAATTACTGAAGAAATTTGTTTTCTTGACAAGAAACTCGATAGAATTAAACATAATACTAACGTTCAATTATACTAATGTTGTGTTCATTCCGTTTCATTTCTTTCGGTGTACATATGGTTGAGAGTGTAAGCAAGAAAAACTTCAGCACAATAAGAAAAATAAAGAGAACACAAAATAAGTCAAAATTTTTAATTAAAAAACCGGAAGTGGGAACAAATTAAAAGCCTTCTGCATTCTTAATTTTATATTAAGCCCATGTGAATAAGTGTGTTTGCAAGAGACACACACAAATTTAAACATATGGAAATTCATAAGTTATTTAGTTATTTATATGCGTTACTTATTGTGCACAACAACATGATTTCCATTAAGAAATCAAGAAAGAAAAGCTTTTGAGCAACAGTTGCCACCACAACCGCAAAACATTGCAGTCGAATTCTGAGTAACTTCTTCACCAAACAACTTATAAGTTGTGTAAACAAAATTTTGTAGTTGGTAAAATTTTACATTGAATTGCTAGGTCATACTTTTTTTTTTTTTTTTGAGCACTTAACGTTGGAGCACAATACAGACGAGCGCCACATTTTTTGTTTTTCACCAAGCATTTTCGTTGTCAAATTTTCTAAGTAAAAATTACTCTACGACGTTTCCAGAGTAGTTTGCTCTAACTGCTGAGCTATGACATTTATATAACAGAACGTTTTACAACACTTAATAAGTATGCAAGATGTTTGGGAAAAGAATCTATATCTAGCAGCACTTCTCAAAAATGAACTTTCAATTTTTAGATTCAGACCGCTGATAGCGAAGCGTGTCGGGACGAGTACAGGGATCTATTCAGTATTTACAAGCGTTAAATTTCCAGGGCGAAGAGAATCTCATGGAAAATTTTTAGAGTGACCAAGCGAATCAGCACGGTTGAAAAAAGTCCTAGCAAAGGAAAACATAGGCTCAGTCCATGGACTAAGAAAGACAACAGGGAATGTAACGTAATAGTAAGGAGTACCTTGGGGTGCTTTTCGATACACATTTCCCATCGTGAAATGATTTGTAAGAGCCAGCAGACAGCACTCACACTTCGATCAAGGAGCGGGTAGTGCCAGATTTGGTGACCGATACCAAGATCGAGTGGGCAGTGAAGACGTTTTCTAAGTTTAAGTCGCCGGGCCGGCTGGTATATTCCCGGCCATGCTACAAGTTTCTAGTAGAGCGATCGTGGATGGCTTCAAATAATATTCGGTGGATACATAAGACTGAATCATGTACCGCAGTCTTGGAGAACTCCTCATTTAGCTTTCCTACCAAAGGGGCGAGGAAGATCGGTCACATGTATCCCAAAGACTATAGACATATAAACATTAAGATATCAGTGGACAGGAGCACGCCGCAGGGAAGGGTGCTATCACCTCTGCTGTGGAAGCTAGTCATCAACCAAAAACTTACAGCTTACGCAGATGACGTTGCAATTGTCATAAGTGGAAAGCACCTTCCAACGATTTGCTCTTTGATGAACCGGGATATTCAAACCCGGGCATCTAATGTCGGGTTGACAGCCAACGCAAAGAAGACGAGTTTGGTCTTGTTTACAAAGGGGTACAAGGTCGCAAATTGGACCAGGCCTAAGTTAGGACGGGGTGAGCGTACAGTAGAAACCTCCCACAAAATATATAAGAATCATCCTAGACAGTAAGCTGTCGTTAAAGCTCAACGTGGAGGAGAGGATGACGAGAGCTTCGACGTAACTTTATGCATGTAAAAGTATGCTGGGGTGTACGTGGGTTTTATCGCAATCTCTTTCTCATTGGGTATTTGCGGCGATTGTAAACCCTATTCTTTACTATGGAGTTCTTGTTTGGTGGAAAGCCACACAAAAAACAACTTACCTCAAAAAACAAGTAAGGAAGGCTAAGTTCTGGTGTAACCGAACATTACATACTCAGCTGAGAGCTTTGGAGACAAAATAAGGGAAAATCACCATGTAGCAAAATGAATCTAGGGTAACCCTGGAATGTATTTGTATGACATATATATCAAATAAAAATGTTAATGATTATTTAAAACATAGTGGGCCTTAGTTCTATAGGTGGACGCCTTTTCGAGATATCGCAATAAGGGTGGACCAGGGGTGACTCTAGAATGTGTTTGTATGATATGGGTATCAAATTAAAAGTATTAATGAAGGTTTTAAAAGGGAGTAGCCCTTAGTTGTATATGTGAAATCGTTTTCGAGATATCGACTAAAATGTGGACCAATGTGACCCAGAACATCTTCTGTCAGGTACCACTAATTTATTTATATATGCCATACCACGAACAGTATTCCTGCCAAGATTCCAAGGGCTTTTGATTTCGCCCTGCAGAACTTTTTCATTTTCTTCTATTTAATATGGTGGGTGTCACACCCATTTTACAAAGTTTTTTCTAAAGTTATATTTTGCGTCAATAAACCAATCCAATTACCATGTTTCATCTCTTTTTTAACACGCTTTTATTAACTTGGCCTGTATGTAACGGAATCTTTGAGCTTAATTTTCACCGGTTTCTAGAAGTCTGATTAATTTGAAACTTTGCATACGTATCAAGGACCGATGACAATGCATTAATGTGATGGTGTGGTGACATAAGGTCAACGGCCATAAGGTCAATTGGCCTTATTACCACTTTGAATGGCCATAAGTTTGATTGAAACTTTGCACACATATCAAGGCTCGATGACAGTGCATTAATGTGATGGTGTGGTGACATAAGGTCAACGGCCATAAGGTCAATTGGCCTTGTTACCACTTTGAATGGCCATTAGTTTGATTGAAACTTTGCACACGTATCAAGGGTCGATGATAATGCATTAATGCGAGAGTGCGGTGACATAAGGTCAACGGCCATAAGGCCAATTGACCTTATTACCACTTTGAATGGCCATAAGTTTATTTAATAATTTGGGAAAAATTTAAACCACGTGACATCAGGACGGACAAGGCGACAGCTGTTTCGATTATACCTTGTAAATCTCTTCAAAGTCTTTTCTCCCGGGAGTGGGAGTCGAACCCGCACTCCTACGATAGTTGAAATGGTTATAAATCGTTTAAAAAAATTGCTTCAAATAAATGTTTTCATACATTAAAAAAAGCAATACGGGCAATCCCCGATTATTAAATCATACAAACAGCAAAATTGGTTAATTCGTTGTAGTTCTACAAATAGAACAAAAACAGCGACAAAACCAAAGTTTCTTTGAAAACCGCCGTACCAAACATAGCTTTAACACATAATTGCATATGAAGTATGCAATGTGTAAAAGATTAAAATATGCAAAAAGAAGGCAATTGGGAAAAACTTTACAACAACTAAGGCATGACGTAGCTGAATGCGTTTATAACCATTTCAACTATCGTAGGAGTGCGGGTTCGACTCCCACTCCCGGGAGAAAAGGCTTTGAAGAGATTTACAAGGTATAATCGAAACAGCTATCGCCTTAAGGTCCATAAGGTCAACGGCCATAAGGTCAGTTGGCCTTATTATCACTTTGAATGGAAATAAGTTTGATTAAAACTTTGCACACGTATCAAGGCTCGATGACAATGCATTAATGTTATGGTGCGGGGACATAAGGTCAACGGCCATAAAGCCAATTGGCCTTATTACCACTTTGAATAGCCATAAGTTTGATTGAAACTTTGCACACGTATCAAGGCATACTAGAGCCCTTTTTAACACGCTTTTGTTAGCTTGGCCTGTATCTATCTATATATCTATGTATCCATGTATGTATGTAACGGAATCTGGAGTGGAGCCGAGAGCCCCGGTAATGCAGAGCTCCAAACTCCGTTGCACCTTTTCAAGCATTTTAAGATAGGTACTTTTAGCTAGTGCTGGCCACCAGACCAAGGCACCATAAAGTAGAATCGGGCGCACAATGGCTGTGTAAATACAGTAGGTCACCTTAGGGGAGAATCCCCAGGAGGTGCCAATTGCCCTCTTGCAGGTGAACAGCTCTGCTGCTGCCTTCTTGGATGGCTCCACTATATGGTCACTCCATAATAGCTTCCTATCCAGAATTACTCGCAAATACTTGATCACTAAACGCTAAGAACTTACCCCCAATTCTTAGCGGTGTAAGATTTGGTACTTTGTACCTCCTCGTGAAGAGGACAAGCTCGGTTTTATCCGGGTTGACTTCAAAACCTGTGGCGGGTTGTACTCCTGGGCAGCTGTCAGCTGGGTCCGTTGGCGTCACTGGAACCCAGGCTCTGGCCCTTGGTCGTGAGGGGATATCATGCGCCTCCACTACCTTGAGGTGCGCGCCCGGACATACCACCTCTATCAGCGTGATGGCGGCCCTATAGAGGTTGACCGACCTGGCGTCGTCACAAGCAATTAGCTTGACATTGCCCTGGAACCACCCTGCATCGGTGTAAGATGGCGGTGGACCAGGGTTGTCTTTTTAACCTTAACGGCCACCGTAGCGAGCGCGGCCTCGATCCACTTCCACTGTTGTTTGGGGATCCTGCCGTCTTCGCTGCTCTCGTCTATAATGCCAATGATCTGCCGACCCTTGGCAATTTCCGCGTCCAGCCTCCCTGCGTCTTGGCCCTTTCGGTGTTGTTGGGTTGGATTCATCCATGGACCGCTGGCGTTTCGAGGCTTCATCACTCTCGACTAAAACCTTTAAAATTACTTGAACTAAAAAATTAAATATATATAATAGTTAAAAAAAAAATAAAAAAAACACGCTTTATTAGCAAACCGAACCGAAAATAATTTTCAATTAAAAAGAGTTTACATAACAGTAGTAGAAGGTCAAGCAATCGTTTATAGTTAATCAGCTCAAAATAAAATTGTAATAAAATTTAAGTTATTAACAAAATAATTTAATTCAGAGTAAAAAGCGTGGGGTGCTTGATATTGAATGTTACAATCATTCTATTGGCAACTATCTGAGAGGAAAGATATGAAATGTAGTCAAATGCACCCACGCTTTTTACTGTGAATTAAATTACTCTTCTAATAACTTAAATATTATTATAATTTTATTTTGGGGTGATTAACTATAAATGATTGTTTTACCTTCTACTACTGTTATATAAACTCTTTTTAATTGAAAATTGGTTTCTATTTTTTAGTTCGGTTAGCTATAAAAGCGTGTTTTTTTTAGTTTTTTTAAACTATTATTTATTCATATATGTAATACTCCTATATTGCTAATAGAAAATGCCCGCAATAAGTTTTGAATTCGAAATCAAAAGAAGACAGCCTAAAAATTTGTGTGATTGTAGCAGCATAAGTGTGACAATAAAAAATTTAAATTTAGGTACATTCGATTATTGAATACAAGAACAAAAACCTGTAAACAGCAATATATCGGCACTCTGATGTTCGGGAATATACCTAGCCTTTTCTAGCAATATAGGAGTGTGACATATATGCTGTTTTTTATCAGCCCTTGATTTAAAATTGAATGCACAATCTTTTAATTGAACATGAACATATTTATTTAAAGAAAATTTACTTCATTTCGTTCTTAAAAAATTATTTAAAACTCGCAACATAAACGAATAAGTAGTTAAAGCGGATTTGGGCTCCTTAAAGCAAAGGAAGCAACAATTCATTGTTGAATAGTTTATATATTTTGTAAGAATGTTGTAAAGTAAAGTTGTTTGCATTAAAACAGATGTGACGGCCAAAATAATGCAAACCTTAAATGTTAAGTGGCCTTAACCGTTAAAGCCGTTTAATTTAATTGACCCGAAACCGAATAGGGATATCTCTAACATCGATACTAATAGGTATTCAGTACATTCAATGATAATCAGGTTAAATCAAAGGTTAGGTTAGGTTTGTCTTCGCAAAATCAGCATAAATAAAGGGAGTTTAGTATAGTTTTCCATAGGAAAGAAGTGGCCTAGAATGTTGAGCCATTGTACATGGACCTCCAAAGTGTAAGTCCCTTTTACATTAGAAAATCATTGAACTCAAGTCGATCATGACACAGACTAAGAGGGTGATAAAGTGGGGAAGTAGTTCAGCAGCGCCCGTACCAAGCAGTTCTTAAAATTTTTGTTGCTAATTCTTGTTGTATTCCGTGTTTTATTTCACGCTTTTTTTTAAGAGGAATTGGCAAATGTAAAGAGGAATAGAAGGCACAAAAGGAAATGCCAGCAGAATTGAATTCAAGAATTCTGTAATGTAATTTAATAATTAGAAGTCGGAAATAAGAAATTGTTCTTTTATTAATAGATATTCCCAAAAAACTGAATAATTACCCTCAAACGGCTGCGAAACTGGTGAAAATTGTATCAGCGAAAACGCCTTTTTAGTTAATTTTTTCTGTGTAGAATAATATCACTAAAATTACATCAACCACGTGAAAGTCTTATACTTTTTTTTCGCAAAAATATCTCGACAGAGTATTACTTTGACGCCTTCGGATTATTGATTCCGAAATTAAAACGCGTCATTTGACACCTCTCCCGAAATTTTTTGACATGTATTCATTTATTTCTAAATTTAATGCAAATTCAGTATAGGAAGCTACTTTTTCCTCAAAAGGTATTAAAATATCAAAACTCACAAATATGTTTGAAAGCGGAATAGTCTTAATTAAAGATTTCCCATATGTGGAGCCAAGTAACCATCGTACATTTTAAGATTGTGTAATTTCGTCACAAACATAATAATACGCATTCTAGGTATAACAAATTGGCTCCTGACGTATATTTGCTTGTCGGGGAAGCCTTTTTTCACTTCCATTTAAGTTCATCGTGCTTAAATAGCAAATTGTTTGTACGATATGGTTATCAAACGAAATGTGTTAATGAGTATTTTAAAAGGGAGTATATTTAGGAATATCGCCATAAAAGTGAACCAGGGCTGACTCTAGAATTTTTTTGTACGATATGGGTATCCAATGAAAGGTGTTAATGAGTATTTTATAAGGGAATGGGTTCTATAGGTGGAAACCTTTTCGAGATATCGCCGTAAAGGTGGACCAGGGGTGACTCTAGAATATGATATTGGTATAAAATTAAAGGTACTAATGAGAGTTTTAAAAGGGAGTGGTGGTAGTTGTATATGTGAAGGCGTTTCCCAGATATGGACCAAAATGTAGACCAGGGTGACCCAGAACATCATCTGTTGGATACCGCTAATTTATTTATATATGTAATACCTGCCAAGATTTCAAGGGTTTTTTATTTCGCCCTGCAGAAATTTTTCATTTTCTTCTACTTAATATTGTAGGCGTCACAACCATTTTACAGAGTTTTTTCTAAAGTTATATTTCGCGTCAATAAACCAATCCAATTACCACTTTTCATCCCTTTTTTCGTATTTGGTATAGAATTATGGAATTTTTTTCATTTTTCGTAATTTTCGATATCGAAAAAGTGGGCGTGGTCATAGTCGGATTTCGGCCATATTTTATACCAAGATAAAGTGACTTCAGATAAGCACGTGAATTAAGTTTAGTTAAGATATATCGTTTTTTGCGCAAGTTATTGTTTTAACGGCCGAGCGGAAGGACAGACGGTCGACTGTGTATAAAAACTGGTCGTGGCCTCAACCGATTTGGCGCATTTTCACAGAAAACAGTTATCGTCATAGAATCTATGTCCCTACCACATTTCACAAGGATTGGAAAATTTTTGTTCGACATGTGGCATTAAATGTATTCTAGACGAGTCAAATGAAAAAGGGCGGACCATATCATTACTGGAGACGAGTGTTGACATAACTTACTTTTATACTGCAAAGATATTAAATTTTTTGTTAAAATTTGACTTAAAAAATTTTTTTTAAGTGGGCGTGGTCGTCATCATTTTTATTAAGCATACATACAGTAATAGGGGAAACGTGCCTACCAATTTCATCATGATATCTTCAAAGACTGCCAAATTACAGCTTGCAAAACTTTTAAATTACCTTCTTTTAAAAGTGAGAGGTGCCACGCCCATTGTCCAAAATTTTTCTAATTTTATTTTGCGTCATAAGGTTAACGCAGTTACCAAGTTTTATAGCTCGTCTTTGGTAATGAATTATTGCACTTTTTCTTTTTTTCGAAATTTTCGATATCGAAAAAGTGGGTGTGGCTGTAGTCCGATTTCGTTCATTTTAAATGGCAATCTAAGATGATCGCCCAGGAACATACATACCAAATTTCATCAAGATACCTTAAAATTTACTCAAGTTGTGTTTACATACGGACGGACGAACATGGCTAAATGAATTTCTTTTTTCACCCAGATCATTTTGATATATAGAAGTTCATATCTATCTCGATTAGTTTATGCCGTTACGGATTACCGTTATGCGAACAAAGTTAATATACTCTGTGAGCTCTACTCAGCTGAGTATAATTGGAGGGTATGCAGGCTATCAATGCTTAGCATTGCAGGATAAATCTAAACTCTTGGGTTTGATTTTTAAACCAGACAAATTTTTTAAACTTTTTTGGTTTGTATGTATTTAATTAGCGAGTTTTGCTCATATTGCTTTGTAGAATGGTTTTTGTAATTGATATTAGAGAAAAATTGTAAGTTTACAAACGGCGATGGCTTAGCAGCTAAAGGCTTGCACTGATATGAATGTTGGAGATTCGAGTTCAACGCACAGCTCCCGAAAAACTAGCTGATGAAGAAGTGAAATTCAGAAACATGTCCTAGTAACCATCGCCGTTTGTAAACTTACTTTTGTGGTTTGGTTTTGAACAATTTTTAAAATTTTAGAATTGTTCAAGTAAGTTCAAAATTCAAAGCCAATAAAAAAAGAAAAAAAAAAAAAAGAGGTTTTGATTAAAGGTAAACAAATTTGTATACCTTTCATGAAAATGAAATGGTATATTAATTTCGTCACGAAACCGAAAATTGTAAGTCCTTAAAGGAAGATAGATAGACCCACCATTAAGTATACCGAAATAATCAGGTTGAAGAGCTCAGTTGATTTATCCATGTCCGTCCGTCCGTCTGTCTGTTTGTATGCAAACTAGTCCCTCAATTTTTGAGATATCTTGATAAAATTTGGTGAGCGGGTGTATTTGGGTGTCCGATTAGACATTTGTCGGAACCGACCGAATCGGACCACTATAGCATATATCCTCCATACAACCGATTTTTCAGAAAAAGAGGATTTTTGTAATATCTTACCCAATTTAACAGATTGAAGCTTCAAACTTCACCATATACTTTCGTATATTCCACATATTGTTGCCTGAAAAAATTGATGAGATCGGTTGTATATATAGTATATATCCCCCACAACCGATTCTTCAGATAAGGAACTTTTCGTAATTACTGCCCTATTTTAAGAGCTAGAGGCTTCAAATTTCAACGAATGCTTACGTATATAGCATATATTGTTGTCTGAAAAAATCATAAAGATCGGTGGTATATATAGTATATATATGGTGGTATATATAGTATATATATATATTTTCGCAAATTTTAGCCCCATTTTATCAGCTAGAAGCTTCAAATTTCACCGAATACTTACGTATGTAGCATGTATTGTTGTCTGAAAAAATCATAGAGATCGGTTGTATATATAGTATATATCTCATACAACCGATTGTTCAGTTAAGAAACTTTTCGCAATTTCTGCCCCATTTTAACAGCTATAAGCTTCAAATTTCACCAATTACTTACGTATATAGCATATATTGTTGTCTGAAAAAATCATAGAGATCGGTTGTATATATAGTATATATCTCATACAACCGATTGTTCCGATAAGAAACTTTTTTCAATTTCTACCCCATTTTAACAGCTGTAAGCTTCAAATTTCACCAATTACTTACGTATATAGCATATATTGTTGTCTGAAAAAATCATAGAGATCGGTTGTATATATAGTATATATCTCATACAACCGATTGTTCAGATAAGAAACTTTTCGCAATTTCTACCCCATTTTAACAGCTATAAGCTTCAAATTTCATCGATTGCTTACGTATATAGCATATATTGTTGTCTGAAAAAATCATAGAGATCGGTTGTATATATAGTATATATCTCATACAACCGATTGTTCAGATAAGAAACTTTTCGCAATTTCTACCCCATTTTAACAGCTAGAAGCTTCAAATTTCACCGATTGCTTACGTATATAGCATATATTGTTGTCTGAAAAAATCATAGAGATCGGTTGTATATATAGTATATATCTCATACAACCGATTGTTCAGATAAGAAGCTTTTCGCAATTTCTACCCCATTTTAACAGCTATAAGCTTCAAATTTCACCGATTGCTTACGTATGTAGCATATATTGTTGTCTGAAAAAATCATAGAGATCGGTTGTATATATAGTATATATCTCACACAACCGATTGTTCAGATAAGAAACTTTTCGCAATTTCTACCCCATTTTAACAGCTATAAGCTTCAAATTTCACCGATTGCTTACGTATATAGTATGTATTGTTGTGTCAAAAAATCATATAGATCGGTGATATATATAATATATATATGATGGTATATATAGTATATATATATTTTGTTTGCAATTTCTGCCCCATTTTAACAGCTATAAGCTTCAAATTTCACAAAATGCTTACGTGTATAGCATATATTGATGTCTGAAAAAATCATAGAGATCGGTTGTATATATAGTATATATCTCACACAACCGATTGTTCAGATAAGAAGCTTTTCGCAATTTCTACCCCATTTTAATAGCTATAAGCTTCAAATTTCACCGATTGCTTACGTATGTAGCATATATTGTTGTCTGAAAAAATCATAGAGATCGGTTGTATATATAGTATATATCTCATACAACCGATTGTTCAGATAAGAAACTTTTCGCAATTTCTACCCCATTTTAACAGCTAGAAGCTTCAAATTTCACCGATTGCTTACGTATATAGCATATATTGTTGTCTGGAAAAATCATAGAGATCGGTTGTATATATAGTATATATCTCATACAACCGATTGTAAGAAACTTTGCGCAATTTCTGCCCCGTTTTAACAGCTAGAAGCTTCAAATTTCACAAAATGCTTACGTATATAGTATATATTGTTGTCTGAAAAAATCGTAGAGATCGGTGGTATATATATTATATACTTCATATAAACTCTCATTTTTGCCCCTTTTTTACGGCTAGAAGCTTCAAAATTCATCAAATTTCATCAAATAGTTACGTTTACGTCATATATTTTTAAAATACGTGATTCGTAGTCATAGGTTTTACATGCAGACCACAAAAAACGTGAAGCTTTGCATCCTCACACAGATTACCTACCTATTTTTTATTTTATATTTATCTTAAAAATCGTTTAGGTATGTTCAAATTTCACCACATGCTTACGTGTATAGCATATATTGTTGTCTGAGAAAATCATAGAGATCGGTTGTATATATAGTATATATCCCATACAACCGATTGTTCAGATAAGAAACTTTGCGCAATTTCTGCCTCATTTTGACAGCTAGAAGCTTCAAATTTCACCAAATGCTTACGTATATAGCATATATTGTTGTCTGAAAAAATCATAGAGATCGGTGGTATATATATTATATACCCGTTATAAACTCTAATTTTTGTCCCCCTTTTTACGGCTAGAAGCTTCAAAATTCATCAAATTTCATCAAATAGTTACGTTTACGTCATATATTGTAGAAATACGTGATTCGTAGTCATAGTTTTTACACGCAGACCACAAAAAACCTGAAACTTTGCATCCTCACACAAAGTACTTACCTGTTTTTTATTTTATATTTATCTTAAAAATCGTTAAGGTATGTAGATGTGTTCACTATATATTTCTTATCTTATACATCCGATTATTCGGAGATTACGAACGGGATAAGATTATTGTTCAGCCCCATTCATGAAAGGTATGAAGTCTTCGGCACAGCCGAGACAGTCCCGTTCTTACTTGTTTAAACTTGCCTAAGCCGATATATGGCTGCTGTAGTCATCAGCATCCTCTACGATGACCTTCAACACTTTGATGCGAATGTAATGAGTTATTCATTTCCCTTCGACGAACTATCGGTTTGTTATCGAAAATTTATGGATTTTTTACCTAATCTTATCGATTTTGTGTAGAAATATTATCGAAAAGCTATCGGTTGTATATCGACAAGTTTTCGATTTGCTTTTGAAAAGTTATCGTATTGCTAGCATAAATTTATCGATTTGTTATGAAATAACTATCAATTTACTATCGAAGAATTATACATTTTTAGTCGAAAATTATCGATTTGCTATTAATAGTTTATCGAACTGGTATCAAAGATGTATCGTTTTTTTTTATACCATAGACATGTTATCGTAAACTTATCGACTTAATATCGAAAAGTTACCGATATTTTATAAAAAAGTTACAAATTTGGCTTCGGAAATTTATCAATTTGCTAGCGAAATGCTTGGAAATTATTTGAAATCTTTTCAAAGAGTTAGCTATTTGTTTTTTGATAACAGTGTTATTGGTTTCCAATATATATCAATTTATTTTCGAAATATGTGGATTATTTATCGAAAATTTATCGATATATTGTCAAAAAGTTGTCGATTTGCTAACGATATATTATAAAAACTTTATGAATTTTACATCAAAAATTTGTAATCGAAAAGTTATCTAATATCAATTTACTATGGAAAAATTATATATTTTTAGTCGAAAATTATCGATTTGCTATTAAAAGTTTATCGCATTGGTATCAAAAATGTATCGTTTTTTTCTCAAAATGCCATAGATATGTTATCGCAAACTTATCGATTTAATATCGAAAAGTTACCGTTATGTTATATAAAAGTTATAAATTTGGCATCGAAAATTTATCGATTTGCTAGGGAAAATATTTGGAAATTAATTGAAATCTTTTCAAAGAGTTAGCGCTTTTTTTTTTGACAACAGTGTTATTGGTTTCCAATATTTATCAATTTATTTTCGAAATATGTGGATTATTTATCGAAAAGTTATCGATGTGTTGTCAAAAAGTTTTCGATTTTCTAACGATATATTATGAAATATTTATGAATTTAACATCAAATTTTTGTAATCGAAATGTTATCGAATATTCGGTAAAAAGTTATCGATATGTTCAGAAAAATTTATCGATTTGGTATTGAAAAGTTATAGATTTCTTATCGGAATGATACTAAGTTCCTATCGGTGTCTTAACGATTTGTTGTCGGTGAGCCGTCTGTAACCCATATATTAAAGCATAACATGATAAGAAGCCGATTCGGCGATAAAAAGCCGTTGTGGTTTAACTTCAAGCACTGGACGAGCTTTAGTTTTCCAAACGTATGCCCTATGTTTACGCGTCGAACTGCCCGAAAAATTTGTACTCACGACCTTTTCAAAATGAATTCATTAAGTAATAGCTCTGTAAAGACTAACAAAAGCTAAACTCGCATAAAACACATAAACTTTTTTAAGATGTGAAAAACACGTTTCCCCTAAATACAACACAATCTTTGAACGGCACCCTAAATCAACCACCGCATTCAGCTAATGTTAATGTCTATTGCAAACTTTAATGACTCATTTCCAGTACTTGTTTGTACATGTCTGCTGATATTTGTGCATATTCCATAGATCTGCCACTTATTTAATGTAATCAACCGCGGTAAACCATCAATCAAAACGATAAACTCACTTACTTGGATAAAATCAATCTACTTAAGAAGGACTACTCTCGTCGATGAACTTCACTTGAACATTTATTTAACTTCGACAGGAAAATCCTGCACAAATATTGGACATGTTATACTAGCAAACACGCTACCCTAGCGGACATACTAAAATACAGACATCATTAGGCGGAGAATGAGAGTGAAAAGTTTTATTGAATTGTTTACTTAAAAAAGAATGAAAAATGGTGGCTTTAATTTTTTGCAATTTCTTATTTTACTTTGCTCAGCGTGATTGCAAAGTTTCACGCCAAACAAATAAACAACGAAACTTAAAAAAAAAAAACGCTATCAGATATGGTCAACTGTTCTGGCGTCTTAAATAAAGAATGACGTCCAGCGATTGCGTCAGCAGAAATATTTATTTTGCAGCTTTTATGCTTTAAATACAAATACGCTTAAACGGAATTTAATTTAATTGTTTTTCATTTTTCTTTTCACAGATTTTGTCTGCTTTCATTTATGTTGCTCAATGAAGCAATTATACTTCATTTTTTCTTTTTAACGGTAGCTCTGTGAGTATGATTTTTCTTTTCTTTATTAAATCTCGCAACAGCGCATTTAAATGGACAACAGGAAGGTCCATCGTGATACTACATAAGAAAACAATAACTATTGGGGAACCGGTACCGTGCGTCGAAATAATTTCGAATAAGATCGATCTCAGCACTGTATAAGTCTTTTGGAGATCCTAGTGAGGCGAGACCGAAATATTCCGCCTAATTTTTGGAACAGCTCCAGAGACACGATGATTTCACCGCATCATCCTCCTTGCAGCTGCATCAAAAAGGGCTTTCCAGTATGTTAAAATATACCGGATAGACCTCCGTTGGGGATTGGTCGTCAAATCCTCATTCAAAGTCGACAGATGAAGCTTGGTGAAACCAGTAAGCAATTCCAGCATACCGTTGGCTAACCGAAAGAAAGCAAGGAAAGGAAAGGATGGGAAAGGAAAGGAAACGAAAGGAAAGGTAAGCAAAGTCAAAACCGAAGACAGAAACGAAACCGGACGGGTTGTTAACAATTTTTTAGCAAAATGATAACTATTAGAGTTGAGTAATCGCACTCATATAAACTTTCTATCGATAACAAAGATTATCAATGAGTTGCTGATTTTCTACCTCCGTGTTATTGATTTTTTTTTGAAAACTTATCGATTGTGTTTCGAAAAATTACCGATTATTAATTGGAAAGTTATCAAAATGTAACCTTGAAGTTATCGATTGATTATCAAAACTTTCGATTTTTTATCGAAAAAAATCGGTTTATTTTCGAAATGCTGCTAATTATTTATTCAAAAGTTGTCGATTTGTTATCAATTCTTTACCAATTTGATATCAGCGAGTTACCGATTTGTTAGCGATAAAAAAGTGATTTGTTATCGAAAAACTATCGATCTATTATTAAAAAGATATCGGTTTTATATCGCAAAGTATCGACTATTCATCGGAAAAATATCAAAACGTAACCAAAAAGCTATCGAAAAATTATTGTTTTGTTAGCAAAAATTTTTCGATTTCTAATCGAGAAAATATTAATTTGTTATCATATTGTATTTAATTGATAGCGAAAAGCTATTGATAATTCTTCACAAACTTTTGAAATCGTAATTCTATAGAGAAGTTTTCATTTTCCTATTTAAAAAATCGATTAAATATCGCGTAAAATCGATTTGTTTTTGAAAATTTTTCTATTTTTATCGTAAAGTTATCGATTTGTTACAAAACACTTTTTTATTTGTTATTGAAATTTTACCGATATTATATCCAAAAGTTCTTGGTGGTTTAAAACAAAATTTTACCAACAAACTGTCAAAAGTTTTCAATGTGTTATCAACAGTTTTCGATTTCTTATTGGAAAAATATTTATTTTTATGATAACTTGTTGATTATTTATTGAAAAGTAATATATTTGTTATCTATTTGTTACCAATTGTATATAGCCATCTACTGGTTGTCGAAAAATGCATCGATTAGGTATCAAAAAAGCTATCGATTAAATGTCGAAAATTTATCGGAGCGTAACCAGTGATTTATCGGGGTTTTAACGTTTGGTTATCGGCAACTCATAATATAAAATCCATGATACAAGCCGATAATTATTACGACTATAATTATTCGCTGGCGATAGCAAACCGATAATAAAACAATAACTTGTTGCTATAGGCTGTTACCGATAAAAAGCCGACGGAGCTCTTCTCAGAAGCCCGAAACTATTTGTGTTTGGAAAAGCTGCCTTAGTTTCGGTTGAACTTCAACCCCTGTTCAAGCTATTTGTTCAATTGTACTTTGTTCTCATGACTTTTTCTGTTCCCTAAAAAAATTGTATGGAACACGTTTCATGGGTTAGTTTAACGAAATACCTAGTTTTACTCAATAATATTTTTTTATGGGTAAAGCTGTTTGCCAGACGTGTTTGTAGAAGAGACATATATAAGTGAGGAAAGAGTTGAATTGAACTCATTTCACAAAAGTAAACGTAACACTGAAGTAAGCTCCTCCTTCGGAAACCAACATTATGTAATTAGCACCAAACACATTATTCCATCCATTAATTTGGTGTCAGCAAAGGTTTACATCAGCAAAAAAGTCTTTTACAAAACAAAAAAAAACAAACAAAAAACCACATCAGCTCGTTTTAAGTATATCAAAGTTAGATACATTAGAGGAAAGAATGTCAGAAGCAAGCAAAAATATGGCACTTTGAAACATATACCGCACATTAAAACACATATCCTTGCTATGTCAAATTGAAGATCTTCATTCAAGCTACAGTCATAAAGGACATGTAAATTTACAGCTATGTAAAATTATAAACGCACACAGGCACAAACGAACACAGAAAGAGACACTTAATGAGTAAAGAAATTTGTAAAGTACCATATTTATTATTAAAATTTCACATGTCAGTAACCAAAGTCAGCGTTGTTAGGTTGGATGGAATATACGCGAGTAAGCCATTTGCACAATAATGTGGTTTAGACAAAATAATTAAAATAAAAATTTTTATAAAAAACTGTCTTTACTCATGCTTGAACGCAGCATAGGAAGGCACAATATCGCCAGTAATGTAAACTAAGTTCGTATATCAGAGATACAAAATCGGATTTATACTGGCAGGAAGCTACTTTCTACACAAAATACCGACAACGACTTAATTCCGGACGTCGCAACAGAAGAAGTCTAAAAAAAGCAGAGATAAAAGTCTTAGTCAATGAGGCCTTAGGCATGGCTGATATGGAGAGGAAGTTTGTTCTTTCACTAAAACTAAACAAGCCTACCATTTCATTCAAACTATATGATGTTTACCAGACCTTTCGATTAAATATTTTATTGCGCCAATGGGGGAACAGGAGAGCTGATATAGAACGCTGATGAAAACGGAAGTTTCGGCAAAAGCTATTTCGAGAAAACGCAGGAAGGTATGCGCTATTGTGTGTGACTTAATATATTTCAATTGAATAGTTATCGATTTGTTATGACAAAAATATCGCTTTCTTATTGAAAAGTTGCCGATATTTTTTACGTCGATAATATAAAGATTACTCTTCGAGAAAAGTTGATATCGATAAAAAGTTGATAACCCATCGCTAACAAACCAATAACATTCCGAGAAGAATCCAATAATAATAGTAGCCCGATCATTTTTCATATTGATTAATGAATTTTTCAGAGCCCTGGCAACTGATTTCAAAATTGTATCATGATTGCAAAATAGTACCAATGGTGTCCAAAAAGTCGCTGCACATTCCCGTAATCATTTCGAAATTGCTGAGAAATTATTCCAAGTTTATTCCAGAACAATCTTGAAACAGTTACGTACTGTTCTGAATAATAATGGAAATAATCCCAAATTTTCTCTAACAAATTCCCAAACTCATATCGAAACAACACCTAAAATGATTCCGAAATTATCTCAAAATGATCCCAACGTATCTGTAAAAATGTCACGAAATTATATCTAAATTATCTTCTTTAGATGAGAATATTCTTTACATGACCACAAAAATGTACTATCGGGACGTAGTATGGTTTGTAGACCCTTATATTAACATAATGTAAAGCTTACTTAGCCCTGTTTTTTTTTTGCATGTGTATGCATCCACATTTGCGGGTAAAAAAAACGTATCATCACTAAGATAATATCAAGGAGACGACCCATCTAGCGGCAATTATTGAAGACGCCCGCATTGGTTAAATAACTCGTTAAAAATCGGTTTGTGCTTAACAGCGGAGACACATATGTATCTCTATTGGTCATAGTATATAACCTATAGCTGAATCGGTTGCGATGAATGGTGGACACACACATTTTTCGGTAATTTAAAGGGTTGTAGAGATTAAATAGAGAGACACTTTTCAGTTGCAACTAGGTTAGGTTAAGTTGAATTGGCTGCATCCGCTGTCCAAGCTGAGACTCACGTACGCCGTTGTGGCCCATTGTGCTACCACGCGGGAGGGCCCCTATTACGTATTTCCCTACTTCCGAAGAAGAATGTTTAGACGCCAGTGAGGCTAAACCAGCGCGTTTGTCTGACGAAAGCAAGAAATTGTTTGTGTTTGCAGATTCAAGCTCCGCAAGACACCCAAAGGAGTGTCTGTGGAGGCATCGGTACCTGGTTTTCGCCAGTGCGGGACAGTGACACAGATATTGCTGTACGCTTTCTATCTCCTCTTCGTCCCTACAGCTGTGGCAGAAGTCATTTGACTGAAGGCCCATATAGACACCGTGAGTGCCCATGAGACAGTGACCTGTAGGAAGGCCCACTAGTGGGCTTATAGAGATATGGCTTAACAATATCACCGATTACGATATCTTTTCATCCAGCTTAGGCCAAATTTGCTTCGATATACTACATGAGCCTTCCATGGTCCATCTGGCGTTTGCTTGATCCATGAAAAGAGATCGCAGGCAGTGTTTGCAGGTGTTTAGAGGAGGGCTGGCGCAACCAGCGGAGATTATTGTTTGCAGGTTGGTGTCTTCCCCGCAGCGCAGTCTCCTGAGATGTCACAGTGGCTAGGAACCCATATTATGCTTGGGTTACAATTTCCAACTAGTTTGTTGAGGGTGTCTCTGCACTTCAATGCCACTAGTGACGAGGTGTTACTGCATTACAGTTGCAATTATACTTAGTTTAGTTTAATAAAACTTAGCAATACTAGTTTTCTGCGCTACAATTTCGTCAGTTTAGACAAAGTTATGCACGTAGAAATTCATATAAAGTTTAAGTGCATATATATATACATGTAAAAGAAAACACAGCTCTGTGGTATTTTTTACAGAGTAGACGAGAGATTTACCATTCCCAATGCATATTCGCTCCGAAATCAAACGGAGAATAACTCTTAATACAACAAGTGCTACTTTTGACTGTGTATGCAATTGAGTAGTAAAGTCCGCTCTCGACGATCAAAAATCGCGCTCTACAAGTCGCTCATAATATGTGTCCTGATGTATGGCTCAGAATCATAGAAGGTATCCAGAGAATATGTGATGGCTCTTGGTATGTTCGAGAGAAACATTCAAAGTTTATCTCACTTAGAATTATCTTTTTTGTTCTTGGATATCGGTTGTTATCCATGATAAACTGAATTACTCCCTGTGACAAAC
The DNA here is from genome assembly GCF_040869045.1 of Eurosta solidaginis. Taxonomy (NCBI): domain Eukaryota; kingdom Metazoa; phylum Arthropoda; class Insecta; order Diptera; family Tephritidae; genus Eurosta; species Eurosta solidaginis. The sequence goes on from NC_090321.1 coordinate 205,634,963, forward strand.
ATAGAAACGGCATACATCTTCGAAAATTTCCAGAGGACCATTCTCTCGAATACTGAAATACTGATTGGAGGCCTTGCGTCAGGGCAGGTATGACTAGAGACTTATAAATAATTATAGCATTAAAAAAGCTTTTTTTTTATTTTTTTAAATAAAAGAGACTCTAATGTATGCAAAAACAACAACAATTTTCTTCCACTGGCTATTAATAATTCTGATCGACGATGCCATTAGCGTGACAAACTCTTTGTTGACGTAGGGCACAAACCACAGCTTTAGTGAATTCGCCCAGCTACGCGTCATCAGCAGGAGCGTGGTAATTTGTTGGTGTTCTTCTATCGCTGCAGCTGTGGCTTGCACATTGAAATTAATTAATTCCGCAAAGTGTCACGAGATTAAGCATTATTCTTTTTTAACATTTCCACGTTTCCTCTTTTCCCTCATTAGTTTTTATATTTTTTTTTACTATTCCACGTATTTGTTACTCAGCACCTAGTTTTTTAAGTTTCCTCTATCATTTTCATTATTTATTCCTTCCTTTTGTTTATAACATGCTGGAGTGTAATGAATGCGATGAACTGTGTACTTCAAGATAAATAAGTATTTCAATTTAAAAATTTACAAACGAAGTGGTTATAAAGAGAAAGTGAATAAAAAAATACACCTGTCTTACGGAGAGTCCATTAAGTTTTCTGCATTTGGATATCTTTTTTAGTGTAATCCTACAAGCCAGAGCTTACTTATGCTTACTTATCCTATTCACATGCAACGTGGGCCGTTTAACATGTTGGGCTGGGGAGGATCGGCAGCATGCAGCCATATGAACAAAAAAAGGACCCTTACCTGTGAGTTGAAATATGAAAAAATAGTTTTGAAAGACGAACAAAAGAAGCTGTAAAAAATAAACGAAGAAAAATTGAAAAGGCGTATTTTGTCAGGTGCACTACACGCTTCTCTTCAGTGTTACTTTCGCGAAGGCCATAGAATAGAACTATTTTAGTTTCCAGCTTTGTTCTCCAATCTTTACCTTTCGCCATTATATATATTTTTCTACTATATCCAACTCACAAGCAGGTTCAAACCATCTTTCACTCAAACTGAAAAGTAAAAAGTTTAACAAGAAAACCACCAAGGATGCACATACTAGGTTGGTTGATGTCTCTAGTCCCCTTTGATTCCATTTAGCACTAAAGCGCCGCACTAAGGAAAATTGTAGAACAACTGCTGATTAAAAATGGTTTTTTCGATGTCGCTACTGGCATGCTTATTTTATTTCAATCAATAATTTAAGGACCAAACTAGACTATAATATCGAAAATTTATACTATATTATGTGAAATGATTTTTTACAATATAACAAACTTTAAGTTTTGACGGACGTCCATGTTAAGCCCATTCCCTTCATCACAAAAAAAGGTATGATGTATTATATATTTCTGGAAACCTCGTTTCTTAGGGAGTATGAAACAACTGATATGTTTTTAATATTATGTTTACGTTTACCTTAAAATAATTACAAAATAAAATATGGTGAAAAAAAGTTTTTTTAAAGTTCATCGAGAATTTTGACAGATGCCCACGTTTACCCACGCTTTACATTTTATGTTGATTTATGGCCTAGCTATCCATAAACATAGTCAAATAAAAAAAGCTGCGGAAATTTGCGATTTTCGGAGTAACTATTAAAAATGTGATAAAAGTCAGAAAACGGAAAACCGCTCGCTATCTATTGTGGTTTTAAATATTGCTGTGTACATCAATAGTTTGCGGTAAGTTTTGTAATTTTTCCTTGATATTAGAAAGTTTATCTCTTTTGCACTCATTTTGCGTGTGAAAATATTAATAAACAAGTTGCACGCCAGAGAACAGCGCTGAATGATTCTTCTATCTTCTCAATAAAAATCCCAGTTTTCTCGAGTGACCGTGAGGGTTGAATACAGCTTTAAACAATAAAAAAAAGTAAAGCATTATCTTTTCAAACATCATAACTAAAACACAAAATGCAGTTTTACCTCAATTTTTCAATTTCAGTGGGCGGAAATATATTATTACTATGTAAAATGCCTATTTTTTATCAATAAAAATTCCAGTTCTCCCGTGTTATATTGAGCGTTGAATCCTATTTTAAACAATAAACAAGTAAGGAAGGTTATGTTCGGGTGTAACCGAACATTACATACCCAGTTGAGAGCTATGGTGACAACATAAAGTAAAATAACCATGTAGGAAAATGAACCGAGGGTAATCCTTGAATGTGTTTGTATGACATGTGTATCAAATGAAAGGTATTAAAGAGTATTTTAGGAAGGAGTGGGCCATAGTTCTATAGGTGGACGCCATTTAGGGATATCCCCATAAAGGTGGATCAGGGTTGACTCTAGAATTTGTTTGTACGATATGGGTATCAAATCAAAGGTGTTAATGAGTATTTTAAAAGGGAGTGATCCTTAGTTCCATAGGTGGACGCCTTTTCGAGATATCGCCATAAAGGTGGACCAGGGGTGACTCTAGAATGCGTTTGTACAATATGGGTATCAAACGAAAGGTGTTAATGAGTATTTCAAAAGGGCGTGGGGTTTAGTTCTATAGGTGGACGTCTTTTCGAGATATCGCCATTAAGGTGGACCAGGTGTGACTCTAGAATGTGTTTGTACGATACGGGTATCAAATTAAAGGTATTAATGATGGTTTTAAAAGGGAGTGGTGGTAGTTGTTTAGGTGGTCGCCTTTTCGAGATATCGGCATTAAGATGGACCAGGGGTGACTCTAGAATGCGTTTGTACAATATGGGTATCAAACGAAAGGTGCTAATGAGTATTTCAAAAGGTCGTGGGGCTTAGTTCTATAGGTGGACGCCTTTTCGAGATATCGCCATAAAGGTGGACCAGGGGTGACTCTTTAAAAGGGAGTGGTGGTAATTGTATATGTGAAGGCGTTTTCCAGATATCGACCAAAATGTGGACCAGGGTGGCCCAGAACATCATCTGTTCGATACCGCTAATTTATTAATATACATAATGCCACGAACAGTATTCCTGCCAAGATTTCAAGGGTTTTTTTATTTCGCCCTGTAGAACTTTTTCATTTCATTCTACTTAATATGGTGGGTGTCACACCCATTGTACAAAGTTTTTTTCTAAAGTTATATTTTGCGTCAATAAACCAATACAATTACCATGCTCCATCCCTTTTTTCGTATTTGGTATAGAATTATGGCATTTTTTTCGTGTTTGGTAATTTTCCATATCGAGAAAGTGTGCGTGGTCATAATCGGATTTCGGCCATTTTTTATACCAATACAAAGTGAGTTCAGATAAGTACGTGAACTGAGTTTAGTAAAGATATAAGATTTTTGCTCAAATTATTGTGTTAACGGCCGAGCAGAAGGACAGACGGCCGACTGTGTATAAAAACTGCGCGTGGCTTCAACCGATTTCGCCCTTTTTCACAGAAATAAATTATTGTCCCAGAATCTAAGCCCCTACCAAATTTCACAAGGATTGGTAGATTTTCGTTCGACTTATGGCATTAAAATTATCCTAGACAAATTAAATTGAAATAGCGGAGCCACGCCCATTTTGAAAATTTCTTTAATTTTTGCATTTTTTTTGCACCATATCATTACTGGAGTTGAATGTTGACATAATTTACATATATACCGTAAAGATATCAAATTTTTTATTAAAATTTGACTTCAAACAATTTTTTTTTTAAAGTCGGCGTGGTCGTTCTCCGATTTTGCTAATTTTTATTAAGCATACATATAGTAATAGGAGTAATGTTCCTGCCAAATTTCATTATGATATCTTCAACGACTGCCAAATTACAGTTTGCAAAATTTTAAATTACCTTCTTTTAAAAGTGGACGGTGCCACACCCATTGTCCAAATTAATAATTTCCTATTCTGCGTCATCAGTTCAACTTACCTACCAAGTTTCATCGCATTATCCGTCTTTGGTAATGAATTATCGCACTTTTTCGGTTTTTCGAAATTTTCGATATCGAAAAAGTGGGCGTGGTTATAGTCCGATATTGTTCATTTTAAATAGCGATCTGAGATGAGTGCTCAGGAACATACATACCAAATTTCATCAATATACCTCAAAATTCACTCAAGTTATCGTGTTAACGACGGACGGACGGACATGGCTCAATCAAATTTTTTTTCGATCCTGATGATTTTGATATATGGAAGTCTATATCTATCTCGATTCCTTTATACCTGTACAACCAACCGTTATCCAATCAAAGTTAATATACTCTGTGAGCTCTGCTCAACTGAGTATAAAAAGTAAAGCGTTAAGTGCAGTTTTGCATAATATACCTACAATTCGAAACTTTGTTGAGGGAGTACTTATGAATGTACACCTTAGTTAGGAAATCAACGAGGTTAAAAGCGATTATAACGGAATTTCCAAAATACCCTTTGTTTCAACGCACTACCCTCATATTTCATATTAGTATATAAACAAAACAAAACATTAGTGAATTAAGAGAAGTGTAATTGTTACGAGTACAAATAACTATATGTTTTGTTGTCCCTTGAAAATGTCTACTTTCAAGTGTTTTAAACGTGAAATAATACTTTCGTATATCGAAGGAGGAAAATCATTGGAGGCATTAGCAGCAGTTTTAAAAGAAAATTATCATGAATCTGAAGAGAAGTTATGTTTCAGCCTCAGTGATTTTCAGAGACATATTATTCATACTTTTAATAAACGATGGGCAGTGGCTTCACGGAAAAAGGATACATTTTTAATGAAAAACAGTAATTGGTTAGAATCAGAATATTTAGTAACTTTACCGAAATCTGAAGACGTCACAACGTGGGAGATAGTGCGAATCTTATCCATATTTGTCAGAATCCAGTAAAAGAAGAAAAAATAAAATGTTACTTAATTAATATGGATTTGAACACGTCTATAATGCATATCTTCAAGGGTTAAATTCGATAGGAGAAGGAACAGAAGCTAAATTTGTGGAAACATTAAGGTTTGCTGGCAGTGAAAATAAGACCTTATTCACGAGTCTCATAGAAGGCGCAAGGCAGACAAAAATGATGAAGAAGCATTGAGCGTATTTATTACTTGGATCTAACGAAAGCACAATATTTAATATGCACTGTCTACTTTGCACGCCTGGATTCTTTGCATGGAAATGATCTTACATATTTCCAATAATCTGTCTTTCCAAACATAGAGAGCCACAAGCGAAGAAAACAAACTACTAAAGCAAGAGAAGAAAACCCTGGTACAAAGGCGTTTCCATGAAGAGCTAGGATTGATCATCGACAAACCAAGGCAAGTAAGTGGTAATACTAATGACGGTAATACTTCCAAAAGAATTTTTCACAATGCATGTTGCTCTGCTGAAATTACAGAAGTGGATATAAATTTGACTAAACGACTTTAGATAATTCTGCAAGCTTTTTCAATGATAAATGCTGAAAATTTTGGCAGTTATGCTACGGAGACTGCCAGGATCTATGTGAGCAATTATGAATAACACTACATGCCATCTTCAGATCACAAAATTGTGATTCATGTAGAAAGTGTCATAAAGCATTTTCCAGTACTTCCTATTGGCCAACTTTCGGAAGATGCACAAGAATCCCGTTGTAAGGATTATAAAAAATTTCGTCTACATCATGCTAGAAAATTATCAAAATCCGCTACAAACGAGGACGTATTTCATACTTTTCTTTATACTTCAGATTCTTACATAACCAATATTAGAAAACTGTATACTAAAAACGTGAAGGAACTTGATGAAGGTACCTTAGATCTTTTGAATTAATTTTAAATCCCGAAGTTCATCAGGTATAAATAACATAATAAACATATGAACATGTACAACAACAATAGTAAATATTACAATTAATTAATTAATCTGTGTTCAATTTCAATCACCATTTTTTTACGTTTTTATTATTAAAATTGACTTGTATTTTGATATTTGGTTTTTGTAGGCATAAAATAGTAGTACTCATTGTTAAAAAATAAATATTGGATATTTTTAATAATTTTGAACTTCTTTTATCTTTTAAGGTATAGTTTTAAATTAAGGCACAATAAATTATATTCCAATTGAAGCCATATACCCTATTCTATATGAGTGCAAAATTTTAGATCATAATATTCAGAAATAAAAAAGTTATTGATTTTTAATCAGAAAAAAAAAAAAAAAATGTAAGGCGCGATAACCTCCGAAGAGATCTAAGGCCGAGATTCTCTTCCAATTTGCATCGTGCTCCTTTTGATTTTTCACTACAAATTGGCCGGACGGGACCTACATGTTTTATGCCGACTCCGAACGGCATCTGCAAGGCAGATGAGTTTTCACTGAGAGCTTTTCATGGCAGAAATACAATCGGAGCGCTTGCCAGACACTGCCGAGGGGCGACCCCGCTTAGAAAAATTTTCTTCTAATTGAAAAATCTTATTTCTAAAATTTTGATGTTGCTTTGCCCGGGAGTTGAACCCAGGGCATACGGTGTGATAGGCGGAGCACGCTACCATCTCACCACGGTGGCCGTCAGAAACTGGCCTTTATTTCCCATAGTGCGCCGTTTTGATATCACAGCGCATGTATTTAGCAATGTGATAACTTAAAAAAAACTGACTAAGTTTTGAAAAGCATCGATGGGAGTCCTCTCCCAGTACATCCATTTAGGCCTATTATCCTCGAGTTAAAAGATAACCTCGAAAAAGAACTTTTCATGAAGCTTCATTAAGCCGTGATACTGCGCTGGACAACTTTATAGGAACCGTTCGCCAATTCCTGCGCCAACACATGTGTTGCATGACCCTCAATTTTCCAGGTAGGAAAAATTAAAAAGGAGCACGACGTAAATTTGAATAGAAAAAAATCTCTTCGTAGGTTATCGCGCCTTAGATTTTTTATTCTGAGTGCTCTTAAAAACTATACAGGACTGCGAGCCTTTCCATTTGTTAGCTTCGCCAAGCCAGTGTTGGGAAATGCTACCCTTTAAATGTTCTGAAAATACAAAGGCTTCCCTCCCTCCGATCTTACAATCACAATCAAGGAAACATTTCCATTTCTCAAGCGCTAAGCTAAACAATTCATGTTTTAGGCTTCTGGAATCACCGTTGTAAGATTCACTGTGTTAAATTGGAATCTGTTCTAGCTGGTCTGCTATGGGATCTATGATCAAACAATGACTTCAACGTGTAGCTTGAACGTTGTTTTTTTTTGTTGTCCTAAAAAGTTTCGATGTTGTTGCTTACAACTTTATTCTTAACTATTTTTTACATGCGTTTAAATAAATATTTTGCCTTCAAAATAGCAACACATACTAAAGAGTATGTACATGCAAAGGTGTGTAAGTAAATCTCCAATTATTTCATAAACATAAGTAATTCGAGCTGTGAATAAATTTTAATATAAATAAGAATAATGGTTTAATGATATTTGCATTTCTATTAAGCCGGACATAATAATCAATTTTTCAAAGTAAATTAACAAAATCGAATGAAATGTTATTTTAAAATCCTACACTAAAATAAATATTCATAAGTAATTGCATATCTATAAATTATGATTTTTGCGAAATAATAGGTAGATGAATTTAAGCAAATTTTTTTGAATTTGCGTTTTGCGAAGTGATAAAAAAAAGTGGTAAAAATTTTTTTCACTTCATCGTTTTTTTTTTTTTTTTTTTTAGGTAGGAATTATTTTATAACATATGTATGGCTTGGTTTATGATAGGGTTTTTCAGTTTGGTCCTTGAACAAATTTGTGGTAATACAATAGACGCATTTAGTCTATGTGAGGTCCTCACGGCCTGGCCATCTAGATAAGAACCTCAAATAGATTTGTCGTCAACACTACCAGGATTTGTTTAACGACTAAGCGGAAAACCCTCAATTCATCACCAGGACTTATGTTATAGAATAACACCAACCTCTTGGCAAATACCAGACGTTTTCTGGGGCGTAGCTTTATTTCTGCCTTAAGATCTGGCAACTCTATTGCCCCTAATTGCTGGATTTCATAATACCCCATGATGACATACTCCATGAGACTATTGCCTTGATAGTCGCCTGACTTTCAATAAATATATTGACGCAATTGCAACCTAAGCACACTTCCTTCAGAATTGCTGCTGCTTTCTAAACGGCTACAATTTTTTCCTGAAAGACGGGCAGATCTAACCTCTTCCATTAATTTGGAGCCATCGGTTCCTCACCTCTATACGATATACTATTCATAGCCTTCTATCTTAATTAATATTATAGCATTATCAGCTTAGGGTCAGACCTATGGCAAAAATTTTGAGGAGCTATACCTTTTTTATCGGTCGTTTTATTCCTGCATTTAAAAAGTGTCATCGGTTTAATATTGAAGTTTTGGTAGTACGTGTTTCATTACTAACCCATCGCTGAAAATTCGATAACAAATCTGTAACTTTAGACAAAAATTCGATATCTACTCAATTACAAAGTCGTAATTTTTCTATAAAAATATCGATAAGGTTTCGAAAAAAACGAAAGTCGTATATAAAAATCGATAACCTTTTCTTTTTAATTAAAAAAGTGAAATTGCTCTGTCGTTTTGAAATTGGCTGCTTTTGACAATCTTACTAGAAATGCAGCAGCGAACGGCAATCTAATCTAATATCTAATATATATTGTAACGAATTTGCTGCAAATCCTCTTATTTGCCCTTTTGCTAGGTTCGTATCGCTAAACTGTTGAATAAATAACTCCAATATTGAATAATGGAAAAATGGCCTTTATTAAAATACTTCACAATAACACTCAAACTGTGCAACGAATAGCTTAATAACCAAACTGATAGCTTAAATGAAACTAACTTTCAAAATAATACTGCTATTGCTCGCTAGATATCGTCTTAGTCGTAACTGCTTGACAACTCAAATCAAACTGAATTCCAGCGCCTCTACAATTGGCGCTTCCAGAATCTATTAGTCCAGCAGCTCTCAAACTTCTCAGCTGTAATTACAATTGCACAATTGTATAGTTTTTCTCACTGCATACTTATAGGAGTGTCTCAGATATATGCATGTGTTTGTGCATTGACTCTCCGCTGCTCGTATACGTACATGGTACATATAAGTAGACGCAGTTATTGTTTCGTTTATGTAGATACATAATGATTGAATTATTGATGTGCATTCACGTCACTGCTTAGCATCGGCTTAGAGACGATAGCATCGCTGCTAACATTCGTTATACTGCCCTCCACCTAAGTCTGATCGTCCCGATCAGACAAATCTCCCGATCTAAACGTCGCTTGCATCTCCAAATGTACCACTCTTCTACTCCGTCGTTTCTCAATGCTTTGTATTCGGTAGATGGTATCACTGATCTTCTTCACAACCTTGTACGGGCCTTCCCAACTGCACCGAAATTTGGATGGAACACCTTTCCGCCGGTGAGGGTTGTATAACAGTACCAAATCTCCCGCCAAGAAACCTTTCGAATTATTGTTCTCATGACACCTGTGTTTCATCGTACTACATCGTACTGGTTCGTCCATTCACACTCTGTTGTTTGGCCGATGAACTACTTCGTAGAGCTTACGCTGGACGGATTTGCTTTGCATAATCAGTATCGTTCCCACGTTTCCCCACAGTAGTGCGCTCTGGCTTGAAACTACCCTCGCATTCTTTCTCGGAAATACGTTGCTTCGTTTTCCTGCGTCTTTTAAGTTTTGTCAATGCCAGTGTTTCTCTCGCAGGTACTTTTGATTTTGATTTATTTGGCCCATTCGATCTATCAAGCTTTGCCTTTGCCTTTCGTGGTCTTTGTCGAGTCTTTTCCACCAGTACCCGATTACTGCTGAACCCTTTTTCCAAACTAAAGTTAAGTGGTATGTCCTGGTTCTTATAGTGCATAATTTTTCTCCGCATATCGATTCTGATGTCTTGGTCAACCAAGAAGTCCACTCCCAATATGGCTTCATCAACGATCTCCGCCACAACGAATTTGTGTAGCAACTTTGCTCCAGGTAACGGTTTTATTGTCCTGTTGACCAAGTCAAATCGGATCAAGGAATGAGATGCGCCCGTATCTACAGCCAGTACACGTTCTTTACCATCCACATTCCCTCTGACGGTAAGACTGCTTGATTTCCTTCCAATTTACGACACAGATATCACAGGACATTCAATAGCGGGGGCAAGTTTCGTTCTTTACATCCGACACGCTCTTGCTCATTTCCGTCAGCTTTGCGTTTACGGCCACCCACATTGTTGGAACTATTAGGACCAAGATCGCAATGACGTGCAATATGACCTGGGTTCCCGCACTTGAAACATTTAATAACTCCGGCATTCTTCTGTTGATATCCCTTCAGTGCTTCCAAAATTGTATCTACCCACTCTGGCCTTTCTACTTCCACACGGCGTGCTTTGAAAACTGGCTTACACAGAAGCGACGCTGTTTCCTGAATCAGAGCTTGTGACACCGTTTCTGCGAATGTTGGCTTTGGGTTTGCGTACGTCGCTCGCTTCGTTTCTACGTCCCGTATGCCATTTATAAAACTCTGGAACTTTACTCTCTCGGTGTACTCCACGGGTGCGTCCGCATTTGCCAAATGTGCCAACCTTTCAACATCCGAGGCAAACTCCTACAAAGTCTCATTCGCTCTTTGGTGGCGGTTTTGCAACTCAATTTGGAATATCTGTTTTCTATGCTCGCTTCCATAACGTCTCTCGACAGCGGCCATCAGTACTTCAAAGCTGTTCCCGTTCGTACTCTGGAATAGTCTGTAATATCTCGGCAGCTAGTCCTTTCAATGCTACGAAGAGTGCAGCAACTTTATCTTCAGCATTCCAGTTGTTCACTGTTGCGGTCTTCTCAAACTGTAGCTTAAAGACCTGGAAAGGAACAGACCCGTCAAAGGATGGTGTTTTCACCTTTGGATTACTTGCTGAAATAGCTGGGCGATTTAATTGTCATTTGAGGACTTTTCCGGCTTCATTTCTGGATAGTTTTCGGGATCCTTTCGGGGTCCCATCAGGGTCATTTTGGGACTTTTTCGGCATCATTTACGATTGGTTTTCAGGATTCGTCCGGGATCCCGTCAGGGTAATTTCTGGACTTTTCCGAGACTATTTCGGGATCATTTTGGGACCCTCCCAAGATCATTTCTGGATGGATTTCGGGATCTGTCCGGGATGCCGTCAGGGTCATTTTGGGACTATTAGGTGATCATTTGAGGACCTTTCCGGAATCACTTTTGGACGATTTTCCTTGCGGGACTTTTTCGGGATCATTTGAGGTCCCTCCCAAGATCATTTCTGGATGGATTTCGGGATCTGTCCGGGATCCCGTCAGGGTCATTTAGGGATGCGTTCGAGATCCCGTCAGGTTCATTTCGGGACTTCTTCGGGACTATATCGGGATCGTTCCTGGATGTTTACGGAATCCGTCAAGGTCCACTTAAGGGTAATTTCGGGACTATTAGGTGATCATTTGAGGACCTTTCCGGCATCACTTCTGGATGATTTTCGGTATCCGTTCGGGATCCCGTCGGAATCAATGCGGGACTTTGTCGGAATCATTTAGGATCCCTTCCGGCATTATTTCAGGATGGTTTTCGGGATTTGTCCGGGATCCCGTTGGTGTTATTTCGGGACCTTTTCGGCGCTAATACGGGATCATTTGGGAATCCTCTAGGGGTCGTTTCGTGACTTTTTCTGTATTATTTCGGGATCATTTGGGGACCCTTCCGGCATAATTTCTTGTTGGTTTGCCGGATCCATCAGGGTCATTTCGGGACCATTTTGATATCATTTGAGGAGCCTTCCGAGATCATTTCTGGATCCGTCCGGGATGCCGTAGGAGCCATTTCGGGATTTTTTCTTACTTTTCCGGGATAGATTTTGGACCCTTCCGTGATCATTTCTGGATCTGTGCGGGATCCCATTTGGGTCATTTCCGGACTATTTCGGGATCATTTTGGGACCCTTCCGGGTTCATTTCTGTATGGTTTTCGCGATCCGTCGTGGATCCCCTCGGAGCGGAACTTTTTCTGGAGTATGTCGGGATAATTTAGGGACCCTTCCTGGATATTTTCGGGATGGTTTTTGAGATCCGCCCGGGAGCCAGTCATGGTCATTTCGGAACCTTTTCGGGATCATTTTGGAACACCTTCAGGGATCATTTCTGTGTGGTTCTCTGGATACATCTAGAATCGTGTCGTTGTCATTTCTGGTTTTTTTGGGACTATTCCGGAAGCTTTTGGATACCTTTTCGGAGCATTTCTGGATGGTTTTCGGGATCCGTCCGCGATAACGTGGGGGTCATTTCGTAGCTTTTTCTGGGTAATTTCGGGATCATTTGGGATCCTATCAGGTTATCAGCTCATTTAGTTTTTTTTTTACTCAATTACAAAAATAAAATGCATTAGACAGAAAACAAAATTTTAAACAGATAACTTGATAAGCAGGCTAACGCGAATAGCCCATATATTTAAATTTCTCCTTGCGGACGGGCCGCGGGTAAAGGCTAGTATATTACAAATGGGAAAGTTTGGATGTTTAGATGTTTGAATGTTTGGATGTTTGTCCTGACGTTTGTCTTTGTGACTCAATAATGCAAGAACGGCTGGACCGATTTGGATGAAATTTTGCACACATATAGTCAATAGTCTAGAAGGATCTACTAGCTCTATATTTTTCAAAAGGGGCGTGGTCCCCGCCCCATAGGAACAGTTATAATTTAATTATTATATTTTTTCGTCTTTGCGACTGAATCACGCCAGAATTGCTACACGGATTTTGATGAAATTTGGGACACAGACAGTAGTCTACTAGCGAAATTTTTTTCGAACATGGAAAGAGGGGTGGGGTCCCTTGACCTCTTCGAGCAATTACTTTTTAATAATTTTTACACATTATAACTTTACGTATACTGGCCTTCACCAATATCACAGACTCAAGGGGTCAAATATTATATGGTGACCCTTCCGGGATCATTTCTGGATGGTTTTCGAGATCGGTCCGGGATCCCGCCGGGGTAATTTCGGGACTTTTTCGGGACTTTTTCGGTATCATTTTGGGACCCTTCCGGGATCATTTCTGTATAGTTTTCGGGATCCGTCCGGGATCCCGTCGGGTTATTTTGGGACATTTTCCGGAATATTCCGGAATCATTTCGGGATTATTTCGCGATGATTTGGGGACCCTTCCGGCATCATTTCTGAATGGTTTTCGGGATCCGTCCGGGATCTCGTCGGGGTAATTTGGGGACTTTTTCGGGATCATTTGGGGGCTCTTCCGGCCTCATTTCTGGATGATTTTCGGGATTCGTCCGGCATCCCGTCGGGGTCATTTCGGGACTTTTTCGCACCTAATACGGGATCATTTGGGGACCCTTTCGGCATCATTTCTGGATGGTTTTCGGGATCCGTCCGGGATCTCGTCGGGGTAATTTGGGGACTTTTTCGGGATCATCTGGGGGCTCTTCCGGCATCATTTCTGGATGATTTTCGGGATCCGTCCGGGATCCCGTCGAGGTCATTTGGGGACTTTTTCGGGATCATTTGGGGGCTCTTCCGGCATCATTTCTGGTCGGGGTCATTTCGGGACTTTTTCGCGACTAATACGGGATCATTTGGGAACCCTTTCGGCATCATTTCTGGATGGTTTTCGGGATCCGTCCGGGATCCCGTCGGGGTCTTTTCGGGACTTTTTCGCGACTAATACGGGATCATTTGGGAACCCTTTCTGCATCATTTCTGGATGGTTTTCGGGATCCGTCCGGGATCCCGTCGGGGTCATTTCGGGACTTTTTCGCGACTAATACGGGATCATTTGGGAACCCTTTCGGCATCATTTCTGGATGGTTTTCGGGATCCGTCCGAGATCCCATCAGGATAATATCGGGACTATTAGGGGATCATTTGGGGACCTTTCCGGAATGATTTCTGGATAATTTTCGGGATCCGTCCGGGGTGCCGACGAGGTCTTTTCGAGACTATTTCGGGATCATTTGAGATACCTACCGGCATCATTTCTGGATGGTTTTTGGGATTCGTCCGGGATCCCGTCGAGGTCATTTCGGGAATTTTTCTCGACTAATACGGGATTATTTGCGGACCCTTTCGGCATCATTTCTGGATAGTTGTCGGGATCAGTTCGGGATCCCGTCACGGTCATTTCGGGACTATTAAGGGATCATTTGAGAACCTTTCCGGCATCATTTCTGAATAGTTTTCGGAATCCTTTCGGGATCCCGTCAGGGTCATTTCGGGACTTTTTCGGGATCATTTAAAGATGGCTTTCAGGATTCGTCCGAGAACCCGTCAGGGTAATTTCTGGACTTTTCCGAGACTATTTCGGGATCATTTTGGGACCTTCCCAAGATCATTTCTGGATGGATTTCGGGATCTGTCCGAGATGCCGTCAGGGTCATTTTGGGACTATGAGGTGATCATTTGAGGACCTTTCCGCCATTACCTCTGGATGGTTTTCGGTATCCGTTCAGGATCCCGTCGGAATAATTGCGGGACTTTTTCGGGATCATTTGGGGTCCCTTCCGGCATCATTTTTGTATGGTTTTTGGGATTCGCCCGGCATCCCGTCGAGGTCTTTTCGGTACTTTTACTGGACTAATACGGGATCATTTGCGGGCCCTTTCGGCATCATTTCTAGATATTTGGCGGGATCCGTTCGGGATCCCGACAGGGTCTTTTCGGCACTATTAGCAGATCATTTGAGGACCTTTCCGACATAATTTCTGGATAGTTTTCGGGATCCTTTCGGGGTCCCGTCAGGGTAATTTCTGGACTTTTTCGGGATCATTTAAGGATGGCTTTCAGGATTCGTCCGGGAACCCGTCAAGGTAATTTCTCGACTTTTCCGAGACTATTTCGGGATCATTTTGGGGGCCTTCCCAAGATCATTTCTGGATAGATTTCGGGATCAGTCCGGGATGCCGTCATGGTTATTTTAGGACTATTAGATGATCATTTGAGGACCTTTCCGGCATCACTTTTGGATGGTTTTCGGTATCCGTTCAGGATCCCGTCGGATTCATTGCGGGACTTTTTCGGGATCATTTGGGGTCCCCCCCAAGAACATTTCTGGATGGATTTCGGGATCTGCATGCGTTCAGGGTCCTTTCGGGACTTCTTCGGGACTATATCGGGATAATTTCTGGATGGTTTACGGGATCCGTCCTTGATCCCTTAAGGGTAATTTCGGGACTATTAGGTGATCATTTGAGGACCTTTCCGGCATCACTTCTGGATGATTTTCGGTATCCGTTCGGGAACCCGTCGGAATCATTGCGGGACTTTTTCGGAATCATTTGGGATCCCTTCCGGCATCATTTCTGGATGGTTTTCGGGATTTGTCCGGGATCACGTCGGGGTTATTTCGGGACCTTTTCGGGGCTAATACGGGGTCATTCGGGGACCCTTCCGGCATAATTTCTTGATGGTTTGCCGGATCCATCAGGGTCATTTCGGGACCATTTTGGGATCATTTTGGGACCCTTCCCAGATCATTTCTGGACCCGTCCGGGATGCCGTAGGAGCCATTTCGGGATTTTTTGTTACTTTTCCGGGATAGTTTTTGGACCCTGCCGGGATCATTTTTGGATCTGTGCGGGATCCCATTTGGGTCATTTCCGGACTATTTCGGGATCATTTTGGGACCCTTCCGGAATCATTTCTGTATGGTTTTCGGAGCCATTTCGGAACTTTTTCTGGAGTATGTCGGGATAATTTAGGGATCCTTCCTAGATATTTTCTGGATGGTTTTTGAGATCCGCCCGGGAGCCCGTCAGGGAACCTTTTCGTGATCACTTTGGAACACCTTCAGGGATCATTTCTGTGTGGTTCTCTGGATACGTCTAGAATCGTGTCGTTGTCATTTCGGGTTTTTTAGGACTATTCCGGGAACTTTTGGAGACCCTTTCGGGGCATTTCTGGATGGTTTTCGGGATCCGTCCGCGATAGCGTGCGGGTCATTTCGTAGCTTTTTCTGGATAATTTCGGGATAATTTGGGATCCTATCAGGTTATCAGCTCATTTAGTTCTTTTTTTACTCAATTACAAAAATAAAATGCATTAGAGAGAAAACAAAATTTTAAACAGATAACTTGATAAGCAGGCTAACGCAAATAGCCCATATATTTAAATTTCTCCTTGCGGACGGGGCCGCAGGTAAAGGCTAGTATATTATAAATGGGAAAGTTTGGATGTTTGTCCAGACGTTTGTCTTTGTGACTCAATCACGCAGGAACGGCTGGACCGATATGGATGAAATTTGGCACACATATAGCCAATAGTCTAGAAGGATCTACTAATAAGTATATTTTTTTGAAGAGGGGGGAAGGTCCCCGGCCCCTAGGAACAGTTATAATTTAATTATTGTATTTTTTCATCTTTGTGAATGAATCACGCCAAAACGGCTACACGGATTTTGATGATATTTGGGACACAGACAATAGTCTACTAGCGAAATTTTTTCGAAATCGAACATGGAAAGGGGAGTGGGGATCCCACGACCCCTTCGAACAAGTACTTTTTAATAATTTTTACACGTTCTAACTTTATTTCTACTGGCCTTCACCAATATTACAAACTCAATGGGTCAAATAAGTCGAGGGCTTACAAAGTGAGCAGTGCCAATCCGGGATCCCGCCGGGTCATTTCGGAACTTTTTCGGGACTATTTCGGGATCGTTTTGGGACCCTTCTAGGATCATTTTTGCATAGTTTTCGGGATCCGTCCGGGATCCCGTCGGGGTTATTTTGGGACATTTTCGGGAATATTCCGGGATAATTAAGGGACCAATTCGCGATCATTTGGGAACCCTTCCGGCATCATTTCTGGATGGGTTTCGGGATCCGTCCGGCATACTGTCGGGGTCTTTTCGGGATCATTTGCGTACCTTTGAGAGATAAATTCTTGATGGTTTCCGGTATCACTACGGGACTTTTTCGGAGTAATTTTGGGTCCCTTCCGTAATCATTTCTGGATGGTTTTCGGGATCCATCCGGGATCGCGACGGGGTTCCTACCGGCATCATTTCTGGATTGTTTTCGATATCCGTTCGGGATCCCCTCGGGGTCATTTCGGGACTTTTTCGGGATCATTTGGGTTCCCTTCTGGCTTTATTTCTGGATGGTTTTCGGGATTCGTCCGGGATCCCGTCGGGGTCATTTCAGGACTTTTTCTTCGGTATCATTTGGGGTACCTCCCGGCACCATTTCTAGATGGTTTTCTGGATCTGTCCGGGATCCCGTCGGGTCATTTCGAGACTTTTTCGCCACTAATACGGAATCTTTTGGGGACGCTTTCGCCATCATTTCTGGATGGTTTTCGGGATCCGTCCGGTATCATGTCAGGGTCATTTCAGCACTATTTGGGGATCATTTGGGAACCTTTCCGGCATCATTTCTGGATAGTTTCCGGGATCCGTCGGGTATCCCTTCAGGGTCATTTCGGGACTATTAAGGGATCATTTGAGGACCTTTCCGGCATCATTGGGGTACTTTCCGGCATCGTTTTTAGATGGTTTTCTGGATCCGTTCGGGATCTCGTCAGGGTCATTTCAGGACTCTTTCGGGACCTTTTGGGTTCCTTCCGGCATCATACCCGCATGGTTTTCGGGATCCTTAAGGGATCCCGTCGGGGTGATATCGGAACTATTTCGGGATCATTTGGTGTACCTTCCGGCATCATTTCTAGATGGTTTTCGGGATCCGTCCGGAGTCCCGTTGGGGTCATTTCGGGACTTTTTCTCAACTGATACGGCATCATTTGGGGACCCTTTCGGCATCATTTCTGGATGGTTCTCGGGATCTGTCCGGGGTCCCGTCGGGGTCAGTTAGGGATCCGTTTGAGATCCCGTCAGGGACATTTCGGGACTTCTTAGGACTATTTCAGGATCATTTTTGGATGGTTTTCGGGATCCCGTCGGGGTCATTTCGGGAGTTTTTCGGGGCTAATACGGGATCATTTGGGGACCCTTCCGCATCCCTTCTGGATGGATTTCGGGATCTGTACGGGAACCCATCAGGGTAGTTTCGGGACTTTTCGGGACTAATTCTGGATCATTTGGAGACCCTTTAGGGGTCATTCCATGAAATTTTCTGTATTATTTCGGTATCGTTTGGGGACCCTTCCGGCATCAATTCTTGATCGTTTGCCGGATCCATCAGGGTCATTTCGGGACCATGTTGGGATCATTTGGGGACCCTTCCGAGGTCATTTCTGGATCGGTCCAGGATGCCGTAGGAGTCATTTTGAGATTTTTTTTTGTTACTTTTTCGGGATAGTTTTGGAACCCTTCAGGGATCACATCTGGATCCTTGCGGTATCCCTTCGGGTTATTTTCGGACTATTTCGGGATCATTTTGGGACCCTTCCGGAATCATTTCCCTATGGTTTTCGCGATCCGTCGTGGATCCCTCGGGGTCATTTCGGAACTTTTTCGGACCTTTTTCCGGTCGGGATAATTTAGGAACCCTTCCTGGATGGTTTTTGAGATCCGTCCGGGAGCCCGTCAAGGTAATTTCGGAATTTTTTGGGACTATTTCGGGATCCCTTTTGTACCCTTCAGGGATCATTTCTGTGTTGTTCTCTGGATAAGTCTAGAATCTTGTCGTTGTCATTTCGGGTTTTATTGGGACAATTTTGGAAACTTTTGGAGACCTTTCCGGGGCGTTTCTGGATGCTTTTCGGGATCATTTGGGGATCCTATCAGGTTATCAGCTCATTTAGTTCTTTTTTTACTCAATTACACAAATAAAATGCATTAGACAGAAACAAATTTTTAAACAGATAACTTGATAAGCAGGCTAACGTGAATAGCCCATATATTTCATTTTCTCTTTGCGGACGGGCCGCGGGTAAAAGCTAGTTTTTATATAATTCGTCAACAAAAATCTTCTTAAACCAAAGTAAACAAAAATGCAAGTGCGAACTGTTTATGTATATTTGTTAAAATAAAGTGCAATAGTTAATTTAGTTATAATACAATTAATGTAAGTAAATAAAAAATTTGTATGATGTGTCAGTTTCATGTTAATTGTTAGAAAGTGTAAGGAAAAAGTATCAAAATGTTAATATGTATATTATTTCTGCATATTTATCATTAAAGAAATCCCCAGAAGATGACGTGAAAAAAGAATGTCGAAACGCGTCGGGAAAAAACAACCAACAACTGTTTTTTTAATTTTTGACCATATGTGCTTAACACAGCAAACACAAATATTATAAATTGGTCCTTCTATAAACACAAAAATCCTCTTCTTTTTATTTTCGATATTCTATGAAAACATCGTATCTAATTTTGTTACCAAAACTATGTAAACCAATATCAAAAACCTTCCGAAAAAGAGCGAAAATTCAAGAAAATGTTTCGATAGTTTCGAACTTTATACCTGAAAATCTTTTTCAATTTTTTCTAGTATGCAGTTTTGTAGTCCAATAAATAAAAGTCTGACAACGTAAGCTCTTGATCTTTCACAATTGGATTTACAACAATTTTATATTTTCCTCCATACAAAGTGTGAACTGTTTGTTCTTTTTTTTTTTATATGGAAGAAGATCTGAAACAAACCTCGGCAAGAAATATTGTTGAACACCAATGCGATGTTTTGGTGACTTACTTTGAAAGACTATAATTGATTCGGCTACAAAAATGCATACTCTAAAAAAATGTGAGTGCTTCAAGTAAAAAGTTGGAAATTTCCCATTTTTTGTCGAAAATGTTCTTAAAATTGGTGTATATAGTCTCAATCATGACGCAATAAAACTGGAAAAGTGAACTCAGTAGCACAAACACAAATATTTGATGGCGCTCAAAATCCGATCATGAATTTTAAAGTAGTAGGCAGAGAAAATGTTTGGTACTATTTTCCTACTTTTGTACCTTAGTAATATTATGTGCAGAAAAGAACAGAAATCGACATATCTTCACATTGAAAACGGATACATGAAAGAAAAGAAAAGAAAAAACAGAGTAAATGGGAAGCAAAAGTTGTACGGAAGTTGGAAAAGTAAAGAGAACTAGGGGAAGATGGATAGTGAGAGTAAAAGTTAGAAAAAGGGTAAGTGTTTGTGACAAATTAGTAAAAAGGAAATAACAGGAAGATTAAGAATAATAATAAAACTAAGAGTAATAGTGGGAGTTAGACTTGAATAAGAGAAAGAGCGGAAAGAGTAGTTAAGATAAACTGGAAAATGCAGAAAGGAGATGAAATGAGATAGGGCAAGGGCTTGGCAGTAGAGAGGCAGGTAGAAATATAGGATATTCAGTACAATGTCTGTCGAATTTGATCAAATGACTGGGACTTTTTAATGTTTGCCTGAAGTTAGCCAGAGCTGTTTAAAAAAAGTTCTGATAAGGCAAAGTTTTTATGCCATTACGTAACCCAAAAATCCCTGATTTTATGAAGTATTGGTGCTGTTAAACCTCTGCCGCTATATATTTTTACATCAGTCACCTCTTTCTGCTCAATGAGCTTGGTTTACATATATAAATATTTAGTATTGGGATCGTATATCGTCAGTACCGAGTTTTCATTTACAAGCCTCGCAAATAATAATCCACAACTTCAAGATTTTATTTTATATCATCAATCATCTCATTTGCGTCAGCAGTATGTTTCCATATTCCTGAGTTGTGGACCTTGTGATACTCTGAAGATGAAGCCATTCATCCCCGTTGACTAACACTTTCCATTTCCTCTCACGAAAACGAAATAAGGCCTCCCATAAAGATAAGTATAGTCCGCAGCCGTTCTTTTCTTACACGTTACTTCAGATTTCAGAATGACATCAATATAATATTTTGTTATAATGGTAAAAAATTCAATGCTGCAGATAAGTCAAGCTGCAACACTTAAATTGATAAGTGCGAGTATTGACACATGCGACTCCATTTTGTAATATAGACCTGTCTCTTTAATTGCATCATGGTTTCAGTTACAAAACTGGTTCATAATTTTCTTTTCAAATATCTAAAATAAAAAAGACGAATTGAATTAAAAAATATTGCTAAAAATTGCCACTGCTATTTTTCTGTTCGCCGCTGTATGTTCAATTTAAATTATATAAATGCAAAATAAATTGTCTAATATTTATTTACTAGCTCATATTTTTTTTGAAATACAAATAACTGCAACTAAATGTTGTTGAACAAATACTTTTTGCAAATTTTAATACATACGGACAAAAATCTGTTTATTCAATACAGAATTTTACATATTTTAATTAGTTTTACTATGAGTGGTGTCTAATCGATCTTGGTTTTGTGGTGAAAGTCCATTAAAAATATAATGGAAATGTGCTATATGCAAATATATAAATGCGCAAATGTGTGCACATGAATTTTGTTATATCGCATGATTTCAAAAAAAAACTAAAAGAATCAATTCCCTATTAAATTGGAAGTCATATGAAATATGTTGATTTAAATATATTTTTCACATATGTACATCAGAGAGGTGTTTTGGGGTAGCTATACGAAAAAACTCTTTTTTTTCGGTAGCTACAATAGACTTGATCGGTGGTAGGGTCTACCGATTTGTTCTCGATATCTGATTTAAGTCAACCGAAAAAAATTAGCATTGCCTATCCATTCACTACCTCCGTCAGCCAATCCATCCAAGAAGTCATCTTCACATGTTTTTTTTTTTTTTTTTTTGTTTTTTGCTGCAACTTTTATTCAAAAAAATATATTGTGATGAAATTCAACACAATACTTCTTCTGACCGCGACCAAGACTTCTGCTAAAAATAGGCATACAAGTTATGCAATCACTTTCACTTTCTATAAATATATCAAATATTATTTCAAAATAAAATATAATTCTGTTATAATTAAATACCCAAACTTTATGTGCCAATGATCTACATTTGTAACAAATTTGAAAAAAAAAAAATCCAAATAAAATAAAAAGTTCGAGATACCCGTGTCCCGAGGTTCTTAGTGGCTTCCTGATTATGTACTCTACGTCGATAAAGTGTATAAAATCATTCCATCATTCCCCAGACCGTACCTGAAAACAGCACCACTCTCTCAGACGGTAGTCTGCGTTTGATAGTGTCTTCTATGATATGGAAAATATCATAATTTTGTTGACTTCAATTTATTGAAACATGGTTTATTCATTTGTGGGTATTACTGGCTTACTCAAGGCTTTGATGATGTGAGGAATTAGCCGAACTCCTAAGCGCCCGACTAGTTGTCTGAGAGTTTTGAGGCATTCCGTTTACGCCGTTCTGTGTATTAGAAGGGCGACGAAATTTATGTTACCAAGAACAGTAGCTATTATCATTTCATTTTATTTTCGACATCCTTTTTGAAGTGTTGTTATCGATTAAAAATTGATAACATTTCTATAACGTACTGACTGGTTTATCAATAGAAAAACGATAACACACTCTTAACAAACCGGCAACTTTTCAAAAATAAATTGACGGTCTGTCGAAACTAGCTGAAACTAGTAGATAAATATCGATAACCGATCGACAAAAAAAGATTGTCAATATTTTTGCAATAACAAATATGGAACTAAAAAATAAATGAAGAGCTCAATGGACTCCAACGAGATTTATGACCGAATTTCTCTTCTAATTTGCGTCGTGCTCCTTTCAATTTTTCCTTCAAATTTCCGGAACGGGACTCGTATGTTTTATGCCGACACCGAACGACATATGTAAACAGATGAGTTTTCACTGAGAAGCTTTTAATGGCAGAAATACACCCTGAGTGCTCACAAAATCACTGTCGAAGGGCGGCCACACTTAGAAAAACTTTCTTTTAGTCGAAAAAACTTGTTTCTTAACAATCTTCGGTGAAGTAGGTGGAGAACGCTACCACTACACCAAGGCGGTCGCCAATAAAAAATATATAGTCCGTTAATAAAATCAGATAACTCATCGATAATCTTTTTTGTCCATTACTAATTTATAGCACATCGATAACAAATTTATTACTCGTCTATCACTCGTCCATAGAATGCCGGTAGCAAACCAATAAAAAATTTATGAAAAACCGATAACTTGTCGAAAATAAATCGATAACACGCCCACAACCCCTCGATAGCAATCTGATAACTCGAATATAATGGTTAAACATAGCGTCTGACCCGGTTTTAGTCTATCACCTTTCTTTTCGTCTCTCTTATTTTTATTTATTCTTTCCCTTTCCGTACCTTTCCTTTCCTCCCGCACAATACATCTACTTCTCATAACAAACTCCGAAGACATTCGTTACATAGCTAATGGTAAAATTTTATTTTTTCTAAGCCGCAATAAAGGCCTGAACTTTTCACAAAAACCGAAACGACTACCTCATTGTACAACTTGAGCGTACCGTAGGTTAGGTTAGGTTGAACTGCCCGGTCCATGTGGACCTCACATAGACTGATTGAGTCCGGAGTGTTACCAGAAGTTTGTTTTAACAACCAAACTGAAAAACCTTATCAAAAGCCAGGACCTATGTTATAAAATAACTCCGTCCTCTTGGCAAATACTAGAAGCTTCCTAGGACTTAAGCCACTTGCTGCTTCTAGATCTGAGAGCTGTATCACTCCTAATAGCTAGAGTCTTAGCCTGACAAGTGCAGGGCACGAGCAAAGAACGTGCTCGATCGTTTCCTCCTCCAACCCGCACTTCCTACATCTGCTATCACTGACCAAGCCTAATTTAAACGCATGTGACACCAGAAGGCAGTGTCCAGTCAGAATACCCGTCATGAGTCTACAGTCCTCTCTTTTTAATGATAGAAGCAACTGTGGTAGTCTAAGGTTGTAAGACCTACACATAATCTTCGACACTTTACAGCCCCGGGCTTGAACCCAACCTTTCCCGCCTGGTCGATCATGTGCACCTCCTGCCTTCGATTAATCTCGCCCAATCTAATTGGGACGTCTACGGGCCGTAAGTTCAAGGAACACTTTACAATCTCAAGCACCAACTTAGAGTCACAAAAAAACTAAAGCAAACATTTTATTTTCCACCATATTTCGGGTAGTTTTTTCAATTTTTTTTATATAAGCAAACAAGTGCACTCTAACATGTTGACCGTGGCATACTCTGAAACATTATTGACTTCGTGCAAATAAAAGAGCTAAATGCTGACTTAAAAAATATCACAAAAAAGACACTAAGTAAAATAAACACCAAACATTTCGTAAGTGAATAACCTAAGGAATGGATATTGAAGACAACAACAGCACAAACAACATAAAAAGGAAAAACTAAAAACTTTCTTCTAGTATTTGCTCATGCACGGCTATGAGCCCACAAATATCACGAATGTCACGAACATATGTAAGGACAACAATGTTACTGTTAACTGTAACAATAATCGAAAATCATCGAAAATGCAATAAAAATAAAATCGTTGAATTGGTATTTTTATATATATGTATATGTGTATGTGTATTCTCACTAAATATGTATGTGCGGCTTTGTCAATAGCCAGCAATAAACTAATAATCCCGAGGTTATGCATTGAGCCAAAGACAATAAACTTATAAAATAAGTAGCAGCAGCAATAAAAAGATGTGAAAGACGTATTGTGAAAAAATAATGGAAACTTTAATGTAGTACAATGAGTACACAAATAGTTCAAATATGTTTAGAATGCTAAGTTCAAAACCCACTCAAACAAAGTTTAAAATTTTAGTTTTAGTTGAGTGATTTATGAACAGAACATTAATCGAAATTTTATAGAAATCTTGGACAGAAAACTCACGAAGGCAATACGAAGGCAATCACTGTGCTTGCAGGATTTTGAAAAGAATATATGACACAATTACGAAAGGAATTTAAGCCCTCATCAAGAGAATAAATTAGGTGAATTTGCAAGATAAACTTTTATTTTTGGACGGTCCCATCATTACATATATTTTGCTCGGCATTTAATAAGCTACTTCGACATCTTTAATTTCTGAAATGTTTTATCATCGCCTATTTTTATAATCAGCTGAGCAGAGCTCATAGAGTATATTAGCTTTGTTCGCATAACAGTAATCCGTAACGGCATAAACTAATCGAAATAGATATAGACTCCTATATATCAAAATGATCTGGGCGAAAAAAGAAATTCATTTAGCCATGTCCGTCCGTCCGTCCGTAAACACGATAACTTGAGTAAATTTTGAGGTATCTTGATGAAATTTGGTACGTATGTTCCTGGGTGCTCATCTCAGATCGCTATTTAAAATGAACGAAATCGGAATACAACCACGCCCACTTTTTCGATATCGAAAATTTCGAAAAACCGAAAAAGTGCGATAATTCATTACCAAAGACAGATAAAGCGATGAAAATTGGCAGGTGGGTTGACCTTATGACGCAGAATATAAAATTTGTAAAGTTTTGGACAATGGGCGTGGCACCGCCCACTTTTAAAAGAAGGTAATTTAAAAGTTTTGCAAGCTGTAATTTTGCAGTCGTTGAAGATATCATGATGAAATTTGGCGGCACGTTACTACTATTACTCCTATCCTATCCTGTGTACTAAATAAAAATTAGCAAAAACGGATGACGAAACACGCCCACTTTAAAAAAGAATTTTTTTTTAGTCAAATTTTAACAAAAAAATTTAATATCTTTACAGTATATGAGTAAATTATGCCAACATTGAACTCCAGAAATTATATGGTGCAACAAAATACAAAAATAAAAGAAAATTTCAAAATGGGCGTGGCTCCGCCCTTTTTCATTTAATTCGTCTAGAATACTTTTAAGGCCATAAGTCGAACAAAAATTTACCAATCCTTGTGAAATTTGGTACGTATGTTCCTGGGTGCTCATCTCAGATCGTTATTTAAAATGAACGAAATCGGAATACAACCACGCCCACTTTTTCGATATCGAAAATTTCGAAAAACCGAAAAAGTGCGATAATTCATTACCAAAGACAGATAAAGCGATGAAAATTGGCAGGTGGGTTGACCTTATGACGCAGAATATAAAATTTGTAAAATTTTGGACAATGGGCGTGGCACCGCCCACTTTTAAAAGAAGGTAATTTAAAAGTTTTGCAAGCTGTAATTTTGCAGTCGTTGAAGATATCATGATGAAATTTGGCGGCACGTTACTACTATTACTCCTATCCTATCCTGTGTACTAAATAAAAATTAGCAAAAACGGATGACGAAACACGCCCACTTAAAAAGAATTTTTTTTTAGTCAAATTTTAACAAAAAAATTTAATATCTTTACAGTATATGAGTAAATTATGCCAACATTCAACTCCAGAAATTATATGGTGCAACAAAATACAAAAATAAAAGAAAATTTCAAAATGGCGTGGCTCCGCCCTTTTTCATTTAATTCGTCTAGAATACTTTTAAGGCCATAAGTCGAACAAAAATTTACCAATCCTTGTGAAATTGGGTAGGTGCATAGATTCTATGACGATAACAGTTTTCTGTGAAAATGGGCGAAATCGATTGAAGCCACGCCCAGCTTTTATACACAGTTGACCATCTGTCCTTCCGCTCGGCCGCTAACACGATGAGCAAAAATCGACAAATCTTTACTAAACTTAGTTCACGTACTTATCTGAACTCACTTTATCTTGGTGTAAAAAATAGCCGAAATCCGACTATGACCACGCCCACTTTTTCGATATCGAAAATTACGAAAAATAAAAAAAATCCCATAATTCTGTACTAAATATGAAAAAAGAGATGAAACATGGTAATTGGATTGGTTTGTTGACGCTAAATATAACTTTAGAAAAAACTTTGTAAAATGGGTGCGACACCTACCTAAGTTCTGCAGGACGAAATCAAAATCCCCTCGAATCTTGGCAGGAATACTGTTCGTGATATGACATATATAAATAAATTAGCGGTACCCGACAGATGATGTTCTGGGTTTACCCTGATCCACATTTTGGTCGATATCTCGAAAACGCCTTCACATATACAACTAAGGTCCACTCCCATTTAAAATACTCGTTAACACCTTTCATTTGATACCCATATCGTACAAAAAAATTCTAAAGTCACCCCTGGTTCACCTTTATGGCCATATCCCGAAAAGGCGTCCACCTATGGAACTATGGCGTACTCCCTTTTAAAATACTCTTTAATACCTTCCATTTGAAACCCATGTCATACAAACATATTCCAGGGTTACTCTAGGTTCATTTTGCTAAATGGTTATTTTCCCTTATTTTGTCTCCAAAGCTCTCAGCTGAGTATGTAATGTTCGGTTACACCCGAACTTAGCCTTCCTTACTTGTTTAATGACAAATTTTGAGAATTCGTTAGAATTATTTTTGAGATTAACGTGATTTTTGGCTAAAACTTTTGAATTGCAGTAACTTTTTTCGGTGGTCGTCACTGAACAGCGATAGAAAAGCAAAATGTGATAAAAAGCACAATGACCTATACGATAGTCCACCGTCACGCTTGGCATTCATCACAATCAAAAACTCCGTCAGGTATCTATTTCCAGTAGGGAAATCAATAGGTAGGTAGGTAGGTAGGTGAAATGGCTGCAACTCTGGTCGCCTAAGTAGCTATTTAAAACCGTTTTGATGCCATGTAACTCGTCTAAAAACCTACGGAATGTTACGGTTAATGTATTACAACCAGCCAGAGTTGTTGATAAAATTAAGAATATTCGGGTTTGCTATCACAGATAACCCTCTGAGGTCTTCTAAAAACTGGGTTCCAAGGAACCTTAGCCGGACTCTAGCTGGAGCCGGGCATTTACATATAAAGCGTTCTACTGTCTCCCTGGCATTTGAGTCTTTGCAGCTTCTGCAGTAGTCGTTATACGGAATGCCCATCTTTTCCGCATGCATACCTACTGCCCAATGATCGGTGCAGACTGCTATCAGTTTGCGTGTGTTAGGCCTGGATTTGTTCAGAAGACTTCACGTCCTCTTTCCATCATAGTTTGGCCAAATGGATTTTGATATTGCACAGGTGGTGATGTTATTCCACTTTTTTTGTGCTTTCTTCAAGTAGAAGCTTTGGATATTCCCCTTGGCTATTGCTAAGGGTATGCCTACTTCGACACTGGTTATTTCCTACCCCTGCGTGCTAGCTCTTTGGCCTTCTCGTTACCCTCTATCCCCCTATGACCCGGGAACCAGATAACGCGTAGTTAGGGAAGTTAATAACTAGCGATGCAAAGTTCTGGTCCAGAACTAAAAGTTAGATACCAAATAAGTGCGGGTTCGATAGTAATAAGATATTTCGAGCTCAAAAGTCGACAGTATGGGTTTTATATTTCATATTCAACACATTTTTGTAGATATCATACACTTCAAAGCCTTTACTTACCTTACGTAAACTCCACAGCATACATAGGTAAGCAAATTGGTAGGAAAGGGGCTCCATTAAGGGAATCTTATCGCCATAGGTTCAAAAGAGTACAGTTAAACAATTTCAAGCAACTTACAATTGATTCAATTCGTAATAAACATACCGAAATCCTTCACAGAACAATCTAGGGGATTCGAAATAGTTATTTTCTGTATACACACACTTATTCCACGCGGAAATACAAGAATATTCCGGCAATGCAGGAAAGTACCAGCTAAAACATTACAAACTTATGCTTGGGTCAGAACTATCTTCTAAAAGGAATTGATATTTCGAATTCAAATTATGATGAAGTTATTTGGCACTGTCGGAAAAGGGGATAAAATCGTGTTAGAAACAACATATAGAATTTTGGTCTGGTTCGGAACCAACAAAATAGTACCAACAAATAGAAATAGATACCTACAAAGAACAAGTTCTAAAGTGTTAATTTTTATCTAGGCCGGAGCTGCGGGAAAGGTAATGCAGCGGCGACAACTTCCACCGCCTAGGACATCGCCATCTTAAATTCGAAAGTTAAAAGCATGTAATAGAGATATAGGGTGAACTAGTGGGGTTCTGGCTAGAACCGTACCAGTTTTTAGCTAGAAACTCTCCTCACAGTATTACTATACCATTTCCGGTTGTAAATGAGAAAGCAGAACTAGAAAATATGAATAGGCAATTGTAAATCCAAGACCATAATTTAGAAATAAGAAAAATTACTTGTAAAGGAGAGCGCGTCAATTAAAATTAAAATTTGTCAATTGTAAATTAGGAACCGTCAAATCTAAATGCGAAAGAGTTATATGGAATTGAGAATAACTTACTGTAAATGCGCAAGCACTACTTCGATATGGGAAAAGTCAATTTTCAATGAGAGAGCATCAAATCAAAACTTGAAGCGTCATTTGAATCAGAGAATAGTCAGTAGAAAATAGAAAAACGTCAGATGTAAATGGGAAAGTGTAATATGAAAATTTATAATAATCAATTGCAAGTGCGAAAAGGTAACTTCAGTAGAGGCCGAAACAGTTATTTAGTTGGCGCGATATGAGTGTGCGAAGTGGGGCCAATCGACCAATAAAAGAGTTCGTTTAGTATGTACACATACTCTGTTTGAGCCAGGTAACTTCTTCCACGTTAATAAGAGCAGATAAATCATTTAAACGATCTTGTTTTGATGTGCAACAATGCACCATACCAATAGTAAATCAAGTCAGCGATCATTAACAAACGATTTTCTCCAGTCTCGCTTCTTGATATGATGAAAAGTGGAAAAGTAGTTGAGAAATGGGCAAATTTATTTGAGAAATGGGCATGTGTATGGCCATTTGAGAAGCATATTCCCTAATCTGTCAAATACATTTGCCCTTTTCTCGAAGATAGTTGGAAAAGGCGTAGTTTACATGCCTTCCAAAAGCATTTTTGGTGATCAGATATTGGTGATATTATTTTGAAATATCTAATTCAATAAAAAAGTGTATTTTCCCAAAATTTCCTAAAAACTAAACTGTTTTTTTATAGCCTTCACAAATATAACCCAAAAAAAGTGTACACACTCAAAATGCGAAATATGCACAACTTTTTATACTCAGCTGAGCAGAGCTCACAGAGTATATTAACTTTGTTCGCATAACCGTAGTCCGTAACGGCATAAACTAAGCGAAAAAAGAAATTCATTTAGCCATATCCGTCCGTCCGTCCGTCCGTCCGTAAACACGAAAACTTGAGTAAATTTTGAGGTATCTTGATAAAATTTTTTGAATGGATTCCTGGGCACTCATCTCAGATCGCTATTTAAAATGAACGAAATCGGACCATAACCACGCCCACTTTTTCGATATCGAAAATTTCGAAAAACCGAAAAAGTGCGTTAATTCATTACCAAAGACGCCTAAAGCGATGAAACTTGGTAGGTGGGTTGAACTTATGACGCAGAATAGAAAATTAGTAAAATTTTGGACAATGGGCGTGGCACCGCCCACTTTTAAAAGAAGGTAATTTGAAAGTTTTGCAAGCTGTAATTTGGTATTCCTTGAAGATATCATGATGAAATTTGGCAGGAACGTTACGCCTATTACTATATGTGTGCTAAGTAAAAATTAACAAAATTGGATTACGAACACGCCGACTTTTAAAAAAAAATTTTAAAGTCAAATTTTAACACAAAATTTAATATCTTTACAGTATATAATTAAATTACTTCAACGTTCAATTCCAGTAATGATATGGTGCAACAGAATACAGAAATAAAAGAAATTTTCAAAATGGGCGTGGCTACTGCCTTTTTCATTTAATTCGTTTAGAATACTTTTAATGCCATAAGTCGAACAAAAATTTACCAATCCTTATGAAATTTGGTATGGACATAGATTCTATGACAGCAACTCTTTTCTGTGAAAATGGGCGAAATTGGTTGAAGCCACGCCCAGGTTTTATACACAGTTGTACGTTTGTCCTTCCGCTCGGCCGTTAACACGATAACTTGAGCAAATCTCGATATATCTTTACTAAACTTAGTTCGCATACTTATCTGAACTCACTTTATCTTGGTATAAAAATTGGCCGAAATCCGACTATGACCATGCCCACTTTCTCGATATCGAAAATTACGAAACATGAAAAAAATTCCATAATTCTATACCAAATATGAAAAAAGAGATGAAACATGGTAAATGGATTGGTTTATTGACGAAAAATGTAACTTTACAAAAGACTTTGTAAAATGGGTGGGTATTAAGTAGAAGAAAATTAAAAAGTTCTGCAGGGCGAAATCAAACGCCCTTGGAATCTTGGCAGGAATACTGTTCGTGGTATTACATATATCAATAAATTAGTGGTACCCGACAGATGATGTTGTGGCTCACCCTGGTCCACATTTTGGTCGATATCTCGAAAACGCCTTCACATATACAACTAAGAGCCACTGCCTTTTAAAACCCTCATTAATACCTTTAATTTGATACCCATATCGTACAAACACATTCTAGAGTCACCCCTGGTCCACCTTTACGGCGATATCTAAAAAATGCGCCCACCTATAAAACTATGGCCCACTCCCTTTTAAAATTCTCTTTAATTCCTTTCATTTGAAACCCATGTCATACAAACACATTCCAGGGTTACCCTCGGTTAATTTTGCTTATTTTGTCTCCAAAGCTCTCAGCTGAGTATGTAATGTTCGGTTACACCCGAACTTAGCCTTCCTTATTTGTTTTCATTTCATTATTGTCAATCTTTTGCTTTAATTTAATTGCTGGTAAGAAAATTGTTTTGGTACAGGAACTACAAAGTTTTAATAATTTGCCATATATGACCCTCACTCTTTCACTAACTCAGTCATTTTCCTATGCACAAACACTCATTTGAATGACAGTTCATTTGCCAAAGGCAACACCGAGTGCTTCTCACAGATGTATAAAATGTCTTGTGTGTGAATGTCTGAATTTGTGTGCTTTTTGTGTGTTTGTATGTATATGCGCCAAAAAATATGCATGTAATGGCCTCAAGCAACGTAACGGTGCATACGAAGATTAAGGCGCATACTTTCGTAATATCCCCACAGTCAAACCAAATAGAACTCAAATAAACTACCGCGCAAGCAGTATTAGTACCAAACAAACTAGTCAGTCAACCTTTTTTCCATAAACCAACTGGTATTTTTAATTAGGTCAATTGGGCTGGCACAGCCAAATCAAAGCTTAAAACCATTTGAAAATTTTCCAGAAAGGAGTATGGGCATATTCTCCCACTTTAATTTCCCTTATCACAAATTGAAGCCAAACAATATGAGAATGCGTTGCGTTCATAGCACAGCTTATCTATGAACTTTAGGCGAGGTTTCCTTTTACAATTACTGAAGCTTCACTCACAGCTAGCATTGGGGGCTCAACATGAACTCGCCCTAATTACACGAGGATTTCAGCAGAATGAGAAGGTACCTCGGTCTTCAGTTTCTTCTACTTGTAGCGATGAAGGGATTCCTCGAAAATTTGGGAGAGTTTATTGATCGTCCTTTTTCGGATATTGATCCGTTACATGCCAGAAAATAGCACAGCTAAGGTAGAAGCTCGACCGTGTTGGGAACGATGCGATATGACCTGGTAAAATCGCCAAGGTCTTCCAATCCCTTCTCTCCATGAGGAAATTGCGGCCCGGAACCTTTCGTGTTTAAGAAATTTAATATTCTTATTTATTTCAAAGTTCGTATCTATGGAACATATGTAATAACCTGCCAGCCCTGTGATCGAGTTGAAAACTCCTTTTCCGCCACAAAATTGCAATCATATATTTGAGATACAGATAAATGGTGTGTATTCTAGAGCTACGGCGTTTTGGCAATTATTTATTGCTTATTTGGAATCAAGCCTTTACTGGACCCCGGTGCTCCTCTGTTATCGCACACTAGCATCAAAATTTCAAAGCGTCGTTTGGCATGGTTTGCTGGTTGGGACGGTTTTATATGTACAGTGGGGATAAGCAGGCGATATGTTCCAAATGTTCCTGTACCGAGACGACCAAATTCGCTGTCACCCAAGCTCAGTGGTAGCCAGGAAGGATATATTATGCCCAATCTCCGTCCAGTCAGCGTAACAGTTACGCCCGCAGGCACCATGTCTTGTGGAATCAAGGAGTGTGTAGCGCAACCCTTTTAAAGGGTTGACA
Organism: Eurosta solidaginis; assembly: GCF_040869045.1. Classification (NCBI taxonomy): domain Eukaryota; kingdom Metazoa; phylum Arthropoda; class Insecta; order Diptera; family Tephritidae; genus Eurosta; species Eurosta solidaginis. The sequence continues at coordinate 205,667,920 of NC_090321.1, forward strand.
GCTCTTGTTTATTTAGCATCCAAGGCTCTGGTGACCCAAGTTTATCGCTAAAGGAGGGGTGGGTATTCTAGGAAGTTTAACGATGTCCTTTTATTTCACCTCTGCGATTACCGGGTTAGAACCTTAATGGTGCTTTTTTCCAAAAAAATACCGGAACCGGAAGTGTCCTTATCGTTATAAGAAAAGGTAGAAGAAGAAAAAACAGGCTCACTCAAGAAGACTCTGAGACCTCATTGGAGCATCGGCCCTTCCTTGATCATCTACGTACTCGCTGCTCCAAATATTTCTGTGAAAGACGCCGTAGGGGAAAGTGATAGAAGTTATTATGCCTGCAAACATCCCCGCTTCCTCCATAACGAAAACTGTACACCAGGCAGGGCCAGTAGCATGTTGAGAGGATATATTATACCAAAGCATTTATTTATGTTGGCTGCCCATAAACAGATTTTGGTTGATCACTTGTTGCTCAGCTGGTATATGTTTCTCTTTCTTGTATTATATGGTTTTAGGCACATTTGAAGTAATAGCGGGATCATCCTAATTTAAAGCTTTTTTTTTATTGGACGTTGGGGTAGCGCACTACCCTCAAGTGGCCCAATGAAACCAGGATGATCCTGTTCATATGTCCGCACCCTGCGGGACCGCCGCTAGGCATAACGTCACGGGGAGAAAGGCGATTTAGTCGTATGCGCATTTCTCTGCGCTCCCTTTCAGCATGCATCAATTTCGTCATTACAATAAAGGTCATCTTGCTCACAGCAATCCAACAATCTATTTGTCCGCACATTCATGGAACTAAATTCCTAATGGAAGGCTCCTCTCAGAATATTCTGTTTACAGACAGTCTTTCGCGTGAAAACGAAGGCAGTGAAACACTACATGTACTGCGCTTTCCAATTCGGAGGGGCAGCTTGGACAGAAAGGATCCTCCTCTATCCCAAGCTTATGTAGATATTCCTTGAAGCCGCCGTGCCCGCTCAATATCTGTGTGAGGTGGTAATTTAGTTCACCGTGTTTTCGCACGTACCATTCCGCTATATTCCGGACTAGCATGAAGGTTCAGTTCTCTTTTCTCGAATCTTATCACCGTTCTGGCCACCTAACTATTATTCGTGACCTTGCGCTTTTCTTAGCATCTTCAGATGGTCGGCTAATTCCAATGCCATATAGATCGGCCATTTCACCTGAGAGTAGATCTACAGGGATTTTCCTGGATAAAACATGGATCGCGTCGTCGGGCGCCGTCCAATAAGCACATGCTATTCATATAGCAGTAATGCTGTCGGCTGCTAGTATATCTTTTTGGTGGACCATTTTATATCCGTGCCATACTGGTGCTGCATATAATGTTATAGAGCTCGTTACGTTGGATAATAGCTGACGGGTAGCTTCGCTTGGGCCACCAATGTTGGGCATTATTCGCGTTAGGGCTCCAGTAACTCTAGAAAATTTCTCCCCCACCGCACTAAAGTGCTCCCTAAAAGCTAGTTTTGAGTCAATGATTACTCCTAGATATTTCAAGGAGGGCTTTGAATTTATTTGATAATCTCCTATGGTTAGGACCAACTCATCCACAGTTCGCTTTGAGCTCACCAGAACCACTAGCCATCTCCAGCTCCATGTTCGTCAACCTTTATTCTTCCCACGGCGTCATTATATAATGCTTGGAGCAGATCAAATTTCTTGGCCACTGCTACTACGCGATATCATCTGCATAGCCAACAATTTCCGTGCCTCCGGGAAGGTCGATTTGAGGCACCCCGTCATACATCGCATTCCAAAGATTTGGACCTAGAACAGATCCCTAATGGACACCGCCCGTGATGTTGTGCTTTTTTGGTCCCTCATCCGTATCAAAAAGGAGTACTCACTCGCTTAGATAGCTACCAATTATTCGGAGTAGGTAAGGAGGTGTGCCAAAGTTTCGTTGCGCTGTCATTATCTGCATTAAAGCTATGCTACAATTATAAGACCCTAGATACTTTTCTAAGCTTTGAAAATGGACGTAGTCAAATTCACCTTAACTTCTAGTTCTATCCTTTCTCATACTTTTCTTTTTATGTCTCTGTCCCACACCACCTAACTATAATTTGTTTCATTGTATATACGTTTTTCTGCCCCATACGGTTAACCATCTTCACTTCCACTATCTAACTCCACTTTCTCATCACCTCTTCACTGTGTGTACCTCTCACTTTTCCATCTGTCTCCACCTATTTCTCCGTTTGCACCTCCCTCTCCCGCCATCTCTTTCTCCCTCTCTCTTTTCCCCTGTCTCATCTTGTCATTTTGTTTCTCTTTCTCATTCTTGTTTACTACTCCTCCAGTTCCCCTTCTTTATCCAACTCTATCTCGCGGTGAATCCTCTTTCTGTATCTCTACCTCTCCTTCCATTCAACCATCTTTTTCTTCACGCTTTGAATTTTGCTCTCCCCATTCATTTTCGTTCCCTCTTTACTTCTCGCTCTGTTCGTTACTCCATATTCCCTTTTCTCTCCCTCTCTTTCTTCGTACACTTCTTTCTCCATCTCTTCCTCATTATTTTTTTCCTGATTACAACTTTTTGAACTGGTGAGTAATTCATCACGTTCAAACTATTTTAATTCTCATACGCTCCCGTTTTAGTTCTCAACCAGTAATTTATCTCGCTAGTTATTAGATTCCCCGTAGTTAATGCTTATCCTACTTCATACACCCATTCGTGCCCAAGCACATGTGTTGTTGGATTATGACTTTCGGGCATCTGGCTAACAAACTGAAATTACTTTTGGCTTTATGTTTGTGTGCGTGCAATTCTTCTTAGGACTTTATGTGGGTGAAATTATTAATTATTTTTAGTTTTATTAGATTTCATAATTACTTGTAACTGAGTTACGCTAATACTACGTACACCGACATACTAATACCCCCACTTACTTATTCACGTACAAAGTTGTTGGGCCATTTGGGCAACAACTTATATGCATATGTATGTATGTATGTAGTTTTGTATGTGAGTTGCAAGTGCAACAAAGTGTAAGGTAAAAAGTTTTTCTGAACAATTTTAGATGTCTGGTGTGTAACCAGCACGTATGAGCAACTTTAATTACTCATGGGACTACTCGTAGATTTGTATATATGTATGTGTGAGCGCTTGAACTACACTGTGTTTGATCTATTTATTTAGCTGGTGATATGTACGTGAAATATGAAATTTAAGTTTGTTACCGGCGACTGTTCGGCACTAATTTGTTTAATTTCATAATTCTTCAAAAAGTTGGGGAGAATTTATAGTTTTTAATTTTATAAAATTTAGTTAATTGCACTTATAAAATAAGTTAGATGAATTTTTGTGGGTTGTTAGTTTTGAGTTGGTGTTTTCAATTTTGGTAAAAGAGATATGTAAGTTATCTTCATTGTTATTTTTACTCTACTATAGCTATGCCCATTACTCAGAATTTGTATGCGTGATTTTCTAGCTTAATTTTTTTAATTGAAGTTTCTGTTATATACAAGAAGCTCCTCAGGTCAATAAAGACCTCATATAGACTGAACGTGTCCACAGAGTTACTAGAAGTTGTTCGACGACCAAACGGAAGAACCCCAATCAGGTGCCAGGACTAATGTTATAAAAAAAAAACTCCGTACTCTCGGCAAATACAAGAAGTTTTTAAGAACCAAATTTTGGCTCGAGATTTGGCAACTCTACCACCCCTGACAGTTGGAGCCTTGACCTCGCGAGCGCAGCATGCAAACACAGAACTTTCTGAACCGTTTCTTCCTCGCTCTTCATAAACCTGCTGTTATTGACGAGACCTAACTTATAAGCATGAGACGCCAGAAGGCAATGTCCAGTTAATATAATCATCGTGAGCCTTACGCCTTCTCTCTTCAGAGATATCAGCCAGTTTGTGTGTCTAATGTGGTAGGCTTTGCACATGATCTCAGAAATTTTGCAGCTCCATGCTTTTGCCCACGCCTTTCCTGCTTGATGGAGCATATGCAACTCCTGTCTCCTTTTGATTTCTCCCAAATGGATTGGGACGTCTATTGTTGTTTTAGCGAGTGTTGCACCCTCCTTTGCCAACACATCGGCCTCTTCACCACCTTCTATACCTTTATGACTGGGATCCCAGTATAGATGTATGGTGCGGCCCGAGCAAAGTCTTACCAACGCTTCTTTGCATACCAAAGCCGTTTTTGATGAAATGTTGTGTGTGATTATTTCCTTAATCGCCGCCTAACTATCAATATAATTATTTATGCGACTGCAGCATAAGCACGCATCCTCTAGAATTTCTACTGCTTTCTTCACGGCTATAATTTTCGCCTGAAAGACGCTGCAGTAATCTGGCAGCCTGTAGGATCTACTTAGTTCTGGATCGACACAATAAACAGCAGACCATCGGTTTAGTCGTGAGTTGAATATTCTGTCATTTTTGCAACAAGGCGCCAGCTCTTGGCTCAATTATGGTCCCCAGAACTTTTTCGAAGCTCAGGCACGTTTGCCCGATATTAGATGGCGCTTACAGCTATGGCCATATTACATTTACTAACAGTGAATATTAAATCTGACGATTTCTTCATTTATTAGTACCGGTTCGTGTCACTGAATTGGCGCATAAATACACACGAAAAGTGTATACAAAAAATACTCACGAATTCAAAATTCTTTCCATTTTAAATCTGAAGTCGTCATGAAAGTTATCACGGAAAAGTCACCTGGTTAGCGACCTAGAAAAATCTCAGTACTCCGGAGCTAGTTTTAATAGATACAAAAATAATTTTGAAATTACTCTTAAACACTCCTTAAGTTATCCCGAAACACGTCCGAAGTTGTCTGTGGAAAGTTTCGAAACAATTTTAATTGGTACCCTAATTGTAGCGAAATGAATACCAAAATAATCACGCAGTTTTTTGGGGATAACTCGTCTCGTGTCTCGAAACTATCACGAAAAATGCCCCTAGATAATCCAGAAAAGGCCCTGAGATAATCCCTAAAGGGTTGTATTTTTTAGTAAGCCGAAATTTTATAATTTAATTATGTATTTAATTTTTAAATGGTCCACCCAAATGGTCGAGTAAAAGTGTCAGAACATTACCGAAAGCTATTTTTAAAAGAGTACTTGAACCCAAATCCGTTCAGAAAATATTTCAATATGCTCCTAAATTAGTCCCAAACAAATCCGCGATTCGAAAAAAAATATTATGTTTATTATGTATGATGCGAATAAGAACTTTTCTAAAACTTCTCGTACTTCATTCTAAAAAAATACCAAGGCGCAATAAACCTCCATGTAGATTTAGACCGAGATTCGTTTCCAGTTTGCGTTGTGCTACTTTTTTCAGTTTTTCTTCAGATTTATATTTTGTCGACTTTTCTTTTCATGGCAGAAATATTCTTGGAGTGTTTTCTAAACCACTTCCAAGGGCGAACCTGCTTACAAAAAAGTGTTTGTAAAAGAAAAATTTAAGGCTAAAGTATTGCTTATCACGAAACTTGAACGATCCGTTTCTTACTCGCACTTCGGAGTATGTGTTTCCCAAAGCAATCGGTCTACAATGAGTGCATCACCAGTATGCGCTGTCATTAACTTACTTAAGCATTACCGTGAGACTGGGCACAGCCATTTAGTCTAAAAATGCGACAAGAAGCCCTTAGTCTTATCCACATCGAGCAGCTAAACACCTTTTCCAGAACACCTCCAGTGAACCCCGTTATCACCGCTTCATATGTAATGTGAAACCAACGTCTCTAATAGTAGCCTCCCCTAGATGCAACCCTGTTGGGACTGCAAGTTATCTTTAATAATATTAGATTTTTCTCCAAGTAATGCTAAAGCCTTAAAATTATTCCAAGAGAATGCCACTATGACCTGAAGATACTCCCAAAACGGTCTTGGAAAAGTTCCAAAATCATCCCAAAAGCAATTTCAAATTGATCTGGTGATAGATCTGATATAATCCTGAACTAGCCCCGAAATGGCCTCGTAAACAATATTGAAGTAAACCGAAGATAACCGCGAAATAGTCCCGAAATTATCTCTAAAACAATTCCGCAGTGATTAGGTATGGTCCCAAAAAGATCCCAAATAATCGCAAACTGATCCCCCAAAACTATTACAATGTAATATTAAAATGGTACTGAAATAGTTCTGAACTGGCCCAAAAATTATAGCTAAACTGTTTTGGGAGACAGCTTTAAAATTATTCCGCAGACTATCTCGGAAACTTTCAAAGTTATGTCGACAGTTATTTGGAAATTATTCCGAAATAGTCCATAACTGAAATCATTCCAAAATTAACGCAAATGATCTCGAGTACGGAATCACTCGAAATTCTGCCGACATAGTTCCTAAATGAGCCCAAAAAACTCCGAATACAATATCTTAAGAACCATGAAATTATTCTGAAAGAACCCCCAAAATGGTTCTTCAATAGATCCTAGAGGCTCCGGAAAACTGCCGAAAATGCTCCAGTAATAGTCCCGAAATGATCTCGAAACCGATCCGATGCTGAAAAATAGTGAATTCCTCACTATGCACTTCTCTGAAAATGCTTAGATATCGATTTTAGCTAACTAAATGCCAACTATTATTCGACTACGTGGACCATCGACCAGATTTTCACAATCGACACAAATCACGTCTTCGTCGATTTTAAAGCCGCCTTCGACAGCACGAAAAAGAGCTACCTATATGCCGCTGTGTTTGAATTTGGTTTCCAGGCAAAACTTATAAGGCAGTGCAAAATGACGCCGAGCAACACCATCAAACCAAACGAGGTTTAAGACAGGGTGACCCGCTTTCTTGCGATTTCTTTAATTTGATGCTGGAGAAAATTATACTAGCTGCAGAATTTAACAGCTCTGGAAAACTATTTTATAAAAGCGTGCAATTACTAGCATATGCTGATGACATTGATATCATCGACTTGAACACCCGCGCCGTTAGTTCTGCTTACTCCAAACTAGACAAAGAAGCGGTAAAGATGGGTGGGATGGCGGCCACCGTGGTGTGATGGCAGCGTGCTCCGCCTACCACACCGTATACCCTGGGTTCCCACCCCGGGCAAAGCAACATCAAAATTTAAGAAATAAGGTTTTTCAATTAGAAGAAAATTTTGCTAAGCGGGGTCATCCCTCGGTAGTGTATAGCAAGCGCTTCGGGTGTATTTCTGCCATGAAAAGCTCTCAGTGAAAACTCATCTGCCTTGCAGCTGCCGTTCGGAGTCAGCATAAAACACGTAGGTCCAGTCCGGCCAATTTGTAGAGAAAATCAAGAGGAGCACGACGCAAATTGAAAGAGAAGCTCGGCCTTAGACCTCTTCGGAGGTTATCGCGCCTTACATTTGTTTTATTTTTAAGATGGGTTTGATGCGGAATGAGGACAAAACGAAGTACCTGCTGTCATCGAGCAAAGTTTCAGCGCATATGCGCTTTGGCAACCACGCTACTGTTGACAGCCATAGTTTCGAAATAGTAAATCACTTCGATCATTTGGGAACAGTAACAACAACACCAGCTCTAAAATCCAGCGAAGAATCACTCTTGCCAATAAATGCTACTTTGGTCTAGGTAGGCAATTGAAAAGTAAAGTCCTCTCTGGTACCCGAGAAGAAGAGCTGTACGATCTTTACACAACTATCAACATAGTCCAGCGAATTGCTAAGCTGGCTAGGCCATGTTATGCGAATGAAGGACGACGATCCGGCCAAGGAAGTGTTACTATCGGAACCCGTCTATGGAAGCAGAGAAAGAGGGTGGCCCCCACACTGCTGTAAGAACCAGGTGAAAACGATTTAAGCTCCCTTGTTGTGACCAATTGGCGCCAGTTAGCATAGCGAAGGAGCGACTGTTGAGCCTTGTTGGACGTCCATAACCGTTAAACGCCAATTAAGTAAGTAAGTAGGATTCGTGTAGCCGCACTGCCCACTTTTTATACTCAGCGTGCTTTGCACACAGAGTATATTAACTTTGATTGGATAACGGTTGGTTGTACAGGTATAAAGGAATCGAGATAGATATGGACTTCCATATATCAAAATCATCAGTATCGAAAAAAAAATTTGATTGAGCCATATCCGTCCGTCCGTCTCACAGTGTTTCGTGTAGAACAAGCTAGCTGGACAAAATTATTTTATGAGATTTTCCGTTTCATATGCAGTCATTTATTACAACTACATCATTTTTTTCAGCCATATTTTCTTTTTTTTATTTTTTTCCAAAATTTTACTTCATATGCATATATTTGCTTATTTCATATACAGTAACTCATGTGAACAAGTGACATAGATCCAAAAAAATGTAAAGGACTTAAGAATATTACTTTATTGTACTTAAATTGAATGGACTACAAATCTCAATACTCTAAAAAATTCTAACGGTTCCGAAAAAAAAATTTAAATTTTTTATGAAAATTCGTCGAATTTTTCAAACATTTTTTAAATATAATTAAATTTTTGTTATAGATCGTGACAAATTTTCTTATGGGAAATTAGTTAAAATAAATTTGCGAAAGCGAAAATTGTAAGGATTGTCCAAAAAGGGGTGTCTACTTATTTATGTGAGTGACTGTACATATGTACATACATATTTTGTATTTATTTGAGTATTTATCCTGGCACTACAATTTTTACAAAATTATTTTATAGTACCAGTCAGGAATGTAAAAGTGAATTACAATAATAATAATAACAATGTAAATATCTAAATTAATTATGTGAAAATTACTTATTAAAAAAATTTAAAAGTTGAGTATCATACAAAGTAGAAAAGCCAATAGATTTAAATTAAATAAAACCTGATCCAACAAAAAGTTATAGGGTAGGTTATCTTTTATAATTATGTTATTATTCGCTATCATCACTTTCATTCGATGAGTCACTTGTGGAATAGCCATGAGCATCAGCAACATACTGTGAAAGCTTGAAACAACTGGGGTATTTATTGACTCCTCAACATTATCGGGGGACATTAAATTTAAGACTTCTGAAGTCAGAATTTTAAATGTTTTCTTAGGTATCTCCCTAAAACTGTTAATTAAAGGATCCGATGTTATAAGCAACATATTCATAAGATATCTATTCATGGCTTCACGCGACTGCTTTTATGTGTTATCAACCCTGAATCGTCTCAAATCTTTGTTACGGGCTTCCTGTGCTTCCTCAGAAAGTTGACCAATAGGTAAAATTTCTGATTTTATAATATCAGTACTATGCACTAAGATTTTATGAACTGTAACAGGCATATTAAACATGGATAGAGATCTATGTATAGTTTTTTAGTCTCGACCGCAAATTTTTCAAATCTTTAGATATTTATATTTACCCAGATGCTAATGCGCGAAGGAGTGTCGAATCTTTTGATGAGCATTACATCCAATTCCGTAATCTCAGCACTAGCTTCAGAATTTTCGAAAAACCTACGAGCAGTGTTGCCGTCATTGGTATTGCCGAAACCTGGTTTTGGTTTATCTACTATCAATCCAAGTACACTTTTAAATTTATTCTGGATTTCGTTGGAACGTAGCTTTACACTCTCTTTATCTGCCTCATTCCTAAGCTGCCATTTTTTTACTTCGAGGCGATAACTTATGTGAAGCAAGCATTCAAAACATCTTATCTATGCATGGAGAGTAGAGAAACCAAAACCAAGATAATCTCGGTTAGGCGTAAAGTCCCGTAACTAATTATTCATATCTTTTGGAGTGGCACCACAAATATAACACTTTTGTGCGGAAGAAGTTTCAGTCAAAGCATTGCAAACTTTTCCGTCAATCATTGTTAGAAGCATATTGTGATTTACTTCGTTTTCTTCGAGCATGGACTTTGTTGGCAACAAAGCATTTATCTCCTCTAAAAGTTTGTTCGTTTCAAAAACAATAAAATCTTTTGTTTCCTTAGAAAAAAATAAATTTAATTGGACGACAATACATGGTAGAGGAAGGTCGAGGATTCTGCCAAACATGTTACCTTTTTCATCCTGTAATTGAAGAGAAACGAAAGAAAATATAAACAAAAACTCAACAGTGTCAGAACTGCATGTAAACTTTTGCTTATATGTGCTATAGCCAGAGCTTTCATCGCAACCCCACTTGCTGATTAAAGTATACGTCAAGTTTGTAGGTAATAAACTAACAAAAACTTCTTGATTTGCTAAAACTAAACGCTCAAGAGTTTTATCTAATACGGACTGGACTTTAATTTCCGCACGTGTTTCACCCACATCAATTTCATTTGGATAGCATTCTGCCTTAGCTTTTCTTAGACTATAAAATGATGGATAAACCTTATGGCCTGCCTTGATGCTCCACTTCCGAGTCGTTTTGTACCCATGAGTCGTCGACTTGCTATCTACGTAGTATGCTAAAGCTTCTACATTGCTCAAGCATCTTGCATCTGGCTAACATGTCATCTTTTTGCCGGATATTTGAGTGGTTTCCTATGATTTTTGTAAAATGTTAGCAACATTTCTGTTGCCGGACATACGCGTTGATACTTCTGCCGCATAAAGTAACTCAACAGGACTTCTATATTGCAAGAGGTCATCCACTCGACGCCGTTTGGTGTTTTCACTGCAGCTAACAAAATCCTTCTTTCGTTTTCCGGGGTCGGGGTTACCTGAAGAAGTGGTTGGTTGGTCTGATGGCAACTTTGAATCCACCGTTATTGTAAATGTGAAGTCTGGACTCGAAAGCCACTCCGAATTTTTATTCAAAAATCGCTCCTTATGTCTTCCAGAAGTGTTCCAGTTTTTATCCAGCTTCGACGAATATGCTACCAAATGGGGTTGTTTTGTGTAGCGTTCCTGTGTGGTTATACCTGCATTAGGATTGTTTTGTGTGTACCTGTTTTTATGCCTTGGTGACTGGTGCGGTAGGTTGTGGCAGGTATAAGTCATTGATCTTCGCCTTTTTGCTTTTGGTGTGCTCTGGTTGACCTTGCGCGTTTATTTTTGTGTGTTTTATGGCTACGTGTTTGTTACCTGTACCTGGGAATTGGTTTTGCCGTTTGTAGATCAGCTTTAAAGGTTCAAATATCTCGTCGGAGCTGGTACGTACATACATCTTATTTTATATGTGGAGATAACAAAATTTACAAAACAAAATTTAAAATAGATGTTCAAAGAATTCGCAATTGTTTTTTCTTTCTGCTATTAGAGAATACTTGCAACTATAACATATGTAAAATTTAGCCCGGATGTCCGCTGATGTATGTAACTTATTTGTCCCTAAAGTCAAAAATATAGAGAAAAAATACCTTTTCTTCTTAATAACGGAATGTTAAATATATTGAAAATACTCTAATTGCGAAAGAATTACTATTAAAAAAATTTACTTACCTTCGAGCTTAGAATCCATCAAAGAAAGGATATAAAAGTGTTCACATAAAAGAAATATGAAGTTTAATATTCAACAAGAATTTCGCAAATTAATGAATGCATTTTACGGCCACTCCTGCCTTCTTACTTCAATTACTCAATATAAATGAGCAAAAATATTAAAAAAAAAGCAAAAATCCGGTTATTTTGTTTGTTTTCTTTCATTTCTCATTACACTTTTCTTGGAATAAGAACCTTGTTTTTGTCCATCTAGCTTGTTCTATACGAAACACTGTGCGTCTGTCCGTTAACACGATAACTTGAGTAAATTTTGAGGTATCTTGATGAAATTTGGTATATAGTTTCCTGGAAACTCTGCTCAGATCACTATTTAAAATAAACGATATCAGAATATAACTACGCCCACTTTTTCGATATCGAAAATTTCGAAAACCAGAAAAAAAATGCGAAAATGGGCGTGGCACCGCCCACTTTTAAAAGAAGGTAATTTAAAAGTCTTGCAATCCGTAATTTGGCAGTCGTTGAAGATATCATCATGAAATTTGGCAGGAACGTTACTACTATAACAACATATATGCTAAATATAAATTATGAACATGCCCATTTTAAAAAAATTTTTTTTAAGTCAAATTTTAACACAAAATTAAATATCTTTACAGTATATAAGTAAATTATGTCAACATTCAACTCCGAAATCGGTTGAAGCCACGCGCAGTTGTTATACACAGTCGACCGTCTGTCCTTCCGCTCGGCCGTCGACGATAACTTGAGCAAAAATCGATATATCTTTACTAAACTTAGATCACGTACTTGTCTGAACTCACTTTATCTTGGAGTAAAAAATAGCCGAAATCCGATTATGACCAAGCCCACTTTTTAGTTATCGAAAATTACGAAAAATGAAAGAAATGCTATAATTCTATACTAAATATGAAAAAAGGAATGAAACATGGTAATTGGATTGTTTTTTTGACGCAAAATATAACTTTGGAAAACACTTTGTAAAATGGGTGTGACACCTACCATTTTAAGTAGAAGAAAATGAAAAAGTTCTGCAGGGCGAAATCAAAAGCCCTTGGAATCTTGGCAGGAATACTGTTCGGGGTATTACATATATAAATAAACTAGCGGTACCCGACAGATAATGTTCTGGGTCACCCTGGAAAACGCCTTCACATATACAACTACCACCACTCCCTTTTAAAACCCTCATTAATACTTTTATTTGATACCCACATCGTACAAAAACTTTCTAGGGTCACCCCTGGTCCACCTTTATGGCGATATCCCAAAATGGCTTCCACCTGTAGAACTATGGCCTACTCCCTTTTAAAATACTCTCTAATATTTGATATCCGATGTCATACAAATACATTTCAGGGTTACCCTAGGTTCATTTTCCTAAATGGTGATTTTCCCTTATTTTGTCTCCAAAGCTCTCAGCTGAGTATGTAATGTTCGTTACGCCCGAACTTAGCCTTCCTTACTTGTTTTAAACTGCTTTTATAACTCACATTTTTCATTTATATTGGTCCAGGTCAATATGGATTAAGACCGAATGCGATTGATTAAATCACTATCCATGACTCTAAACCAGCAGATCGTTCCAGGCAAATTTGCATTTTTGATTTAAATGTCGTCGGAAGCCGTTCAGCTGTTCCGGCTTGTTTAATGCAAAAGGTCGATTGAAAATTAATTGTTCCTTTGGAGCATTATACCGCCCCCCCTCCCCTCCGCTCTTCTTTCACTTGAAGAACCGGATTTTGTTTAAGTTGAAAGGACCCTTAACTTATTTAAGCTCTCACAAAATCTACTTTCACATTCGGTTTGACACGTTTTTAAATTGACTGCAATGGTAATACAAAGGAATAATTACTTTTGTGAAAGTGTCATTCAACCCTAGCCCCAATCAGGAGGTCATCCTTTGTCTTTTAAGTATTCTTTCGTAAAATTGCTGTTAGCTATTGTGGTGCAAAAAATAAACAAACAAAAATTCTATTCACACGACTAATTGAATTTTCACAATTTTAACAAAAGCACACTCACCACACATACATGTATGTATACAAAAGCGTGCTTCTGCACTCAATTATTCTTTGTATGTGTGCGAGTGTCTTTTGACGCAGTAAAAAATAGAACCAGCGGCAACGCCAATGTGACCCCAATTGGAATATTTATTATTTGTACATTTATAAATTTGAAATTGAGCAAAAGAGAGGAAGAATGAGAGGATGAATATATAAATCAATAACAACATGAAAAGAAACAAATACAAATTACAACAAAATTAAAACAAGACAATGGTGTTCCATAACAATCACCATGCGGCGAACGTTGGCGCTGTTGGCCGCCTGTCTGACAACCGCAAAAGCAACAAATCGGTGATGCCACATTAAATTCCTACCAAACGTGTGTACGCGCTACTTGTGCTTGTGTTGCTGACAATGAAGTAGTCAGCTGCTTTGTTGTTACTTTCGTTTCCTTTTAAAATTTTCAATTCGGTTGGCTCAAGGCACTGAAAATAATAACGAAAACAAAAGCGTTAAGACAGCGCGCGTTGCCGTAACGCCTTGGCACATACTGCATGCCACACATTACTACTCTCATTATTGTTGTTGTTGTTTTGTTGCCACACACACACACACACGACCACGCATAAAGTGCATCACCAGCGGCTTGCCCATAATAGCCACAACCATATTGAAGAACAAATATATTTTGGTATGTTGCAAACGATTTTCAAGATTGCTCTCTGTCCCTCACAATCGCATACAGGCACAAATACAGTGGCTTACAATGAAAATTGTGCGCTATATCTTTCATATGCTTTCGATACACAAAGTTTGTTTTCAATTTTTCATTTACCAATATTTTTTCAAAGGAGCTTCAAAAGTTTGGTAATATACTCTGAAATACTTCAACTGGTCTAGGTTTCATCCTTTCTTTGGATTTTGCATCAACGATTTCGCTCAAATTTCGAGATCTACATTTGAAACAAAATATCTACATTTGAAACCTTTTTTCTACCTTCTATCTAAGTGGAAGATATGAAATTTTTGAAATTTGTGTTCTTCAAAATTTTCCTACTTAGGTAAATTTTTTTGGGCTCTTGTTTTTTGATCAGCTCTCTTGGCTGCATTTTTTGTTTCTTTTTGTGTTTCAAAGTTGTAAAAACGTGAGTACTAAGTACTCATGAAGTTCGTTACGTAAACATAGAGATGTACAACTTTTTATCGGCAATTATCGGTACCGACAAGCTTTATTTTATTATTGGCTTACTATCGATAGCAAATTATTATCACCGGTATATCAATTTGCTTTCGGCTTCGTGTTGTGTTCTTATCGGCTTATAAAGGAAGGTTTGGGTATGTGCCATCGTTTTTAAATGAAGTTTAACCGATATGTGCCATCGATAACAGGCCGGTAACGAACGGGGTACAGATGAGTCATAGATTTTATGTTGCGGTTTTAGAGATATCTGATTCATAACAAATCGATGAGTCATCGATAATAATTTTATAAGAGACCAGTAACCTATTGGCAATACGTCGATAAAAAATCGATAAATTCTCGGTAATAAATTGATAATTGTGCGATAACAAATAAAATACTTTGTGATAGTATATCGTAAACTTTACCAAATCTATCAGTTTCCGATGACAAATCGACAACTGTTCGATAAAAAGTAAAAAACTTCGTGATAACATATCGATAAATTTTCAATAGTACGTCGATAACTTTTCCGTAATTGTCGCTAGATTTTTGATAAAAAATCGATAACGTTTTAAAAACGACGTGCCATCGATTTTATATTGAATTTTTAACAATTCTTGTTGTTATATCGGCCTACTGATTTGTAAAATCGCGTGTTCGAATCAAGCTCAAGGCCTAACAATAATTATTTTATAATTATTATTGTTATGATAAATTTTTTCTTAATTGAAAAAATAATTAAATTCGAATAGAAGAAAGAAAAGAAATCTTTTTTAGACACCTGCCAAAGCCCGTTGCATCCATTTCGGGAACTACTAAATTCCTTCATCGGCTACGCTTCGAATTTTTAACGATACCTGATTCATAAAAAATCGATGGGTCATCGATAACAATTTGATTACCAATCGCTAACGAATTGCTAATAAGTCAATAACAAATCGATAACTTCTCGATAACCAATCAATAACCTTTCGATAACAAATCAATAACTTCGTGATAATATATCAATCACTTTTTGATAAGTATCGACAAGTCCTAGATTATAAATAAATAATTTTTCAATAGCAAACCGATGACTCCTCGATAAAAATCGATAACTGACTACAAACATTATCAAAAACAAACAAAGCTTAGCAAATTTATTAGCACAGCAAATTTATAATACTTCGATAACATATCGATAACCATCATCGAAATGACCTTATGTAGCTTTCTGCAACATTACAAGAAATTAAAGCTCTACCGGCTGAATTGCTACACAGGCTCCCACTTTAAAAGCGGTCTGCAAGAATACTCCTCAAATAGTTTATCATGACTTATTACCTACAAGTATTTTGATTTAGTAAAAGTGTCGAAAGCGCAGTTTCGATAACTGGAACTACCACTTGCCTTTATTCTACACAAACTCTCCGCTATTAGTTTCTTCCCATTTCGCATCTCGGTTACCTTACAAACCTCTTCTTTTGAGGCAATGCAGAACTAGTTTCGAATTAAATGTACCTTTTCGGTGCTTGTGTCATGATTTTAACTCTCATTCGAACTCGTTTGATATAACAGATTCACATTTTACTATAAAGAAAACTGTCCTATCCTATCTTAACTCGTAACAAAATAAAAAGATGAAATTAAAATAAAATAAAATCTTTATATAAAATGTTCACTTATTTAACAATGTAGTATAGTTATGTATTATTTCCAACTGTAATGTATAATACTCAGCTGATGATATTTATTCTGTAGCTGAGCAGTTTTGGATCTCAACGCTTAACAAACCTCCGCCTATAAACACTCGGCAAAAACAAAATCCATGCGTCATGCGGATGCGCCTCTCGTGTCGGTTGGGCGGGCTTTGGAGGGTATTTATCCGTTGGATTTATTATAATTATTATTACCAACAACGTACAATTAGTACTTCCCTATCGGCAAGACACTGGTGCGTCCGCCTCCTCCGAACATTCGAGGCCAGTTCCCCGAATAAATTTGGGTTTCGTTTCACTTTCCACCGATGAAGCGGGTATTGGACATCAGCTCTTCAGACACCAATCTGCACCAACTGGTAACTTTGCCGCCAATTCATTCTCAAATTTTCTACTGCCGAGCCAGCGCGTATGGATTTCTTTTTTAATGTAGGTGTTAAACTTTAGTTAAGAATTTGTAAACAGGGCTCTTCTACTATCCATACTTTTTTCTTTATGTAGACGGAAGTAAATATCTTCACGTATATTCGAAATGACCGACCATATTAGATAAATATTGATCTCTACATTCCGATAGAATACTTACGGAAAAATATAGAGTCTTTTGAAGCCATTATCTTTCACACTTATGTACTCTAGACTGGACATATTTTGTATGAAAAAAATAAAAGTTTATAAAAACACTGTATCGCCCCCTCAAATTATTCCTTTGTATATAGGTAATTAATTTCAAAAGTCTTGGGCAGATAACTTCATGCTAAGGCGTGGCACATTGCCATTCTGATTTCTGTATCTCTGCATTTAAGGATGGCTGCCAGGTGGATACCATATATACCGACTTCTCAAAGGCTTTTGATAAAGTTTCACATCAAATCTTACTATCTAAACTTGAGTATATTGGATTTCACTCTGTATTCTTATCTTGGTTAAAATCGTATCTATCGAACCGGTCTCTATGTGTTGAAATCGAGGGCTGCAAGTCCCTACCTTTTTATGCAACGTCTGGATTTCCACAGGGTAACATTCTCGGGCCTTTGTTGTTTGTGCTTTTTATAAATGATATTGGTTCCTCTTTTTTTTTTCATCCTCTTTCCTTTCATATGCAGATGATTTAAAGTTATTTCATAGAGTTAATGGCGAGTCGGATTCCCTATTCCTACAAATTGACCTAAATAATCTTATTGAATGGTGTAATGCCAATAATCTCTTCCTCAATGTGAATAAATGTTTCCACATGTCGTTTACTAAATCATCTAACTTATATTCCACCCCCTACGATATCGCAGGTGCTCGACTGGTTTCGGTTAATGAATTTATTGACTTAGGTGTTGTTTTTGATTCCTCTTTCTCTTTTGCAATCATATCTCTTATATGCTTCCCAAGGCTTACAGAAACCTTGCCTTTCTTCGTAGATATGCAAAAGACTTTAAGGATCCTTATACAATACACAGAATAATGAATTGTCGAGAAAGGTGGGGTGAAACACAAATTTCAAATCCTTTAGTTTCTTAAATTATTTGTTTAATTCGTACGTTAACATCGGTTGATGACCAGATAAAGTTTCTGCAGGATAATATAAATAAAGTATTCGATGATCACGTTCCACTAAAAATAAAAACACCTAAATACAAGAATAGCCCTTGGTTCAATGCTACATTAAAACGCCTTATCCACCTTCGTAACCAAGCCTACTCACGGTGGAAAAGGTACAAAACAGTCGAAGCGCATAGCTGCTTTAAAACAGCTCGGCTTACTGCAAACAAAGCCATAAGGCTAGCCAAGGCAAATTATTTTAAGTATAAGTTTAGTTCTGCTTTGAATGCAAAAGAAAAGTGGAACAAAATCAAACAAATAGGAATTGGTGAGCCCAAAAGTGACCTCTCTCATCCCCCTGATGTCGACATCAACGAAGTAAATAATACTTTTGTAAGACTACCAAACTCAGCCGACAATGTGTGTATTGATAACTACTCCGTGCGTGTTAATGTTGACACCAGCCCTTTCGAGTTTGTTTGTGTCGATAATTGTGATGTTGTCCAAGCCATACTTTCTGTGAAGTCTAACGCAATGGGGCTTGACGGTATATGTTCAAAGTTTTTAAAAGTCATTGTTCCCAAAATCCTTCCCCACATTACTTACTTGGTCAACTCAATTTTGACGACCGGTGTCTTCCCAATATACTGGAAAGCTGCAAAAGTTATTCCAATCCGTAAGCAAAATAATGAGTATCGACCAATAGCCATTCTCCCTTTCCTCTCTAAAGTCGTTGAACGTATTCTACATGGGCAAATGGTATCATATGTACATGAATACAAGCTCCTGTCAGACAGTCAGTCCGGTTTCAGATCAAAGCGGAGCTGTACAACGGCACTATTATCTGTGACAGAAGAAATTCGTGAGCGAGTGGATGAAAGTTACATTGCCTTCTTAACACTTCTTGACCACTCCAAAGCTTTCGATTCTGTAGACCACACTCTGCTCTGTAGGAAGCTGGAAAACCTATTTAACTTCTCTGGTCATGCAGTTGCCCTTATAAGATCATATATTGGCGATAGGACTCAAGCAGTATGTATAGATGGTGAAAATTCTGACTTCCTTCATGTCATAAGAGGCGTCCCTCAAGCCTCTATCCCGACTCCTCTGTCATTTGTTTTGTACATCAATGACTTACCCGATGTCTTTAAGTATTTTAATGTTCATATCTATGCTGATGATGTGCAATTGTTTACGTGTTGTCCTCGTGATCAAACTAGCTTTTGCATAAATAACTTAAACCACGATTTGAATCAAATATTTTCATGGGCTGCTATGAATGGCTTATGTATAAACCCGAATAAGTCAAAATGTATTGTTATTCATAGAAGGTCTTTTCCCACTAATGATTTAGAGAATGTAGTGTTCGACAATTCCGTTATAGAATTCGTAGATACGGCGAAAAACTTAGGTGTAATTTTTAACAAAACATTGACATGGAAAGACCATATTTTTAGAACGGTTGGGAAAGTGTATGGAATGCTTCGTACACTATGGTTAACACAGTATTTCACGCCTTTGCACATAAGACTACTTCTGGCTAAAGCGTACTTAATACCTACGCTACTCCATGGTTGTGTGATTTACTCAAACTGTGACTATCTGTGCAAGAACAAACTAAATGTTGTTTACAACAACATTGCTAGATATGTTTATGGGTTGAAAAGATTTGACCACGTATCTCAACATGCTGAAAGGTTGCTAAACATTTCTTTCGAAAATCTTTTAAAAGTCAAAACACTGTCCTTCCTCCATAAGTTGATACACACGAAGGAACCTGACTATCTATATCGTAAGCTTATTTTTCTGCAATCATCAAGATCGGTGCTTCTTCTTAAGCACATCAAATACCGCACGCTAACCTCTGAGCGTCAATTCTTTGTTACTGCAATACGTCTTTGGAACTCGCTACCTACAAGTCTTCGACTCTTAAGTAATGCTCTGCACTTCAGAAAAGAGCTAACATTATTTTTTAACGACTCTTAAACTGGATCTCAAATTGTTGTTGTTAAAATGTTCATTTCTAAGTCCTTTTCCTTTCTCTGTGTCTTCTTTCTTCATTTGTTAAATACTATTCGATCTATAACCAGCCAAAGGTTATCATCATTACTGCTGTCTTTTAATAATTATTAACTACTTTTCTTTAGTTTTAAGATTTACATTTACATACATAAATATTTCACTATTGTCCGTTATATTTAATTTAATTTGATTAATCTAATTTATTATTATTATAAATGTTCAACTTTTATAGCTCATGCTATTCATGACTAGCACTGTTAAATAATTTGTCAAAATTGTTGTGCTAGGAACAAATTTTCAAATAAATACATACATACATTATAATGGTATTTTGAAAGCAAAATGGTCTTTGATCCTTAAAAAAAAATGTTTATAAAATGGGCGTGGTCCTTAACCAAAGTGGGAGAAATATGTGACTCGATACTGCAGTTGGCTCTGAAACATTGCAAAATGCTTGATTGTTTTAGTTTTAATTTGTTTTTTCTTATAAATACACTATAAGTTAAACAGCATACTTAGAACTATTTATAAGATTTTGTTGGGCATTATTTTCGAAAATTAAATGAAAAGGGTTTCGACATTTTCAATGGCAATGTGCCACCCCTTAAGCTGGTGTAATCTGCCTAAGAGTTGCGATATTGATTACTTACATGCAAAGGAATAATTTGAGGGGGCGGTACAATCTTTTTGCGGAAATTAAATTTTTAAGACCACTCTAATGTACTCTATCCGCCAAATAAGCATGTAATTCATAGAGCTAGCTTTCTTTGTCTCAGTGATCTCGAATATAGAAAGTTAGGATAGTGTAACACAAGTAAGAGATTTCTTCGCTCGAATGTCTTCTTCCAAATATTTTATTACAAATATGTATACCCCACATAATTTGAGATCACTTCAGTTTCATCTAGGAGTGTATTCGAAATCTGAATACGCATTTCTTTTATACTTTATACATATCAAAGTGAAGGCCTTTAACCAACTGGAATCAAAATTTTCCCTTCCCAGAAACGAACATACATCCTCAAAAATTCTTAAAAAACACACTTGCCTCCTTTCAAAAAAATACGCCATATGTAAGGCGCTGAATTATAAAACAAAATTATACTTTTATTATCAGCAGCAGCTATTATGTCTGCGCCTCTTCATCTGACATTTGTGTTGCTTTATTACTCCCCCACCCCTAACTTTCAAGTCTGTCAGCACGTTTTTTACGCGATGCGCAATTTGTTTTCTATGTGTCATTCTCATATTGCGGTAGAATTTTGTTACAATGTTGCCGCTGCTACAGTCAGCTACTGGGTTTATGGAACATGCTTCCCTCTTCGAATAGAGTTGTGTTTAGCTCTAGGGTTGCAATGAAGTGCAACTGTTTATGTCGTACGTTCAAATCAACGATCAAGTATTTAAAAATATAAACAATAGAAAAATAAGTGAGAAAATTTTTTGAAGATTGTTTGTCTTTATTTTTCACTTCTGTATTTTTTTTTTTTTTTCTTTTGGCTTTTATTAAATCTATTTATTTTGAATTAGTAAATCGATTTTCCATGTTGGATGTTGAACCAATCAAATTATGTAAAATTTTAATTTTTTGTAATAACTTTTAATTTATCATAGCGACCCGACAAACGTTGCACTGTTCAAATATTTACTCTCAGAAAATAGAAAAACTGCACTCCGTTCCACATCTTCCCACCTCCTAATTTAACAAGCCATCCTTTTCCACCTATTTTTCGTCGTTTTCCTGTCTCTTCTTCTTCTCCTTCCTTTGTTTCCTCTTTTCTTCCTTTTCCTTCCCCTCTCTTTACCCTTTCATATTCCCTTTTCTTTTCCTTTCCTCCGCTCATTTCCATTGTCTTTCCATGTTCCCAGTTCTATAAGACTCCTTTTTCCCACTCGTTTCTACATATCTAACTTTTTTTTGTTTTCGTTTGCTTTTTCTTCCCTCTCGCCTCGTGCAATTTTTCTTCTTATTTCCATTCCTATTCCTAATCCTATTTATCTCCTCTTCCTATTATTTTTTTGTTCCTATTCGTTTTCCTTTTACTATAAGTATTATACTTCCTCTTTTATTGCTATTACTATTCTTTTCAGTCTTAATCTGTCTCCTTATATCTGTCTTACTCTTTTCTCATTATCTTTTCAATACCCTCTCTCTTCCACTCCTCTGCACCTCATGCTGAACCCATAAATCAAATATTCTGAGCCTACTACTTAGTGGAAATTAACAAATAGGGGATGCCGGCGGATCATGGACCCCAACGACGAAGTTTGTGTGATACCCCGCCCTCCGTGCTCCTCCCTTATTACTAGCATAATGAGGGACACCCTCCTTGTCATGTCGGTTATCCAATCCGTTCTCGAGGGTATATCCACCTTAAAGTTCTATGTGAGCGAAAGATAACCTTTTGTCGAATCTACTTCAGGTAGCCTTCTTAGGATAGCGCTGAGAGCTTACTGCTTCTCACTCCAGTATCCAGACTCCCTACGTAGAGTTAGTAGTAGTAAAGTGTATATGGAGCTGCAGTGGCAGCTGACCATGACTTGGTGCAAATGTTACCCCTGCACAGGCAGTCCTTTGTACTTTTTTCAGTTTTCTAATGCTATATTGCTCTGTACGATAGTATGAGTCTTATGACTGCTGTGTAAAGCGACATCGTAAGTTTTGATCTGAGGCCCCAATTTCTGCTAACTTTTCTATTGCACGAGTAGTAGCCAATGTACGTTTTTTCTACGCTTCTGTCAGTATTGAATTTCTAGTTTAGCTTGTTGTCTATTTCGACTCCAAGGTACATAACCCAAGTTCAGTGCAAAAGCTCTGCATTGAAGTATTTTGATTTTGTTTCTGAAGAGTATGAGCCCTCTATTGCCGCTCGATGCCGCCCTGGTATGTAACCTGTTGAGCGCCCACTAAAGAATTTCCCTTAACGTTATGGGAAAAACTCACGAGATGGCAAAAACAACGTCATCCGCATACGCTACTAACGTGATCCTGTTCCTACGTTTCGGTTTTTTGTCCCCGAGCCATTATAGTTCTGTTCTCCAGCATTGATTGTGTTCAATTTGGGTATAATAGGCACGTTTGCTGTAATATTATTTACAAGAATTCTAAACAATAACAGCACACTGAGAGTAAACACTGAAGCACTAACTTAGGGGGCGTGAAAATATAAAAAGTGACAATTCATTGCAACAGGCAGCCAAGCGGTTTGATACAAAGACGTTCACACGAAGCAATTACTATTAAGTAACTTTGTTGTGAAATTATTTTTGCTGCTTGTTTTTCTCGAAAGAGTATGTGTGTCTGTATGAGTGTATGTTGATTTATATTTAGTGTCGCAACGTGTCTAAGTACGCATACAATAAACTTAACTGCACTTAAATATTTAGTGGCTTTAGTAAAGTGTTCTGAGAAATACTTAGTACTTCGGCGAACAAAAAGATGCGCAGCGTAAAAACCCAAGATGCAAAAAAAATAAACAAAGTAAAAAGGAGTAAAATAGCATATGTCTATTAAACTTAAGAATTGGCATTAAATTACATTATGCAGTTAGTTTGATGGGCAGATGGTTTTTGAGTTTATTGAATGATTTCTTTGTCTGCTAGATATCTAGCTTTATGATGACTATTTGCTATTGTTGAAAACTTTCTGTGGTAAGGATTTCGATAAATTTAAAACGCTAATATGCGGGAGTGCTAGGAGGTTGAAAAACTAAGAGTTCTGTTGGCGTTGTTGTTGTAGAGATATAGACACTCCTCGAAGGACTTGGGCACTGTTATCGATGTTTTTCGGATGCAGATCTTTTATGTTTCGGTAAGAAGCACCCCATTAATGTACAAGCCCGAGGATCTCGAGAATGATTCAATATGACCACATTGAACCTTCTAATCAACCCCTCGCCCTTGTTCCATTGAACTTTGGATCACTACAGCCTCGGTTGCTTAAGAAAACGGGTAGATAAAGCTAACAATTGGGCACAGGTCACCCCTTGAAAGGGTTGCACTACACAATACTTTGAATCATTTGAGTATTTTCGTCACCAGATGTTATGACGAAAGCTGATCCTTGTAGGCCGAACTTCAATAAATCGATACTAATGGTTGGTTGTTTGCAATGAAGAAGGAGCTTATTCTCGAGAAGTATCCTAATTATGTCAGACAGCCAGGCAACCTTTCGCGCGTTGCAGTCTTACACAACTAACTCTTAACTACTGAAGAATTTCCTGAAGTCACAAATTTTCTGAGAAGCAAAAACAAGGTTTTGCTTGGGACATAAAATCAATGAATATGCAGATTCCCCAGCTAAGCTGAGTGCTATAGCAGTATTCTATGGTCAAGAACCCTTCTTTCGATTCACAAAGGCACACCTTCGAGAAACCTTAAGTAAGTGGGAAACAACGCAGCTCAGTCAACACTGGATTGGCTGCCATGGGCAAAGACATGCCAAATTAAGTTTACTCCTAGCAACGAAAGTATAAGGCAAACGCATTGAAATAATCAGGGGGAGCCTACAAACTCTCACTGGGTACTATACGTGACACTTTAGTCTGCGGTATCGCCTAAGTTAATTAAAAAAAATAGATCACTCTTATAGATACACAAGTATGTTGCTTCTGAGAGTTGGAGAAGGAAACGATGGCTTAGATAATCTGCAAGTTCGTCGTTCTGGCAAAGCAGAGGCTTTATTTGGCGTGACTTTTGAACCCATCGTGATATGAACTAAAATGCCTAAAGAGGTACTTAGATGCAATAAAAGCCTCCACATGGCTGAAATATCAAACTCAATAGATCTAAATAAAGGTCACAGTGCGTTGAGGCCTGATAATAACAATAATAATAAGTATATGTTGACGGGATTCAAAAATTTGTACGTTTCATCCATCGGGCACAATAAATGTGCAACCACTCATATGATACGTATTGAAAACAAATTTCACTGTCAGATATTTAACGACCACCCTTAGTTTCAAATTCCTTGGTTATATACTTATGAGTGCTCCTGCGATCACGAGTTGAACATCGCTAGATTATGTGGGTGTATATATGATAATTGGAATTGAGATGGATAGATAGTATGGTAGGGCACCAACCATTGTTATATGTTAATATCGCATTCTGCAGTTATAATATGTGGGGTAAGCGGTTTAAGCTGTCACACGACATTTCCCGTATCTAAAGTCAAGGTTCTGGTCCTTTACAAAGACTACCCAGGTGAGAAAAAAATCACACTACCACTTTTTCCCATTCCTCTCAGTCTATGTGAGGTCCTGATGGACCGGCCAGTTCAACCTAACCTAACCTAACCTCCCATTCCTCTACCAAAGTCCTGCCGCTCAGTAATTTGTGAATCGTAGCCATTCTGACTCTTGGTATCATTAGGGCTTTTTCAATAACCACTTTTTCAAAATCGAAAATTAAACCTGAATTTAAAGACTTTTACCAAAACTTGCAAATTTTCTTTTCGGTTGGACGGTTTATTGTTTCTGAACTCGCTTCACCACCACTAGATATACTAGATACATTCACTTTGGTTAGGACGGACCTGAAAATATATTTCACTCTAATTTGTTCATTCAAGAAAAAAAAGTTACTCATACGCCATGGCGTATGTACCAATAGGATGTAAGGAACGCTTTCTTGCATTAAAACACACGGCAGATGAGTTCAATGTATGGCCGGAACTTTCTCGCTGCACAAAATTTGTGGAATGTGAAGCAAGACAAAGTTATGATATTGTTAACTTTCTTGAAGTGCGCGCTAATAAAGCTTGAAAGCAAAACAAAGCGGCAAATCTGTCATGTCAATCTGGCTAAGGGTTACGCCTGAAACTTTTATTTGTATATCTGGAAATAAAATAAAATCAATTTTACCTTTTTTCGACTGAGACCCTAGCAACCACTTTAAGAGTTTTGACATAATAAATTTCTTCAATAACCGGGTCTTACCTAGAAGAGAAAAGAAATTTAGTTTTAAAATTCGCTCAACAAAATTTTGTGTTATAAATAAAAATTGTCTGCACCCAAAATTCCTTTAAAACAATAACAACTGGTAGCTTATATTTTCAAGATTTTTACTTCAACGACATATCAAAAATAACTTTAAGCAAATTATAGAAGAAAACTTCAAAAAATGATTTCCCAAATGCCCCACTCATCGTATGAAGAATCAGCAAACGAAACAAAAAGCTGAAAAAATAAAATAAAAACTTGAAAAGTAACCGACCGAACTTACGCTACCTATGTATATTTGGTGAATTGCACTTGAAACACTGGACAAGGAAACAGTGAAGCCGAGCATAAAAACTGCACTTTTTTCAAGCAGTTAACGGTATCAAAAGCCAAGCAATACAAACACATATTCATATGTGTATGTAGTCAGAGAAATACGTATGCAAACAAACACATATGGACGAGTGTATATTTGGATATATGTAACATAATACATATACATATGTATGGATGTGTGTGGGCATGAACAAAAATAGATTTCAAGATGAGTTGGACCGAAACATTCATGCTACATCAAACGATTTTTTTCCACCTAAAATTCAAGCATACAAACAACTCAAATACTTACAGCCAGTGATATTTGAAATTTTAAATTTTATTATAAAAATCGCTTTTATATGTTTATTTTTTTTTTTTTATCGAAAAATATTTGTTATTAAAAAATTTCTTTTATTTTCCGACCTAAATTAAAAACTAAGCGAAATCAAAAAATCAAAAAAAAGACTTTGATTTTAAAAGCGAAAAAAAAAATCAGGATGGAAATATTATTTTCCATGAGAAATACAAAATTCAAAAATAACTTTAGCATCCGAGCTAAAAAAATTTTAAAATAAATTTTATTTTGCAAGTGAAAAAAAAAATCGTTTTGAGAAATTTTTTATAAAAAAAAAAATATAAAAATTGCCCTTGTATTAAGAGCGAAGTAAAAAATTTTTTAAAAAAAACTTTTACCTTCCGAACGAACGAAAAATATTAAAATATAACAATTATTTTCTAATTTCAATACAAAAAAACTCTCAAACAATAACTACTTTTCCGAGCCTACTAAAAAACTTAAAAAATAACCTTTGTTTAAAAAGCGAAATAAAAAACTCGAAAATACCTTTTTTTAAAAAAGCGAATTAAAACATTTAAAATATAACTTTTGTTTTCCATGTGAAATAAAATACGCAAGGCTTCTATTTGGAGAGCGAAATAAAAACTAAATAAATTACTTTTTTCGCATCGAAATGCAAACTTCAAAAAATAACTTTCATTTTTTGGGCGAAATAAAAAAAACTAAAAACATAACTTTTATTTTAAAAGCGCAAAAAAAATATTATTTTCCATGCGAAATAAAATGTTCAAAAAATAACTTTATCACTCGAGCGAAAAAACTTAGTAGTAAATTTTATTCTCCAAGTGAAATAAAAGCTCAAAAAAAATTCCATTATGAAAGCTAAAGAAAAAAAAGCAACATTTGTATTAAGAGCAGCTCATAAAATACCTTCTATTTTGAGTGCGAATTAAAAATGCGAAAAAAAACTTTTATATTAAGAGCGAATTTAAAAACTCAAAACAGGACTTCTATTTTGAGAGCCAAATAAAAAAAATGAACAAATTGCCTTTATATTAAGAGCGCAATTAAAAATTTAATAAATAACTCTAGTTTTAAGAATTAAAGAAAAAACTAAAAAAATAACTTATTTTCCGAACCTTGAATTTTGAAATAACTTAAGGTTTTGGTACGATATAAAATTTAAAAACAAATTATTATTATTTTTCAAGCGCAATAAAAGTCTTAAGATATAACAATTATTTTCCAAATGAAATGCAAAACTTGAAAAATAACCTATCTTCCAGTAGCGAAGTAAACAACTAAAAAAAACGATCTATAAGATAAAAATCTGATATACAATAATTAATTTTAATATAAAACCAAAAAAAAGTTATCCTTTTATCGGTACTCTGCTTACTTCTTATCTAATGGGCTTTGATTTTTTTTTTTTTTTTTTTTTGGAATTTCAACCCGTGACAGTTATCTTCAATCCCTGAAAAAAAAAACCATTCCTTCTAATAAAAACGAAAAAGTTGTAAAAACGTTAAAAAAAAGTGGTAAATAAAATCAAATGCAGCAAATTCGAAAGCAACTGCAACATTGGCAATCCGCCAAGAGCAGTCAATATTTTCGCACACCAATTTGATTGTGCAGTATTAGGTTGGACAGCCACAAAGTTGCCACACTTAATCACGTGCGCAGCTACATTTACAAGGCCACTCATACATACAAACAAGCAAATGGGTAAAATATACTCTATTCTGTAGACACTGACTAAGTACACTTGGCGAGGACACCTGCACTTTTTTAAAAATACTGAATGTATGATATAGCAGTTCAACATAGCAAAAAAAAGAAGAAAAATAAGCAAATCAAAATAGCGAAAATCGCAAAGGGCTCATTTTTTGATTGAGTGGTTCGATAACTCTGAGCTGTAGCTCCGAAGATGTGAGTGACATTTTCCAATTCGTTAGCGTAACTTACGGTATTTTTATTTTTAGAGGGAATTGGGGAATTTGGGAAAATCGCAAAGATAAAAAAAAATTTCATCACCCCAACATAGCAATCAAAACTTTGTAGGAGGACCACATATGAAGGGTACTCCATCTTAGCTTCTTATTTGTTTTTAGAGATATTCTATGAGCCACTCTTTATAGCTAAAGATTTTTTGTTATTACTAGGCCTGGGAGCACTGCGACCGTTGTGCAGATCTATTGTGCATAATTTTCAGCCTAATTTTGTATCTGGAGGCTTTGGATATATCTAAGTACCTCGTCAGGCTTTTTACTCCATATCACATAGGGATTAAGAGTCACACCACCTAGATGGGATGGAGGCTGGCACAAATCCTTAGGCTGAACCCTCCCAGAGGGTGCCGGCTGGTAATATGCACAACAGTTTCCCCTTCCAGGGGAGTGCTAGCTAAGTTTAGGAATCATTTCCATTTGAGCCCCAGCTCCTTAATAGCTCAGGCATATGGAAATGGTTTTTAAACGTGGCCTCAAGGTGGGAACTGGACCACGCCCAGTTGAAAAGGTGGTCCACCCCTAATCCAGCGTGTAATGCGATTCCGTGCCCATTGGATGGTTTGCAGTCAGGAGCATCCGACTGTGTTCTTACGGAGCCTCCCGGATACCGGTCCACCTCCAGCAGTAACGGCGACTTGCTGCGGTATGGGGCTCTACCGCAGTCGACCGCATTGTTTCCCCTCTCCCTTATCTTTCAGGCTACCGAACGGTCTCACCTTAGTAGGCAGCTGACGAACCAGATGTGACAGATGAACAACAAAAACCTGGCTTCGGATCCCTGCACGGGTAAAGATGCCGCCCTTGGACTAGGCATTAAAAAAGTCCACAATTCGTCGGGAACCGCACAGACGGCGCCGACCAGGCCTTCACGGCAACAAACAAATCTTCGGCCACCTGTGCAAGCTAGCGGAAGGACTAAACCCCTTGAGGGCAAGTCCAACTCCGCGGCACCCGGCAAAGCTGACCCCAAATAGGGACAGCAACGTCCGACTGAGCAAGCACAGGAGGCCCGTCCCACGCCCTTACCGGTCACCTCTTGTCAGCAGGTGGCTGGTAACAGCACTAAATCCTCCACGGACAAAAGTGCTGCTTCCACCGCTGCAAAGCTACCTCGCAAGCCGGCTGAAACCCTTGAGGGTTCCAAGGCAAATAAGCGAACCCCGATTTCGGTCCGCAACCAGCGGAACATTCGCAATGCCGTCAAAGTCGTTGAGAAACTTGGCAACTCTCCTACCAACAAGTTGACGGCAGAGCAAAAAATTCTTTGGCCTGGGCCCGGAAGATTATTGCTGCCAAGAAGAGCAGCAACAACAACCCCATCCCCCCTTCCTCTTCTGCCACCAAACAACCTTCTGACCCGCAGATGCCGGCCTTTAAGAGACAAAGGTCTATGGGAAATGCCTCGAGCGATCCCAAAAGGCACCGGCCTTTGACCTCTACTCCCCCTGCCCTAACCAAAACCTTCAGCGAGGCGGGTAAGGCCAAGGCGGTTTTGAATCGCGGTCACCCGGATGGGAACATAGCCCCGGATAACTGGAAGGATATCCTTAACGGCCTTCTCAAGATCTTTAAGGACATCATGACCAAGTATCCGGGGCCGGCTCCCACTATCCGTGTTGCCGGCTGGTACCAGGGTAGGGTCAAGCTTGTTTCCTGCGTCGGCGAACGCTCGTGCAAGCTCTACAAACTCGCCATAGCTTCGCTAGGACAGCTGTGGCCTGGGGCCAGTTTGGATGCGGTCGGTGTGGAAGAAATTCCGAACAGACCGAGAGCTTGGACCTGGGTCCCAGACGGCATAGCGGATACTGGCGAGATCCGGGATACCATCGCGGAGTCGAATAAGGGGCTACCTTTGAACGATTGGAGGATAGTCCGGGTCGGCGAGACAAGGGTGAAGCAGCGTTATGTTGGCTTCATCATAAACGAGGTTTCTCTCCCTTGGCTTGACGAATGTGGTGAAGTGTTAAGCTACGGCTTCTACTCCATCACGTTGAAAATTCGAAGGGATGGTACGAAGGAGGAAACACCGGACGAGGGTGAGCCTGTACCTCAGAGCGAGGGGTTAGGCAGAAACACCCCGAGTGGATCTGTTGCTCATGCCACTGGGGAAGGGACCGCCAGTGCGCTGGAGGATCTGGTGATTGGGGATACCTCCTCGACCGAACTCGCAGCCACCACAACGAATCTCAGGGACCCATGCAACACCTTGAGTGCAAATGGGGCCGATAGCGAACTGGCACGTAGCACTCCGGATGCCGAGAGCGATACACTCTCGGTATCTGAGTTTGCGGGCCAGTTCTTTACGGGCATGGACGGGTAGCTTCTGCTGGAATCCGACCTGTCGGATACCGAAATCGACGATACTATCGTATAGGAGGCATCCGACGAGGCGGATCAGCAGAGGATGGACGTCGATGCCGCAAACGAATGGGCGCGCAGGTACTGCAGATAAACCTGCACCACTCTAAGGCAGCCTCGGCTGCCCTAATCTTACGCCTCAGCACAACGTATGAGGACCTCGTTCTAGTCCAGGAGCCTTGGGTCATTGGCAGCAAGGTCTGTGGACTCTTTTCTAATGATTACTAGCTGGTGACACCGCCCGTGACAGGTAGAATCAGATCTTGTATTCTAATAAGGAAATATCTAGTATTTATTTTACTCTCTATCTCTTTTTAGCGACGAGGACTTTACCTGTATTAGCCTCGAGCTACAGGGTCAAACAATCTGGCTGATGTCCGCCTATCTTTCGCACGATCGCCCAATTTCTGTGCAGGACCGGCTCTGCAAAGCGGTACGGGAGGCCTACTGTAAAGGGTTCCCGAAATAATTGGGGCCGATGCCAATGCACATCACACTGCTTGGGGCTCTACCGATATTAGCAATAGAGGTGAGTCTCTTTTTGATTCTATTATAAGTAACAATCTAAGTATATGCAACTCTGGAGACAAACCAACTTTCATCACCTCAAAAAAAAAGGAGGTTCTAGATGTTACTCTAGTTTCTGGGGCATTCTCTGGCCTTGTCAAAAATTGGAGAGTTTCTAATGAAAACTCCTACCCTGATCATATGTATATCATTTTCACTCTGCTCTTGCGTACACCGCCTAGGGTGGCTTACAGGAATAGGGGACGTACGTAAAAGTCCTATTCTCTACTCTCCTAAAGAACGCTTCTTTCGGTAGGCCGAGCCTACCGCTAACAACTGATGAAGCGCCTCCTTTAGACACAACATTTGCTTCTGTCGGTGAGTTAGACTCATCGTCAAAAATAGAAGAAGCAGTAGATCTTATCACCAAATATTGTAACGCTGCCTTCACAGTAGCCTGCCCGGAGATTAAGGCAAGGGGTAGAAAGAAACCCTATTGGTGGAACCAAGAAATCTCCAAGCAGAGGAAAAACAGCAGAAAACTCTTTAACGAGGCTAGGGGCACTGGAATCTGGTCCCATTATAAGGACCCCTTAAAATCTTTTAAGAAGTTAATCAAGAAGGCCAAAAGGGACTCCTGGAAGAACTTCACCAATGACATCGAAGAAGTATCAGAGGCCAATCGCCTACGAAAGGTCTTCTCCATAAACCCCATACCTCCAAGCTGCATTCGCACAGCGAACGGAGAATGGGCCACTTCTAGTACGGAAATTCTTGAAACCCTGATCAGCACTCACTTTCCAGGCTGCATATCTCAACCATACCTCCTAAACACGCAACCTAACCCACGGCCGTTTCGACCCCTGGACCACATTGTAAGCGAAAAAGGAGTTATCTGGGCAATCAAGTCCTTTAAACCCTTCAAATCGGGAACGGATGGAATATTTTCCGCTGAGTTGCAAGCTGCAAGCGATCTTATAAGCCCGCTGCTAGCTAAAATCTACAAGGCTTGCCTCAACCTGGTCTATATCCCCACGGAATGGACCAAGGCAAAGGTAGTTTTCATACCCGAAGGAGGCAGGATATTGGGCAACAGTCCAAAGGATTTCAGGCCAATAAATCTGACCTCCTTCCTCCTAAAAGTTCTAGAACATTTGCTGGACGCCTATATTAGACGATCGGCAAATCTCCAACAACCAACACGCCTACTCTAAGGCAAATCCGTAGAGACAGCTCTACATGCTATCACCATTAAGATAGAGAAGGGTCTTGCTTTTAAAGAATTTACGCTGGGTATCTTTCTCGAAATAGAAGGAGCCTTCAACAACGTTCTCCCAGCAGCGGTCACAAAATCTCTACGTTCACTAGGGGGGGAAGAGCCTCTTGTGAAATTCGTCGATTCCTTCTAAACAAGAGAATTATTACTTACTTATCGTTAATAAGGTATGCCAACAGAGGAACCCCCAAGGGGGCGTTCTTTCTCCTCTACTATGGAACCTGACGGTGAACGCTATGTTAACTATACTACAGCCCACCGAATGCCAAGTCATTGCATATGCCGACGACATAGCCTTGACAGTTATCGGCAAACACCTTCCGGTGCTTGGCGAACTCTTGCAAAATGCTCTTAATCTAACAAACACTTGGTCTAGGGAATGCGGACTCAGCATCAGCAGTGAAAAAACTGAGATGGTGCTTTTTACCCGCAAACGCATTATACCGGAATTTACCCTCCCATCCATAAACGGGGAGGTTAAATATCTCGGAGTTATTCTAGACAGGAAGCTTGACTGGAGTCGAAATGTGGAGGAACGATCCCGGAAAGCCACAATGGCTCTCTACTCTTGTAAGTCGGCAATCGGAAAAAGGCGGGGTCTCCAGCCACGCATAGTCCATTGGATCTATACGGCAGTGGTGAGACCCATTCTGTTCTACGCCGTCACCGTATGGTGGACGGCACTCGATATCGAATCTAACAAGAGCAAAGTAACGAGAGTGCAGAGGATGGCGGCAATGCTTACTAGCGGCACCCTTCCCTCCACTCCCACCAAAGCTCTTGAAACCATATTATTCCTTCTCCCAACTAATCTGTATGGTAGATACTGTGCCTCCTGCAACGCGGCAGGGCTCAGCGCTATCGAACCATGGAGGGACTGCAGGTTTGGTCACACCCGGATCCTGAATCAAGTCGCCGAAACCTTCTTGAAATTGGTCCCCTTGCTGGGACAACAAATTTTCCACAAGAATCCCAGAGAGGAACGAGTGGGCAAATGGCGTGTATCCGGGATCACACGAAATCTCCGTTTTTACAGATGGCTCCAAACTAAGCAACAGAGTCGGCAGCGGAATATTCTCGGGGAAGCTCAGTCTAAGCGAGAGCTTTCACCTACCCGATCACTGCAGTGTTTTTCAGGCTGAACTCATAGCTATCTGGGAAGCAGCCCTCTATCTTGCTAACCTGCAGGTGACCAATTCTATTTCAATTTTATCTGACAGCCAAGCTGCCATAAAATCCCTACAATGCAGTAACACCTCATCACTAGTGGCATTGAAGTGCAGAGAAACCGTCAACAAACTAGCTGAAAATTGCAAACTAAGCATAATATGGGTTCCTGGTCACTATGACCTCTCAGGAAACTGCGCCGCGGATGAGCTAGCTAGGGAAGGCTCCAGCCTGCAAACAATAACCTCCGCTGGTTGGGCCAGCCCTCCTCTAAACACTTGCAAATACTACCTGCGATCTCTTTTCACGGATCAGGCAAACGCCAGATGGGCCAAGGAATCTACATATAGTATATCCAAGCAAATCTGGCCTAAGCTGGTTGAAAAGAGATCGCGATCGGTGATATTGTTAAACCGTATCTCTATAAGCCCACTAGTGGGCTTTCTTACAGGTCACTGTCTAATGGGCACTCACGGTGCCTATATGGGCCTGCAGACAAATGACTTCTGCCGCAGCTGTAGGGACGAGGAGTAGATAGAAAGCGTTGAGCACTATCTGTGCCACTGTCCCGCACTGTCAAAAACTAGGTACCAATGCCTCCACAGACACTCTTTTGGGTGCCTTGTGGAGCTTGAATCTATAAACCCAAACGACATCTTGCGTTTCATTAGGCAAATGCGCTGGTTTAGCCTCACTGGGGTCTAAACTTTCTTCTTCTTCGAAAGTAGGGTAACAGGAAATAGGGGCCCCCGCGTGGCAGCACAACGGGCCACAACGGCCTAAGTGAGTCTCCGCTCGGACAACGGAGGCAGCCACTTTAACCTAACCTAACCTAGATGGGATGGAGATTCCCTGCCTAGCCAGAGCGACGCATTCGGAGAAAATATGAACCGGCGTTTCATCATCCAGCTCATAGAAACGACGATTTTGGGTATCGAATATAGCGTAGAGTATAGTGCCCAGTGAGAGTTCTTAGGTCCCCCTGTTTAGATTGATGGGTTTAGCTGATAATTTAGTTGCCGGAAGGATAAGCAATTTGGCCTGTCTTTACCCTGGGAAGTCAATCCAGTGACTTTCTGAATTTCTTGGTTTCCCAGTTACTTATAGTTTCCTTGGTGTGTGGCTTTGTAAGTCAAAAAATGGCTCTGGACCATAGAATGCTGCTAAAGCACCCAGCTTTTCCAGGTAATCTGGATGTTCATTACCTTCATGTTCCTGATTTCCGGGAACCCATCCTAACAAAACCTTCTTTTTGGCTCCCAGTTCATAAAGGATTTCAGTGTAGACATCCACTAGCTAAGATATAACTGCTCTTCGATGTTGAGGCTTTCCGCAGACATTCTCCACCACAGACTTTTATTGCATGGATTTCTGCCTGAAATATGGTGGGATAGCATCCCGTTGGTATTGATTTCTTCAAGTTCGCTCCATAGATGCCAGCTCCCGTTCTTCTGTCATCGAAATTCGATCCGTCCATGAAGCAGACCTCAGAATCAGCGTCATTATAGGGATT
The DNA here is from genome assembly GCF_040869045.1 of Eurosta solidaginis. Lineage (NCBI taxonomy): Eukaryota > Metazoa > Arthropoda > Insecta > Diptera > Tephritidae > Eurosta > Eurosta solidaginis. The sequence continues at coordinate 205,703,096 of NC_090321.1, forward strand.
CCCTGTTTTCCAGCGGATCCTGTCCACAATGAACACATTAAAGTTCTGTGAGATTTTGAGCTTATGGAACAGCTAAAGATTTTAAAGAGCGCTTTGAATTCTATTAAGAATTGTTTTTGGCACAATGTCCATCCGTGGTGTGATGGTAGCGTGCTCCGCCTATCACACCGTATGCCCTGGGTTCAACTCCCGGGCAGAGCAACATCAAAATTTTAGAAATAAGATTTTTCAATTAGAAGACAATTTTTCTAAGCGGGGTCGCCCCTCGGCAGTGTTTGGCAAGCACTCCGGGTGTATTTCTGCCATGAAAAGCTCCCAGTGAAAACTCATCTGCTTTGCAGATGCCGTTCGGAGTCGGCATAAAACATGTAGGTCCCGTCCGGCCAATTTGTAGGGAAAATCAAGAGGAGCACGACGCAAATTGGAAGAGAAGCTCGGCCTTAGATCTCTTCGGAGGTTATCGCGCCTTACATTTATTTTTTATTTATGGTTGTACAACCTGCATACTATCTTCAATACTTTGCAGCCCAGTGCTAGGTTCCACGCCTTGCCTACATGGTCGATCATGTACAACATTCTTTTTATTTCTACCAATCTGATTTGATACCGTACTAGCTTCGAGCGATCCAACCTATTTAGCTAGCTTATCCGCTTTTGATTGTTAATAAATGAAATCTATTTTGTAATATATCCAAAGACCCAAATAAACGCAGTTTTCTCCTTTCTCCGATATGTTTCAGAGATCGCTACAATCTTACACACTTTAAGATGTTGTGCTTGGTGAAGCTTTAGCCCTAATTGCTGCTTGGCTGTCAATGTAAAATTGACTCCGCTGCAGTTTAAGCTATTTTCCTTCAATTTCTCCATTCTTTTAGTCACAGCTACTGCTTCCACCTAAAAACCACTACAGTGATATACTTCAGATCCTACTTCTTCCAATACCTTTCAACCGTCGGTATGGACGAGTATGGCCTCGCCTGCTTTTCGAGCGCTCGTCGAACGTTCAACCTCTATCGCAGCTCTAACCATCGAAGCACATGTAGGGAACTAGTTAGTCTATCCACACAATATTTGATGACACTGTGCTGCTACAACCGTACGGTATGCACTCAAGCTGCCATTGTGTCTTTACCAACTGGTCTAAAGGGGAATGCGCAAAATGGCTCCCGTTACGCTAAGCATTGGTATCCTACATTGCCCTTCTAATTTTTTTAGGAAGACCCTTTTTAAAGTGGCCGTCTTCCAAACAAGAACTTCATAGTAAAGAAAAAGCTTTACAAAGACTGTAAATATCCAGTGAAAGAAAGAAGACGATAGACCACAGGAACAACTCAGCTGACGCACCCTTCATAAGAAAAAGAAAGCTTCTTTACATTCTCCTCCAAGTTGAGTTTTAACGCAAAATTTATTATCTAGAATGATCCCTAGATATTTAGTACATTCTTTCTACTATTGAGTTTGTTGTTGTTATTGCAGCGATAAGGACACACCCCGAAGCGTTGGGGTAGTGTCATCGATATTGATCGTCTTTTGTCGGATATAGATCCGGTACGTCCCGTGAACAAACACCATGAAGGTACCAACCCCACAATCTCGGGAACGATTCAGTATGACCAAATTTCACCTCCAAGGTCATCCCGGTCTCCACCGCCTAAAAAATAGGATCTACCATGGATAGGTGAGGTTGCCAATAGGGTTGAAGAAGCTATAAATTGCCCTCGAACCCGTTGAAAGTTCCACGACCCTTTACAGCATTTGCGAGTTTTAGTCGTCTTTTACCTGCCGCGAGAATATCCTAAACCCCCAACTTGCTGGGGTTGCTGAGATTAAACCTCATTATAAATAAGGCCATATCCGTCTACTTTGCGTTGGCGTTCTGATATGTATATCCCGAAACGCCTGATCAATCAAAAAGAGAACTGTTGCAAGGCGAAGTGTTATCTGCATACTCCGAAAAATTGACTGCACCCACATCAAACCGTTTGTGCAGTTTTTGTATAGACAACGTTCACAGCAGAGGTGACAATACCCCGTCATGCATCGTGCCCGTTTCCACTGATGTGGCCCCTTACAGCCCCACTGCGAAGTAATCTTCCTTCAACTAAGTATGCAACCGATCCATTTCGTAATGTTTTATGCACCCATCAAATATTACTTTAGGCTTTTCCACGATCGGCCCGCTAGAGATTTATAGCATGGCAAGGAGTATACCACCTGGGCCCTAGGATTTTGAAAAAATCTTCACCGCTCATTCGATCTTGGTATGAATTATCAAGCCTGACACCACCCTGTGATCGAAGTGTGCGTGTTGTTTGCTGGCGCTCCTACATCATCTTTCACCGAAAAATGTGTGTCGAGTAAAGCATCAGGGGACTCTTCACTACGTGAATCGATTTCCGTACGAAAATAAGGCTTTTTTTTGCCCTATAAGTTTCGCGTTTGCAGATTCCCAGCATATCACTTTACTTATCCCTGCAGGCTACGCTTTCCGCCACCTTTGTCAGCTTGAACATTTCTTTTACCTGTCCTTTATGAAGACTCAGCTCCTTGCTCCACAAGTTCTGTTGTACGCAGTCATAACTGTATTCGATAGCATCGAACTTGTGGAGCAAAGACCTTAGCCTTCATAAAGAACAGGTCAAAGGTTGGATTACTCCATTTCTTCATTTGTTTCTAAATGATCCCAAAACCCTGGGGCTTCTAAAGATTCCTCCCTTTTCTTCACTATTTCTAAGTAAGCAGAAGCTGATATGCGCATAGTCGGAAAAGGATGGTCTATCAAAGGCCATCTAATCATACCTTTATATATCATGTACAGAGCTCAATATCATATCAAGAACATTTTTGAATCGTGGACCAACATATATATTGACACTACCGCTGATGCCAGCTGCAAATTGCTTTGCAGTATGTAAGAGAACAGAGACTCGCCTCTATCATTTATAGCTCCTCCCCTCACGCATTGTGTGCGCATTTGTATTCCAGCCTATGACCAGCCCCTCCTTGCGCCCTTCCATATTTTTTATAATCATACAAGCAATATCTAGTAACTTTAGCATTTCTAAAAAGTGATTGAAATGTTTGCACTAGTAAGAAAAATGACCAGAATCCTTTTGCACATCAAATTTTAGCCAAGTGCTTAGCTCCTTAAACTCTATGTACCAAAATCTCATGCCTTTCACTATTCGACTTAATTAATCTAAGCTCATTAACAAATGCTTTACGAGCCGGATTATCACTGTTTTTTTCTAACTCAAAAAGAAGCTACAAATGATTAAAAGGTGAATGCTGAATCACAAATATTCATTCAAAGAGTTGACAGCTCGCTCTTTCGCACGGCCACATTCCATTTTGAAGAACGTCACTTATTTATTTACATTTGTTTGATGCTGACTTTTCCAAGAGAACCATTAGATTCTCGTTGATTATGCAAAATTAAAAATGTCATTCACCTTGAACAAAACCAAGTAACACAAACCAGGGTCGACGTCAATGAAAGGTGTGGCGCAACAATTTACAGTTGCAAGAATCAGCGTAACAATAGAAATGACCAACAAGCAGATTCAAATCAAAACATAGCAAGCGCACGAGTTCAGTGAAAGCTTGTTGACAAAAGCCGTTAAGCTTACGAGGATGTTGCATTGTACGTTTGTGGTCAACAACAACAAAGAGCAGGAAGAGAAACCAAACTGTGATAGCAGCCAAGTTAATATATATATATATAATATATAATATATATATATATATATATATATATATATATATGTATACTAGGCCGGGTCGATTTGTGGGGAGGCAAAAAAATCGCCCATTGCTCTGTGAAAATCATATTCTAGGGATCAAAATAAGAAACTTTGCCGAAGGAACCATACCTCTTAAACGAATTCTGAATCCCACTTTGAAATGCCTATGTTTTTTCTTTTTGGAGTTTATTTTTCTCTTTAGAAATTTATTTAGTCAGAACATATGTAAATGAAAAAATGAATTTAACTTAGTAATAGAAAAGAAATAAAAAAAAATTATTAGAAATTCGCGATTTTACAACCCCCTTTTAAAACCAAGGCATCACTGTGATGCATTTGCATGTCGTAAACATAGTTGTGTGGGTATTTTATTCAACCATTTTAAAAAATGAAGGTATCACTGTGACACAATTGCAGATCATAAAATTGATTGTGTTGTTTTTTTTAAGCCACCACAAGACACAGCAGGTAGAATTGAAATTGCCCCTACCCAAAAGTTCGCATTTACTTACATATTTAGCTTACTGAACTTATATACAACATCCATCACTGTATATGTGTATGCCACTCATTCTTAGCATAGCCCGCTGCGCCAAAAGCTCAGAGTGCTATTTTCTATAGAGCGATTGCTAAGTAGCTGCCAAGTAAGCTGCTGAGATATATGAACTAAAAGCTGCCAAGCATTGTCAGTGACAAATCTGGATATCAAAATAGTAGCACATGCTTCTGTGTTTTTATACTCAGTTGAGCAGAGCTCACAGATTATATTAATTTTGATTGGAAAACGGTTGGTTGTACAGGTATAAAGCAATTCAATATATCAAAATCATCAGTATCGAAAAAAAATTTGATTGAGCCATATCCGTCCATCCGTCCGTCTGCCCGTTAACACGATAACTTGAATAAATTTTGAGGTATCTTGACGAAATTTGGTATGCAGGTTCCTGGGCACTCATCTCAGATCGCTATTTAAAATGAACAATATCGGACTATAACCACGCCCACTTTTTCGATATCGAAAATTTCGAAAACCAGAAAAAATGCGATAATTTATTGCCAAAGACAGACAAGGCGATGAAACTTGGTAGGTGTGTTGACCTTATGACGCAGAATAGAAAAATGGTAAAATTTTAGACAATGGGCGTGGCACCGCCCACTTTTAAAAGAAGGTAATTTAAAAGTTTTTCAAGCTGTAATTTGGCAGTCGTTGAAGATATCATGATTAAATTTGGCAGGAATGTTACCCTTATTACTATATGTATGCTTAATAAAAATTAGCAAAATCGGAAAACGACCACGCCCACTTTAAGAAAACAAATTTTTTTAAGTAAAATGTTAACAAAAAATTCTTTACAGTATACTAGCAGACCCGGCAGACGTTGTTCTGCCTTAAATTTGGCCTCTCTGCATACATTTTAATAAGCTTTCTCCGTCTAACTCTGCCTCACCCCTCTACACTTTTTCCTAATCTTTTTATTCACTCCTCCCTCCGTTTTTTTCGCTTCATCTTCATCTTCGTCTCATTCTATCTCTTTCTCAGTCTCCTTCTCTCTTTTCCCTTCTCTCAAGTTTTTCTCGTTCTTCTTCATCTCTTATTGCCAGTCCCAGAGGGTGGTATGTATTTTGTTCCAGTCCCACTCCGAGTCTCAGTCTCAGTCCCAGTCCTAGTCCTAATCCCAGTCCCAATCCGTCTCTGGTATACTTCCCGGAAAAGGCATCGTAAATACTAATATAGGCAAATTTATATACGAAATTTCAGGCAAATTGAATAGGACGTGTTTAAATAGGTATGTGGGTATTATTAGTTCTTGTCTTTATTTCGGCTTCGCATGCATATTTATCAGTTTTGCCAGATTGATGCGACTAAATCGAATATCAAATGATCATCATTTGATATCCATAATACATACATATTCTAGGGATATCCGGGTACATGTTTTGGCCTATATCTCGAGACCGTAGTCACCCAGCGGTGTAAAACATACTCTGTATTAAAGCATACATCAACAGCTTTCATTTTTTTTTTTTTTTTTTTTTTTTATAAACACATGCTAGGGGTACCCGGGTCCACGTTTTGGGCTATATCTCGAGACCCTAGCCTCCCAGTTGAAAATTGTCCTGTACTATAGCACTCATCAACAGCTTTCATTTGATATCCATATTGTATAAACACATTCTAGGGGTACCCGGGTCCACGTTTTGATCTCAAGACCCTAGGCACGTAGCGAAAAAAAGGTAGACGTTGGCTGATTCTCAGACCTACCCAATATGCTCACAAAATTTCGTGAGAATCGGTTCAGCCGTTTCGGAGGAGTTCAGCCTCTAAAACCGTGACAGAAGAATTTTATATATTAGATAAGTAAATTATGTCAACATTCCACTCCAGTAATGATATTGTCCAATAAAATACAAAAATAAAAGAAATTTTCAAAATGGGCGTGGTTCCGCCCTTTTTCATTTAATTTGTCTAGGATACTTTTAATGCCATAAGTCGAGCAAAAATTTACCAATCCTTGTGAAATTTGGTAGGGGCTTAGATTCTAGAATGGTAACTGTTTTCTGTGAAAAAGGGCGAAATCAGTTGAAGCCACGCCCAGTTTTTTTACACAGTCGTCCGTCTGTCCTTCCGCTCGGCCATTAATACGATAACTTGAGCAAAAATCGATATATCTTTACTAAACTCAGTTCTCATACTTATCTGAACCCACTTTGTATTGGTGTAAAAAATGGACGAAATCCGACTATGACCACACCCACTTTTTCGATATCGAAAGTTACGAATAATTAAAAAAATGCCATAATTCTATACCAAATACGAAAAAAGGGATGAAACATGGTAATTGGATTGGTTTATTGACGCAAAATATAACTTTAGAAAAAAAACTTTGTAAAATGGGTGTGACACCTACCACATTAAGTAGAAGTAAATGAAAAAGTTCTGCAGGGCGAAATCAAGGGCTTTGAAGCTTGGCAGGAATACCGTTCGTGGTATTACATATATAAATAAATTAGCGGTACCCGGCAGATGATGTTCTGGGTCACCCTGGTCCACATTTTGGTCGATATCTCGAAAACGCCTTCACATATACAACTACCACCACTCCCTTTTAAAACCCTCATTAATACCTTTCATTTGATACCCATATTGTACAAACAAATTCTAGGGTCATCTCTGGTCCACCTTTATGGCGATATCCCTAAATGGCTTTCACCTAAAGAACTATTACCCACTCCCCCTTAAATACCCTTTAATACCTTCCATTTGAATCCCATGTCATACAAACACATTCCAGGGTTACCCTAGGTTCATTTTCCTACATGGTGATTTTCCCTTATTTTGTCTCCATAGCTCTCAACTGAGTATGTAATGTTCGGTTACATCCGAACTTAGCCTTCCTTACTTTTTTTGTTTTTTTTTTTTTTTTTTTGTTTTTTTGTATAAGCCCTTCTATTAATGCACATATATTTGGTTACCTTTTGGTACATACTGATACTGTCAGTCCAACTTAAAAGTAGAGCTCAGAAAAAAAATTCTGCATTCAAAAGCGATAACAACCTAAGTGGACTTTGGAAATACTCAAAAAGTAATACTTTTACTTTCCTACTACAACTTAGGTTGTTATCGCTTGTGATCACAGAATAAGTGTATAGTAAGATTTCGTTGATCACTTTAATTTGCAAGGGGCCAAAAATTTAATATGCATGGAAAGGATCCGGCATCAACCGTCAAGTTGGGATTGAAGTTTGATCGGTTTCGGTGTTTTTACATCCTCAGTGTAATTTTTTAATTATTTTTATCTCATGGTTGGAAAGTATCTGAAATTTACTCAGCCGCATTCCGAAAAAGCAAATTTGTTTCAAAATGTAAATAATCACCCACTATACCGAGATACCTTAATCCAGGGATTAGAGAGGTGTGCTATATTCAGTGCTATTTTACAATATTTTTATAAGATTTATTTATTATTATTACTAGGCCTGGAAGCACTGCGACCTTTGTGCAGATCTATTGTGCATGGCATTTCAGCCTAATTTTGTATTTCGAAGCTTTTAATGTATCTAAGTACTTCTTCAGGCTTTTTATTCCATACCACATAGGGATTAAGAGTCACACCACCTAGATGGGAGAGTCTCTGCCTAGGCAGAGCGGCGCATTCGCAGAGAATGTGAACCGGCGTTTCATCACCCAGCTCACGGAAATGACAAATTTGAGTATCGCTTAGATTTAACTTACTTAGGTGATATCGTCGATCACCGTGTCCCGTATATTACCCAGTGAGAGTTCTTAGCTCCTTCCTGCTTAATTTTTATAAGATAGACTAGAAGTGCCTGAAATCTAATCAACCGTACTCCGAAGAAGCTAAGTTCAATTGAGACTGCTCGTCTTACGATATATATAACAACCTTCAATACCGAAGGCTCCACGAATTTTGTGTCAGCCTTGTGCCGTCTTCAGTGCTGTTCCATTTTCTTTTAAGCACAAAGACATCTAGCACAAAGAACTCTAGCTCTTCGCAGTCGCCACTTATATTATTAATAATGACCTACCAAGGGCTCCATGAAGTTGGTGTCGGTATTGTACCATCCTCAGTGCCACTTACATCTTCTTAATACAAAAACATGGAGTATATCAATGTTAATCAACCAAGTTGTCTCTAAAAATAAATTATGGGTAGCCGTACCGAGGATCTCATCAAACTGTTTTCCAAGTTGTGCCGTCTTCTGTGCCATACCATGCTCTTTTTAACACGTAGACATGAAGTACCTAAAATTTACTCAACCAAATTTCGAAGAATCTAAGCTCGATTGATTGTATATATAATTACCGGGGGCCCATGTAAACGGTGTCGGCACATTGATATCTTCAGTGGCATGTTTTGTTCAAAATAAGTCTAGCTCATAAATAAGTTATGGCCATCCGTACCGAAAGTCCTCTGAAAACGGTTTCAGCATTCTGCCAGCCTCAATGTATTTTCTGGCCTCTTTAACATGTGGATGCGAAGTGTTTGCAATTTACTATGATTTTTTTTTATAGTACGCAGTACATATCTTAAAAGAATTCTAATAACTAATAATACATTTTCATTCTTCCAAAAATATGCTTATAATTCGCCAGCGAAGTTCAACAGCGAAAAATGGAGCGCGCCCTAAATTTTCTTGGAAAGTTTGGCAACGAATGGTTTATTCTCCAAAAAGGTTCATTAAGTAAATTTGCTGTGGTATCACTCTATCCTACTTAATTACCAGCAAACTGCCAAGAATTTTTCTTAAGATTAGAGTCTGCAAAATCTTCGAAAGCGAATTTCTACAGCGAAATGTAAATCGCTCAAAAATCTGTATGTATTTATTTCTCTTCCTAAGCGATTGAATTGATTTTGAGCGAAGTTTGTGTGAGTGCCCATAGGTATTTGAGAATGGCAGTGGGAGTAGGAATGGTAATAGGTTTGTGAGTGGGAGTGGGGGGAGCTAAGGGATGGATAAGAATAAGAAGAAAAATGTAATATAATGTAGAAGAGAATGAGATAGGGTATGAAGATGGGAAGCGAGGCCCACTTTTTGAACGTAGGCAAACTAATTTCTAGACAACACAGAGTATGCCGGGTACGTTCGTGTATCAATAATTTGAAAGTTAACTCGCGTCACTCATTCATTTTCTCATAGATTTCCAGCAAATTTCTTTTCTCCGGAGAATTCTCTGTTAATGGTATGGTAAAATATCTGTTAGCTTTTGCCTTCGGGGCCTACCGTGGTTGCGGACTTCATTCTCGTAAGTAATATCATCTTTGAAAACGTATGAAGAAACGAAAAACTTCAATAGAGGCCGCAGTCACTCACTAACTTTAAACTACCAAAAAACAGTTCCTCAATAGGGCTAAGAGTAGCAACTTACCATTAGACTGAAAGTTATGGAATGAGGCGAGGATTTACAAACACATATAACACAAGTGACGTGCCAGCGGATGCAAAGTGCGCCTAAGTTTCTCAAATAAAAGCTGCCTTTTATAACCCACTCTCAAGCCTCGTTAGCTGATTATATAGAAGTATAGATTAAGAAATTCTGCGCTCTCTTCCTGTTTAAACGGTTTTATTTAGCTTGACTTGACCGGCCGTTGTGAACGAATATTGTAATTAAAAACTAAGTAACTTCCTGATGAGCTACAAGCTTGAAACTTGGAATAAAGTTCAGTACCCGATGGCAATGCAATAATAAGATTAAAAAAACTCCGATAGGAGGCGCATGGATTGAAATATTTCAAAAAATCGTATTTGTGATCCGATTTGGCTCATATTTGGAACACAAAATACATACATGAATAGAAAGCGATTTATACAAAAAATCACCGCTAGGAGGCGCAAGGATCGAGATTTTCAAAAAAGTCGTATTTGTTGTCCGATTTGGCTGATATTTGGAACACATAATACATACATGAATAGAAGGCGACATATGAAAACAATCGCCGCCAGCTGGCACAAAGATCGTGATATTAAAGAAAATCATATTTGTGGTCCGTTGGCTAATATTTGGAACACATAAGTATTATATACAGTCCGGTAGAAAAGACAGCAGAATATTTTAGAGTTCGAGGAGGGACAAGCATATGTGGCGCCAAGTCGAGTGAAGTCTTTGGAACGATTATCTATTGAGGACTTAGATTGTAACATATAGTCAGGAAGGAGTTCTTGTAACAATGAGTCGCTAAGTGAACTAAATAGAATCAGAAATAATAGGCAAAAACTTGAAAATAAAATAATTTTAAAAAAGCTTTTTTCGTTAAACGGGTTTATTGAAAACAATAATTACATTAATTAATAATAAAAAGAAAAACTAGAAAATAATTAGGTAGGTCCTAGGTACTAGTTATCACACTCCTCATCTATTTAGGGCCGTTGATCATACAATTAAATAAAAGCATTGGGCGCGAGAAATTTCTAAAGATGTGAGGCGTAGCATAACTTGATTAAGGTTCAGTTGGTCTTACTTATGACTATCAATAGAAATTTTACACGTTCAACGCTTTTATTTAATTGTATGATCAACGCCCTAGTTTGATGAGGAGTGTGATGACTAGTACCTAGGACCTACCTAATTATTTTCTAGTTTTTCGTTTTATTATTACTTATTTTAATTATTGTTTTCAATAAAAATTTTAACATATAAATTAAAAAAAAAATTTTTTAATCAATTATAACCACATTTAATTTAGAGTATACTATAAACACATGTCGCTATACGTCCATACTTAAAATTTAACAAACATTCTTTATCAACAGTTCTTTCCTCATTTCCCCACAGGCTTTTGTACTTGCCACGAACTTAATGAATGGATTTGTATTTGCTCTGTATAGCAGTACTTTTTGCTATGCATTTTGTTTACTCTTCTATATTTAGTTTTGCAGCAACTTCTGGCGTTTCTCATTTAATTTTTTTTTTTTTTGATATTTCATAATATTTTGGTTAGGTGCATTGTTGAATTTCACTAAAAAGTTTTTTGCTTTCTTTATACTTGCAATTAGTTGTTTTCACTATTACATATTAAAACACAGCATTGTTTTTCCTGCTACCTGTCAGCTACTGCAGCTTACTATCTGCCTCCTTCCTCTCTCTATCTCTTCAAATATGTTCTATTAGCTATATTTTATTATTTTATGTATGTATGTGATAAACGAATATAAATCCTTCAGTCCTTTTTACTTCCGCTTCCACTTCCTGCTCACTCAATTTTGGCAATTTTTTGCCAAAATGTATTTTAAAATATCGTGAATTAATTTCTGAAAAAACAATAAAGCCAAACATTTTGTTCGCGGACTGTACTTCCACTCTTTTCCCGTGTTATATTTGGGGGTCCATGAAAAGATTTTACTTATTTGCTTTATTTTGCCAATCCATCTTCTTGCAATCAACTGTATCACCGTTGCTATCTGTGCGAGTGTTACTTTGACCAAATATCTATACCTAAAAATCTGATAATGAGTCGCATTTTTACTTTTTTTTATAGATGATTAATCTATACGTTTATGCCAATGGCGTTATCGAAGAAAATATATTTACTTGCTTTTATCACCTTTTGTGATCGAAAATGGAGTCAGTTATCGCTATGAAAGAATTGTAGGCATATTGTGATTCGAGCCTGTCAAACCCGCCTAGATATTCAAACGCACAAATAATTAAAGTGCTATGGATGTGTCTCACTAACACCAATTTGCATGTATTCATTAGTAAAGGAAGTGGGATCTTTACTGCTGCAGAAAAACGCACTACATATATATATGGGTCGGATGAAAATACGATTACATTCGTAATTTATAACAAATCTGGTTATCTATTGACCTGGGTGTGCAGCGATCGAGCGCGTTTTGTGCTCGTGCCCTGCGCTTGCAAGGGTCCAGCTATTAGCTGTATCACTCCGCTGTCAGACCTATACATAGGTTCAGGTCTTTTAAACTCAATCAAACTATGTACATATGTGAGCTCCTCATTGACCGGCGAGTTTCAACCTAACCTAACCTAGCCTAGGTGAGCAAGCGTCTATACTAGACTATTCAAATATCCAAACGTAATAGATATGTTGTCGAGAAACTATAGTTATATTAAGCAAAATTTATCGATATTTATCGAAATATTATCGATAAATTATCAAAAATATGTTGTTTTTATAGAAAGTTTATACATTTGTTATCGGAGTGCTACCAAATTGTTATCGGCGTGTTTAAGACTCGTAATCGAAAATTTATCGACTTGTTATCGAAAATGTATCCATTATTTATCAAATATTTTGGCTTGTTATCAAAAATATAAAGATGCGTTATCAGGGGCGGATTTACCTCTAGAAGCGCACTGGGCAAACAAATCAAGCCGCGCCCCAATATTTCCAAAAAAACCGTACTTGCCTTCGTGTGGTGACATTTCATTACTGATATATTTTACGGATTGAAAAAATTTAATTCGAGTTTTCTTAGAAAGAATATTTATTTAATTTTTATTTATATAATGAAGCGTATCACAAAATATTTTTAGTTTCAAGAAATTTATAGATTGTCAGAAAACTAATAACAAAGACATATGGAAAAGATTATTCAAAAACACTTGCGTCTTACTTTTTGGGAGACAAAATCTGTAATCAAATGTTCAAAATTCAAAGAGAGAAGAATATCAGATTCAATACAAAGTAGTGCTAAACTGTTGAGTCGATCTTCAATCATTTTGGAGCGCAGGTAATTTTTTATCCTTTTCAAACAAGAAACAAACCTTTCGGCGCTGCAATTAGTCACTGCCATGGTAGTAAACATGCGATATGCGATGTCAAAGGTCGGAAAAATTGTGTTGGAATCATCGGACCGAATAAGTTTCACAACATTCAGTGGAAATTTCGTCTTAATATTATTTTCTTTGCAATAAGCAAAAAAATGGACGGATTCGTCATCAGTTGTCGGTTCCAAATCAGACGAGAACGTAGATATCAGAGCCTTCGATTCAATTCTGATTTCTTCGTTAGAAGACAATTTGCTCACCTTGAGGATAATCATAAATTGTTTGTTGATTTTATCGTATGCCTTACGTCTCTCTTCTAATTCCACAGTCAAATTATCTAGAATAACATTGAAGATATTTACTCTGAAATTGTCTCTTCCGTACAGGGTCACTTCTCCACGAACCGATTCATCTGTTCTCAATTTACGTTTCCGTTTTCGTGTCTTACTGGAATGGTACTCTGGATCTTCTGATAACTCGAGGGCTCGTTTCTCGTATTCATCAAATTCATCCCGACAGTCAGAGACAATCCTTTGCAGTCCCTTGTAATGTTCAAAGATTTCGGCAATACTGCATTCAACTACTTGTAATTTTTGACTCACTGCATTGAATCTTGCAAGCAGGAAGTACCACAAAATAGTCAGAAACGAAGTTTCAAGCTTCTCCAATTGAATTCGAATGTCCTTCGCTTCTTGCCGACAAATTGCTTTTTCTGTCAAATCTTCTTAAATCGCTATCAAAACTTCAATAATTTTGACATAATTATCATTCAGAGTTTTAACTGCGTCGTATCGGGCTGACCATCTAGTTGTAGGTAATGATTTCAAGGTGATGGGTTTTGATACAGCTGATTGCAGGTACTCCCAACGTTTCGCTGATGCAGTAAAAGAGTTGTACAAGCTTTGAATTGTAAATTCAGCGAATGAGCAGCGCAACGTACGTATTTTGCTGCAGGATTTGATGTTTTTATCCGAGCTTGAAAACCATTATAAACTCCAGATATGTTTTTCGCGTTATAGTATGATTGACCGCGACAGTCAGCAATGTCTATTCCGAAGTCAGTCAGAGTTTGTGAAATAGCATCAGCTAATTCTATCGCCTTGTGCCCCGTATTCCCCATGAATTTTAGAAATCGTTCAACGGGAACACCCTTTTTCTGGACATATCTAAAAACGAACGATAGCTGGTCAACGTGGGATATATCAGGGGTCGAATCTACTACGATAGAAAAATATTTTGCTGCTTTTATCTCCTCTGAAATGGTAGATATCACTTTTTTCGCCATCAAACTTATGAACTCCTCACAAATCTTTTTGGATAAATAACTTGTGCTGCCACTTCCTTTGTTGCCAAATTTTTTTATGTGTTCAGCCAAGAAGGGGTCATATTCTACAACAACTTCCAGAAACATCAAATAATTCCCATTATTTGAAGATCCCAGTTTTTCGTCACTGCCCCTGAATGGAAGTCCACGGGATGCTGAAGCTTTCGTTACAGAAACAACTCGGTTTAAAACTTTCCTCCAGTAATCTATTTCTTCACTCAATTGAATAAAGAGCATTTTATCAAACTTTGATTCCTGATGGCTCCTTTGTTTCAGTTTCAAAACGTAGTTTTTGTGGCTTGGAGAATTTTCATGCTCTTTTACCCGTTGAGTCGAATGTTTCCAATCATTGAATCCCATTTTGCAGTTGAAATAAAAATCAGGATCGAACAAAAGACATGGTACACAAAACACACTTCCTTTGCTAGCAGAATAAAGAAGCCAAGTGCGAAGACTTGTCTCTCCATTTTGAAGATTTCTATGAAAGAGATTTTTTGATAGGTATCTTACGCTTCCATAGATAGACTGAAATCAGCTTCAGAATTCTGTTTGCATCCATGTATTGCTATATTATCACGAATTGCATCATTAATTGTCCATTTGGCGGGATCATCGCTCAAAATCAATTGATCCAGTACACTAGGGTCTTGTGGGGAATTCAAATCTTTATTTTCCTGAATAGGTATGTCACATGTAGGAGGATTTGATGTGACTTCTCCACTTTCGAGACTTTGACCTATAATGTATAAAACATATAATTAAAACTCTTATATAGGTACCATATTTTTTTCCATATTCTAACCTTCAAAATTGATGTGATCTTAAACCCTCATTATTAGGTGGCACAGATTTCGCAATATCATTAAATTGCAGTTCATCATTCGAATCTGAAAAACAATTTTATAGTGAAAATATTTCGTACTGAAACTAAACTCACAATTTTTGACAGTAGGGTACCTCCCAGGTAGCGAAATCTGGCTTTCTGGCCCAGAATCTACCTGGACTAACCTAGCTGTCGATCAATTGACTTATGCATTTTTACCTTTTTGGTTATGATCAACAAAGGAGTCATTTTCTTTTCGAGGAGTTTGAAAAAAACAATCAAGTTTAGGGATTTTCGACAGTAAATTTTTGTCTTTCTGCACTTTCTCGGCTGCACGTTTTTTGTTTGCTGCGCCGCTTAACTTTTTCATATTTGCACTCATTCTTCTGTTTTTCACAAAAACACTAATTCACTGACACTTTTTTGAAGTTTTTAACTCCGAACGACTTTTAAGATTACATAAAATGTACGCAGCGCATTGTATAGAGGTGCGAATTATTCAAATTAACCAGAAACAGAAAATATTCAGATCTTAGTTTCCTTTGAAAAAGTGAGCTCGCGCATTTCTCCGAAAAAAATACTTCAATGCCTACTTGATTTTTAAATTTAAAATTTCAATTAAATTTGAATCTTTTAGGGAAAATAGGTTCAAGACGACAACGACGGTGCGGCATCTGTTAAGTTATTTTTACACATGTTCTTATGGGGGGGGGGGGGGGGGGGGGGGGAGTTTTTTGGGCACGAATCATGAATGCCGCTGTCGCTAGATTAGATCTATTTCTATTTTGACAGGCGACGGTCGTGGCTTCCTTTTTTCTTTTTTTGAATAAAAATCAAAATAAATGCAAATAGCCTTAAATATGTGTTGAAATTTATTAGTTATACATTTTTTTAACACATGCAATACTTTTTTCTAAATTCTTTGTTGTTGTTTGAGCTAATGCAGAACTGTCGTTGTCGCTTTCATTATAATCAGTCGTCGGTGCTTGGCGGCAAATATCGTCAAGCTTCAGTTTTTCGCCGTTGTCGCTCGTAGTCGTCATTTTGAATGTGGGCCGGGCTTTTCACGTCATTTACTGCATACAAGCTGCTTAAACTTAGTGTTTACATATCGCTCATTTGCTGCTAGACCGGCATAAATCAAAAAACGTGATTTTTGAGTTAATGCTGCAGAATAGTTAGTTACATCATATTTCATGTTGAGTGAAAAATTCTTTATGATTAGCGCTTCAGATACAAACCAAATTTTGCATTTACTTGCGCACCATATGGCGGTTGAATCTCAAAATTGCCCTTCCTAAAAAGTTGTGTATTTTGAAAAGTGCAAATGCAGCAAATGAGCGATATGTAAGTCCCACTGGGGCGAAGGTTAAGTAAGAAATGTACCAATGTTCTGAAATGTACTTTGATTCATTTTTTCTGTGTAAAAAATTGAAAAAATCTTTCATTCTTGTTGTAATATTCAAACAAATTTTTTTTTGATAAATACAAAAAAAAAATGTTTTCCTTGCCTTAGTTTTGGCGCCCCTATTGAAACGTCCTGTGCAGCTGCCCATGTTGCCCCTATGTAAATGCGCTCCTGTGCGTTATCAAACTATTATCAATTTTATCAAAATATTATCGATATTATATTTTCTCATCACATGTTTACATATTCACACTATAGGGTAAGTTTTTTGAATCAAGTTATGCATACTCATTATGCTATTCGTGCAAATGAAATGGTATATTAAGTTTACCAAGAATCTTAAAATTGTATGTCTTTAAAGGAAAAGAGATAAACCCACAACTAAGTATACCCAAAATGAACAAGATGATGATGATTTGAGTTGATTTAGCCGTGTTCGTTCGTGTCTGCCTGTGCGAACTAGCCTGTCAATTTTTGAAATTTTTTGATGAAATTTTAGTGTCCGTTAGATATTTATCGGAACCGACTGGATCGGACCATTATATAACATACATAAAAGGGTTTTGTCATCTTCTTCTTCTTTATTTCTCCTCAGTTTCTCCGATAGATTTCACCAGATATCATCGTATCTATAGTATATATTCAATACAACCGATTATTTAGATATGGGATTCATCGTCATAGCTATATCATCTAGACTTGAAGAAACGTAAAACTCTGTGTAAGGATTATCGATCTATTATTTATTTGATATTTATCGAACATTTTCTCTATATATTACATATCGTATGCAATCGATTATTCTGATCTTACGAATGGAATAAACCTAATGCTCATCTTCATGCATGAAAAGTAGCATGTGTTCGGCTCACCAGAAGGCAGTTTAGTCCTTAGTTGTTTTAGTTTACTTTTTCGCCTTTTAATTCGAGCTAACGAGTTTCCGAGTTCGTTCGAGAAAAAAATTTTTCGCGAGTCTCGGCTGCGAGTTTCTCGAAATTCGAAATACTCGTAAAGCACGCGAACTTCGCGACATGCTGTTCTTTCTCTGCACTGGCATACTATACACATCTTAAAATTTCTGCTGGAGCACAAGCAAAAATTTCCACAAAAGACAATCTCACTAGAAGCCGAGTTTTCGATTAGGTTAGGTTGAAGTGGCCGGTTAATGAAGATCTCACATAGACTGAATGTGTTCATGGTGTTACCAGAATTAGCTTGACGAACAAACATGTTATAGAATAACTCCCCCTCTTGTTAAAAACTTGTAGTTTTCTAGAAACTAGCTTAATTTTTGCCGCAAGATCTGAGCGTAGGATACGAACACAGAACGTGTTTAACTGCTTCTTCCTGCAGCTCGCACTCCCTACATATGCTGTTATTGAGAGGGCCCAACATATAAGCATCTTACGTGAAAAGGCAGTGTCCAGTTCGTATGCCCATCGTGCGCCGTAAGTCTTTTCTCTTCAGAGATATAAACCACTTTATGAGTCTAATATGGTAGGATTTGCACATAATCTTAGAAAATTTTCAGTCCCGCCTTCTGTCCACGGCTTTCCTGTTTTTAAGGTCATATGCCATTCCTGCCACTTTTGAATTCTCCCAAAGGGATTGGAACCTTTATCGTCGATTCAGCAAGTGCTACCTTTTCGTTTCATTCTATCCCTTTACGACGGAAAATCCCGTTCAGATGAATGGTCTGACTGGAGCGAAGTTTTTACAAAAGTAAAAAATAACTAAGGAAGTTTAAGTTCTGGTGATACCGAACATTACATACCCAGCTGTGCACGTCAAATGCTGTTGTTGTTTGTTTTGTGTGCCTAATAGTGTTACAAGACTTCGCAATAATACACATACTTTTGGTTCTATTCTGAACTGATTTTTCTTCGAGTTATGGCTCCCGAAACATAGAAAATTGCTGTGATAAAAGGAGCGATGTCGCGCCCATTTTTTTAATTTGAATTTTTTCCTATTAACTGTTATAAATACACATGGGAAATGAAATACTATTGATATAAAGTTCTTTTTGCAAAGATGTAGCTTATTTTATTCGTCCACGATCCTTTTTTTATCTTTCATATAAAATTGGGCATGGTCCTTAACCGATCTCGTTAATTTTTCTTCAAAGCAATCCCTATAGTAAAGGCAACCTATATGCCTAATTTTGTTACGATAGTTTAACGATTTTTGATTTAAGGTTGTATATTTATAAAATTTATTTTATCACAAGTGGGCGGCGCCACGCCCATTTTAAAATATTTTTTAAATTTTTATCAAGAGTCTCAATATCAGACCACATGCCAAATTTCAATATTCTAAGGGTATTATTT
This sequence comes from Eurosta solidaginis, assembly GCF_040869045.1. Classification (NCBI taxonomy): domain Eukaryota; kingdom Metazoa; phylum Arthropoda; class Insecta; order Diptera; family Tephritidae; genus Eurosta; species Eurosta solidaginis. Next base: position 205,721,971 of record NC_090321.1, read on the forward strand.
ACTAAATAATCGGGTTTTTTGTGTTTTCCAAAATGTTTTATATATAAAAAGTGGGCATGGTTATCATCCGATTTCGCTCATTTTCAATACCAATCTATTCTGGGTCGAGATAAGCTCGTGTGCCAAATTTGGTGAAAATATCTCAATATTTACTCAAGTTATAGTGTTAACGGGCAGACGGACATACGGACGGACGGACATGGCTCAATCAAATTTTTTTCGATACTGATGATTTTGATATATCTATCTCGATTCCTTTATACCTGTACAACCAGCCGTTATCCAATCAAAGTTATAATACTTGTGTACAAGTACAGCTGGGTATAATAAATTATGTCAGTATTTATTAGAAAAAAATATCGAAATATAACAAGAACGCCTTAAATATTGTAAAGAATTTAGTGCAGTTCCACGTATTTGCAACCTTCTACTAACGTTCGAATCACTAAACTGTTGAATAAATAACTCCACTATTCAATAATGCAAAATGGCCTTTATTAAAGTACTTCACAATAACACTTATACTTTGCAACTGATAGCTTGCTTAAATCGAACTGATTAATGATTGCTCAGCTTGCGCTATTTTATACTCTCTGCTGTTTCATTCGCATAGATGTTTCGCCTGCTAGAACTGCTGCACATATCTCCTACTTGCAATTAGCTATATACAAGTATATTTGTAATTTGTATATGTGAGTAATACTTCGCTGATGATTACAAGTGTGTGCGCGTAATATCTCTCCGTGCCTTATATGTATGAGTGTAAATGATGATTGATGTGTTTATGTACACAGTGTGGCTCGTTTCAATGTTTTTGTGTTGGGAAGTTATTACTAGTGATGGTAATATTCGTCACAATATTATAGGCATGTTCTGAATATCCCTGGGGCCACAAGAATTTGTACCGAAGAGTATTTGCTTACTAGAATTTTTTCGGTTTCAGAAACACAAATAAGCATTGAAATTAATCTCTGTTTATTAGTATTATTAGCCTTTATTTTAGGACTGTATTCTAAAGGTGCTTAGCACCAACTTTTTCTTTGCCGTTTTCAAGAAAAACAGACCACCCCATTGTACATTAACACTTAGGGGGAAAATAATGCTGCTTACGTTTTTAATTTTGCCTTTATTTTGATTTCCACATAAACAAATAAGAACAGATTCCTATGCATTATTACACTCACATATACAAAATAAGCATAAAATAATAACTCCATAAGAAAATATTCATGCCAATAAAAATAATATATAAACAACGTCCTATCATAACAACGAGTGTGTAGCCGCAAAAACAACATAGGCAATAAATATAAACAAATACTAATAATAATAAATAACAAATACATATGCATATGCATATGAGGATGTATTTTGCAGATAGGTAGGTATGTAATCATATTTATTGAATTTGTTCTTTGTTATATTAACAACAACAACAGCAACAGCTGTAGCACACTACGCCAGCCACTCATTCAATATGTGCAGTTCATAATTTTTCAGAATTTATGATGTTGTGGCTGCATAAATGAGTAAGCACATATGTATTTGTATAGCAATAGCAAATTTATAAGCTTAAGGTCTATATATACATACATATGTGTGTGTGTGTGTTTTTGCAATATCGCAAATTATTTTCTGTTATTTGCGTATGTATACATTTGCATGTAAAATGTTGCTGTGGTTACATTGCTATTATCTGACGCATCAAAGCACCCACTACATCGTAGCACACTTACGTGTATATGTGTGTGTGTATATAATTTGTATGCATTTACGATTAGTATCCATCTAGGAAATTGAAGTTGTAATGTGATTGCAGACCCGCGAACAGCAGCTGTGAGAGTAGTCTTCGCTTTACGCACCGCATCAGGACCAGCCGTACAAGGGATAACCGGAATAATCCCCATAGTCCTGTAAGTAATTTTTCCAGCGCGTTAGATGGCTGAAAATATACCCGCTGCTCGTATGCCTGTCATAAGAGGCGACTAAAGTACCCAAATGATTAAAAGGGTTTTGTAGCGTAACCCTTTCAAGTAGCTGCCAGCGCAATTTATCGCTTCTCCAACCCAATTGTCAAACTCACCTACCCATGATGAATCCTGTTTTTTTAGCAGCCGAGGCTCTGGCAAACCCATGTTCTTCATGGAAATAGAGTGCGTGGGCCTGGATGGCCTGAATAGTTCATTGTGGTCATATTAAATCATTTTCGAGAATGTCGGGTTTGTGCCTTAATTGTGGTTGTTACCAGAACGTAACGGATCTACATCCGGCAAAAGACCATCAAAGCATTCGGGGAGTATTTTTATTGCTGCAACAACAACCCATAAGTGCTGGAAAAAGAAGATTATGCTAAGCAAAAAATGGATCAATAGTTATTGATAACGAGCATTTCAACCTTGAATATAAAGGTAAATAAAAGTTTGAGGTCCATTGTAACAATGAGATACATAAGGACTTGTTCAAGTCGATAGCCACTTTAACTATGCAACTGAGAACATTTTCTGGTATAGCATTTTCATGTCAAATTGGTTTGTAATCAAATAAATCTCCAAAATCGAATGAAACTGTTTTCAAACCATGTTAAATGTTAAATGTAAATTTTTTCAAGCCAAACTAAACTTTTATCACATAACATGAAACTTTTCCCAAGCCAAATGAAACTTTATTCAAATAAAATGAAACTTTTTTCAAACCAAATAAAACTTTATTCAAATCAAATAGAGCTGTATTCAAAGCAAATGAAACTTACTTCAAATCAACTGTAACCTTTTTTCAAATAAAATGAAACTTTTTCCAATTGTTCTCAAAACAAATTGAACATTTTTAAGTCAAACGAAACTTTTTCAAATCAAAACAAACTTTTGGCATACCAAATAAAACCTTTTTCGAAACAAATAAAACTTTGTTCAAATCAAATGAAGCTTTTTTCGAATTAAATAATACTTGGAAACATACGCGATCTACAGGCCTTAAACCCTGTTTTTATACCCTAAAACTATTCAGATTTTAAAAGTGTACTATTGTTGCATTCTGTATCACTTGTTGAGTGGAATATCATCGATTTGAAAATGCCCTCTCCGAGAAAACGTTTGAAATACACCTGTTCCAGATTTTGTTTAGAGAACGTCCTATTTCAGACATGTTCTATCTGAGCATAAGCTTTTGACATTTTTGTGACTCCACCTGCCCATAATTTTGGATTTTACCTTCTGCAAACTAACCCTGAGATAGAACGCTTTCGAAAGATAATTTCTTGAGATAAGTAATTTTTGATAAAATATTCTGAGATTATTTAGCTTTGAAAGCCGAAAAGGGTTTAGTATGTAATGAAAAAAGTTTTCTTTGATCTGAAAATGCTATTAAACCATTCGACTAACTGTCTGGCCGCATTCTCTTTTCATGGGCTTGATTTGCTTCAAACAATTTAACGTTATCAGAGCAATTTTTAACATAGGAGCGAGCAAGTTCATCTGATAAACACTTATCTACAATAACAAAGCGACAGAGCTTCTTGCTTTTCCCCAATTTTACAATTTTAGTCTTCAAAGCAAATGAAGCTTTTAAAAACTGATATAAATATAATTAAAGAGAGGCGTGTTTACACTCATTTGGTGCCGTAATTTAAATTTCAAGATTATAAAAATTTAGTAAGACACTTTCTTAGCCAACAGTATATTTAAATTTAATAAATTAATATTTTTTTTTTTTTTTGCATAGAAATGCATGTATGTGTGCCTTGAAGTATCAAGGTAATGCCAAAAATTTCTATGAAACTTATATACCTTTACATATTGTTGGCATAAATATTGAAAAATGTATGTGTATGTAGATAGTATAAATGTGGGTTTATTCAGTCGAGCATAAAAATATTTTTTAAAATTTATTAGCTTTACGGCAGCAGCCAGTTAAAGTGGACAAAAACCACAAATTTTGAACGAGATGAAACTCGACTACGGCAAATCTTTTACATTCTTCAAAACTGTGTGTCTGTGTGTACTACACGTAAAAAAAAAATCTTAGACTGATTCAGAAACTTTTTTGTATTACATTTATAACCAATCCTAATTTGGTTCAAATTTAAATGATACCATTGTGCATAAAAATAATACGCTGGACTTCATTTAAATTTTAAACCGCAGAAGACTACGCTTGTAATCAAAACAAAAAGTAAAACAAAATTGTTCGGTTGTTGCAGTAGAATGAAGCTTTTTATTTTTAGACCTCCAGCAATAAATCTGAGTTTCAAAGTTTTGTTTTAAAACCAAAATTTTTTACATTCTCCTATTTTTTAAACTTTTTGGTTTTAAGCCAAAAGTGTCTAATATTTTCTTGTGTTAGATTTTTTAGGCTTTTTGTATTTCTTTTAAAACTAAAGCTTACGATTTCTCGAACTTGTTCGAGAGGAGATTTCTCGCGAGTCTGGCCTTTTCGCGAGATTCTCGAATCTCGAAATACTCGTAAGGCTCACGAGAGTTTCGACATTCAGCTTATTTGCTGAATTGACAGTATTATATATTATGATTTTTTCTCTAACACACGAATCGAAAATTTCGGGACTCAAGAGCTCGTATCTCGAGAGAAACGAGAAGATGTTCGAGACTCGAAAACTCGAGTTCTCGTTTCAATCTCGGATATCGTTATTCTCGCAAGCATTTCCGAGACAAGTAATAAGCAGAATTCATGTATATATCAATTAAAAAATAGAATGCAACACATATGGGTTATTAATTTTAGATTATTAATATGTACGTAATTTGTATTAAATTTTAGTCAACATATTTTTTGTTGGTGGGCACTGCCAATTCCATCCTGTTCTCGACCCAAATGAATTAGGCAGTTGGTTACGTACTTTAAGCGTAGCCTCTGCAACGTGTATATGCTCCATTTTTTCACTGGGAATGTGTTCTTTTGCTGTTTTTTGAAAGGCACTGCTCGGGTATTCGATTAGTGGCTAGTGATAATAAAAATATGTATGTATGTACATATTATAATCAAAAGTTCCAACAACACCCTTTCTAGATAACTTACCCGTCTCGGCTAAAATCGCTTGAAATTTTGTGAATACTTTGAATATGCCATATAATTCCCGTTGTGCTACTTCCTTTACAGGTAATGGCTGCATTGCACCGACAGCAATTGGCCCCAGTATTCGTTTTTGTTGTATACTGCCATACCCAGCTTCTTTCTGGAGGCATTGTAAATATTATTAAATTTTAAATATTATATGCGTTTTTTAAAAAAAGGATATGTATACAAGTGTAACAAGTAAGGAAAGTTAAGTTCGGGTGTAACCGAACATTACATACTCAGTTGAGAGCTGTGGAGACAAAGTAAGGGAAATCACCATGTAGGAAATTGAACCGAGGGTAACGCTGGAATGTGTTTGTATGATATGTGTATCAAATGAAAAGCATTAAAGAGTATTTTATGAGGGAGTGGGCCATAGTTCTATAGTTGGACGCCATTTAGGGATATCGCCATAAAGGTGGATCAGGGTTGACTCTAGAATTTGTTTGTACGACATGGGTATCAAATTAAAGGTATTAATGAGAGTTTTAAAAGGGAGTGGTTGTAGTTGTATATGTGAAGGCGTTTTCCAGATATCGACTAAAATGTGGACCAGGGTGACCCATAACATCATCTGTTGGATACCGCTAATTTATTTTTTTTTTATTTATTTATTTATTTATTTATTTATTCAGTCTATGAAGATACAGGTCTTACAGACTGCCAATAATCGTAGATACAAAAAATATTAACACAAAGATAACAAAATATACATGTAAATATATAGTTTACAATAAATAATAAATTCTTATAACAAACAAATTAAAAACAATTAAATAGCTGACTTTAAAGTCGCTTTTTTTTTCTAGCTGGCTTGAGGTCTGAATTGAAATAAAAACACAAAGGTTTTTTATATATTACCAATATATTTCGATTACACACGGTAATCGTCTTCAGGGTGAACACTACAAAACATAAAAACAACAAAATAAATAAATAAATAACAAATTTTCTAACATACAAATTTTAAAAAATTAATAACATACATTTTTTTTTTTTAAATATTTATAAAAGCGTCTCTACTCATAGAAAAATCAAGCTCAATAGAAGATGAAATCTTATTGAATTCGTTCAGGGCACGTGCAATTGGCGCATTCCTTCCATAATTCGTTCTAATATTGATACCATAAAACGGGCAAACATTACGAAGATCCCTCCTTGGAACATAAAAATGAATTTCCAAAAGAAGGTCAGCGCAGTCTACATCTCCGTGGATAATGCCAAACAAGAAAGTCAAGGAGAGAATAGATCTCCTGGCTTCCAGGGATTTAAGATTCAAAAGAAGTAAACGAGCAGTATATGGAGGAAGAGGGTATGTAAACCTTAATGACCATAAAGCATACTTAAGAAAAACTTTTTGAACTCGCTCAATCCTGTTGATTGAGAATTGTTGGAAAGGTCTCCAAATGATGGTAGCATACTCAAGATGAGAACGCACGAATAAGGAGTAGAGTACTTTTAAAGTATACGGGTCAGAAAACTCCGAACTATTACGCCGAATGAAGCCTAGCATTGCATAGGACTTGGTAAAGATGCAATCAATATGGTTTACGAACATAAATTTTGTATCAAATACAACCCCAAGATCTTTGATTTTTTCAACAGTCTGCAACGTACTGTTAGCGATATTAAACGAACTGTTGAGATTTGAACGAGATTTTGAGTAGGTTACTTGGAAGCATTTATTTATATTTAATGAAAGATGAGATCTAATGCACCAGGAGTAAAGTTTATCAATATCAGCTTGAGGATTAATCATATCGTTTGCGGAATTTACAACAGAGTAAACTTTGAGATCATCGGCGTACAACAGAAATCTAGCGTAAGAGAAGCATGAGCTAATGTCATTGATGAATAAGACAAAAAGTAATGGTCGCAAAATACTACCCTGCGGGACGCCCGATGTCGCCAAAAAGGGATCTGATGATACCCCATCAATAGAGACGGCACACCATCCATTACTTAGATATGATTTTAGCCACTGCAAAAAGGTTGAATGAAAGCCAAGGCAGTACAGTTTGTGAATTAGAACATCATGCGATACCTTATCAAAAGCTTTGGAAAAGTCGGTGTAAATACAGTAGACCTGAAGACAAGATGAAAAGGCAGAGATGCAATATTCACTGAACTCCACAAGATTAGAAACGGTAGAGCGACCAGAAACAAACCCATGCTGTCTCGGACAGATCAAGTGCTTCACTGAAAAATAAATATTTTCCTTAATAATGCACTCAAATAGCCTAGAAACGGTGGAAAGCTTTGAAATTGGCCTGTAATTGCAGACATCAGTCTTACTGCCAGATTTATAAATAGGAGTTATCGAGGCGATTTTCCAAGCATCAATAAACTCACCAAAGCTAAGTGACAAATTGAACATGATCTCTAACGGGACAACTAGGGAAGTGCATCCTATTAGCAAGGCAGCCGAGAGACCATCAATGTCAGCTTTAGTAGAGTTGCTCAGTTTCGAGATACCACTGAAGATATCTTCAGATGAAATTGACATTGAACCAAAATTTAGGGACGAAGAAATTTCAGACGAGAAGTCAGACGAGAGACTAGCATCATGATTAGCAAAATTAGAACTAAAAAATTCAACAAACGCGTTAGCCACATTGTGGGAAGTGTTAGCAGGTCTGTCATTGTAGAAGACGGTGGCAGGCACCGAGGGGCGAGATTTCTTCGACTTAACGTAATTCCAGAATGCTTTCTGGTTAGACTTTATATTCGTCTCAAAGCTTGTAATGTAGTTTCTGTAAACAAACTTCTCTAGACAGTTGAAATCCTTCACATAATGTTTATATTTGGTAAGAAATAACGGGTTTTTGGTTCTTTTAAACTTTTTGAAGAATTTGTTTCTTTAATTCTTCAACTTTTTTAACCTTGTTAAGTACCATGGCAACCTATATGGTTTCCTTTTCGCAACTGGTACATGCCTCGTACACAGATCAAAAAAAAATTTTTTAAAGTAAAATTTTAACAAAAAATGTAATATCTTTACAGTATATAAGCAAATTATGTCAACATTCAACTCCAGCAATGATATGGTGCAACAAAATACAAAAATAAAAGAAAATTTCAAAATGGGCGTTACTCCGCCCTTTTTCATTTAATTTGTCTAGGATACTTTTAATGCCATAAGTCGAACAAAAATTTACCAATCCTTTTGAAATTTGGTAGGGGCTTAGATTTTATGACGCTAACTCTTTTCTGCGAAAACAGGCGAAATCGGTTGAAGCCACGCCCAGTTTTTATACACAGTCGTCCGTCTGTCCTTCCGCATGGCCGTTAACGCGACAACTTGAGCAAAAATCGACATATCTTTACTGAACTTAGTTCACGTACTTATCTGAACGCACTTTATCTTTGTATAAAAAATGAACGAAATCCGACTATGACCAATTTTAAATAGCGATCTGAGATGAGTACTCAGGAACCTACATACCAAATTTCATCAAGATACCCCAAAATTTACTCAAGTTATCGAGTTAACGGACGGACGGACGGACGGACGGACATGGCTCAATCAAATTTTTTTTCGATCCTGATGATTTTGATATATGGAAGTCTATATCTATCTCAATTCCTTTATAACTGTACAACCAACCGTTATCCAATCAAACTTAATATACTCTGTGAGTTCTGCTCAACTGAGTATAAAAATGTCATAGCCAACGTAATAAAGTTCAAAAAAAAAAATCCCAAGTAAAAAAAAAACAGAGTATATATAATACTACTACAGCGGCTAAATTCTATGTCGAGAAGCTCTCGAGCTTAACGAGAATTTCGAGATTCGACAATCTCGGAGACTCGAAAATCTCGTGATCTTTTCGAGTATTTCGAGAATCTCGCGAGAATCCGATATCTCTATTCTCTAAATTCTCGCTTGTGTTCGAGAAGAAATCGTAAGCTCTATTTAAAACTAAAAGCATCTTAAAGTTTCTGTGTTTAGATTTTTTAAACTTTGTGGTTTTTTTTTTTAAATAAGTGTCTAAAAGTTTATTTTTTTGTCTTTTTCATTCTTTTTGGTTTTCTTTTGTGTCCTCGCTTTTTCTACCTTTTGATTTGTTAAACTTCTTGATTTTAAAGCGAGAAGCGTTTAAGAGCTTATTGTGTTTTCGGACTTTTAAAATATTTTGATTTTTTTTGCGGTTGTTTAAACTTTTTAGTTTTGTTTTAAAACCACAATTTTTCTTGTCTTTCGATTTATAATTTTTAAAATTTATGGGTTTTGTTTTTGTCTTCAAGTTTTAATTTTTGGATTTTTAAAATTTTGGTTTTATTTTGAAATCAGGAGTGTCTAAAAGTTTGTTTTTATTTTTTGAAAATTTTCATTCTTTTCGGTTTTTTTTTGTGTCCTCGAATTTCTACTTTTTGATTTTTTACACTTTTTTAAAGCCAGAAGTTCTAAAAGTTTTTATTTTAAGATTTTTTAAACTCTTAGGTTTTTGCTAACCAAAAGTTTCTTCACGTTTCTAATGTTTTTTGAAGTTTGTGGCTTTGTTTAAAATCAGAAATGTCAAAGAGTTTATTTTTTTTTTTTTTTTTTTGACTTTTGAAACATTTTGTTGTTTTTTTGCGTTTTTTTTTTACTTTTAGTTTTGTTTTAAAACCAAAATAGTTCTTGGCTTTCGATTTTTAAAACTTATTGCTTTTTTTTTGGTTTTCTTTTAAAGCTAGAAGTTCCTTAAAGTTTCCATTTTTAGTTTTTTAAACTCTATCGCTTTGTTTTAAAACCTTAAATGTTCTGTTTCTCTTTTGAGGAAATTCGAAACTTTTTGGGTTTGTCCAAAAACCGGAAATGTCTTTTTTTAATTTTCTAAACATTTTGGTTTTTTCTTTGTCTTCAAGTTTTAATCTTTAAGATATTTGGTTTTGGTTTGAAATCAGAACTTTCTACAAGTCTAAATTTTGAAATTTTTCAAACGTTTTGGTTTTGTTTTAATAGCAGAAATGTCTACAAGTGTCCGTTTTTGTATTTTTTAGATTTTAAAACCTATTTTTAGATTATGAAACTTTATGGTTTATTTTTAAAACCAGGCATGTATTCAAGCCTTTATTATTTTAAGAACTTTTGGTCTTGTTTTAAAACTAGAAGTGCCTTCAAGTTTTCATTTTTAGATTTTTTAAACTCTGTCGATTTGTTTTCAAACCATAAATGTTTTGTTTCTATTTTAAGGAATTTCGAAACTTTTTGGTTTTGTTTGAAAACCGGAAATATCAATTTTTTTTATACTTATCTAAATATTTTGGTTTTTTTTATACTCAGTTGAGCAGAGCTCACAGAGTATATTAAGTTTGATTGGATAACGGTTGGTTGTACATATATAAAGGAATCGAGATAGATATAGACTTCCATATATCAAAATAATCAGGATCGAAAAAAATTTGATTGAGCCATGTCCGTCCGTCCGTCCGTTAGCACGATAACTTGAGTAAATTTTGATGAAATAATCTTGATGAAATTTGGTATGTGGGTTCCTGAGCACTCATCTCAAATCGCTATTTAAAATGAACGATATCGGAATATAACCACGCCCACTTTTTCGATATCGAAAATTTCGAAAAACCGAAAAAGTGCGATAATTCATTACCAAAGACAGATAAAGCGATGAAACTTTGTAGTTACGTTGAACTTATTACGCAGAATAGAAAATTTGTAAAATTTTGGCCAATGGGACAGGCACCGCCCACTTTTAAAAGAAGGTAATTTAAAACTTTTGCAAGCTGTAATTTGGCCGGTGAAGATATCATGATGAAATTTGGCAGAAACGTTGCTCTTATTACTATATGTCTGCTTAATAAAAATTAGCAAAATCGGAGAACGACCACGCCCACTTTTAAAAAAAAAATTTTTAAAGTAAAATTTTAACAAAAAATTAAATATCTCTACAGTATATAAGCAAATTATGTCAACATTCAACTCCAGCAATGATATGGTGCAACAAAATACAAAAATAAAAGAAAATTTCAAAATGGGCGTGACTCCGCCCTTTTTCATTTAATTTGTCTAGGATACTTTTAATGCCATAAGTCGAACAAAAATTTACCAATCCTTTTGAAATTTGGTAGGGTCTTAGATTTTATGACGCTAAGTGTTTTCTGCGAAAACGGGCGAAATCGGTTGAAGCCACGCCCAGTTTTTATACACAGTCGTCCGTCTGTCCTTCCGCATGGCCGTTAACGCGACAACTTGAGCAAAAATCGACATATCTTTACTGAACTTAGTTCACGTACTTATCTGAACGCACTTTATCTTGGTATAAAAAATGAACGAAATCCGACTATGACCAATTTTAAATAGCGATTTGAGATGAGTACTCAGGAACCTACATACCAAATTTCATCAAGATACCTCAAAATTTACTCAAGTTATCGTGTTAACGGACGGACGGACGGACGGACGGACGGACATAGCTTCTCACGGCAGAGCTCACAGAGTATATTAAGTTTGATTGGATAACGGTTGGTTGTACATATATAAAGGAATCGAGATAGATATAGACTTCCATATATCAAAATAATCAGGATCGAAAAAATTTGATTGAGCCATGTCCGTTCGTCCGTCCGTCCGTCCGTCCGTTAACACGATAACTTGAGTAAATTTTGAGGTATCTTGATGAAATTTGGTATGTAGATTCCTGAGCACTCATCTCAGATCGCTATTTAAAATGAACGATATCGGACTATAACCACGCCCACTTTTTCGATATCGAAAATTTCGAAAAACCGAAAAAGTGAGATAATTCATTACCAAAGACAGATAAAGCGACGACACTTGGCAGATGAGTTGAATTTATGACGCAGAATAGAAAACTAGTAAAATTTTGGACAATGGGCATGGCACCGCCCACTTTTAAAAGAAGGTAATTTAGAAGTTTTGCAAGCTGTAATTTGTCAGTCGTTAAAGATATCATGATGAAATTCGGCAGGGACGTTACTCCTATTACTGTATGTTCGCCTAATAAAAATTAGCAAAATCGGAGAAGGACCACGCCCACTTTTAAAAAAAATTTTTTTTTAAAGTAAAATTTTAACAAAAAATTTAGTATCTTCACAGTATATAAGTAAATTATGTCAACATTCAACTCCAGTAATGATATGGTGCAACAAAATACAAAAATAAAAGAAAATTTCAAAATGGGCGTGGCTACGCCCTTTTTCATTTAATTTGTCAAGGATACTTTTAACGCCATAAGTCGAACAAAATTTAACCAATCCATTTGAAATTTGGTAGGGGCATAGATTTTATGATGTTAACTGTTTTCTGTGAAAACGGGCGAAATCGGTTGATACCACGCCCAGTTTTTATACACAGTCGTTCGTCTGTCCTTCCGCATGGCCTTTAACACGACAACTTGAGCAAAAATCGACATATCTTTACTGAACTTAGTTCACGTACTTATCTGAACGCACTTTATCTTGGTATGAAAAATGAACGAAATCCGACAATGACCACGCCCACTTTTTCGATATCGAAAATCACGAAAAATTTAAAAAAATTCCATAATTCTTTACCAAATACGAAAAAAGGGATGAAACATAGTGAGGTAATTGGATTGGTTTATTGACGCGAAATATAACTTTAGAAAAAACTTTATAAAATGGTTGCGACACCTACCATATTAAGTAGAAGAAAATGAAAATGTTCTGCAGGGCGAAATAAAAAACCCATAAAATCGTGGCAGGTATTATATATAAATAAATTAGCGGTATCCAACAGATGATATTCTGGGTCACCCTGGTCCACATTTTGGTCGATATCTGGAAAACGCCTTCACATATACAACTACCAACATTCCCTTTTAAAACTCTCATTAATACCTTTAATTTGATACCCATATCGTACAAACACATTCTAGAGTCACCCCTGGTCCACCTTTATGGCGATATCTCGAAAAGGCGAACACCTATAGAACGAAGGCCACTCCCTCTTAAAAATACTTATTAACACCTATCATTTGATACCCATATCGTACAAACAAAGTCTAGAGTCACCCCTGGTCCACCTTTATGTCGATATCTCGAAAAGGCGAACACCTATAGAACTAAGGCCCCCTCCCTTTTAAAATGCTCATTAGCACCTTTCGTTTGATACCCATATTGCACGAACGAATTCTAGAGTCACCCCTGGTCCACCTTTATGGCGGTATCTCGAAACGGCGTCCACCTATGGAACTAAGGATTACTCCCTTTTAAATCACTCATTAACACCTTTCTTTTGATACCCATATTGTACAAACAAATTCTAGGGTCACCCCTGGTCCACCTTTATGGCGATATCTCGAAAATGCGACCACCTATACAACAACCACCACTCCCTTTTAAAACCCTCATTAATACCTTTAATTTGATACCCATATCATACAAACACATTCTAGAGTCACCCCTGATCCACCTTTATGGCGATATTTCGAAACGGCGTCCACCTATAGAACTAAGGCCCACTCCCTTTTAAAATACTCATTAACACCTTTCGTTTGATGCCCATATTGTACAAACAAATTCTAGGGTCACCCCTGGTCCACCTTTATGGCGATATCTCGAAACGGCGTCTACCTATGGAACTAAGGATTACTCCCTTTTAAAATAATCAATAACACCTTTCTTTTGATACCCATATTGAACAAACAAATTCTAGGGTCACCCCTGGTCCACCTTTATGGCGATATCTCGAAAAGGCGACCACCTATACAACAACCACCACTTCCTTTTAAAACCCTCATTAATACCTTTAATTTGATACCCATATCGTACAAACACATTCTAGAGTCACCCCTGGTCTACCTTTATGGCGATATTTCGAAACGGCGTCCACCTGTAGAACTAAGGCCCACTCCCTTTTAGAATACTCATTAACACCATTCGTTTGATACCCATATTGTACAAACAAATTCTAGAGTCAACCCTGATCCACCTTTATGGCGATATCCCTAAATGGCGTCCACCTATAGAACTATGGCCCACTCCCTCATAAAATACTCTTTAATGTCTTTCATTTGATACATATGTCATACAAACACATTCCACGGTTTCCCTCGGTTCATTTTCCTACATGGTTATTTTCCCTTATGTTGTAACCATAGCTCTCAACTGAGTATGTAATGTTCGGTTACACCCGTACTTAACCTTCCTTACTTGTTTTTTTTTGTCTTTAAGTTTAAATCTTTAAAATATTTGTGCCTTTTACTTTTGTTTTTAAACTTCTGTCTTGCACAAGCCCATACAGATTTAATATTTGGACCAGATTTTTTAACGGTGTAGGGCATATTTGTGTGCGCGTCAGAGCGTTATATTGCAATAGCTAGCGAAGCGATTAAATAGTCTCTAAGTCTCAAAATAGAAGTGTTGCGCGCGGTTTATGTTTCAGTTGCCAGGCAAAACGAGCATAGCAACAACAACGGCAACGGTTGCATCTACCAAAGCAGCTTTAGTCTGCACAAGAAAGCCAAATTTAAAGGAAGACAAAATTAACAAAGGCAAATACGAATGTTAAGACGCGAAGCGAAAGCGTTAAAGGCTCACCGAAAAAGTATGAAGATGAGTGAGACTGCAAAGATGAGTGGCGTAGCAAATATTTAAAAAAAAAAAAAAACAGAGACATGCCATCGTCCATGATGACTTAAATGTTGCTACGCACCCACCCACCACTTTGATGTTTTATTGCTACTTCAAACCACTTGACTGACTAAATATATAAATTTACAGTAGCCGAAGTATTCCGAAATATTAAATCGAAAGCCACACCGCATCTTATCTACTCAAAGTGTCCTTGTTTTATAATTTGTTGGCGCTCACTAAACATTTTAATTTTCTTTAATTATTAGGAGCGTGAATTTATGTGAGTGGTTGATGGTGTGAGTGCATACTCAGCGTATGGTATGTGGCGAGCGCATTTGAATTACTTTGGTGTGCTGGCAGTGTTTGGATTGGAAGAACACTGTGGAGGGATTGGAGAAGGGCGTATAGACAAATCTAATTTGAGCATCAGCTTTCAAAGTGCTCATGAAAATTTTAAATTCTTTAAAAATGTGTCAACGCATTTATTTTATTTTTTTTTTTTTTTTTTGTGGCATTAAATACTTAATATATTTAATGCTTACGTTTGATAAATTACTTTTTTGTGAATGATGACACAAATCGCTTGTGCCATTTACAATACAAACCGACATTCTACAAAATGATTAAAATAATGAGAAAAATAAATATATTACTAACCCGTGGTAGTAACTGTTATACGTTTTAGGATCTGGGCGAGCGAGGTTGAAACATCATTATATATCGTCAGTCTTATGGAAGATTAGGCGTTAAAAATGTCCATGGAAGAACAAAACGATCCTTGTTCGCGTGGAAAACTAGCACGTTTCAGTTATTCTCTTGGAATCCTAACATGTTTGTTTCTTTGTTTGTATCTTTTAACTGTTTTTAAAAATCGTAATGTATCGCGGTGTGTAGGTAATATCAAACCAAGATTAAAGCCATTTTAAAAAGCGTGCATTAATGTCATCACATCCCTCTCCCTCAGCGCTTCCTAGAACCATTTTATAAATCTCCATTTCTCTGAATCGATTTACTTCAAAACAATGAAATTTTGTTTATAAAGTACATACGTCGAGATGTAGGGATTTTAAAAAGTGAAGAGTGGCACCAAACCCCCCCCCCCCTCATTTCGGGTAACAAATCCCCATACCTCTTGTTCAGTGTGATTTAGACCAAAAATATTTTAGATATGGGCAGCATAGCTCGCTGTCTAGCATCTATTAGATTCGACCAGTATCACTTACGAACTGTTTCTTATAATTGTCCATACCTCGAGCTCGATTTGGTCTACATCAATAATATCTGATTTATGAACCACTTGAACCGAAAATTATTATTTTGGGAAAAAAAGAACAGTGATAGTGGCAGACATCCCATCGCATTTTAATTTTGCCTATGTATGTATGGTAACACTGTGGACACATTCAATCTATGTGAGGTATTTATTGACCGGCCAGTTCAACCTGAACTAACCTATGTATGGTTCATATTCATATTTTGAGGTTAAATTCTGAATCAAATTGGATCTAGTTGGGATCATTTTTATATCATTTTAGGATGATGCTCGGATTGAGTTTGTATTCAAATAGGGTCCATTTCGGGATAATTTCGGGCCTGTATTGTGATGGTTTTAGACACAAGTCATTTTTCGACATTTTCTAGATCAAAAAATTTTAAAAGAGTATCAGACGCGATATGCCTTCGAAGAGAGTTTGGGGCGAAATTCGCTTCCAATTTGCGTCGTGCGCCTTTTCTATTTTTCCAACTAAATAACGGGACGGCACCTACAAGTAATTGTTAAATCAGTGATGTCCCCCCCCCCCCCCTAGAAAAATAGTTTTCTTATTGAAAAAACGTGTGTCAAAATTTTTTATGTTTCTTTGCCCGGGACTTGAACCCAGAATCTTTTGTGTGGTAGGCGGATTACACAACCATCACGCCATGGTGGCCGTCATGATTTTATGATTACTTTTCGGACCATTTCGGGATTATTTCGAACTTCTTTGGACTATATCGGGACAGCTTCGAAGGTGACTGTTGCAGTAAATGAGAACAAGACGAAGTACTCGTTCTGATCTAAGATCGGCGCATTCGCACCTTGGAAGCCACATCATTGTTGGCGAATATGAATTCGAAGCTGCGAAGGATTTCCTTTATTTTGCAACCAGCATTAACAGCAACAACAATGTCTGGTTAGAACAGAAACGTAGAATAAATCTTTCAAACAAGTGCTATTTTTGACTAAGTAGGCGATTGAAAAGAAAGATGTGGCTGATCATAGCTATCCTGATGTATGGCTTGGAATCTTAGAAGGCTTCGAGATAAAATGAGATGGTTCTTGGAGATTTCGAGAAAAAAACTTCTTCCCGAAAATGTATAGTCCTGCCCGTGATACCGACGGCGAGTATAGAAGTAGGTATGAAGATGATCTGTAGTAATTCTACGCAGATATGAAGATAATGCAGCGCATAAAAACCAAAATTCTGCTCCGACTTGGTCATGTTATGCAATTGGATGAAAATGTTTCGGCCTAGACAGTAGACACCACATTTTGGAAGCAGCGGAAGGTGGAGACCTCCACTGAGTTGGAAGAGGCAAGTGTAGGAAGACTCGATATCCCTTTGTATTCCCGATTTGCATCAGTTACGTTCAAGGATTGTAATCGAGATGTTTTGTTGCTGTTTCGGATCATATTCTCGGTTATTTTTGTTGTAATATCACAGATAATCTTTCGTTATTATTTCGAATCTATCTCCCTATAGCTTCGAAACAAGTTTCGAGATTAATTTGGAAACTTTTCGGAGCATTCGTCTTTTTACCAGCACTGATAGAAAGACTGGATTGTACGGGTGGACAATTTTACGGCTGGTATCGATGATAAATGGAGGTTACTCTCTGTTAAGGGTCATCCTTTTGATTTCTGTCGATCTGCTTACAAATAAACTCAACCGATGACACATACCCCCAGCAGGTAAGGGGGCTTAGAATATACACGCGGCGGTATGCTTGTCGTAAGAGGCGACTAAAATACCCACATGATTCAAGCAGAAGGCAAGGAAAAAAATATTGTACAACAACACAACGCGACTTTGGTCGAGTCAATACTTAGCTGCTTGACAATGCTTACAATATGTAGCATCTTTAAGACCGTTACCTCGTGCACAAATAATCCAAGCAATACAAGGCAGACTTAGTTTAAATGCACAAGCGTCTAAATCTGAGATATGCATAATATCGGCATACGCCTGATGAAAGGTGGAATAACCAATTCTTTGATTCTAGCAAATAAATAACGAGTGGAATATTGAAATGTAGGGTATTTAGCAATTTATATGATATCAACTAATTTCGTGTTTTTCCAAATAAAAATAAATAAATATAAGGCGCAATAACCTCCGAAGAGATTTTAGGCCGAGCTTCTCTTCCAATTTCCGTCGTACTCCTCCTGATTTTCCTACAAATTGGCCAGACGGGACCTACATGTTTTATGCCGACTCTGAACGGCATATGCAAGGCAGATGAGTTTTCACTGAGAGCTTTTCATGGCAGAACTACACCCGGAGCGCTTGTCAAACACTGCCGAGGGGCGACCCCGCTTAGAAAAATTTTCTTCTAATTGAAAAACCTTATTTCTAAAATTTTGATGTTGCTTTGCCCGGGGTGTGAAGCCAGGGCATACGGTGTGATAGGCGGAGCACGCTACAATTACATCATGGTGGCCGCCAAAGGTTTTGTTAATATTATGAACCAAGCAAAAATTGCAAGCCAACACACTTAATTAAATATATTACCGAAAAATTGTAAGTTTACAAACGGCGATGGTTACTAGGACATGTTTCTGAATTTCACTTCTTCATCTGCTAGCTTTTCGGGAGCTAGATGCCTTTAGCTGCTAAGCCATATGAATGTGCCATTGTTCGCTGTAAAATTGGTCTCTAAGAGTTGCTTTGTTTTTATTTATATTCCTTTTGATCACCACGTAGGCACATACACTCTGTATGTAGTTTATTCCTAATGGTGTGGATATGATTTTTAGGCGCGCTTTTGAAAAGCGAACAACGGAACATTCATATGGCTTAGTAGCTAAAGGCCTCTACCTTTGCACTGATATGAATGTTGGTGATTCGAGTTCAACGCTCAGCTCCCGAAAGGCTAGCTGATGAAGAAGTGAAATTCAGAAATATGTCCTAGTAACCATCGCCGTTTGTAAACTTAAAATTTTTCTCTAATATCAATTACAAAAACCATTGTATAAAGCAATATGAGCAAAGCTCGCTAATTAAATACATATAAATATATTACCTTTATAAATCTCCATGTATGTATTTTCTATATTTAACGTTACTAACAGCATTGGAGCAGTGCCCTTGTATTCCATGGGTATTTGTATGTACAATGCTTGCATTTAAATAAATTACATACATATACTTAATTTATATCTCATATGAAATGAACATTTCTCCTTCTTTGCACGCACTCAAAATTTCAATTCCATTAACAGCATCAATACATTAAGCTCACTTGAGCCTGTTAACAGACAATTCAATTTCCGTTTTACTCATACTCAATATACAAATCGTCATGTGAACATGCAAAATAGTAATTCACAAAACACTTATTTAATAGCACTATAGGGGGGGGGCATTGCAATAGCATGAATATAGGGCTACATAGTAGTACAAGGATATATGAATACAGTACAGTCCGAAAATATTAGAACAAGACGAAAAAAGTTGTTTTTGTCATTTTATCGTTTCATTTATTGAAATATTCACATATTCGCAGTAGTTTTGTACATTACAGTTTTAATGAATTTTACTGAAACTTCCATCAAAAATTTAAAAGAAAATAGTGAGTTTGTTACTTTAACCGATTTTCTTGAAAATGGCCACCTTTTTCTTTGATGACTGCAGCGCACAATTTCGGCATTCTTTCGATGAGTTTTCGATGTGTAATATTATTCCACGCTTCGTTCAAACAATCCCAGAGGTCAGGAAGGCTGTTTACTTTAGACCTCTCACACGTCGATCCAATTCTTCCCACAATAGCTCGATGGGATTTGAATCGTGGGATTATGGTGCCACTCCATGGTACAAAGGTCACCTGCATCTTTTTTTTTTCATTCTAAATAAAAAGTAAAATGTGTTTGTGTATGTTTTGGATCGTTATCTAGTTCGCAAATTAATCCACGACCAATCAAATTATGCCAGATGGCGTTAGAGTATCACAGTATACTGCTCTTTTTTCATAATTCCTTCGATTTTTTTTTAGTTGACCAACGTCTGACCATAAAACTGATTTCCACTGACCAATCGTCCAATCAATATGTTCTTCTTCAGTCTTTTCTGTTTATTTACTGGCCCTATAAGTGGCTTTCTGACAGCAATGCGTCCAATCATACCTTTTTCTTTAAGCCGGCATTTGACTGTCGTGAGCGGTATTGGTTAATCCAAGTCTTCATTGATTTCAGCACGAATTTATGATGCAGATTTCCGTCAATTGGCCTTACTTATTGCATATATTGTTGTCGATTCTTTGATTTGTCTTTCTTGGTCGACCAGAACGTTTTCTATTAGTAGTTTTTCCAGTTTCTGAACACAGAGATATTTTCAAAAGTTTGGCTATTTCTCAATAGCTTTCCCCTATTTTTTTTTTTTTTTTCAAAATAATGATTTTGGCTCGTATTTCGACGGATATTTTCATTCGCTTGACTATTTTCATCTGGAAAAATACAATTCTGAGGCTATTTAAACATAAACCTCTTTTTTTACTTTCCGACTGTACTGTATATGTGTGTATATAGACACAAAGCAATTTTGGAATATACAATTTGTTCGAAAATGATTTCAGAAAATGCGAATGTAAGTAATTGAATTTCACTAATTGTACATGTTGTTAAGGGACCAACGAACATAATATTATGTAAGAAGGGAATTCGCGTATGTTGCTCAACGGAATAGGGCTGTGCAATTATGTATGTATGTTATAATTAGATATAAATACATATGTAATGAGAAAAGAATATAGTTTTGTTGCTGTAATGATATTTACGTTTAAAAATGGAGAATTCCAGCAAACCTTCCACGCATAATTTTGTGCTAATGGTTGACCACCACTGCGTATACGTGACGTTCGTTAGCATTCAATATGTAACGGCTCACATAGGTAGATTTTCAACTTTTAGTCGGCCAAAAATATTTTGTTGCATATATCTTCTTAAAACTGTTTAATAAATGAAAAATTATAATAATTTGAGTAATTAATCGGTTATATTAAAAAAATAGATATTACACTGTGTAACACTAAAAAATTTCTGCGCAGTAAGGTTATTTTTCTTGTTGTACAGCAAGAAGTGTAATAACTTAGTTCTGTCTTTATCTAGGGTACATTTTTAATTGGTTTTATGAAAAATTATAATAATTTGTGTAACTAATCGGTTATATTAGAATAGATATTACACTGTGTAACACTAAAAAATACCTGCACAGTGAGGCTATTTTTCATGTTGTACGACAACAAGGGTGTATCAAACCCTTTATTAAACCCCCTATCTGCAACTATCTCCAGCTAAATTTAATTCAGTTGGCAAGCTAATTGTGCCAAGTACCATGCTCAAAACTAATTTTCACTTGGACGTACTTGGAAACATAACAAAACTGGTTTTGAACACCAAAAATCAAAAAAAAAATTTTTTTAACATCCTAAATAAAATAGGTTATTTATCAATTTATAACTTTTAAAAATCACAAACACCATTAATAATGTTAGTATTTTCTGGAAATATCATAATCCATCACAATTTCTCAATTCAATTGTCCTAAAACTTAAAATCTTCACGTTAAAACATGCTATTTCACATAGGCAAAAAAAACCATAACACGCGTTTCAGAAATAGCTAAATTCCGATTACTTGACAGCTAACGCCAGATATGCGATGGATTGGAAGGGGTAGAATTATTGTTCCCCTGTCTATTGTTAAGCTGTGGGAGTGTTTTTTTTTTTTTTTTTGTAATTGTGGCAACTTTCAGAAATTCAATTATAGCCGCCTAAATGTCTAAAATCTACCTGTATGCGGCTGTTCTTTCCCTACTTAAATTATACACATCCATACATTGCGTTGGCTGCTTATTTAGCAGTGGAATTACTTATTTAACAAAGAGTGAAGTGGAACCTCTTATGCTTATTGCTATGGGCAGACATTTATTTTAATTCTCAGCTGAGCAGAGCTCACAGAGTATATTAACGTTGTTCGCATAACGGTACCCCGTAACGGCATAAACTAATCGAGGTAAAAATGATCTTTTCGAAAAAAGAAATTCATTTCGCCATGTCCGTCCGTCCGTCCGTAAACTCGATAACTTGAGTAAATTTTTAGGTATCTTAATGAAATTTTGAATATCAGTTCCTGGGCACTCATCTCACTATAACCACTTTTTCGATATCGAAAATTTCGAAAAAACGAAAAAGTGCGATAATTCATTACCAAAGACGGATAAAGCAATGAAACTTGTCAGGTGGGTTGACCTTATGGGGCAGAATAGAAAATTAGTAAAATCTTGAGCAATGGGCGTGACACCGCCCACTTTTAAAACAAGGTAATTTAAAAGTTTTGCAAGCTGCAGTTCGGCAGTCGTTTAAGATGTCATGATGGAATTTGGCAGGAACGTTACTCCTATTACTATATGTGCTCTAAATATAAATTAGCAAAATCGGATAACGAACACGCCCACTTTAAAAAAAATATATTTTAAGTCACATTTCAACAAAAAATTTAATATCTTTACAGTATAAAAGTAAATTATGTCAACTTTCGACTCCAGTAATTATATGGTGCAAGAAAATATAAAAATAAGAGAAAATTTCAAAATGGGCGCGGCTCCAACCTTTTTCATTTAATTTGTCTACAATACTGTAACGAATTTGCTGCAAATCCTCTTATTTGCAACCCTCTGCTAAGTTCGTATCGCTAAACTGTTGAATAAATAACTCCAATATGTAATAATGCAAAATGGCCTTTATTCAAGTACTTCACAATAACACTTGTACTTTGCAACGAATAGCTTACTTAATAACCAAACTGATTGACAGCTCAAATGAAATTCTACTATTCAAAATAATACTGCTATAGCTCGCTAGATAGCGCTTAATTCAAATCTCAAATCAAACTGAATTATTTCTTACTCGCCTGCCCCGCTTTTATAGTTTACGCTGCATACTTCTAGGCTCTTCGATTTCCAGAAGTTACTAGTTAGTTCGGCTACAAAATCGCCAGCCACAACTACGTGCACAAATTATTGCTCTCTCTTGTGACAACTCAGATAAGATATATGCATGTGTTTGTGCATTGCCGCTCCGATGCTCGTATACGTACATATATGTAGACGCAATTATTTATTCGTTTATGTAGATACATAATGATTGCATTATTGATGTGAATACTGCTTGGCATGGCCTTAGCATCGCCTTAGTGATGGGATAACTTAGTGATGCTAATATCCGTGACACTGCCCTCCACCTAAGTCTGATCGTCCCGATCAGACAAATCTCCCGATCTAACTGCCGCTAGTATCTCCAAATGTACCACTCTTCTAACCCGTAGTTTCCCAGTGGTTTGTATGCGGTAGATGGTATCACTGATCTTCTTCACAACTTTGTACGGGCCTTCCCAACTGCACAGAAATTTAGCTGGAACACCTTTCCGCCGGTGAGGGTTGTTTAACAGTACCAAATCTCCCTCCAAGAAGCCTTCCGAATTAAAGTTCTTGTCATGCCAGTGTTTCATCTTACTACTCATTACCCTAGGCCGTTCCTTCACACTCTGTTGTTTGGTCAATGAACCACTTCGTAGAGCTTGCGCTGGACGAATTTTCTTTGCATAATCGGTATCGTTCCCACATTTTACAACAGTAGTGCGCTCCGGCTTGAAACTACCCTCGCATTCTTTCTCGGATATTCGTTGCTTCGTTTTCCTGCGTCTTTTAGGTGTTGTCAATGCCAGTGTTTCTCTCGCAGGTACTTTTGATTTTGATTTATTTGGCCCATTCGATCTATCAACATTTCGTGGCCTTCGTCGAGTATTCTCCACCAGTACCCGATTACTGCTGAACCCTTTTTCCAAACTAATGTTAAGTGGCACATCTTGGTTCTCATAACGCATCACCCTTCTCTGCATATCGATCTTGATGTCATGGGTCAACCAAGAAATCCACTCTCAATATAACTTCATCAACAATCTCCGCCACAACAAATTTGTGTAGAACCATGACCTTCCCAATCAATACTTCACATATCACTTCTCCCTGAACTTGGTTATACTCGCCAGTAACCGTACGCAACTTTGCTCCAGGTAACGGTTTTACTCTCCTGTTAACCAAGTCAGATCGGATCAAGGAATGAGATGCGCCCGTATCTACAGTCAGTACTCGTTCTTTGCCATCCACATTCCCTCTGACGGTAAGACTGCTTGATTTCCTTCCAATTTGCGACACAGATATCACGGGACATTCAATAGCCGGGGCAAGTTTTCGTCCTTTACATTCGAAACGCTCTTGCTCATTTCCGCCAGCTTTGCGTTTACGGCCACCCACATTGTTGGAACTATTAGGACCAAGATCGCAATGACGTGCAATGTGACCTGGGTTGCCGCACTTGAAACATTTAATAACTCTGGCATCCTTCTGTTGAGATCCCTTCAGTGCTTCCAATATTGCGTCCACCCACTCTGGCCTTTCTACTTCCACGCGATGAGCTTTGTACGCTGGCTTACTCAAAAGTGAGGCTGTTTCCTGTGTCAGTGCATGCGATACCGTTTCAGCAAACGTTAGTTTTGGATTCGCATATGTAGCCCGCTTCGTTTCCACATCTCGTATGCCATTTATGAAGCTCTGGATTTTTACCCTTTCAGTGTATTCCACGGGTGCGGCTGCATTTGCAAGATGAGCCAATCTTTCAATATCTGAAGAAAACTCCTGCAATGTCTCATTTGCATTTTGGTAGCGGTTTTGCAACTCAATTTGGAATATCTGTTTCCTATGCTCGCTTCCGTAACGTCTCTCTAAAGCGCTCATAAATGTTTCATAGTGGTTCCGCTCATACTCTGGGATGGTCTGTAAGATTTCCGCGGCAGGCCCTTTCAGTGCCACGAACAGAGCTGTAACTTTATCTTCAGCATTCCATTGGTTCACTGCTGCGGTCTTCTCAAACTGTAGCTTAAAGACCTGAAAAGGAACAGAACCGTCAAAGGATGGTGTTTTTACTTTTGGATTACTCGTTGAAACTGCTGGGCGATTTAGTTGCAACTGCTCGATACGTCCTCTCAAAGCATCCACCTCGGCCTCGATTTTTTCTTCAAACTGTAAAATTTTTGTATCTTGCGCCTCCAACTTCGAGGAAATACGTCCTTCTTGCTCTTCCAGTTGAGCAGAGATCTGCGCTGATATTTGTGCCGACATTTCGGATATTCGTGCCTCTTGTGCTTCAATCTTCGATGTTATACGATTCTGCGATTCCAGTTGAGATGACATATACGTTTTCTGTTCTTCCAGTTGAGATGACATATACGTTTTCTGTTCTTCCAGTTGAGTTTCCATCTTGGATGCCATATATGTCTTCTGTTCTTCCAGTTGTGATGCCATATACGTCTTCTGCTCTTCCAGTTGTGATGACATTTGTGACGACATTGATGCTACTGTCGATGTTTGTGCAGATATTGCAGCCAATATCATGTTCAAGTCTGTGCTGGTAACCGTATGCGATGTTTCGTTTTTCTCTTCAATTTTTGTTGTCTCCTCGCCATCAAGATGAAAGACATGCTCTTCCACATCAATTCCTTCTACTTCCATTGCCTCTCTTAGCCGTGCCTGAAGTTCGAGCTTAACGCCGCTTGTATTCAATCCACGGGCTTCCAACTCCTTCTTTAGTTGCTGGATCTTCAATTCACTGAACTTTGCCATGTCCTTGTTGTCCTCTGGAATTTATTCAACAATTCCTCTTCTGACACCAATTGTAACGAATTTGCTGCAAATCCTCTTATTTGCAACCCTCTGCTAAGTTCGTATCGCTAAACTGTTGAATAAATAACTCCACTATTCAATAATGCAAAATGGCCTTTATTCAAGTACTTCACAATAACACTTGTACTTTGCAACGAATAAAAAAAAAAATAAATGTAAGGCGCGATAACCTCCGAAGAGATCTAAGGCCGAGCTTCTCTTCCAATTTGCGTCGTGCTCCTCTTGATTTTTCCCTACAAATTGGCCGGACGGGACCTACATGTTTTATGCCGACTCCGAACGGCATCTGCAAGGCAGATGAGTTTTCACTGAGAGCTTTTCATGGCAGAAATACAATCGGAGCGCTTGCCAGACACTGCCGAGGGGCGACCCCGCTTAGAACAATTTTCTTCTAATTGAAAAATCTTATTTCTAAAATTTTGATGTTGCTTTGCCCGGGAATTGAACCCAGGGCATACAGTGTGATAGGCGGAGCACGCTACCATCACACCACGGTGGCCGCCAACGAATAGCTTACTTAATAACCAAACTAATTGACAGCTCAAATGAAATTCTACTATTCAAAATAATACTGCTATAGCTCGCTAGATAGCACTTAATCAAAATCTCAAATCAAACTGAATTATTTCTTACTCACCTGCCCCGCTTTTATAGTTTACGCTGCATACTTCTAGGCTCTTCGATTTCCAGAAGTTACTAGTTAGTTCGGCTACAAAATCGCCAGCCACAACTACGTGCACAAATTATTGCTCTCTCTTGTGACAACTCAGATAAGATATATGCATGTGTTTGTGCATTGCCGCTCCGATGCTCGTATACGTACATATATGTAGACGCAATTATTTATTCGTTTATGTAGATACATAATGATTGAATTATTGATGTGAATACTGCTTGGCATGGCCTTAGCATCGCCTTAGTGATGGGATAACTTAGTGATGCTAATATCCGTGACAATACTGTAACGAATGTTAGCAGCACTGAGCGATGATATCGTCTCTAAGCCGATGCTAAGCAGTGACGTGGATTCACATCCATAGATCAATCATTATGTATCTACATAAACGAAACAATAATTGCGTCTACACATATGTACCATGTACGTATACGAGCAGCGGAGAGTCAATACACAAACACATGCATATATCTGAGATACTCCTGAAAGTATGCAATGAGAAAAAATCATGCAATTGTAGTTACAGCTGAGAAGTTTGAGAGCTGCTGGACTAGTAGGTTCTGGAAGAGCTTAGAAGATGCGAACGTTGAAATCCGAGAGTATAAAATGCGGCAATTGTAGAGGCGCTGGAATTCAGTTTGATTTGAGTTGTCAAGCAGTTTCAACTAGGACGATATCTAGCGAGCAAGAGCAGTATTATTTTGAAAAGTAGAGTTTCATTTGAGCTATCAATCAGTTTGGTTATTAAGCAAGCTATTCGTTGCACAGTTTGAGTGTTATTGTGAAGTACTTTAATAAAGGCCATTTTGCATTATTACAAATTGGAGTTATTTATTCAAGAGTTTAGTGATTCGAACTTAGCAGAGGATTGCAAATAAGAAGATTTGCAAGTTAATTCGTTGCAATACTTTTAATGCCATAAGTTGAAAAAAACTTACGCATCCTTGTGAAATTTGGTAATTGCATAGCTTCTACGACGATAGCTGTTTTCTGTGAAAATGAGCGAAACCGGTTAAAGCCGCGCCCACTTTTTATACACAGTCGACGGCGTGTCTTTCCGCTCGGCCGTTAACAAGATAACTTGAGCAAAAATCGATATATCTTTACTAAACTTAGTTCACGTACTTATCTGCACTCACTTTAATTTGGTATAAAAATGAGCGAAACCCGACTTTCACAGAAAATTTCGAAAAATGAAAAAAATGCCATAATTCTAACCAAATACGAAAAAAGGGATGAACAATGGTGATTGGATTGGTTTTTTGACGCAAACTATATCTTTAGAAAAGATATGGGCGTGACACCTATCATATTAAGTAGAAGAAAATAAAAAAATTCTGCAGGGCGAAATCAAAAGCCATTGGAATCATGGCAGAAATACTGTTCGTGGTATGACATATATAAATAAATTAGCGGTACCCGACAGATGATGTTCTGGGTCACCCTGGCCCACATTTTGGTCGATGTCTCGAAAACGCTTTCACATATACAACTAAGGGCCACTCCCTTTTAAAACCCTCATTAATACCTTTCTGTTGATACCCATGTCATACAAACACATTCGGGGGTTACCCTAGGTTCATTTTCCTACATGGTGATTTTCCCTTATTTGAGAAAAGAAGGAGGAAAATCGTTCCAAAAAACGTTACCCTTGGTCTACAGTTTGGTCGATGTTTCCCAAACGTATGTGATATGGAATTAAGAACCACTTATAAACCATCTACGAAACCCTACGAAACCAACGCAGCTAAGCTCTCAGCTGAGTATGTAAAGTTCGGTTACACCCGAACATAGCTTTCCTTACTTGTTTTTTATTCCGATTTTCTGACGTTACTGATTATTAAAGTGCAGAAACTAGAGCTCGAAAAATTACTCGATTATTAGATTAATCGATTAACCGATTATTTGTAACCGTAAGCATGTTTACTAGTTGGTTTATGATATTCGAATATTCGTCCAGCTCCGAATAATCGATTAGTCGTTTTGCGTCGACTATTCGACTACTGTGGTAAATCGAATTTCAGAAGGCATTATGCCTGTGAAATTTTTATTTGAAACGTAAACAAACAAAAATTGAAACGTAAAACATTTTTAAATGTGTACGTTTCAAAATTTTTCTTTCATTAGCTAATAGAAGCAAAACTTACGATGACTGCCTTCACCATGATATCAAAATCACGTTGAACGACTCTAATGACAGAGTGGGCATGGAAGTGATCATCGCACCTACAGAGGGAATATTTACCCTGCACATATCATAAATCCCACGTGATGGACTTCACCGCGGCTCGAAATGCGAGCATTTGTAATACCAGGTGCCAGTATGCAAAGATAGAGCGACCTATTTTGCGTCCTCCTGATCTAAGAATAGGAAACAAAGCCGAGCACGTCGTGTTTGACGTCAGGATTACTACGTGGATATGCGCACGCCGTGAAGTTCAACAGTTGAATTATACCTTTACCTTATCTCAGCATACATAGATATGCACACTTCTCTATGCACGGAAGAAAGTGCATCCACAAAGAAATCTGCTCACGAAACCGATCGATAATGATAGCTTCACAATCTTCTATACCACAATATAGTCGAGTGCGGCGATCACATTTGTCTCTATATGTACCGCAAGAAAGGCATTCCCGTTGATCACACTTGAGGTTCTGTTGTATCTAAACCACTAAAGCCTTAAGGCACCAAACTAACTAAATATATTTCAAAACAGCTTTTGACAGTGCAAAAATTAGCTGATTTCTGATGCAACACCAACATGCCCGTAATGCTTGCAAAGATCCTTTCAAAGCCACTCGAAACCACACAAGTTTTAAGAAAATACGACACTCAGCTATAGTGCTGTGTATGAAGAATAAATGAGCACACTTTGCTTTAGAGATTTTTACTATCGGCACCCAAATTTAGGAGCAAAGGAAGTGGAGACCTCCACCCTCTTAGAAGAAGTGTACAGCTTCCTACCCAACGGCCGAAATCGCCAAAACGGTTTAGCGCCATCCAGATCAGTTAGAATATTTCAGCGCCCCAAAATTATATTGGAGTATGTAACAGCTAGCAAGTCAGAATTCCTTAGGCAATGTTTTGACTCTAGTTCACATATGTTGAACATAGAACTCAAGCTAATCGATTAATCGAAGTTGACCAACTAACCGAATATTTAAAACTAAGCTATTAACCGATTAGTCGGAAACTATCAATTACTCGAATATTGCGAACCGAATAACAGAAGTCGACTAATGTCATAATCGAGTTTTTCGGTTGATCGATTAACCTATTAGTGCGAACTCTAATACAAACTGTGTGTGAACAGTTTTTAGTGGAACTTGGCATCAATATATGTGTGCTTTAAAAGCACTGAAATGAGAAGCCGTTAAAGAAATATATTATATGATCTTTAAAGAATACAAAATATTAGAGGAAATCTATTTTTGAAGCTCATTTCCTAATAATATCGAGAGTTATTGCAATGAAAGGTTAAAAAAGTTTTGATTCCATACATACATAAATATATATTTCACATACGACAAGCGTTTATCAAATAAAATCATTTACTATTCCATACACATACTAACACCCATATATACACTATCTTAATATACGACAATCAATTTCAAAACGAGCAAGTAGAATGCAAGGAACTTAATAGAAATTGAAATTGATAATCGGCCAAAGGACTGGTTGACTGACGGTTGAACTGACAGTTTTGTAACAAATTTATATGCATATATATATATATATATATATATTTGTGTGTGTGTGTACTTACAAAATGCTGAGTATTATACAAAAATAGTTATACAAAATTTTTAACTTAGACAAAATTGTGTGAAAATATTGCATTAAAAGTTAAGCAAGGTTTTATGTATGAAGAGTTTTAGGTTAGATGGCAACTCTACTTATCAAAATATAACAACTACTTTCCGAGCGAAATTCCTCAACCTCAAAAAATAGACCTTGTTTTACTATAGAAATAAAAAATTACATAACTTTTATTTTCCGAATAAAATAAAAGCTCAAAAAATAACTGTTATGTTTCTGGCAAAATAAATATCTCTAAAATAAATCATTGAAAAATTCTCACTAAAATCTGCTGAACGAAATAAAAAAACTCAACACATTGCTATTATTATTATTTGGCCTCGACCTATATATAGTGGAGGCTTTTAATGTATTTACTCTATATCACAAAGGGATTTGAGGTCATGTCACCTTGATAATAGTCTCTGCCTTGTCAAAGTGATGCATTCGCAGAAAATCTGAATCGTCATATCATATTCCAATTCACAAAAGCGACAGATTTGTCTATCGTAGACTAAAGTATCTGGTAGTTATAGAACCCAAGAAAAGTTTATATTGTTTTGGTGAGTTTAACAGTTCTATATCGCTAAGCAGTTTTAGATCTCTTAACAAATCCCTACCTTTCAACGACTCGGCAAACAAAATTTACAAATCCATGCGTCATACGGATGCGCCCCTCATGTCGGTTGGTTGCACTCTGGAGGGTTAAACCATTGTGAACTATTAAACTAATGTGTTTGGCTTATGCTCTCGTTATTAAATGTGTAAAAAATTCAACTTGTCTTTGTCCCGGGCATTCAATCCATTGTTTTTTGAACTTCTCTGTTTTTAAGTTACTTATGGTTTCTTTAGTGTGCGCCGTGCTTGGCCAGGTAGCCTGCTGTTCATTACCTTCATGTAGTATCCTAATCATACCTTTTTAATGGCTCCCAGATAATTAAGTACCCCAAACAGTCATCCACAAGCTTAGAAGTAATTGCTTAAAACTGCCGGTTGTCTGTCATAATGAGAATACTCCTTTAGGATAAGCCTCTTCGTAGACATTGTCTCTCGAAAACTTCTATTGCATGGATTTCTGCATGAAAAGAGTGCGGTAGCATCCCACTGGTATCGATTTTTTGAAGTTTGACATGGCCTTGCAGAAGGCGGGTTTCAGTCGGCAGAAAACCGGTCTCGCCAATTTGTAGGAAAAAACCTCTTTAACATTACTTTTTAAAATAAAGTAAACTAAAAAAAATGTAACTTTCCAAACAAAATAAAAAATACAAAATAGCTATCCGATAAAAAAAGAACTAAAAAATAACATTACAAAAATGCTCGAAAACTACTAAAATTTTCCAAGCAAATTAAAAAAAAAATCAAAAATTAATAAAATTTTTCGGGCGAAATAAAAAACTTAAAAATTATCTATTAGTTTCCGAGAGAAATAAAAAAAATTGTTTTTATACACAGCGTGCTTTGCACACAGAGTATATTAACTTTGATTGGATAACGGTTGGTTGTACAGGTATAAATTAATCGAGATAAATATAGACCTCCCTATATCAAAATCATCAGTACCGAAAAAAAATAACTCGAAGAAAAATTAATGGATCGTAATAAAATTGGATACACAAATTTCCCCTATAGTAGAAAATATTTCTCTTAAAAATGGACGGGATCGGCTAAAGACCACGGCAACCCAGATATAAAACAAGTTTAAAAGGGTCGTAGACTAGACTAATAAACTATAGCTTAGCAAAAATAGTTTTAAATCAATGATATTTCACTTATCAAATTTTATTGTAAGAGAAAATGGGGAGATATTTTTTTTTAAATGGGTGGTGCCACGTGTTATGTAGAAAGGTAATTTATCTGCAATGAAATGTAAAATTAAATTTCACGTTGAGTATATAATGTTCGGGTACACCCGAACTTAAACACCTTTACTTGTTAATTTTTATAGTAAAGCTCAAAACATAAAATTCATCCTCTTTTCGACGTTCAGTGTAATTAGGAGCTTATCGCATAACTAGATCAATGCAATTTTAAATTTTTACAAAATATTTTCAAGTAAATTAGTGGAAACATTAATAAATCGAATATACAATTCGGTAGGTATTGAACTGGGAAATCCGAATATACTCATAACTTCGATATTACCGATTTTCGAGTTAGCTCCATATTGATTCAGTTTTGCGATATGGGCAACCTTCATAATGGATTTTTTTTTTAATTTATACCAATCACCTACACTTTAAATTTCTTTTTTTTAACAAATAATTCCTACAGGCTCTGAATCCTTGGTTGTGCTTTGTAAATTTGTTTGGCTTGTACTTACATAAGTGAGTGAATTGTCAAATAATTAATCCTGTTGAACAATGTTTGTCAAACATTTATACATATTTCCGCCAAAAAAGAGGGATAGACACATATTTAAGTATTTGTATAGAGGCGAAAGCAAACAAACGAACAAATGCACAACGTTTCTCATTTCCTTTTTAAAAGACACGCAGTGGAAATACACATATTTTCAGACATACATATAAACACAAGCTCCCATGGAGACAAATAAATTACATACATCCTTACTTATTTATTCCTTTCTAACGCCACGTAGCCCTAAGTACATAGTTGTTGAGCTATAAGTGAAAGTTTACCATGGAGAAATATCTAATCTAAAGATTTTTGGTTATTTGCAATAAATGACAGATGCAACAATTATTTGGCAAAGCAAAAATCGTGTTGTCATACAAAGGAATACAAGATAAACTTTTTTAGTATTTTTTCAAGTGGCACGTGAAATAATTTTCGACAACTTTAATTTGCGACTTCTGCGTTGTGCTATCTTGTTAGGGAACAAGTGGAGGGAGAATGAGTGGGAGAGCGAATAGTAAAGGGAAAGGAATAGGAAAAGGAAGATGGAGAGGTAAGGGGCGAGGTATATGGAGTGGAAGAGTGAAAGGAATACGAACAATCAGAGTGAGAAGTAGACAGAGAGAGTGAGGGTGAGAAATTTGATCGGGCTTTTTATTAATTTCATGCACTCGCGAGGTGAAAGCTCCGGCTATAAGAGGTGGCAGAGTTGCCAGGTCCCAAAGTGGCAATTAAGTTAGGTTCTGGAAATAGTATTTGCCACGCGGACGGAGTTATTATATAACATAGGTCCTGGCACATGATTGGAGTTCTTACGTTGGTCGTCAAACAAATTCTGGTAACACTACGGACACATTCAATCTATGTAAGGTCTTATTGACCGGCCAGTTCGTCCTAACCTATTAATTTGCGATTAAATTGATTGTCAACTTGCCAGTTAAAGGATAGCTTACTCGGACACTTTTTTGGTCCGTTGTCTTACCACATTCTATTAAAATATTACTAGATTTCAAATATTTGCCGATTTGCTGATCGCCAACGTTTTAGTTACGAAGGCGATCTTCAATATTTCATCCGAAAGTCGAATACGTGCTGCACTAAATATTCACGCTTCGTACTCGCAGCGGTGGGACGGCTGAGCATATAATGACGGGATAATTCCAATTCTTTGCTCTCTATGCTACTATATCAGTTGGGCCTGCCCAGGATATAGACTTTCAATGGTTATTGTTTTATTAGGACACTATTCACCATGGTTATATGCACTTTACTAAATCACTAAAGCTACGCTAAGCGTTTTGAAAATGCACAAAGCCTCCCTGGCATGCTAAGTAGCTTAGAATATTTCTGCTGTAAGGCATTCCTACAATACAGAAAACTAAAATCTGTATACTTGAAAGTTCGAGGGAGTAAAAAAAAATGTTCCCGAAACAGACGGGCTAGTATTAGAAAGTGGGTATACCTAAGCCAGTGGCGTAGTGAGGCTTTCTCGCGCCCGGGGCGAAATATATTTTTGGCGCCAATTTAATATAACTTTATATCTTCAAAAATTATTAAACAATAAAGTTGTAGGCTAAAGATATCATGCATAAATAGCCTCAAATATATATTTAGTAATAATATAACTGTAATACATTAGTAAAAGTAATATCTATGTGCAAAACTTGCTGCCTTTGAGGAACCAAATATATCAATGATATCATCAAAATTTATCATTTCAAAATTTTCTTTTTCCATACTTAGTAATGTTGGGTCACTTAGGCGACCTTGACCCATCGCTGACCGTAAATATGTATGTCAAAATCAGCTTTAATTTGCTGAATGAACGTTAGCAACTAGCAACTGATATAGCGATAGTCAAGAGTATTTGAAGGGCCACTCGCACGTTTGGAAGAATATCTCCATACGAGATTATAAAAGTAAGTAATTCTAACGGAGTTTTAGGTTCAATTTCTTTTCCACTACGAAGTTCCTAATATTTTGCAGTCACAAATTTCGATAAAAAGTTCTTTTCTATCGAAATATTTATTACAAAATTCACCCAAGTTCTTGAAGTTTCTTTCTAAGTCGTTATTATCCTTATTTAAAAAATTTCCAACGTCTAAGAGATATCCAAATCTAAAATTAAGGTAATTTAGTCGTGTAAATCTTGTGCGTGAAAGACTAACATATCTAGCCAATTCTCCGGAGGTTTTGCGGCGCCTTCTTACACGTTTTACTATATTAATATCCCTTTTTCACAAACAGACTTCGATTTTTCTATTTTTTCTTCACAGAGAGTGGCTCGGATAGTTCAGTTGCTAATGATTTAAGTTCATGCTATGGCTCTCTTAAATTCATCCCCGGATTTTGTAATCTGAGCTGCACATGATCAATCCTCCTTAAGATTACATACCAGAAATAAACTCATGTTATGAAACTAAAATTTAGTATATTTTGCAACAGAATTGTAGCTTCGCTTCCATTGTCACTTGTGGTGTTATTGTCCTCTGCTAATTGTTCTAAGTGTTCTACTACATTCTCTAGCCCATCGACGATAACGCTAACCGCTTGTATTCTGGCGCTCCATCATCTTTCAGATTCACGTTTAACAGTTTTTGTTAACGCATTTTTAATAATACATGTTGAATGTGAGAAAACAAGATATATGCTTTTAATTACTCCACGATATATGGATGCATTTTTTAGTATAGGAAGTTTTTTCGAGAAATCAGTTTATAATAAAAATAGGAATTATCCAGGAAGTTCTGCTTTGCGGACCATTTGGCGCCCCTACGAGTAGCGCCCGGTGCAAGATGCCCCCTTGTCCCCGCCCTCACTACGCTAAGTACGACCTAAGCGTACCGGATACAAACCAATAACAGACAGCCTTTTTCAATAACAACTCCCAAGTATTTGCAGATATAAGACCTCTTACCACAATAATCTCAGCCGTTTCGCCTAAATCCATTCATTTTCACTAGATATATTAACTCTCCACCGCATTCCTCTTTTGTGGGAAAATGAGTGGTAATTATAGATTCAGATGCGGCACATGGTCTATTGCCTAAGGAAGTCATCTTGACCACGATATCAGCGGCGTAGAGATTCGCAGTGCTATTATAGGTGTTATGCGAAAGGCTCCGCTAGTTTCAATTATCACGGAAGATGTGTCAAGTGCCTTTCACCAACCACAACCCAGTTGAAAATAATCAGGTTAACCCACTCACTTTCCAATCAATACCATCAAATAACGAAAGCTGCACTACAACAACAATAACAACAGCTATGTAAGCAGATAAAATAGCAAAAACCTACTCACACATCTGAGGTTGGGTTACGTTAGGTTAGGTAGTAGCTGCCCTGGTAGGGAAGCTCACTTGGACATCATGAAATTCCGTTGTGATACCACATAAATTAACGATGACGTAGCTATCGCTACTTAGAAAATCTTTGTGTAGCGTCTATTTAGTTCCTAATTAGATCGGTCACAACCTTGGATAAATCCTCCCGAGATCCAAGTCAATCGGGACCGAAATTCTTTCGCCTAGTTCTGGCAAAAACTGGTCAATGAAGCATAAAGTGACGCAACGATTCCACATTATCTTCCATACAGCTACAGCAGGTATATTGCGACGTATCGCATGAATTCCGATGGGACAGTGCCTTTAAACAACCCCATTGATAGATGAGCCTTAGTGAACCTAATCGTTTCGGCAGACCTTTTGCCATCCACTTCCGGCTAGAACGATATTGCTACCCTGCAAGAGGTGTTGTCCGCCTAACGCTTGTTGAGCTGACTCGGCCCATTTATGCAGGAGCAGACCAGAGGTGGCCAGTGGAGTTTAAAAATCCCTACAGCCATCTTCGTCCGGTTCAGTTGTATGGATACGCGTTAAGAGATCCACCTGACAGTCGCCTGGGATATCACTACATTCGGGGCCCAGATAATCTTAATCACAAAATAGTTCGATGCAATCGCAAACGAGGTTAGGCACTCTCCCAGACGACGCTCGATTGCTTTATAGTTGAACTTAAGGCCTTGATAGCAGCTTCGCTATCAGGGTATATGTCAAATTCCCTAACCGTGATAGCACTGGATAGCATTTCATCCACTGCATCCTTAATCGCAGCAACTTCCACTTCCACTTGACAAAAGACCTCCCACCAACCTTTTCGTCCGGCGTTGACACATCCGTGAACAAGTTAACTGGTTCGCAGCCCCAGATGAGTCCCTTTTCCCATTCATCTGACTGGTGTGAAGGTTGCACAGAGATCAGTTATCGACACACAATAGGCAGTCAGGGATAAAGTCGAACCTTCGAAGAAGGCTAGAGTGCCCGAAGTCCGAAATGCCATAGCCCATATCACTCAGCCTACTACAAAACAACAAATGGTTTACAAGTAATTTAATCCCAGTCAAAATATATAGAATTTCTTTAGGTTTAAAATTACATTTGGGAAATAATTAAATCTGAGTTATTTATGCAACACACTTCCATCAACCGAAATTTCTATTTGGGTTGTGCTCTTCTTTTAAAATTAAAATTCTTTTGTTTGCGCGTATTTTATTGAAACGGAATTCCGTAAAACCAATTCTCATCTTATGGTTGATTGCGTTGATAATTTTTCTGCTTTTCCGCACAATTTATATAAATATTAATAAAACTCAACAACATGAAAATATAAATATATTTTGTATATACTTATGTATGTATGTATGTAGTATGCATTGTTTTCGTGGAAATTCCCAAAAGTGTTCTATTTTAATGATTTTTGCTGTGGCACAATCCAATATTGCTCAGTCAAACATTGGCAACATTCGTGTTTGCACATATGTTTGTATGTATGTATGTATGTAGAAAAATCCATTGACAACATACTGCACCAATAACAACACAATAATATATAAATCATTTTTATAACATCAAAGGCGGCAACCAAAATGTAGAAAATGTGAAGAGTGAAGAGAAAAATCAAGCAAAATCTGCACAAATTTATTGAGACGAAGCAAACGTAAGAAGTGAAAGTGATGAAGCGTGGAAGAAGCTTTGGCAATGGCAATAACTTTTTTTTTTTTTAAGTATTTGGCAATGGAAGCTCGCGGCTCTTTATCACCGATAATGGTATTTTTGACAGCTGGTGATGTGATTGATGATTGGAAGAAATTAGAAATAACAAGCAAAATGTTCAATTATTGTTGCCAGCTCAACGCCTTGATAGTGAAAAATATCAAAGCGTTAAGTTGTAAAAATAATGTGGTGAATATTAGCATCACTATGCTGTTGGTAAATCACCACAACATCAAAAACAGCAAGCAGCCACTCTTATGTACATGTACACATTAAAGCAAAGCAAAAAATTATCTCACATACACATATGTAGGTAGTCATTAGCTATGTTAGGTTAAGTTAGGGTAAGGTGGCTGCCCGAGGGCACACTTAGGCCAGTAGTATTAGGTCCGTTGTGAAAGCACGAAAATAAACCATTACCTTTTCTCTTCGAAACATTTTGAGAACTGGATGAAAGCTACTAGATCCTTGACGTCGTGCTCCACAACCTGGCTCGGATTATCCAGAAAATGAGCATCCAGAGCGCTGCCGTACTCCGCTTAGTACCGGGCAGTTGCAGATGAGGTGACCTACCGTTTTCTCCTCTTCATCCTCTTTACAACTCCTGCAGCATCGACGATAATGCGCTCCTAACCTTTCAGCATGCCTACCTATCAGGCAATGATCATTTAGTGCCCCCACAAGTGTGGAAATTGTATCCCTACTTAGGTTGTGCACGTGGGGGGACCTTTTAGGATCCCATTCAGGCTAGGTTTATTTCCAGGTTCCACACCCACGTGTTTGTAGCCATCTTTCGTCGGTTTGACAGTGGATCTGCTCTATTAGGTTTAGCTTGCATGTGGACAGTGGCATACCTAAGCGTTCTTGGCCATGAAGAATCTGCCTGGTTGTACCCTGCCTAGCGAGTTCATCTGCAATGCAGTTTCCCTCGATGTCCCTAAATCCAGGGACCCATGTGAGGTGTACACGGTTCTGCTGAACCATCTGTTGAAGAGATCGGCGACAGTTTAGTGCTAGTTCAGAATTGTACGAGTAGAAGCCAAGAGATTATATGGCAGCATGGCTATCGCTGAAAATAAAGATTTTCTTGCCGACGGCCCCTATCCTAGCTGCGGCTTCCATTATTGCTGCAACTTCTGCCTGGAATACACTGCAGTGGTCGGGTAGTCTGAAGGAGGGCTCGGGGACATGGTCCCTTGAGTATACTCCACCTCCAACTCTGCCGTTTAGCTTGGAGCCGTCCGTGTGTATGGAAATGCTGCTGTCAATAGCAAGGCACATATCCGACTCCGTCCAGTCATTCCTGGTTGATTTCCGCATCTGTTGTGGTCGCACAGTGTTCCGTGCTAGGAGGAAGAAAACTGTATTGTTTAGTAAACTTGAGTGTCCTGTGGTCTTGTTGTTCTAACAAGATAACTCCCTTAGATGCACGGCTGACGTTACCGCCGCTCGATAACCAGCTAGTCATTTAACAGACGAAGTTCTTACTCACACATACACACGCATATAGCTACATAACCTAGTATGCGACACAACTGTTACATCTTCGTAAAAAGTCTAGATAGTGATATAATAATAATAATAACAATAACTAGAATAATAATAATAATAATACGTAATTGCATAAAGCAATCGAAATAGATATAAACTTCCTTATAACAAAATTATTAGCTTTGGAAAAGATGTGTGAGACAAGTCCGTCCGTCCATTGGAAAGATAGCTCAACTTAAAATTGAGATGTAATTACAACATTTAATGTGTGTCTAATTTGAAGCTCCCTGCAAAGTTAGTAAGGCTCTGCCACATGGCGTTAAGTAACACCACCAGGTATGCCTGCCGCAAGAGGCGACTAAAATACCAAATTGATTCATGGAGTTTCCAGCGCAATATGAAGCTTCTGCAACATAATTCTCAACCTCACCTAACCGTGGCGAGTCCTGGTTCTTTAACAGCCGAGGATTTGTTAACCCCAAGTTCCCCATAGATATAGGTGGTTAGAAGGGCGGTATGGCCTAGAATGTTTCATGTGGTCATACCAACTCGTTCCCAAGATGATCGGACTAGTAACTTAATGGTGCTTGTTACCGCAATGTACCGGATCTGCATCGGGCAAACGACCCCCAACATCGATAACAGGCCTTGGGGAGAGTCCTTATCGCTATAACAATAACAAGCAGTTCCGTAAGTATTGGAAGGAACTTGAGACTACAAAAAATCGTTCCAATATACATTAATAATCCATCCTGTCGGAAAATCGACAAAACAAGACGAAACGATTGGAGCCAATTAAGTAAGTAAGTAAGGTACTGCCAAATACCGTAGAGCAACACCATAAGCTCAATCAAAATAGAGAAAGACCTCTCCGAGTCGTTCGAAACTAAGCCAGGTTTGTAGCAAGGCGATTTCTTAAATTTTATACCGGAAAAAACTATACAAGCTGCAGAATTTAACCGCTTTGGAACAATATTCTATAAAAGCGTGCAATTGCTGGCATATGCTGATGTCATTGATATCATCGGCCTAAATACCCGTGCAGTTAGTTCTGCTTACTCCAAACTGGAAAAAGAAGCGGAAAAGATGGGTTTGATGGTGAATGAGTCAGCGTATATGCGCCTTGGCAACCATGCTACTGCAGCCATAGTTTCGAAATATTAACACTTACAACACCACTTTGAATTTCAGCGAAGAATCACTCTTACTAATAAATGCTTCTTTATACTATGTACAAACACACACCAAATTGGCAATTTATACCATTTGAGCAATTTGTTACGCAATTTATCATACAATAAATTGTAATAATAAATTGCCAATTTAAAAAAAAATTGCGTAATAAATTGCTTCAAACCGCAAATGTAAACTTGTAAAGTGTGTTTATTGAGTAGATTTAAACGTCAGTTACGTATGGCTCAACTATATGGTTCGCTCATCTCATCAGCTGATTTTATATTTTTCATTTCACTGGAGTCGGGATTGTTAAAAGAACATGTCAAACTCAAAACGAAACCAAAACATTGAACATATTTTCTTACAACAAACAAAAATTTCAGAGTTCTATGTTTTCATTCCATTCCATTCGCCTAATACCAACACGCACATTTTGACAGCCTGAACAAACGCATGTTGTTGCTGTAGAGATGAGCCAACCAGCTATCAAATTGTGTAAGGTAAATTGAGTGGTATGAACACCACTCAATTTAAATCGAAATCGCCTCAATTTATTTCTCTGTTTGAACATATTATTATAATAGGTAGACAATTAAAAAGTAAAGTCCTCTCTCGGCAAACGAAAAACATGCTCTTCAAGTCACTTACCCCTTCTGCATTATGACGCAGAACATGGACCATGACAACATCAGGTGACAAGGCTCTGGGAGTGTTCGAGAGAAAAGTTTTTTCCATTTACGAACTTCAACGCATTGGCGACGGCGGATACCGAAGAAGATTTAATGACAAGCTGTACAAGCCTTACGCAGACGTCAACATAGTCCAGCAAATTGAAAAGCAGCGGCTAGGCTGGCTAGGCCATGTTATGCGAATAAAAGACGATGCTCCGGCTAAGAAAGTATTTTTTTGGAACCCGCCTATGAAAGCAGTGGAAAATGGTGGTCTCCACTCCGCTGGTAGGACCAAGTGGAAGGCGATTTAAATTTCCTTAGCGTAATCAACTAGCGTCAGTTAACCCAGCGAAGAAGCCACAGATGCACCATTTGTTAAAAAATGCATTGATAAGATTTCGGAACTACATTTTTTCACCACTAATTTTAAAGCCCAAATCTCGAAAGACTATAACAATTTCAATGGTGAAACTTTGGGTTGTAAAGATATAAAATCCAAATGGTTTTGCTTGTAGATCCAATCTATTATGAACAGTGTTGAAAAATAAAGGGCTCGAAGCACATTAACCCAGCTTAATTTCCATTTGTGTGTGTGTGTTTGTGTGTATTTGTACATTTTTGTGTAATATAGCGATAAAAATATTCATTTATTTGTTAATTGGTAATGCGTTTTGTAAATATTTCCACTGAATTCAGTTAACACTTTCCTCCTGATTGTTATTGTGTTCGAAATTATGACACATACACATATACATCAATGAGCATATTATTCGAATCCCAAATATTTTTTCATTTAATTATTTATTGCCTTCATTTGCAAATGCTTTGCAATCAATCAATCATAATCATAATAAACATAACGTATAAAATATACATCGAAAACTTCGTATGTAGCCACACATATTTACTAACATAGTTACAAGGCACTAAAAGAAGCTAAATTCTGCCAAATAAAACTATCATAACTTATTAAAATACCCAAAATTTTCCTACATTTAAAAAGCGGGTCTCACCTCTCCTCTCACTCTCTATCTCATTCTTTTGTAGTCTATCTTTCATTTTTAAACGGTTTATTTAGCTTGATGTGACAGGCTGGCTGGCCGGCACGAATTTTTTAATTGAAATTTAAGGAACTTCTCCCCAACAAACATTTAGGTTAGAAAACGATTAGAAGACGAATCGAATTCTAATGTATTTCACTAAGATTGTTGTTGTTGTTGTAGCAATGCTTCGCCCCACCTAACAGCCGCGACCGATCACAAATTCTCACCAATATCCTCTAACGGAGTCCAAGGAAACTTGTGGTTTCAACAGGGGTGGACCATATGGAAAGAGGTGTTAGAGGCGTTGGTTCCACATTACAATTAAAGAGATGGTTGGTGTCATGTTGGGACACATTGCAAGCGCGGCATTCATTTTGTATGTCGGGGTTGATTCTGGATAGGTAAGAGTTTAGCCTGTTACAGTATCCAGAACGAAGTTGAGCAAGAGCAACACGCGTTTCCCTGGGGAATACGCGTTCCTCTTCCGCGAGTTTGGATACTTTTCTTTAAGTACTGGATTCAACGGGCAATTCCCGGCATAAAGGACCGACGCCTGTTTACGGAGTTCACCAAGGATCTGCTTGCGTTTTTTCGCTTCATACGGCTGGGTTCTCAGGTGCCGTATTTCCTCAAAATTCTTACGGTAAAGACCCCTTAAGCCCCTAGACGGTGCTGGTTCATCAATCAGATGTCTGTTGGGATGCTCAGGTTTCTGGGTATTCAACAGGAACTGTTTGGTCAGCATCTCATTTCTCTCCCTGTTGGGGAGGTAGAGGGTTAGAGGACGATTTGCGAAACTGTCGCGAATTATAGCATTCTCGACAAAAAGGGGACTTCGTTCTCGATATCGAGAAAGGGGTTAGAATTCTAGCCGAATTCTAACGTCAAATTCTAATGATTTTCTAATGAGAATTTTGAAGTGATGTGCAATTAAGTTCAATTATTTAAAATCAGCGAAATTTCCATTGTTTCATTATATCAAATACGTTTATTTGGTTATAATCTTATGTATTATGAATAACACATTTCAAAGGTTTTTTCTATTATAATAAATTAAAAACGTCCTTAAAGATTGAGCTCAGCGTTGGTTTGAGGTACGGATGAGGAAGCGTTTTCTTCATGCCATTCAAATAGCACTTCAAAAATCTGCTCGCTTTCCTTGTTTAACCTTTTTTTGTTCATTTTCATTTACTTGTATTTATTACAAGCTTGAAACTTGGAATATAGTTCAGAGCCCGATCACAATGCAATAATAAGAAAAAAATCCGATAGGCGGCGCATGGATCGAAATATTTCAAAAAATCGTATTTGCGGTCCGATTTGGTCCATATTTGGAACACATAATACATACATGAATGGAAACCGACCTACAATGTCCGATTTGGCTCATATTTGGAACAAATATTACATACATTCCGGCAGAAGTGACATCAAAATATTTTGGAGTTCGAGGAGGGACAATCATACGTGGCGCAGAGTCGAGTGAAGTCTTTGGAAGGGTTATGTATTGAGGACTTAGATTGTAACGAATTGTCAGGAAAGAGTCCTTGTAATAATGAGGCACTAAATGAACTAAATAGAATGAGAAATAATAGACAATTAAATAAAGACTAAAAACTTGAAAATAAAATAATAAAAAAAAAAATGTAGTTAAACGATTTTATTGAAAACAATACCTACTTACTTACTAAATTGGCGCTTAACCGTTTAAACGGTTATGTCCGTCCAACAAGACGCGCCAGTCGCTCCTTCTCTCTGACAACCGGCGCCAATTGGTCAGTAGTTTAAATCATTTTCCACCTGGTCCTTCCAACGGAGTGGGGCGGTCCTCTACCTCTGATTCCATAGGCGGGTTCCGATAGAAACACTTTCTTGGCCGGAGCGTCATCTTTCATTCGCCTGACATGGCCTAGCCAGCACAGCCGCTGCGTTTTAATTCGCTGGACTATGTTGTTGTCTGTGTATAGCTCGTACAGCTCAATGTTAAATCTTCTTCGGTACTCGCCATTGCCAATGCATAGAGGCCAATAGATCTTTCGAAGAACTTTTCTCTCGAACACTCCTAGAGCCGCTTCATCTGCTGTTGTCATGATCTATGCTTCTGCACCATATAGCAGGACGTGTACGATAAGTGACTTGTAGAGTATGATTTTGGTTTGCCGAGAGAGGACTTTACTTTTCAATTGCCTACCTAGTCCAAAGTATCATTTATTGGCAAGAGTGATTCTTCGCTGTATTTCAGGGCTGAGTTGTTGCCAGTGTTGATGCTGGTTCCCAAATAAACGAAGTCTTTTACTATTTCGAAATTACGGCTGCCAACAGTAGCGTTGTTGCCAAAGCACATATGCGCTGACTCTTTGCTCGATAACAGCAGGTACTTCGTTTTGTCCTCATTCCGTCCACATTCCACCATCAAACCCATCTTTACTGCTTCTTGTTCCAGTTTGGAGTAGGTAGAACTAACAGCGCGGGTGTTTGCGCCGATGATATCAATGACATCAGCATATGCCAGTAATTGCACGCGGTTAAGTTCTGCAGTTAGTATAATTTTCTCCAGCATCAAATTTAAGAAATCGCACGATAATGGGTCACCCTGTTTGAAACCTCGTTTAGTTTCGAACGGCTCGGAGACGGCCTTCCCAATTCTGAGTGTGCTGATGGTGTTGCTCAACGTCATTTTGCCCAGCCGTATAAGTTTTGCGGGGAAATCAAATTCAGACATAGCGGCATATAGGCAGCTCCTTTTCGTGCTGTCGAAGGCGGCTTTAAAATCGACGAAGAGGTGATGTATGTCGATTCT
The DNA here is from genome assembly GCF_040869045.1 of Eurosta solidaginis. NCBI lineage: Eukaryota > Metazoa > Arthropoda > Insecta > Diptera > Tephritidae > Eurosta > Eurosta solidaginis. Next base: position 205,766,658 of record NC_090321.1, read on the forward strand.
TCTTTCCGCTGTTTTTTTTCCAAGATTTGGCGCATTGTTAAAATCTGATCGATGGTAGATTTACCCGGTCTGAAGCCAACAATACTTACATAAAGTAATAAAACTACTAAAAGCTAGGAAATAATTAGCTAGGTCCTAGGTACTAGTCATCACTCCCCTCATTAATCTAAGGCGTTGATCAGACAATTAAATAAAAGTTTTGGACGCGTCACATCACCTCTTCGTCGATTTTAGAGCCGCCTTTGACAGCACGAAAAGGAGCCGCCTATATGTCTGAATTTGGTTACCCCGCAAAACTTATACGGCTGCGCAAAATGAAGTTGAGCAGCACCATCAGCTCAGTCAGAATTGGGAAAGCCGTCTCCGAGCCGTTAGAAACTAAACGAGGGAGAATGACTGGGAGAATGAGCGGTTGGTTTCGGCACGTGAGACCGTAGAAAAAGGTTGCAGGCAGTTCAATGAAAAGAGCTTCGTAACGATAAACCACGCTTACGCAACGCATATAAGGGGAAATGAAGATATAGCAATCGGCAGAAGAGGATATACTGATTTTAAGGAGCAGTATGATCCAGTCCATGGCGCAAATTCTAGAGCAGAATAACGAGAAAGTAACTAGCTCGGTATCTGCAAGCCAAAAATAGCGGTAATAGCGTTCGGGAGGTAATATGTAACACTCCTGCTTTCGTCATCCTTTGCTATTTTAAAAACGGAAAAACTGTGTATTTCCAACCCTGTACGCGTATTTTGTAGCTCTCCCAAAATATCATGCTATATGGATATAACTCAAAGAATGAGATACTACTTTTCCTTCATATAGAGAAACAGATAAACGAAAAACGAATAAACGAAAAACGAGGTTGACAATTGGGTTGGAGAAGATATATATTGCTCTGGCAACCCCTTGAAAGGGTTGCGCTGCACAACCCCTTGAATCTGGTATTTTAGTCGCCTTTTTCGACAGGCATACTTATCGCGGGTATATTCTAACCCCCTAAACCGCTCGAGGGTTTCCTATCTTATCGTAATACTTGGTGATAGTTAAGTTTTTCCTTCTTTCACTTAGATACGCCGGCAGAACAAAGTTCAAATATCATTTCATATTCACAAAAGGTTAAACATAAATTTCAGCTTACATTTTCAAAAGCCATCCCTTAGCAGCATTTGTACAGGTTACGTTTGTAAAGCCGTCCACATTTGATTTTAGTTGTGACTTAAAAAAACAAGCTAATTTGTTTCAGCTTGTCGAACTTTCGCGCCAATTTGCGCATCAAATTCGACTACGCAATGACACTGAATGACATAGTTTAATTGGTTTTGTCAGCACCACTGGCTTATTATTATATTCTCGATTCGGTCCCCACGCTCTCTAACTTTGACAAACAAAAGCCACAAATCGACGAATATGTTGCATGCCACACTTTCTACCATCATATTCACATCTATGTACATTCGCATATATATATATATATATACATACCTACATACATACATATACGCTAAACATTTCATGTTTTGTGGTTTATTGCCTTTACTAAAAATGTCGTCACTTTAGCTGTTAAATTACATGTACAGCTGCTGTAATGTTGTTGTTGTTTCCATTGCCAGTTTTGTTGCAATTATTGTTTTCTATTCACCACAGTCTCGAGCTGTCAAAAAGTGTCACACAAAATAAAATCACGTCAACAATGACAGCAACCACAACTATAATAATGACACAAAATACCGCATTCTGATGCACTCACGGATAACTAAAATTAAACAATATCAAGTAAGGAAGGCTAAGTTCGGGTGTAACCGAACATTAAATACTCCGCTGAGGGCTTTGGAGACAAAAGAAGGGAAAACAACCATGTAGGAAAAGGAACCTATGGTAACACTGGAATGTGGTTGTATGACATTGGTATCAAATGGAAGGTATTAAAGAGTATTTTAAAAGGGAGTGGCCATAGTGCTATAGGTGGACGCCTTTTCGAGATATCGCCATAAAGGTGGGCCAGGGGTGACTAGAATTTGTTTGTACGGTATGGGTACCAAATGAAAGGTGCTAATGAGTATTTTAAAAGGGAGTGGGCCTTAGTTATGTGGGTGGACGCCTTTTCGAGATATCGCCATAAAGGTGGACCAGGGGTGACTTTAGAATTTGTTTGTACGATATGGGTATCAAATTAAAGGTATTAATGAGGGTTTTAAAAGGGAGTGGTGGTAGTTGTATATGTGAAGGCGTTTTCGAGATATCGACCAAAATGTGGACCAGGGTGACCCAGAGCATCATCTTTCGGGTACCGCTAATTTATTTATATATGATTGATTTCGCCCTTCAGACCTTTTTTATTTTCTTCTACTTAATATGATAGGTGTCACACCCATTTTACAAAGTTTTTTCTACAGTTGTATTTTGCGTCAAAAAACGAATCCAATCACCATGTTTCATCCCTTTTTTCGTATTTGATATAGAATTATTGCACTTTTTTTTTCATTTTTCGAAATTTTCGATATCGAAAAAGTGGGCGTGGTCATAGTCGGATTGCGCCCATTTTTAATACCAAGATAAAGTGAGTTCAGATAATTACGTGAACTAAGTTTAGTAAAGATATATCGATTTTTGCTCAAGTTATCATGTTAACGGCCGAGCGGAAGGGCAAATGGTCGACTGTGAACTGAAAACAGGTATCGTCATAAAAGCTATGCAATTTTTTGTTAAAAGCTTGACTTTAACATTTTTTATTTTTAAGTGTTCGTCATCCGATTTTGCTGCCAAATTTCATCATGATATCTTCAACGACTGCCAAATTACAGCTTGCAAAACTTTTAAATTACCTTCTTTTAAAAGTAGGCGGTGCCACGCCCCTTGGTCAAAATTTTACTAGTTTTATATTCTGCTTCATAAGGTCAACACACCTAACAAGTTTCATCGCTTTGTCCGTCTTTTTTAATGAATTATTGTACTTTTTCGGTTTTTCGAAATTTTCGATATCGGTTATAGTCCGATTTCGTTCAATAGCGATCTGAGATGAATGCCCAGGAACTTACTTACCAAATTTCATTAAGATACCTCAAAAATTTACTCAAGTTATCGTGTTAACGGACGGACGGACGGACATGGCTAAATAAATTTCTTTTTTCGCCCAGATCATTTTGATACATAGAAGTCTATATCTATCTCGATTAGTTTATGCCGTTATGGGGTATCGTTATGCGAACAAAATTAATATATTCTGTGAGGTCTACTCAGCTGAGTATAAAAATAAACCACAACAATAAACAACAACACAACTCAAACTACAAAATAGATATGCTAACAATTTTCGATAGGTTCACCATGCACACATTTATAAATATTCAACCAATTGAGCATGTTTAACAGTTGTACTTGTGTGAGTTTACGCCTACAAACTTTTCAACCATAACGGCATTTTTTACTTTCAATTTGTTGTCATGCGACTAAGGGCTGATGTTTTTTTACAAAGCAGAACATAACTCAACTTGACGCATGCAGTGGAATTGTCCCACATACATACATAATAATAACTCGCGTGGTACGTCTCCGAGGTGGTTTACTTCTTTCCTGCAAATTGGCTGACATGCATACATGTTTTATGCTAATTCCAAGCTGCCACTTCCAAGGTAACCGAGCTTTGATGAGAAGCTTTCCATGGTATATATATTGCTGAGAATATACGCGTGCCACTAGAAGCGTAAACATAGAAGTGTACGTCTAGAAAACGCATGTTACTGAGTTACCTAGAGCTCGCCCAGGAGTCAAAATTAAAGCACAACAGAGACAGCTAAACCAAAAACAAATAATAATGAGCGGTTTGAGAAGAGCTTCTGTAACAACCAATACCGACAAGTTACTTACTTAATTGGTGCCTAACCGTTTACACAGTTGAACGACAACGACAGATCAGAACAAAAACTGACACAGATGATGGCACAATGCCGATACCGGTTTATCTTTCCAAACCAAATTTGACAAGGGATGAGGGAAACCGCACCAATATACAGGAATTTATGTCGTGTTCAACCTAGTCCTTCCAGCAATTTCGACAAGTTATTGTTTTATTATAAGCTTTTTATCGAAAGCAAAACTATAGTCGAGCTATCACTTTGTTATCGTTTTGTTATCTCCGAGTCATGGACCGCTATTTAGTCCCTTACCGGCTGGTTTTCGACGGTTTTTTCGGTCTGATATTACAGCAAACCGATAATTCGTTTATAATAAATTGATATTACGCCAGTAAGTAATTGGTAGCACTCCTATAAAACTCGATAATTTTCGATATCAAATATATAATTTTTCAATACCAAATATATAAAACTCAGATAACATAGAGATATTTTTATTTCAATAATTGACAACTTTCCGAAAGTAAATAAATAACTTTTCTATAGCAAAACTTAAATAAAAAATCGATAATTCATCGATAACCTTTGTTAAAGAGAGCACGTTGATAGAGCTTCGAAACAAATCATTTATACCCCGTCCATAACATAATGATAGCTCACCCCCAGCGCGTAAGCGGGCTTAGAAAATACCCGGCAAGTTTGCCTGTCGTAAAAGGCGACTAAAGTACCCAAATGAATCAGGGGGTTGTGCAGCAGGACCCTTTCAAAGTAAGGATAGCCTAGAAGGATAATTTGGTCATATTAAATCGTTTTCGAGATAGTCGAGCTTGTAGTTGCTTGGGTGTTGCTATATCTGTATTAAAGTTCAGTACAAATCTTAGACGACATTACCAAATAACGTTGCGCAACGCCAGCAGCCACGAAAATCTTAGCTCCTATTGTATTATCTTGTTTGATTCCTTCCAGGTCGTGACGAAAGGCGGCTCAAAAAATTAATAATGGCTTCTTTAAAGGAGGTAACACATAAAGTTTTTGATATCCAGCTCTCCGTGACGTAAATTGCTTGTTAGCAGACTCGAAGTAGATTTACCATCACAGTTCAACGAACTAATGAATATACCAGAATAAAGATAGGTTCACTTTCAACAGCTGGTAACGACAGAACTGAAAGGGATGTCTTACTATACCTTAGGAACATCATTTACACAGTGTGGCGAGAAAACTCCAGATAAGCGAAAGAAATAAAATGCATAAACCTGAGCATCCCAGCGCAAATTTGATTGCAAAGGCCCTACCTCCCAGGAACTTAAGAAGTCATCTCTGTAAGAACTATAAAAGAATCTGGCACTTAGAAACTCTTCTGTATGGAAAAAAGCATGAAAAGGCACTTAGAGAGATCCACAAACCGGCGTCGGAATCTTATGCCAGAGAGATCCAGATAAAGCCCGTTCTTAAAGTCAAATACCCGGTTCTCGTAATTGAGGAAAGCAACAGCAAGCAAGCCCTATGGAGACCCGTATCACTCTAGCTCAACTTCGATCTGCGGACTGCAATAAGTTAAACTCTTACTTATCCAGAATCAAAGCCGACATCCCCAATGCATGTCTTGCTTGTAACGTGCCCCCACCAACCATTTTTCAATTGAAATGAGGAACCAACGCTTCTAACACTCTTATTTCTCTGACCCAACCCTGTTGAAATAGTAAGTTAGGGGATACTAATGAAAATTTGTGAATGGCCGCACCTATTGGATGGGGCGAAGCGTGGCTACAGCAACAACAACATCCGAACTAAAAGGCCGAGACTCCCGTTTCGGAAGGGGGGAACATTTGTGTTTTAATTGCCGTCCATTATTACAGGAAAGTCTGTACATACTAGTTTTTTTGGGATCGTAATAGACTCAGATTTACCATCGACTTCATCACTATTAGAGTCATTAACTTTGAACTCGATATTCGAGCGCTAAGGAAAATCAAAACAATTAGGCCGGGTAAGACGTGACCTAAGCACGGAGCTGTAAATTATCGAAGATAATTTGTAGGTCTTTCAACCTTAAACTAAGAAAACTACTCCTATCATTAAAAAAAGAGAATACTGCATACTCATGACGGATATTCTGACTGTACCTACACTGCCTTCAAGCGTAACGTGCCTCTAAGGCTTCGTCAGTGAAAGCTGATGTAGGATTTCGGGTTGGAGGAGGAAACGATCGAGCCCGTTTTGTGCTCGTGCGCTGCGTTTGTCAGACTCTAAGTATAAGGAGTTATACAGCTGTCAGATCTAGAAGCTGAAAGTTACATAGGTCTTTGAATTCAACTAGTATTTGCCAATAGAACGGAGTTATTTTATAACATATGTACTAATTTTTGATAGGGTTTTTTTTCTATTTGGTTGTTAAACAAATTTCTGGTACACTATGAACTCATTCAGTCTATGTGAGGTCCTCACGGTCCCGGTCAACCTAACCTAACCTAGTGTTGTCACTTCATAAACTTAAATTTTATTGTTTTTGCTTAATATTCATAAACCTCATATTGTTAGCAAATATTACCTGGCAACAAAGTAAAGTAGCGGTAAAATATTACGCTGCATGAAAGTATCTTATAACTGTAAACGAGCAATACTCGTTTGTTTGTATAGCCGAACGATTTCGGGAACGGCTCAACCGATAACCGATTTAAATGAAATTTGGCACAGAGATAACGTATCACCTTCTAAGACGTTTCACAAGGTTGCCACCTATTCGAATTTAAAAAAAAATTGCATGAGATATGCCGATATGGGTATCAAACGATAGGTATTTCATTCCGCATTACAATAGGGGCATTTTTTAATAGGGTTGCCATTTATTCATTTATTCGAAATAAAAAAAAATTTCATGAGATATGCCGATATGGGTATCAAACGAAAGGTATTTCATTCCGCATTACAATAGGGACATTTTTGAGCAGGGTTGTCATTTAGGGTTGCCACCTCTTCGAAATTAAAAAAAAATTGCATGAGATATGCCGATATGGTTATCAAACGAAAGGTATTTCACTCCGCCTTACAATAGGGACATTTTTGAGTAGGGTTGCCTCCTACTGGAAATTTAAAAAAAAATTGCATGAGATATGCCGATATGGGTATCAAACGAAAGGTATTTCATTCCGCATTACAATAGGGACATTTTTGAGTAGGGTTGCTATTTAGGGTTGCCACCTATTCGAAATTTAAAAAAATTGCATGAGATATGCCGATATGGGTATCAAACGAAAGTTATTTCATTTCGCATTACAATAGGGACATTTTTGAGCAGGGTTGTCATTTAGGGTTGCCACCTCTTCGAAATTACAAAAAAATTTGCACGAGATATGCCGATATAGGCAACAAACGAATGATATTTCACTCCGTATTACAAGAGGGTCATTTTTAAGTAGGATTGCCATTTAGGGTTGCCACCTATTCGAAATTTAAAAAAATTGCATGAGATATGCCGATATGGGTAGCAAACGAAAGGTATTTCTCTCCGCATTGCAATAGGGACATTTTTGAGTAGGATTGCCATTTACCATTAAAGTTAAAAATCTTCGTAAACAAATCTTACACATGATTCGACTTAATTTTCTAAATTTCATACACGCTAACAAAATTGAAATGCAATATCAAGACACCGTGGCAAATTCTCGCAAAATATAGTTAAATGCATATTTTTGGCAAATATGAAATGAATAATTGCAATTTCTCGCAGATTACTATTAGAAAGATTCCTCACCGTAGCAAAAAGATATCTCACCAAAGTAGTTTTCTACCGCTGAACACTAGAGGCATATGTTCAATTTGAAAACCACATCTAATAATTTAACTACTTACCAAGAGATGGCGCATAGGGAAGTAAGTTGACATTTAATTAAACTAACTGATAGTTTTCATAACTGATAGTTGTCATTCGTGAAATTTACAAGTTTTTGGAATGTAATAAAATTGTAAGACTTTCATAGTGTATAACTAAAAAATGTTTGAAATTAATAATTCGGCACATGAAGATACTCGACCTTAATAACTTAGTTCTCGATTTAACTAATTATCATAACAATCCCCTATACTATAGGCTGGAATTACCCATTTCAAGTTTTTCATTCCAGTTCATTTTGCGGTTAGAGTTTGATATGCTTTTGAAATTTATTTTTAAGGAAATCAAATATTGGTAAGTAAAGATATATAATATATGTGCATATACAAAAAGTAGAGATTCATTATTGATGACATGTAGAACAAAGTAAGTTATGCGGCATACTCGAAGATTGCCGAGCAAAGCACGGTCGCCCAGGTACTATGTATATGTAAATACCAAACGTAGTCTACTTACAAAATATTGTGACGAATATTAGTGACACTAAGTGATACTCACATCCCTAGTCTGATGCTAAGTAAATGAAGTCACAACAACAATAAAGCAAACAGTCACTTGTATCTACATAAACGAATCAATCATTATGTCTTCTACACATATGTACGTACACGCAGCGGAGAAGCACCGCACTCCCGAAAGTATGCAATGAGAGAAGCTATAAAATCGTACATCTGTAGTTACAGCTGAGAAATAAATATTAAATTAAACAAACACATGCATATATTATATGCATAAATACTAATAAATAGCAGCGCATGTGTATTTGTAGTCACTCAACTCCTACACAAGTGACTTGTCAACAAAGTACTTTCATTTACACATCCTTTTGCCACTTGTCACGTAGTTGATTGCTTCTGCTACAGAAATACGAAGTACGTTTGCTGACAATACTCGCTCGACAAACATATTTTGGTCATGCATGCTTAAGCTAGTATCTAAGTAAGTGGTTATTGGAGTGTGTGGGGAAAAGGTGTGAATATATAAATGATATGTCGAATTGACACACTTGTCATGCATGTATGAATATATTGTTTGGTATGCTTAAGCCTTTGCCGATTTTAATGATATTCTAATTAGTTAAGTATTTCATTTGACTTTAGTTTTGACGGTGGGACACAAAGTACTTGGCTGTCTAAACGGTTTAAGTATTGGACATATAATCACAAACAATTTGAGCGTAATTTGTGTTTAAGTGCCTGTGAAATATGACTACAGGACACACTTATGTAGAAATATATCTTGAAGTTATAGCATCCAAAAATGTCTTATTATCGCTTTGGGAATATACTGCTTTTGCTTCATGCGTCTATATGTAGAGGTTATGTCACTTAAGAGTTATGCGCTTAACCTTCGGCCTACAAAAGCATTCAACTGCAATTGAATCGTTTAGCCGCTTAAGTCGCAATGTCAATCCTTATAATTCTTCAGAGTCTTGAAAGCTGTGAAAAGCCAAGTTTTAACTATGATTGTACACTGAAAAAAAATCCTTTGGTGATTTTTGTGCGAATCAAATACTAGAACATATACACAATAATTTTTACCGAACAACGTAGTAAAACGGATATGTCATTGGGTCAAAAATAAATGAGTCCGTGATAGCTCTATTGCGAGTATGGAATTGCTATTTATGACTTTCTATAAGAACTTCTGCAAGCGCAGGTCACAGCACCCTCTAGCGTTACAGATTAACTGTTTGCTATTTAATGAATACGCAGAAGAAGAGTATTGAAAGGGTAAGAACAGAATTTAATTTAAAGGCTGGCACCACGTACACCGTTTATTACTCTTAGACTTTTCGTGCTTTTGGACTCAAAAACTTTTAAGTTATACTTGTTCCCTGTTGTTTTTGTTGTGTTAACAGTACTTCACCCTATTCACTCACAAATTTCTCAACAAAGTCCTCTAACGGGAGTCCAAGGAAACTTGCTGTTTCAACAGGGGCAGACTATAGGCAGATTGGTGTTGGAGGCGTAGGTTCCACATTACTATTGAAAAGATGGTTGGTGTCATGTTTGGACACATTGCATGCAGGACATGCAAAACGCATGGCGAGGTTGATTCTGAACAAGTAAGAGTTTAATCTTTTACAGTATCCAGAACGAAGTTGAGCCAGGGTGACTTGTGTCTTCTTCTGCAAGAGCACGATATTGTAAATTAATAACAGGCTACACCGAGATCGTCCTGCCAAAGGCGTTTACTGATTTTGTGTAGATATTACTAAGGGCCTCCTTATGCTTGTCTGGATCAAGCGGCTCCCCATGGCAGCCGGTTCTATGTACCGGAGCGACTGGGAACTATTTTTGCCGAACAAGGGCTGTCATTTCAGTGTAACACCATTTAATTTGATGCTTCTTCCTTCCTACGGTAAAACGCTTTCATTGTGTATTTACGCTTTCTCGCTAATGCGAATTTATTCTAACAGAATTTTGTGCTAATGCGCTGATACGCTTTCACCCATAAACTTTATGCGTTGTTATGCTATTACATTAGCATATGTTAAGGGCAAGTGGCGTCGAAATTAAAGCTGGCATGAAAAACTTTACATGCTTGCACGCTAATACGCTAATGCGTTACGCCACAGCTGCCACTTAACGCTAGATAGCTCACGCACATTCATGCTGCTTTCTGCAATTTAGCTGATATATTTCTACGCATGCCAAAAAAGCTGCGATAGTGACTTTTAATTGAAGATGATTTTTCACTTTTATGACTAGAGACACAGAAAAGTACGAAAGTCTTTAATTTAAATGAAAAGACAACAAGTACAAGTGTCTAAGATCGGGGGTAACCGAACATTAAATACTCAGCGTGAGCATCAATTGATTTCAGAAATAGGTCCGATATTTGTAACGTTGAGAAACTCATAATTAAGTATACCGAATTGATCAGGGCGACGAACTGAATTAATATAGCCATGTCCGTCTGTGCGTCCGTCCGTACTGTCCGTCCGTATGTCTGTTTGAACGCAAAATAGTCCCTCAAATTTTGAGATATCTCAATGAAATTTGGTACAAGGATGTATTTATGTATTATATTAGACATTTATCGGATACCGTAGGATCGGACCCCTAAAATATATATCTCCCATACAACCGATTGTTCAGATAAGACGATTTAGGTCATTCTTGCCGCAATTTAGAAAGTATAAACGTGAAACTCGGTGATATATATTCTAATATATCATAGAAGATATCTTGAAAAATTCACTTTGATTGGAGCTATATATAGTTATGTATATCCCATACAACCGATCGTTCAGATAGAAAGATTTTTGGCCATTTCTCCCTTAATTTCCAATATAAAAACGTTAAATTTTGTGATATTTATTTTAATATATCATAGAAGATTTCCTGTAAAAATCATTTCGACCGGAGCTATATATAATATATATCCCATACAACCGATCGTTCAGATAAGGGGGTTTTTTACCATTTTTATACTCAGTTGAGCAGAGCTCACAGAGTATATTAACTTTGATTGGATAACGGTTGGTTGTACAGGTATAAAGGAATCGAGATAGATATAGACTTCCATATTTCAAAATCATCAGTATCAAAAAAAAATTTGATTAAGCCATGTCCGTCCGTCCGTCCGTCCGTCTGTCCGTTAACACGATAACTTGAGTAAATTTTGAGATATCTTGACGGCATTTGGTACGTAGATTTCTGGGCGCTCATCTCAGATCGCTATTTAAAATGAACGATATCGGACTATAACCACGCCCACTTTTTCGATATCGAAAATTTCGAAAAATCGAAAAATTCTGATAATTCATTACCAAAGAGGGATAAAGCGATGAAACTTGGTAGGTGCGTTGAACTTATAACGCAGAATAGAAAATAAGTAAAATTTTGGACAATGGGCGTGGCACCGCCCACTTTTAAAAGAAGGTAATTTAGAAGTTTTGCTAGCTGTAATTTGGCAGTCGTCGATATCATGATGAAATTTGGCAAGAACGTTACTCCTATTACTATATGTATGCTTAATAAAAATTAGCAAAATCGGAGAACGACCACGCCCACTTTTAAAAATTTTTTTTTAAGTTAATTTTTTACAAAAAATTTTATATCTTTACAGTATATAAGTAAATTATGTCAGCATTCAACTCCAGTAATGATATGGTGCAACAAAATACAAAAATAAAAGAAAATTTCAAAATGGGCGTGGCTCCGCCCTTTTCATTTGATTTGTCTAGGATACATTTAATGCCATAAGTCGAACAAAAATTTACCAATCCTTGTGAAATTTGGTAGCGGCTTAGACTCTAGGACCATAACTGTTTTCTGTGAAATAAGGCGAAATCGGTTGAAGCCACGCCCAGTTTTTATACACAGTCGACCGTCTGTCCTTCCGCTCGGCCATTAACACGATAACTTGAGCAAAAATCGATATATCTTTACTAAATTCAGTTCACATAATTATCTGAACTCACTTTCTATTGGTATAAAAAGTGGCCGAAATCTGACTATGACCACGCCCACTTTTTCGATATCGAAAATTACGAAAAATGAAAAAAGTGCCATAATTCTATACCAAATACGGAAAAAGGGTTGAAACATGGTAATTGGATTGGTTTATTGACGCAAAATATAACTTTAGAAAAAACTTTGTAAAATAGGTGTGACAACTACCATATTAAGTAAAAGAAAATGAAAAAGTTCTGCAGGGCGAAATCAAAAGCCCTTGGAATCATGGCAGGAATACTGTTCGTGGTATTATATATATAAATAAATTAGCGGTACCCGAAAGATGATGTTCTGGGTCACCCTGGTCCACATTTGGGTCGATATCTCGAAGACGCCTTCACATATACAACTACCACCAATCCCTTTTAAAATTCTTATTAATACCTTTAATTTGACACCCATATTGTAGAAACACATTATAGAGTCACCCCTGGTCCACCTCTATGGCGATATATCGAAAAGGCGTCCACATATAGAACTAAGGCCCACTCCCTTTTAAAATACTCATTATCACCTTTCGTTTGATACCCATAATGTACAAACGCATTCTAGAGTCAACCCTGGTCCACCTTTATAACGATATCCCGAAAAGGCGTCCACCTATAGAATTAAGGCCCACCCCCTTTTAAAATACTCGCTAACACCTTTTAATTGATACCCATATCGTAAAAAAATTCTAAGGTCACCCCTGGCCCACCTTTATGGCTATATCTCGAAAAGGCGTCCACCTATAGAACTAAGGCCCGCTCCCTTTTAAAATACTCATTAACACCTTTCATTTGATACCCATATCGTACAAACAAATTCTAGAGTCATCCCCGGTCCACCTTTATGGCGATATCTCGAAAAGGCGTCCACCCATAGAACTAAGGCCCACCCACTTTTAAAATACTCATTAACACCTTTCGCTTGATACCCATATTGTACAAAGGCATTCTAGAGTCATCCCTGGTCCACCTTTATGGCGATATCTCGAAAAGTCGTCCAGCCATAGAACAAAGACCCACCCACTTTTAAAATACTCATTAACACCTTTCATTTGATACCCATATCATACAAATTAATTCTAGAGTCACCCCTGGTCCACCTTTATGGCGATATCTCGAAAAGGCGTCCACATATAGAACTAAGGCCCACTCCCTTTTAAAATACTCATTATCACCTTTCGTTTGATACCCATAATGTACAAACGCATTCTAGAGTCAACCCTGGTCCACCTTTATAACGATATCCCGAAAAGGCGTCCACCCATAGAACTAAGGCCCACTCCCTTTTAAAATACTCATTAACACCTTTCATTTGATACCCATATCGTACAAACAAATTCTAGAGCCACCCATGGTCCACCTTTATGGCGATATCTCGAAAAGGCGTCCACCAACACATAAATGTTTAACGAGCGGGTCGGACGTGTTTAATTTTGCTCTTGGAGTTTGTTTTAAAACATGGTCAAAACCAATATAAAAATCGTCTAAATATCGGTTATATTTAAAATCTTGTGATTGTAAATATCAATATACTGTGTCTACTCTAAATATTGTGAGAAAGTGACTCAAATAAACTAATAAAACACATACATATGTATGTATGCATGTTCGTCTAACGAGATACATATATACAAATAATATAAAATAGTGAAAAGCGCGCGATTTCAAAGACGAAATGTCCGAAACCACCAAATGTGATAAATGCAAAGGTGCAATACGTGGAGAGACAGGTGTCAGGTGTGTGGGGGTATGTGGAAAGGTATACCACTCTGCACCAAAATGTTCTGGGTTGGATAGCTACAAAGCCAATGTAATAGGATCGCATCCAATGGTGAAGTTTATTTGTGATGAGTGCATTACGTATATACATAATATCGACTTAGTTGTAAGAGACATGCAAGAGAGTGTTAACAAAAATAGTATATACTTAAAATAATATAAAAATGAATTTGAAAGGGCAATACAAACCAGCAAGAGAGAGCTAAAAGATCTAATGAAAGCGATGGATGATCAGTATAATGAAAGGTTAGCGACCCTAAAAATGCACCAAGAAATGTACTTAAAAAATGCAGCAGAAATAAAGAAAGTGCGTGAGGTAGCGGAGCAAATGATAAAACAAGTGGAAGTAGTGGGAAATGAAAATGAAAAATTATGTAGCGAAATTAAAACAATAGTGAAAGATAAAGGCAGTGTGACGCAACAGCAAAAATCATATGCAAATGCATTGAAAATGAGTGATAATATGCATACAAACAGGGACGTGCCGGAATTTAGGAAACGCACTCCAATCATTGTGAAGCCGAAAACAAAACAAACTAGTGAAAAAACAAAAAAAGATTTAAATAATAAAATTAACCCTAAAGAGCTAAAAATCACTGATATCAAAACAGGCCAAAATGGTGTTATGGTGATTGATAGTATAAATGAAAGTGAAAGAGACAAAATCAAAGAAATTATGGACAAACAAATAAGTAATGGATATGAAATAAAAATCCCACGGGACTATAAACCAAGAATATTTATAACTGGTTTGCACTTTGAAAAAAATAATAATGAATTAATAGAATGTTTAAAGAACCAAAACAAATGCCTAGAGCAGGGCGAAATAAAAATTATTAAACAATACAATGTCAAAACAAACAACAAAAACTACTATAATGCAATTGTAGAGGTGGATGAAGATATGTTTACCAACGTTATGAAGTTAGATAAAATAAACGTAGGATGGGAAAGATGCAGGTTTTGCGATGGTGTTAATGTGACAACATGCTTCAAATGTAAAGGATACAACCATAAAGCGACCGATTGTAAAAGTGAAGAGGTGTGCAGCAAATGTTTGGGTAAACATAAAACCACGGAATGTAATGAAACTCCTATAAACAAGTGTATAAATTGCATAAAAGCCAACGAAAAATTAAACTTGGGGCTAGATGTAAATCACTTGTGTAATAGCCGACAATGTCCGGTTTATTTAAAGCACTTAAGTGCAAAAAAGCACAGGCTTGGCTATTAGCAACTAACGCACTACTCAGAAGTTACAGATCAACTTGAGGTTTATATTCCCGCAAAAGTTACTCGAAAAAACAAGTCTGCAAAAGCTGATAACAATATATTAAAATGTATTTACCTAAACATTAATAGTATAGTGTCGAATAAAAATGAATTGGAAGTGACGGCGGAAGTTCTCAAACCGGCAATCATATTATGCTCTGAAACGTGTACAACAAAAGATATTGAAGATAATGAATTAGAAATAGCATCTTTTAACATGATAAGATGTGGTTCTCACAGTAGGCATACTGGCGGAGTACTAATATATGTACATAGAGAAATAAATTTTAAAATAATATATAATGGTAGTGTAAACATGAATTTGTGGTGCATTATAATGAAATTAAAAAAAACTTGGAAAAAACTGGCAAATAGGGGCGCTCTACCACTCGCCCAGCACAAGTGATGCAGCCTTCCTAGTCTATTTAAATGAAATATTAATTGATAAATATGAAAAAAGTAACCACAATATACTAGTTGGTGATTTTAATATCAACATGAATCACACATCAACATACAGTACAAAACTGAATGAAATATTTTCAGTGATGGGTATGGTTCAAAAAGTGGATTTTAGTACACGAATAACGGATACAACTGAATCTAAAATTGATCTCATATATTCAAATTCTGAAGAAATAAAGTGTAAATCTTTGCAAGCATACAGAATTTCTGATCATGAAACAATAATGTTCAATGTTCAAATATCTAAATCATATAAGATGAGAGCGATTAAGAAAATAAGTGCTTGGGATAAATATAGTAATGACAGTTTACTAAACCTACTTAGGACCTTTAATTTTACTTTCTATGAAAATTTATTAATAGATGATAAAGTTGAACTAGTGAACCACATTTTAACGCAAGTGATGGAAAATTTAACCTATGAAAAAGAAGTACATAAAAAACTAATGAATAAGTGGTACGATAGAGAACTTGCACAAATAAATAAACATAAATTTTATTTGTATACATGTGCTATACAGACAGGACTGTGGGAAGAATACAAAAATACCAATAAAATGTATAAAAACCTAGTTAAAATAAAGAAAATCAAATACATGGAAAATAAAGTTATAATGGATGAAAACAACGCCAAAGATATGTGGAAGTACCTTAAATCGAAGGTCTGCTTGTCGCAGGATAAGGATGGTATTAACAAAGCAGTAATCGATGGTATATTGGTAGAAGATGAGCTTGCTTGGTAAATGGCCTTAACAATTTTTTTATAAATAGTGTCATAGAAATAAATAACAATATAGAATATTTCGATATAGCACTCAATGGTAGTCAAGCCAATTCTGAATTTAAGTTTCCTAAAATAACGACTGATGAAGTTATAAAAATCCTGCAAGAGTTTGAATACAAAATAGGCGGCAGGAACATTCTGTCGGATGGCGTAATGAAGGACTCTATAGTGTATACAGGGTTTTTCTATGCCCAAATAATTAATAGCAGTTTGGAAGATGGTATTGTACCAGAAAAGTGGAAAATGTCAACGGTGATTCCAGTTGAAAAAATTAAAAAGACAATACAGCCAGAAGAGCTTAGATCCATAAACACCATACCAAGTGACGCTAAAATCCTTGAAGTGTATGTTAAGAATCAATTGGTAAAATATCTATACTTAAACAAAATACTTGTCAATCAACAGTCGGGTTTTAGGAAAAAACATTCGTGTGAAACAGCTCTTAACTTTGTGATATCGGAGTGGAAAATGATCTAAATAATAAGAAGGTGGTGGTTGCTGCCTTTCTTGACCTTAAAAGAGCCTTCGAAACGGTAGATAGGGAAATCCTTATCAAGAAACTTCAACAAATTGGTATTAAAGACATAGAGCTTGCTTGGTTCCGCAGTTATTTAAAACATAGGAAACAGCGAACAGTTATAAAAACAGCGATATCTGATGTATTGGAAGTGCCCATAGGCTTACCACAAGGCTCGGTCCTAGCACCAGTATTGTTGCTAATATATATAAATGATATAATTAATGCGATACAAAACTGTGATATCAAACTATTTGCGGATGATGCATTACTTATGATCAGTGATAATAATATTACTACTGCGGTATTAAAAATGCAAAATGATCTCAACAACTTATACACATGGCTATGTGCGAATAGGCTAAAGCTTAATATAAACAAAACGAAATATATGGTCATAACAAGGAAAAATATTAATGATGAGGACTTAAGTGGGCTAAAAATAAATAATGAAAGTATACAAAAAGTTAATAGCATAAAATATTTAGGGATTATAATTGATAGCAAACTTAAATTTGAAGAACATGTAAACTACACAGTTGCGAAAGTCGCGAAAAAGATTGGTGTTGTGCAAAGATCTACCAAGTATATACAAGAAAAATATAAAATAATTATTTATAAATCTATTATTGAACCACACTTTGTGTATTGCCCATCGATATTATTCATAATAGCGGACAAAGAAATTGATAAGCTACAAAAGCTTCAAAATAGATGTATGAGGCTTATACTTAAAAAACGTAGGGATGCTAGAACGGCTGATATGTTAAAAAAGTTGAACTGGTTGAGTGTCAAACAAAAAATTTATTTTCATACCATGAAATTAATATTTAATATAAAACATGGAAATGTACCTGAATATTTAAGTAGTAACGTAGTTCTGGTGGGGCAAACACACAATATAAATACTAGAAATAGACATAATTTTAAATTGCCATTTTTTCGAACAGAAATAGATAAGCAAAACATTTTTTATAAAGGGCTAAAGAGTTACAACAAGCTCCCATTGGAAATTAAAAACTGCAATGAAATCTTACTTTTTAAGGCAAAATTATATGAATTTTGTAAAACTCTACCTATAAGATAGAATAGTACTATTTTGTATCTTGAATTAGGCTTTAAGCCGTAATAAATAAATAACTAACTAACTAACCTATAGAACTAAGCCCCACTCCCTTTTAAAATACTCATTAACACCTTTCATTTGATACCCATATCCTACAAACAAATTCTATAGTCAGCCCTGGTCCACCTTTATGGAGATATCTCGAAAAGGTGTCCACCTATAGAACTATGGCCCACTGCCTTTTAAAATACTCTTTAATACCTGACATTTGATACGCATGTCATACAAACACATTCCAGGGTTACCCGAGGTTCATTTTCCTACATGGTGATTTTCCCTTATTTTGTCTCCATAGCTCTCAACTGAGTATGTAATGTTCGGTTACACCCGAACTTAGCCTTCCTTACTTGTTTATTTTATATTTATTTTAAAAATCGTTTAGGTCTGTACATCTGTTCACTAGATATTTCTTATCTTATACATCCGATTATTTGGAGATTACGAACGAGATAAGATTATTGTTCAGCCCCATTCATGAAAGGTATGAAGTCTTCGACACAGCCGAAGACAGTCCCGTCGTTACTTGTTTTTCTTTGAGTTATGGCTCCAGAAACACAGAAAATTGCTTAATCATAAAAGAGGCGGTGCCACACCCATTTACAAAAATTTTAGTGTTTTCCAATTTAATGTTCTAATTCAATTTAGAAGGTAAAATTCTATTGATACAAAGCTCTTTTTCGCTAACATATAGCTTATTATTTTCGTCTACGACCCTTTTAAAAATCTTTTATATAAAAGTGGACGTGGTCTTTAACCGATCTCGTCCATTTTTCGTAGAAATATTTCCTGCTATAGAAAAAATTTGTTTACCCAATTTTATTACGATCCGTTAGTTTGTCTTCGAGATATGGCTCCCAAAACATAGATAATTACTTAGTCATAAAAGGGGCGGTGCCACGCACATGTCTTCAGATTTGAAGTTTTTCCTATTTACTGTTATAAATCCACTTGGGAAATGAAATACCATTGATATAAAGCTCTTTTTTACAAAGATATAGCTTATTTTTTTCGTCCACGACACTTTAAAAAATCTTTATATAATATAAAGTGGGCGTGGTCCTTATCCGATTTCGTTAATTTTTCTTCATAGCATTCCTTATAGTAAATGCAACCTCCGCCGAATTTTGTTACGATAGGTTTAACGATTTTTGATTTATGATTAATAATATTTGTAATTTTGTGCCACGCCCGTTTTAAAAAAATTTTTCAGATTTTTATCACAAGTCTCAATATCAGTCCACACGTCAAATTTCAACATTCTAGGTGCATTATTTACTAAATAATCAGATTTTTTGTGTTTTCCAACATGTTATATATATAAAAAGTTTGCGGTCTTATCATCCGATTTTGCTCATTTCCAATACTAATCTATTCTGGGTCCAGATAAGCTAGTGTACCAAATTTGGTGAAGATATCTCCATATTTACTCAAGTTATCGTGTTAACGGACGGACGGACAGATGGAAATGGCTCAATCAAATTTTTTTTCGACACTGATGATTTTGATATCTGGAAGTCTATATCTATCCCGATTCCTTTATACCTGTACAATAGGGCGGGTCGATTTAAAAATCGCTCATTGGTCTGTGAAAGTCGTATTCTAGGGATCAAAATAAGAAACTTTTCCGAAGGAACCATACCTATAAAACGTGGGGGGGGGGGGGGGGGGGGCATCAGAATTCGTACAACCAACCGTTATCCAATCAAAGTTAATATACTCTGTGTACAAAGCACGCTGAGTATAAAAATAGTAGTGGCAATTTTTTATCAAATTTCGTATTTTTTTTAATTTTCGATATTTTTAGAAAGAAATTTGCATAAATTTTGTAGCTGAAGACACGTGAACCAATCTCAAAAACCTTATAAAAAATTCGAAAATTCGACGAAAATTTACAAAAATTTAAAAAAATTTTGTGTGCACAGTTTTGTAGCCTATCGGCTTTAGTCAAAGTACAAATTATAGGTGTATCAAAATTTGCATTGTTTTTTGAAAATTTTTCCCGAAAAGTTTTGTTTGTTTGAAATTTTTTTTGTTTATAAGGAAGGAAATATGAAAAAACTTCTGAAAAAATTTTCGTATATTTTGTCGATCTTTAAAGTGAATGCCAATGTATCGATTAAATTGAATGTCGAGAAGCTCGCGAGCCTTGCGAGTTTTTCCTGGCTCGATTTGTCGTTACTCGAAATTCTCGGTTGTGTTCGGGCAGAACTCGTAAGCTCTACATACATATGTATAATACTGACAATTAAACGGCCAAATTGAATGCCGACAAGCTCGCTAGCTTTAAAGATATTCTCGCTAGAAGCCATTTACTCGATTTATCGAGTCCCGAGACTCTCGCTTGTGTTCGAGAAGAAATCGTATGCTCTAATAAAATGCTGTCTTAATACAAGGACATCCTTTTAGTAAATGCTTTATTTATTTAAAGAATGTATTTTTTTCTAAGCGCATACATACATATATGTATAATTTTCTTCCTTCGTATCTCTTCCATAGTTCTTATTTCAAGCATATCCTTCAACATTTACTTGTATGCGCTTTGGCATCTAAAACTTTGTTTGCCTATTAGCCACTCAGTCGAAACTCAAACAACGCGTACACTCACAATATATGCACATATGTCTGTATGTATGTGTGTATAGAACTTTATGTAAGGCTAGTAAGGCCCACAGGCACTTGGCCATTTTCAGCGAAGTTTTAGCAAAGTTTGTAAATTTTTGGTTGTTCGCAAAATAATGCTAAACACAAAGCTTAGAAATTGTCCCAAGTGTTTTATGCTGAAACTTGAATTTTGCGATTTTAAAAGTGGTTGCTGCGAAAGTTTAAGTAAATCTTTAGTACTTCTTAATCTTAAATAACAAAAAAAATCACAACTTTTGAAAAAAATTAATAGTTTTTGGCAGACGTCGTGTAAAGTCGGCACGAGGCTAAAGTAACATAATAAACTGTAACTTTGGTATGTGAATGGCAGCTAGCAGAATGATAAAAAAAAATAGCATTTGCACTTTCTTAGTATTTTAGAAAGTTTTCATAAACTATTTACAAAAAATTCAAAATTTGTTTAACGGGGGATATAGCACATACGCTGGCCGCGAAAGAAGCTCATAAAAAGGCATACTGTTAGGCGCAGCATTCTCTGTACCCGAAATAAAGAGCTCTGTGCCATGTTTCAAACTTTTTTCCATAAAATAATGTCAGTTATTGTATAAAGTCAATATCAAAAGCACAAAAAGGTTCAGCTGATTTAAAAATATTGTGGCGAATATTAGCATTTCCATCATCACTATGCTGTCAGTAAATAAACACATCGACAGTAAGCCATTTACACACATACATAGAAGGCAACGAAGAATATTTCACAAACGAAGAGATTATTTCACATTCATATATGTAATCAGCAGATAAGAGCGAAGAGTAAAGAGAAACAATCACACATCACGATATAACGGCCAAGATAGGTATTTTGATACCTCTCCTGACATTTGGGCGTATATTAGCAGTCGTTTTAAATTATTACCCACCCCCGGTTTCAGAGCGAAACCGGATAATTTTCCGTTTTTTGGGAAAATCTTTTGACAGAAGCAACATTTTGGGTCTCATGTTGTCATGGTAATGGCTAGCCGTTTGGCATTGTCAACCGGGAACGAATAAAAAATTGTTCGCATAAAGCGTTCGTGGTTTTTTTTTTTGGTCCGACAAAACTTTATCGCCAAAAGCGATAGATATGTTGTCCTTAAGATTTGCCAGACCAGAGTTGATCATAGTTGACCAACGCCGATGATGTTAGATTGGTTGAACTGGCTGGTCCGTGTGGACCTCACATATGTACACTGAAGCAGTCAATTAGTACAAAACCCCTGCACGGGCACTGTCTTAGAGGTCGTCTTTGCATCGCTATGATTAGTGTCCGACAGGCCCTTTTTGTATCCATACAGCTAGTGTCGGACAATTTCTCTACGTACCTCTGCGGGCACTGTCAGACAAGTCTCTCTAGATCCTATGGGTACTGTCGGACAAGTACTCCTTCTACTCGTACGGGAATTCTTACGGATTTTATATTTTTTTAAACTCTAATGCAATATTCTTAATTTTTCTTCGTATCGGTGTTGTACAATAATAAAAACAAAACAAATTACGATAATGAAACGTAACAATATATAATCAAAATTTCTCTGACATAAATTAGTGTAAACGCTTTCATCTTCTTTACTTGATTTTGTTCCTTTCACCCAACTTTAATAATAGAACGAAGAGTCACAGCAAAAACTTATCCCTACCACACAAAATATCGTTATTGTGAAAATTCTTTGCTTTCATCCTTCCTGTTTATTCAATTCGCGTTTTGCATATATATATATTTATACTCAGCTGAGCAGAGCTCACAGAGTATATTAACTTTGTTCTCATAACGGTACTCCATAACGGCATAAACTAATCGAGATAGATGTAGCACTTTTTCGACATCGAAAATTGCTAAAAGCAGAAAAAGTGCGACAATTCATTACCAAAGGCGGATAAAGCGACGCAGAATAGAAAATTAGTAAAATTTTGGACAATGGGCGCGGCACCGCTCACTTTTAAAAGAACGTAATTTACAAGTTTTGCAAGCTTTAATTTGGCAGTCGTTGAGGATATCATGATAAAATTTGGCAGGAACCTTACTCCTATTACTATATGTCTGCTATATAAAAATTTGCAAAATCGGATTACGAACGCGCCCACTTTACAAAAAAAAAAATTTTAAGTCAATTTTTAACAAACAATTTTATATCTTTACAGTATATAAGTAAATTATGTCAACATTCATCTCCAGTAATGTTATGGTGCAACAAAATACCAAAATAAAAGAAAATTACAAATTGGGCGTGGCTCTGCCCTTTTTCATTTTATTTGTCTAGAATACTTTTAATGCCATAAGTCGAACTAAAATTTACCAATCATTGTGAAAGTTGGTAAGGGCATAGCTTCTAGGACGATAACTGTTTTCTGAAATCGGTTGAAGCCACGCCCAGTTTTTATACACAGTCAACCGTCTGTCTGTCTGTCGACCCTTAACATGATAATTTGAGCAAAAATCGATATATCTTTAGTAAACTTAGTTGAACTCACTTTATCTTGGTAATAAAAATGGGTGAAATCCGACTATGACTACGCCCACTTTTTCGATATCGAAAATTTCGAAAAAAGAAAAAATACCATAATTCCATACCAAATATGAACAAATGGATACAAAATGGTAATTGGACCGGTTTATTGGCGCAAAATATAACTTAAAAAAAACTTGTAAAATGGGTCTATCACCTACCATATTAAGTAGAAGAAAGTAAAAAAACTCAGCAGGGAGAAATCAAAAGCCCTTGGAATCATGGCAGGAATACTGTTCGTGGTATTAAAAATAAAATAAATGTAAGGAGCGCTAACCTCCGAAGAGATTTTAGGCCCAGCTTCTCTTCCAATTTGCGTCGTGCTCCTTTTTAATTTTTCCTACAAATTGGCGGGAGGGGACCTACTTGTTTTATGCCGACTCCGAACGGCATCTGCGAGGTTGTGGTTCGTGGTATTATATATATAAATAAACTAGCAGACCCGGCAGACGTTGTTCTGCCCTAAATTTGGTCTATCTGCATACATTTTAATAAGCTTGTTCCGTCTGACTCTGTCCTCCCCGCTGTTCACTTTTTCCTACTCGTTTTATTCACTCCTTTCTCCGTATTTTTTGCTCCATCTACCTCTATCTTCGTCTCTTCCTATCTCTTTCGCAGCCTCCTTCTCTCTTTTCTCTTCTCTCAAGTTCTTCTCATTCCTCTTCATCTCTTATTGCCAGTACCAGAGGGTGGTATGCATTTTGTTCCAATCCCATTCCGAGTCCCAGTCCCAGTCCTAGTCCTAATCCCAGTCCCAGTCCGTCTCTAGTCTACTTCCCGTAAAAAAGGGTCGTAAATACTAATATAGGCAAATAAACCTAATTTCAGGCAAATCCAATAGTGTCGTATGTAAAGAGGTATGTGGGTATTATTAAGTCATGTCTTTGTTTCGGCTTCGCATGCATATTTATCACTTTTGCCAGGCTGATGCGGCTAAATCGAATATCACAATGAAAATTACTTTAAAGCTCTCAGTAACAGCTTTTATTTGAAATTCATATTACACACACATTCTGGAGGTATCCGGGTCCACGTTTTGGCCTATATCTCGAGACCCTAAAAACCCAGCGGTATAAACAATACTCTGTACTAAAGCACACATCAACAGCTTCAATTTGATACCCACAATGTAAAAACACATCCTAGTGTTACCCTGATCCACATTTTGCCCTATATCTCGAGACCCTAGTCACCCAGAGGTACGAAAAATACCCCGTATAAAATCACCCATAAACAGCTTCCATTTGATACCCGTATTGTACAAACACATCGCAGGATTACCCAAGTCCACGTTTTGATCTCAAGACCCTATCCAGAATGGGCTAAAAGGTATGCTATATCCGTCTCCTGGTTTTGAGCTACCTCTCCGCCAATTTTCAGCCAAATCGGTTTATCCTTTCTTGAGTTATAAATAATGTAACTAACACCACTTTCTTTATATATATGTATAGGTTAGCGGTACCCGGCAGATGAAGTTCTGGGTCACCCTGGTCCACATTTTAGTCGATATCTCGAAAGCGCCTTCACATATACAACGAAGGGCCACTTCCTTTCAAAACCGTCACTAGTACCTTTAATTTGATACCCATATCGTACAAACACATTATAGAGTCATCCCTGGTCCACCTTTATGGCGATTTCTCGAAAAAGCGTCCACATATAGAACTATGGCCCACTCCCTTTTAAAATACTCTTTAATGTCTTCCATTTGATACACATGTCATGCAAACACATCCCAGGGTTACCCTCGGTTCATTTTCCTACATGGTGATTTTCGCTTATTTTGTCTCCAAAGCTTTCAGCTGAGTATGTAATGTTCGGTTACACCCGAACTTAGCCTTCCTTACTTGTTTTTTTTTTTTTTTATTATTATCCACCATTTGCCTTCAAATTCCTCACTACATTTCGGTGGTCGGTGATGTGCAAAAATTTGCGATTTAAATTTTGTAAGATTACTTTTTTTGCTTTGTTAGATTTTGTGCGCAAAGTTTATTATTTTTATTCATAAAACCGTTAAAATTTTAATCTTAATATTATAATGAATAAGTAACAAGCAAGTACATACACCAAGGAAGCCCATAATAGCCCACCAAACGACAGTCATGAGTGGCTCTTAGTTGCTACGGTTGGGAGCTTTGTAAACGACCATTCGCTTCTTTGTTTACTTTGGTAAAGATTAAGGAAACGGAAGCCTGATGCGCGTAGTAGATAAGAGAGAAGAGCTTTTGCTTATAATTTTGCAAATATTTTTATTCTTTGTAACAATGTTATTGTTGGTTATTGTATAAATTATGGTTTTAAACACTCCAATCGTTATTATTTTTTATTTTGCCTAATATGTCTGGCTTGTGCAAGTAAGGCTGCGAGGGGGTTGTTAGTTGTATTCAAGGATATATATGATACATTTGGTCACATTCACCTACCAACTGGCAGCTGGTAGGTGGCGCAGCTTGACTTTTATTGCTACCTGGCTGTTAGAGAAGACGTTGTGGCCATCAATTGATTTACGAAAATTGTTCAAATGATCTCAAATTTTCTACAGAATCAGGCTACAGATTCCGACCTCACGCTTAAATTCATCTGGAGAATTCGGCGTAGATCTGTTTTCGGTTTTGAATTGCAATCGCACGTCTCTTCGAATGTGAAAATGATCGTCCTAACGCTTATAAGAATAGTGAGAATAATAATCTAGTACGGAGCCGAACAGTTACTTTAAGGACCATATGACGTTGAAGGCACTTTATATATCCTTGATCAGAAGTGGTCTTGAATATTGTTCAATAATATGGAATCCTTTCTATGAATCTAACTCCTATCAGATTGAGAAAGTTCAAAAAATTTAAAAAAAATGCTTTACGTATGCTTCACTGGCCATACGGCCTCCCATCATATACCAGCAGTCACAAATTGTTTGGTCTTCAGGCTTTGCATGACAGAAGAACTTTTATCTCACTTAATAAACTTTAGCACGAATTGCTCTGATGTATCTACTTTGTTCATTCCATATTTTCCACTGCGTGATCTACGGCATAATGGATTATTTATCGAAATAACTCATAAAACCAATTATGCTATGAATGAACCTATAACTAGGAGTATACATCTAGCAAATCGATTCAGTAATATTATTAAATTTAATAACAGCTTATATAAGTTTAAGCTTGAATTGTTTTCTATTTTTACCTAATCTGTAACAAAGCATGTAGTTATCGACATGTAAGAATTAAATTAGAGTATGGTCAGCGCAAAGAATTTATCATACACCAAAGGTATGTCTCAATTGGTTTAATCCAATTTCAAGGGGTTGTTTAGGCAATACTCTCAAGGGGTTTCTGGCGCAATATATAGATTCTCCAACCTAATTGCCAACCTCACCTACCCATGGCGAATTCTGTTTCATTGACAGCCGAGGATCTGGCGACCCCAAAGTTCCTCATGGAACTAGGGGGTGGGGAGGACGGGATGGCCTAGAAAGTTAAATGTGGTCATTCATATAAATCGTTCCCGAGATGGTCGGACTAGTACATTAATAGTGCTTTGTTATCGGAACGTATCGTATCTATATGCGGCAAAGGACCATCAACATCGGCCCAAAGCCTTCGGCGAGTGGCTTTATCGTTAATACAACAACAACAACAACAAAGCATGTACTTTTAGACTGAATGAATTAAATAAGTAAATAAAATGCACGCACAAAGAAATGACATTCAGATTGATATTATCGACTGGTTGACTTAGCACATTTCTTTTGAACAGTTGACGAATTAGCACATTTACACATTATTGCAAACAGCACGTAAAAATTAAAAATTAAAATATTTTTTTCTTGTGATCGATGTATTTTGAATTTAGTTTTAAAAGTGCATTAAAATAAAATTTAAAAAAAAAATTGACTTAGCACATTTTCACAGTAAGCTAACGATATTCTGTAATTTTTCTCTTTGGAGGGATTGTAAGAGGCCACAAAATCAGTGGACAGGGCACGCCGCAGGGAGGGGTGCTATCACCTCTGCTGTGGACGCTGGTCATCAACCAACTGCTCAGGCAATTCGATGAGGACCCGTAGAACTTACGGCTTACGCAGATGGCGTTACAATTGTCATAAGTGGAAAGTGCCTTCCAACGATTAGTTCTTTGATGGATCGGGCGCTTCGGGATATTCATACCTGGGCATCTAATGTCGGGTTGAAAGACAATGCGGAGAAGACGGATATGGTCTTGTTTACAAAGAGGTACAAGGTCCCAAATTGGACCAGGCCTAAGTTAGGAGGGGTGACCTTACAGGAGAAACCTTTCACAAAATATCTAGGAATCATCCTAGACAGTAAGCTGTCATGGAAGCTCAACGTGGAGGAGAGGGTCAAGAAGGTCTCAACGGCACTCTATGCATGTAAAAGAATGCTGGGGTGTACGTGGGGCCTATCGCCCTCTCTTTCTCATTGGGTTTTTACAGCGATTGTAAGCCCTATTCTATACTATGGAGTTCTTGTTTGGTGGAAAGCCACACAAAAAACAACATACCTCAAAAAATTAGAGGGGGTATGCAGACTATCGATTCTTAGCATTACGGGAGCCCTGAAAGCAACCCGGCGGCTGCACTGTATGCCATTCTGCACATCCCACCTGTAGACTTGGTAGCAAAGAACAAAGCGTTAACGACCACAACCAGGCTCGGTGCTTCGGGGCAGCTTGAGCGCTGACCATATGGCCATAGTAGTATAGCGTCATCAATCACAAGACGAACAGACTACATGATTCCCTATCTGCGCTTCAAGGGAGATCTTAAGGCCACAATAGAGGTGGACGGTTGGCGCAAGGGTGCGCAAATGGCGGACGAGGTGATACATGTGTACACCGATGGTTCCAAAGTAGTAGAAGGAGTAGGGTCTGCGGTATACTGCGCTGATCCGGAAATAAGCAGATCCTATAGGCTGCCGGATTACTGAAGCGTTTTCCAAGCGGAAATATTATCCGTAACCAAAGCATTAGAAACCCTGGAAGAGAATAGCTTAAGCTGCAACCGTGTTAACTTTTATATTGACAGTCAAGCAGCAATTAAGGCAATAATCTCGCCTACCACAGCATCTAAATGCATGTTAAAGTGTAAGCAGTCCCTGGAGAGAATCGGGACAGGCAGAAGCATACATCTATATTGGGTCCCAGGGCATATGCGAATAGATGGGAATGAAAAGCGGATAAACTAGCTTAAAAGGGCACATCCCTTGAAGCTTGCTCCGTAGATGTCCCAATTAGATTCGGCGAGATTAAGGGAATGCCAGAGGTGCATATGATCGACCAAGCGGGAAAGGCGTAGGTTCAAGCGCGGGGCTGTAAAGTGTCAAAGATTATGTGTAGGTCTTACAACCTTAGACCAACACAGTTGCTTCTATCATTAAAAAGAGAGGACTGTAGACTCATGACGGGTATTCTGACTGGACACTACCTTCTGGCGTCACATGCCTTTAAATTAGGCTTGGTCAATGATAGCAGATGTAGGAAGTGCGGGTTGGAGGAGGAAACGATCGAGCACGTTCTGTGCTCGTGCCCTGCACTTGCCAGGCTAAGACTCCAGCTATTAGGAGTGATACAGCTGTCAGATCTAGAAGCAGCAAGTGGCTTAAGTCCTAGGAAGCTTCTAGTATTTACCAAGAGGGCGGAGTTATTTTATAACATAGATCCTGGTTTTTGATAGGGTTTTTCAGTTTGGTCGTTAAAACAAACTTCTGGTAACACTACGGACTCAATCAGTCTATGTGAGGTCCTCATGGATCGGCCAGTTCAACCTACCTACCTCTCTTTTGAGAGAAAGGAGAAAGATGAAGAAATTTCTTCGCGCTTCTGGTAAGTAATATATTGAACATGTGTTTATCTATTTTATGGTACGAAGTTTTAGATTCTAGTAAGCCAATTGAAAGTGACTGAAGGGGAATTCAATCTTATAAGTAATCCAAAGATTCGCAGATCTCTTGTCTGGAAGTATTTTAGTCAAGTGCAGGGCAATTCTGCGAAATGCAAATCGTACGGAAAAAAATGTAAAACAGTTGCAAATACAACCAATTTGTTAAATCACTTGAAGTGGTCACATCCAACGTTGATGGAAATATCTTCATCAACAGCTCTTATAGAATCCTTTTTTGAACCTAATAACAACAACATAACGAAGTCTCAGTCTGTAGATGAGCGAAAAAAACAACTGGATTGTGCTTTGATTAAAATGATTGCCACAGATATGCAACCCTTTAGGATTGTCGAAGATAACAGATTCAGATCTTTTACACAATGCTTGAATCCTCGGTACGTTTTGCCTTAACAAGTAACATTAAGAAACACACTTTTAACAAATACATAAAATCAATACTTTTTATGACATAGACAGCAGCAAACACGAAAACAGAATTGGCAATTTTTATGAAATTTCGTCAATTAAATTCCTTATTCCTTTTTATTTTCAATAAGCTAAGAAAATACTTCCATAAAGTTTTTAACTGAAACTACGCAAACCATGACACAAATTGCCGCATGTAGTCAACTGAAAGTTCCGTATACCTCATTGATTAAAAAGCTGTAAAAGGTATACTGAGAACATGTTACCTTACCTATGTAATAAATACTTCCTTTTTATATGACGCTGAACATAGATCGATTCTAATGCCGTAAACAAAGCGAGAACATTATAAAAAATTAAAAAAAGAGAACATTTTACATATTTTACCCTAGGTTGGTTTCCCTACATCTGAAATAAAAGATTCAAAAAAACGCAAAAAGTATGACATTTCGGTAAATACTATACTAATTATCTCACTCCGATGAAAGGATCAAGTGAAGACCCATGTGGCATTCCCTGATGCTTCCAATTTTGTCGGCAGGCAACGAAACGAGAAAGAAACTGTCCAACTTTCAGGAAAAATCGGGTAAAATGGTTAAGTACAATGTAAGCAAGTACATTGTTATTACAAAGAATAAGCAAAATTTTAATAAAATTTGTTTGGTTCGATTTAATCGATTAAATCGATTTTTTTTTTTTCTGGAATCGAATAGAAAAAATCGATTCTTTAAAAAATCGAATCGAATCCAGCTGTACAGAGTATATACCATATCGTCGGAAGCATGCTTAAATGTGAACTAAAGCTGACGTGGACTGGTGATAGAATCTTCTTTGATGTGACAACGCTCGCATTGCGCTGGTTTGTGATATGTAAAGGTATTTTCTCACGGTATAAGGGAATCCGGAATGTACGCGTAACGTACGTGTAGCGTAAGCGTAGCTGTTAGTGCGTGGTATTGGTATGCTGTAAGGGGGAATACAGAATTAGACGTAAGTGTAGTCAGTACATTCTAGTCTAATGTAGGGACAATGTAGCTGGAACAGAAACCAAACGGTGATTGGTTGGTTATCGACGGTTTGTGGACATATTTTACATTTCATTTCGACGAATGGTCCGTTCTTTATATGAAAGTTATAGATTATTTATCGAAGAGATATCGATATATCATCAAAGAGTTTATCGATTTTAACAATATGTCGGATACACCAACGGTTCTAGCCTTAACAGCAGAGTTGGAGAGGGAGCCTTTCCAAGAATCTAGATCTACAACTCTCCTTCAGACTACGCGATCACTGTAGTACTTTTAGGCAGAAATATCAATCCATCGGATACCTAATATCGGCAACGCAATCCGATATATTCTGGGTAGTAGACCAGAAGCCGACCTATCTTAATATATATATTTCTTCTATACGTGTGTTTGTGGCTGACCTCTTCCATTGACCGATTTTGATGAAATTTCGTATGTGTGTTTGAGGGGATTCGCGGATGTCCTAGACTTGCATTTGGTTTGTTTACTTTCTTAGCTTTCCTGTAAGTTAACCATTTTAAAATAATAATTTATGGGCCGATTTCCTCAAAATTTGATACAGAGCTACTTCCTTTTTTACCAATTTATTAGTTGCAAAAATTTCCTTTACGGAAAGTAGACTTGGGTCGTACCCATTGTAACGTATCGTATCTTTGCTGGTATATTCTTGAAATCTGGTAAAAAGATACAGGTGTAGCATGTATTCGATTATAGAATAGAAGCTCCATTTATGTGGAAATTGAGGTGTGAGATGTTTAGGAAATAGGAGTCGGAGAGGAAAGTAGGAGTGGCTGTTGGAGAAGGAGTGAGAGTTAGAATGGGAGTGGATGTAGGAATGGAACTGGGAATAAAAATAGGTTTGCAAGTGGGAAAGATATAAATGGAATAATAAGGCAAGAATACATGGAAGAATGGACGATAAATTAGACGAGAATGGGATGAATAGTGAAGACGGAAATTTTCAAACGTTAGCAAACTAATTGGACAAACTAATCGGGCAGAACAAGGTCTGCTAGGTATTCCAGTATCCAAATAAAATTGTATTCGAAAAATACCCAACTCTGTTTGCATTAAAAGCGAAAAGACACTTCACAAAGGGTTTGATTGCCTGACATAAAGTCTGAAGAATTTGATATCCGTAAGCACGGGTACCTACTAACATCTCCTTTAAAAAGAAACAGCCCATGCCAGTGATGTCTTCTTCTTTTCAATTCTAAGCAAAACTTGATTTTAAAAATTCAGCAAACTTTGGTCGAAATTGGCAGCTGTCATTTTTATACTCAGCTGAGCAGAGCTCACAGAGTATATTAACTTTGTTCGCATAACGGTAATCTGTAACGGCATAAACTAATCGAGATAGGTATATACTTCTATATATCAAAATGATCTGGTTTATTTAGTCATGTCCGTCCGTCCGTCCGTAAACACGATAACTTGAGTAAATTTTGAGGTATCTTGATAAACTTTGGTATGTAGGTTCCTCATCTCAGATCGCTATTAAAAATGACCGAAATCGGACAACAACCACGCCCACTTTTTCGATGTCGAAAATTTCGAAAAACCGAAAAAGTGCGATAATCCATTACCAAAGACGGATAAAGCAATGAAACTTGGTAGGTGCATTGACCTTATGACGCAAAATAGAAAGTTAGTAAAATTTTGGACAATGGGCGTGGCTCCGTCCACTTTTAAAAGAAGGTAATTTAAAAGTCTTGCAAGCTGTAATTTGGCAGTCGTTGAAGATATCATGATGAAATTTGGCACGCACGTTACCGCTATTACTCTATGTGTGCTGAATAAAAAAAAATTTTTTTAAGTCAAATTTTAACAAAAAATTTAATATCTTTACAGTATGTAAGTAAATTATGTCAGCATTCAACTCCAGTACTGATATGGTGCAACAAAATACAAAAATAAAAGAAAATTTCAAAACGGGCGTGGCTCCGCCCTTTTTCATTTAATTCGTCTAGAATACTTTTAATGCCATAAGTCGAACAAAAATTTACCAATCCTTGTGAAATTTGGTAGAGACACAGATTCTATGACGATAACTTTTTTCTGTGAAAATAGGCGAAATCGGTTGAAGCCATGCCCAGTTAATATACACAGTCGACTTTCTGTCCTTCCGCTCGGCCGTTAACACAATAACTTGAACAAAAATCGATATATATTTACTAAACTTAGTTCACGTAATTATCTGAGCTCACTTTATCTTGGTGTAAAAAATGGCCGAAATCCGACTATGACCACGCCCACTTTCCCGATATCGAAAATTACGAAAAAAGAAAAAAATTCCATAATTCTATACCAAATATGAAAAAAGAGATGAAAAATGGTAATTGGATTCGTTTGTTGACGCAAAATACAACTGCAGAAAAAACTTTGTAAAATGGGTGTGAAACCTACCATATTAGGTAGAAGAAAATGAAAAAGTTCTGCAGGGCGAAATCAAAAGCCCTTGGAATCTTGGCGGGAATACTGTTCGTGATATTACATATATGAATAAATTAGCAGTACCCGACAGATTACGTTCTGGGTCACCCTGGTCCACATTTTCATCGATATCTCGAAAACGCCTTCACATATACAACTAAGGGCAACTCCCTTTTAAAACCCTTATTAATACCTTTAATTTGATACCCATATCGTACAAACGCATTCTAGTCACCACTGGTCCACCTTTATGGCGATATCTCGAAAAGGCGTCCACCTATAGAACTAAGGATTACTACCTTCTAAAATACTAATTATCACCTTTGACATGAAACCCATGTCATACAAACACATTCCAGGGTTACCCTAGGTTCATTTTGCTAAATGGTGATTTTCCCTTATTTTGTCTCCAAAGCTCTCAGCTGAGTATGTAATGTTCGGTTACACCCGAACTTAGCCTTCCTTACTTGTTTTATTTAAATACCGGTGCTCATTTATTCGCAAGATAAAATTTAAAATGCTTCCATTAACAATAACGCTGTTTACCAAAAAAAAATTTAAAAAAAAATTTTAAAAAATACCTTTCTATCTTACAATAATATTATTGGCAATATTTGTTTATTCTTCTACAAAAATTCAGCTTTTGGACATAAGTAGACCTTTATTTCCTTTAGTTAGCAGGAAAAGCCAAGATTTTTTTTTATGAAAATCTTTCGATAATTCAGAATAACATTTCAAAATTAATCAAAACCAGCTTATAAAATATCCTCCCCTTTGATAAATCAATAGTAGCTACTCTACCTACTTGTGAATTTAAATGAGAATATTGATTTCCTGACACAGCAACACAAACATTTGAATTAAATGGAAATAAATGCAAATATAGGTGAATGAAAGAGAAAACCGTCGTCGTACCTTTTTTAAATTCAAAATATGCCTTAACAACGGAAACTTTATACTTACCAGTAATCTATAAATAGCGAACCTGAGTTGATTGAAAAAGTGAGAAAGTTTTTTTTTTTTTTGTGGGGACAAAGGTCGGCGTGCCTTATTTTGATTTTATTTATGAAATATTTGTGGTGATTACTTATGTGTGAAGACAAATGGAAAAATATATTCAATAAGCGTTCCCAAATGATGAAAAGGGTTTCTTACATTATTGCATAAATTTCGTTGCTCTAAACGAATTTTTGTTGTAATCGAATATATTATACCCAGTTGCATATTCTTTGAAATGCGAAACGCTAACTGAATTTTTGGGTAAAAAATTTGCGTAATATTTTTTTAAAATTATTAGTACAAGTTATGGCGGCCGCCGTGGTGTGATGGTAGCGTGCTCTCCGCCTACCACAAGGAAGATCCTGGGTACACGCCCGGGCAAAGTAACATCAAAATTTTAGAAACAAGTTTTTTTCAATTAGAAGAAATTTTTTCTAAGCGTAAGTTTTTCTGCAATGAAAAACTCTCAGTGAAAACTCTTCTGCTTTGCAGATACCATTCGGAGTCAGCATAAAAATAAGGAGGTCCCGTCCGGCCAATTTGTAGGAAAAATTGAAAGGAGCACGATGCAAATTGGAACAGAAGTTCGGCCTAAAACCTCTTCGGAGGTTATCGCGCCTTACATTTATTTTTTTATTTTTTGTTCCAAGTTATGTTATTTTTTCGAAGAAGGTTTCGGAAATAATCGACTAATGACGAAATATCCAGCCGCGAACATGAATTTTTTGTCAATCAAAGTTTTTTGCTCTTAACTGACAACCTTAAACAATTTCTCAAATTCTTATTTCAATATTTGAAGTTTCGTAGTTTATTTAAATTTTGAGACTATCATATATATATTTATCATTAAGAATACGACTGTTTAAACCATAAATACAAAAAAATTTCGAAATAACATAACCTCATGAAAAAGTTGAAAATATCCTAGCAAACAATAGGAGTCTTAAAAGAATCAAAAAAATTTCCAAAAGTTCAGCGTTTATGCTCTTTATAAGCTTGGTTTGAAGTTTGCTTTTTGCGATGGTCGTCTGATATGAGCATTATTTCATACATTGTGTGAGTCTCAATAACAGACCGATTAAACTTCTAAATAAGAGTCCGATCTCCAATCAGAGCCTTAAAAGTGAGTCTTATCAGATTCCTATTATGCGCATAAAAACAGCACATAATTTACTTCTTTAGTCACTCATTTCGTAGTAATTTGTATGAGTGAAATAAGGGATTATGATTGCTCCGTTCATTGGGAAGCCTTGTTGGAAAGTATGATATTCAGCGTCAGGACTAATCGAGGCCCCCCGTGTGGTTCGATACACCAACCGCAGTATACAGTGGAAGCAATTTGTTGATTAATTAATTAATTAAAGCAATTGTTGATTAATTAAGAAATGATTAAGCGAAGCGGGTGGGACCTAGAAACTTTATGATTGTGTTCAAATATAATTTTAATGAAATTGTTTCCAAAATAAAACATGAATTTTTCTTCGATCTAACTTATCTTTAAAAATAATTGAAAATCTTTCTTTGAAAAAATTAGGCAACAGTATTTCGCAAAAATCAACACACAAAATCAATATCTGCTGTGTGCTTTATTTCGATTTCTTCTAGTTTCTTGAATGTGTTCGAAAATTTGACATAATCCTAATCACTCTAATTATTTCAAGCAAATTTTTCAAATAAATTTTTTTTTTTAATTCTTTTCAATTATTCAGCCACGATTTGGGGTTTGTACTTCAAACATTTCTATTCGAAAAAGCTACAGGTTATTCGAAAATTAATTCTTTAATAAAATCTCCATGTATACGCAGTAGGGTGGGTCGATTTATTAACCGATATCGAAACATCAATTTTTCGATAGGATTTGGGCTCAGGAAAAAAAGTTCCACTACGCATACCGAAAAAAAATAATTTTCGAGCCTGCGAAATTTCATTTTCATTACACATTATTTGAAAAAAACTTTAAAACGTTTTCACGTCGAATTTTTAATAAATACATAAAAAATGATTTGGAGCCTTGAAATGAATGCATGTATGCTGAAAACCCCCTTAAAAATGGCGAAAGTGTCAATTTTTCGACTAAAACACTCCCAAAACCCAAAAATTATTTCACAGGCTCGAAAATTATTTTTTGGGAATGCGTAGTAAAACTTTTTTTCCTGAGCCCAAATCGTATCGAAAAATCGATGGCGCGATATCAGTTAACTTTCGTCCATACAAATCGATCCACCCTAATACACAGTTCTATATTTTGCCCTCAGAATGGTAGTACAACGGTTTTTTGCACAATCAATATCGGGAAGTAGAGCACTCTTATTAATCGAGTTATTTGCTAAAATTTGAGGAAAGGGGTTCCAGTACGACAAGTTTAATAATTGTGGCATTTTCCTTCTAGCAGGAGCATCACGGTTCGGGCAATTTGTTTCCGGTCTGTTTGAAATTTATTATTTCGGCTGCCTTTCGAATAGGTCAATCTTATATATAAAAACATATGCAAAATGAGTTGGTAACTTTTTAGCTCAAGATCGTTGATGGTTTTTAGTGGATTTCAGTTTCATATGTTAACCCAATTCTAAGACATAGACCAAAATGTCGACCAGGGTTCTGTTGTGTTTTTACAATATGGGTAACAATTGGATGTGAGTAAACGACGAATAGATAAAAAAAAGGGGTTTTACGAAAAGCCTTTGGTGGGAAATGAGAAAAAGGAATTAATAGATAGGAGTGAGAATTTGTGAGAAGGAGAGAATAAATTTGAAGGAGTGGAAATAAATTTGAAGTTGCATGAAGATAACAGAAAAAAAACGAAGCAAGAGAAGGGAGGGATATGAAGAAAAATAGAGGGTGGGAGAGGAAACAAAGTGGGGAGAGAAGAGAAAAATATCTAGAAAGTCAAAGGGAGAAGATACGGAGGAAAAAACAAGGACCAAAGGAGATAAAAGATAGAGATAGAAGACACAAACATTTTTTTTGTAGAACCCAAAAAATGCCTCCGTTTACTGGGAGAGTAGAAACATCGCAGGGAAGAATTTGGTCGGACAGGAGAGCAACACGATGATTAATCTATATCTCCGTAAGGACAGAGTCTGCTAGGTACTATAGTATTCAAATAATTTGAGTAATTTGCGTTATCTTTTGGATATACAAATCATGTATATTGTGGCAAATATTAGCATCACTATGCTGTTAGTAAATAATCACAACAACAAATACAGCAAGCAGTCACACCTATGTACAAGGCAACGAGTAATATTCCATACAAATAAACAGCGCTTGAAGCAGAGAGATTATTTCACATACATATGTGTATCCGACAGCTAAGAGCAGAAGTGGTTACTCACACATACGCACGCATGTGGCTAGAAGAAAAGCATATACTACAGATATATATGGGGTATTCCATCCCATTTCGACCAATTTTGAACCCGACTCCTTTAGAATTGGCTGAAAGTTTTTCTTCTTTTTCTAGCTAACGAAAGATGTTTTTCAGAATTTTTTCAAATTTTTTCATCCAACTCAAAAAAAGTTATGAATTTAAAAAAAAAACGGTGTTTTTTTCAAAATGCTATAACTTTTTCAAAAATTGACCGTTTGGGATCTTTTTTTTTTTAATTTGGTTTTAAAAGTACTTTTCGGAAAAAATACAAAAAAAATTTTTAAGTTTTTTTTTTCAATTAAATAAAAAAAAAATAATAATCGGCCCACTCCGGGATTAGTGGGGATGATTGCAGAATTGATTGAAGTTTTTTATGGAGAAAAAAATGGCAAAATTCGAAAAATCTCGAAAAACTGAAAAATTGCAAAAAAAACTTTAAAAATTTTTTTATATTTTTTCGAAAAGTACATTTAAAAATAAAAAAATAAAAGATCCCATACGGCCAATTTTTGAAAAAGTTATAGCATTTTGAAAAAAACACCGTTTTTTTTTTAATTCATAACTTTTTTTGAGTTGGATGAAAAAATTTTAAAAAATTCTGAAAACATCTTTCGTTAGCTAGAAAAAGAAGAAAAACCTTCAGCCAATTCTAAAGGAGTCGGGTTCAAAATTGGTCGAAATGGGATGGAATACCCCATATGTATATAGCTAATTAACCAAGCAGTAGATTCAACGGCTCTATAAGACATGTGCGTGAAACGTCTAGACCTAAGGAGAAATGGGCGAACGAGGTAACTGAAAGTATAAAAGCAACGCAAGCCGAGGAATCAGTACACTGAAAGAAATGGTGCTGGTAAAATCAACAAATCGGTTCTGTTGTTCTTGACTTAACGGAGATTCGGTGAAATTGATCGAATTATGGTTAATTCGACCGAAAATATTGGTTTAGTCATTTCAACAGAAGAGAAATTGTCGCTCTTATGTTAACAAAATTCTGTAAAATTGACAGATTCCTAATCAATCTTTCAACAGCGATCAGCACTCAATATATTTCAAAGAGAATTTTACGCTCCATGTGCTCTCTACTGAAAGAATTGAGAATCAGTTTTGTGACTACTATTTTCATTTCTATTTGTAAAGCGAAGTTCAAGACTATAAATTAAAAAAATTATAAAATATAAAATTTTGTGAAAGTGCTTTAATAAAACAAAATAATAAAGTGTATAATATTGAATGTGTGCCAGCATATTTGATGTACGCCCAATTGAAGTTCGGTTGGAAGTGCGTACATATGTATGTACATTAATTTAGCAAGCATGTGTAGTTATATATTCACATATTTGCGTATGTATGTATATGGCAACATAGGTACTTTCGTACAAACTTGTCGCAACAAAGTTCTTTGTTCATTTGACTACTAAAACGGTCAATTACGAATCAACGATTTGTGCGCAGTTGATGCAACATCTTGTTGCGATGGATAGAAATTTACAGAAATTTCAGTTGAATTGACCCGTATTTCGTTTGATTTTACCAGTCTTTTTCATTCAGTGTAATCATTTTTATTGAAACACGCTATTAGTGAAGTAAAATTGTACTACTTCTAAAGTAGTCTAAATAAATACCATTTTGCTTTACTCAATATTGAAGTTATTAATTCGACAGTTCACCGATTCGAACGTTACAGAAGCTGCATAATATCAGGAATTTTCCAAAAATTCGTTACAACATCTAGATATATTCTGTAAACTTTTCAAAAACTCTATGTCCCTCGCCCTACCATGACTTTAAATAAATGTATGCAATAAAAAAGTGTTCATACTAGTCACTTTATTTTTAAACTTTAATCCCAACACTTTGAGTGTTAAAATTATTTCCTTAATAGAATTCTGAAAATTCTATTTTCTTTCGAAATTGAACAATTTTTAACTACTTCTTCGGAAAATCAAAAATGTATTTATTAATAGCTCGCCTATCTTTGCATACTTATGTTTCTGCGTCAGTGATATAAAAAATTTCCACCAACAATTTAAAGTTCAACTTAAAAGACCAAATATATTCCGCTTCAACAAATTTTCTCTCCAAACTCATCTATAATTTTAACTTTAGTTTTTTTCACATAGCTTTTAGCTTTTGTATGTGTTCCAACAACAACAAAACATTTAACTTCTATTGAGACACGTTTTAATTAATTTGAAATTACCAAGCAAACAGACAATAAAATCCTTTTATAAATGTCACAAACGTGAGGAGCTGCAGCTGGGCGTCTGGCATCAGCACTAATTCGCCTATAAAGCTGC
This sequence comes from Eurosta solidaginis, assembly GCF_040869045.1. NCBI lineage: Eukaryota > Metazoa > Arthropoda > Insecta > Diptera > Tephritidae > Eurosta > Eurosta solidaginis. The sequence continues at coordinate 205,806,394 of NC_090321.1, forward strand.
TTTTCCTGTCTGACAATTCCACATTACGAAAAGAGCAAACGCAAATACACGCACATCGTAATTACAAATTCAAACACACATACATTCATTCGCCTGCATATAAATTTTAATACATACATGCATACGCACAATAAATAAACTTGAAATGGAACGTGTTCGATTGTGGAAATAATTGTTGAACACATTTATGTGCTCACCCGCTGGCTCATTGCCTAGAAAGCTGGAAATTTTGTGTGGACGCGCGTCACTTCCAAATAGGTAATAAACTGTTCAATGATAATGGTCGATAGCTCGTTGTCCAGCTGTGTATGTTGGAAATGAATCGAAAAGCTTAAATGGCACTTTAAGGCACATGCTATTACATTTAGCTTTTATTAGTTTTGTTCGATAGATGAGGCGCTGTAACCAAATTTTAATGTTTTTTATGCTTGAGTTGTATTTATTATTTGTGTGAGTCGAACTGTTGTAAGTAAAAAGGGAGAAAAGACGTTGAAGGGATTTACAAGGTACAATCGGAACAGCTGTCGCCTCGTCCGTCCTGATGATGTCAAGTTGTTTAAAATTTTTCCCAAATTATTAAATAAAAAAGGCTTAACCTCTTCAAAGCCAAAATCAAGCACGCATCATTACATTTTTGGCAGTTCGAACCTGAACAGATATGGGGTATATCAGGCGTAGGTCGCGCTAAATTTGAATTCAGCTAAGAAATTTTGTAAGTTTTTTTTGGGATCATTTCTAGGCAAAAAATTGTTTCATCCGAGATAAGATACTCAGGACTCTTTGGTTATATATTAGGCCTTATTTCGGGTCGAGATCGTATACCTCTGATGCTGTCTAAGGATTATTTGTGGAAATATTTTCAAATCACTTCAGATCCTTTCATTATTATATTCGGGATCATTTTGTGATTGTTTTCATGATTATTCATGAAGTATTTCGGAATCTTTATTTTATTGTTTTTTAAATCCTTTTAGAAACTGATATGGGATTATTTCTAAGCAAAAAAGTGTTTCTTCCAAAAAAAGATGCTCAGAGCCTATACTATATTAGGTTCCAATTCTAGAGCAGATCGTATAATTTTGAGGTATTATTTCTGGAAAAATATCGGTACTATTTCGTTGGCTTTTAGCCAATTTAATTCGAATTATCATTTGAGATTGTTATCAAAATCATTTTCAAATTATTTCGAGACCATGCTGATTCCGAAATCATTACGAAACCATCCCAAAACTGTCTTCAGGATCATTGAGGAACTAATTGGAAGTCATTTCGGGTCCATTTCAGGATCATTTAGAAACCATGATGAATCTCATCGTATAAACGAGATTTCTAAATTATTATTCGAGATCATTTCGGGAGCGTCTTAAGACCTTTTTGGTACCATTTCGGGATTATGTAGAGATTATTTCTGGATTTTTAGGAACTTTTGGGAAGCCCCAAGTCATATCGGGTACACTCCTGCATCATTTCGAAACCCTCAGAACAGATCATGCAACTAAAACAAGATTTCTATATAATCTTGTGAATCTTTTCGGGAATATTTCGAAATCTCTAGGAATTATCGAAATCGTTTTGGAATCATTTTCGATCTTTTCGGTACCGCTGACCGACTATGTTGAGACACCTTTGGGATCATTACAAGTTCGTATCTGGACTTCTTCCGAGCTATTTTGGAGTATCGTTTTCGGAGTAATTTCGAAACGAGTTTAGTATCATATCTAGATAGTTTGCAGGATAATTATTTTGTTCGGTATAATTTCGGGACCGTTTTTCACATTATTCTGGCATATTTTCATAAAAGTTGTGCGACCATTTTGGAATTGTGATATCAGAGATCTTTGGTGATTATTTTGGTAACTTTTTTGAAATATTTTCCAAACTTTTTTTTCATAATTTCAGAATTATTGAGATAATTTTGGATTTTTCTTAGAATATCAGCGGTCCTATCGGAATAGTTTTCGAAATCATTCCTGGTTTTTTATTATACTCAGTTGAGCAGAGCTCACAGAGTATATTAACTTTGATTGGATAACGGTTGGTTGTACAGGTATAAAGGAATCGAGATAGATATAGACTTCCATATATCAAAATCATCAGGATCGAAAAAAAATTTGATTTAGCCATGTCCGTCCGTCCGTCCGTCCGTTCGTTAACACGATAACTTGAGTAAATTTTGAGGTATCTTGATGAAATTTGGTATGTAGGTTCCTGAGCACTCGTCTGAGATCGCAATTTAAGAGCTCCATTCTTTATAACGAAATGAACGTTCGTTTCCCCGCAGATAAGAATCGCTAGTGTATTTGCAGTAACGATGGCAACATATAATTTGATACTTCGCCTTCCTGTTTGATATAAAGTTAGCAACGTGAAGGTCAAACGAAAATGATAGAGAATACCATTGGTAGACTATATCGTTTGGAGACGAATCGTTCGTCTGAGCTATCGTTCACAATACAGAATGAAGCCCTAAAATGAACAATATCGGACTATAACCACGCCCTCCTTTTCGATATCGAAAATTTCGAAAAACCAAAAAAATGCGATAATTCATTACCAAAGACGAATAAAGGGATGAATCTTGGTAGGTGTGTTGAACTTATTACGGAGAATAGAAAATTAGTAAAATTTTGGACAACGGGCGTGGCACCGCTCACTTTTAAAAGAAGGTAATTTAAAACTTTTGCAAACTGTAATTTGGCAGTCATTGAAGATATCATGATGAAATTTGGCAGGAACGTTACTCCTATGCTTAATAAAAATTAGCAAATCGGAGAACGACCACGCCCACTTTAAAAAAAAATTTTTTTTAAGTCGAATTTTAACAAAAAATTTAATATCTTTACAGTATATAAGTAAATTATGTCAACATTCAACTCCAGTAATGATATGGTGCAACAAAATGCAAAAATAAAAGAAAATTTTAAAATGGGCGTGGCTTCTCCCTTTTTCATTTTATTTGTCTAGAATACTTTTAATGCCATAAGTCGAACAAAAATTTACCAATCCTTGTGAAATTTGGTAGGGGCTTAGATTCTGTGACGATAACTTATTTCTGTGAAAAAGGGCGAAATCGGTTGAAGCCACGCCCAGTTTTTAAAGACAGTCGACCGTCTGTCCTTCCATTCGGCCGTTAACACGATAACTTGAGCAAAAATCGATATATCTTTACTAAACTCAGTTCACGTACTTACCTGAACTACCTTTGTATTGGTATAAAAAATTGTCGAAATCGGACTATGACCACGCCCACTTTTTCGATATCGAAAATTACGAAAAACGAAAAAAATGCCATAATTCTATGCCAAATACGAAAAAAGGGATGAAACATGGTAATTGGATTAGTTTATTGACGCAAAATATAACTTTAGAAAAAAAATTTGTAAAATGGGTGTGACACCTACCATATTAAGTAGAATGAAATGAAAAAGTTCTGCAGGGCGGAATAAAAAACCCTTAAAATCTTGGCAGGAATACTGTTCGTGGTAATTTATATATAAATAAATTAGCGGTATCCAACAGATGATGTTCTGGGTCACCCTGGTCCACATTTTGGTCGATATCTGGAAAACGCCTTCACATATACAACTACCACCACTCCCTTTTAAAAGCCTCATTAATACCTTTAACTTGATACCCATATCGTAAAAATACATTCTAGAGTCACCCCTGGTCCACCTTTATGGCGATATCACGAAACGAAACGAAATTAGTAGGCACCCCATTTGGGACAATTCTTACAATTTTCGCTTTCGCAAATTAATTTTAACTAATTTCCCATAAGAAAATTGGTCAGGATCGAAAACAAAAACTAAATTATATTTAAAAAATATTTGAAAAATTCGACGAATTTTCATAAAAAATTTTAATTTTTTTTCCGAATTTTTAGAATTTTTTAGAGTATTGAGATTTGTAGTCCATTCAATTTAGGTACAATAAAGTAATATTCTTAAGTCCTTTAAATTTTTTTGGATCTATGTCACTTATTCACATGAGTTACTGTATATGAAATAAGCAAATGTATGCGTATGAAGTAGAATTTTGGAAAAAAATAAAAAAAAGGAACATATGCCTAAAAAATGACGTAGTTGTAATAAATGACCGCATATGAAACGGAAAATCTCATAAAATAATTTTGTTCAGTTAGCTTGTTCTACACGAAACACTGTGCGGCGTCCACCTATGGAAATAAGGATCACTCCCTTTTAAAATACTCACTAACACCTTTCATTTGATACCCATATCGTACAAACAAATTCTAGAGTAAACCCTGATCCACCTTTATGGCGATATCCCTAAATGGCGTCCACCTATAGAACTATGGCCCACTTCTTCTTAAAATACTCTTTAATACCTTTCATTTGATACACATGTCATACAAACACATTCCAGGGTTACCCTCGGTTCATTTTCCTACATGGTTATTTTCCCTTATGTTGCCACCATAGCTCTCAACTGAGTATGTAATGTTCGGTTACACCCGAACTTAACCTTCCTTACTTGTTATCTATTTGGGATTGAGTTCAGGAAAGCGGCTCTTGAAGATTATTTTGATAAAGTTTTCGGAGCCAATTCGAAAACTTTTTTGGATAGTCGCGGAAGCGTGTAGGGGTTCATGTGTAAGTCGTCTCTAGAGTTTATGAAGTTCGACTAAATTTTCGGGAACATATCGCGACTCTTTGGGCCTCATTGATGTATTTTTTTCACAATAACTTTGGTATCATTTTTCTCATAGTTTCGAAGTGTTTTTCGTGATGGGTTCGGGATTTTTCTGGAAATTCTGCGGGATTATTTTGAAATGGCTTTTGAGATCGTTACGAGTTCATATCTGGCATTTTTGAAATTTCCTGGGAGCAGTTTCGGGGTTCGAATTTACTTCAAGACTATTTTGAGAAATGTTCTGTGCCGATCTGTAATTATGTTCGGCATTCAAAGACTCTTTATTTATAAATATTTATTTATTTATTTTCTATTATTATTAATTATTCCTATCATTATTATTATTATTTCTATTATTATTATTATTATTTCTATTATTATTATTATTATTATTATTCTCGAGAATGCCAAACTAGTTTTCGGATAATTTCGAGATATTTTTCGGTATGATTTTGAGACCTTTTCGGAATTTTTCCTTGAGCATTCCAAGATTGTTTTTGAGATCATTTCCACACTATTTTGGGATACTTCAAAGACCGTTTTCGAGTAAATTTAAGAATTGTTTTCGGTATCATTTTGAAGTAGATTCTAGACTATTGACAAGATAACCTTGAAACTATTTTGAAACCGTTTCGGTGTTGTATCTAGAATGATGTGGTGACGCTTTTGTTATCAACTCTCTACCGTTTGTAGAATCTTTTCGAAAGCATTTTGGGATCATTTCTATTTCGGACTCTGCGTGTTCATTTATAAGTCCTCTCATAGTCCATAATATTTGACCGAATTCCTTCTATTAATCTCATTAACGTGGAGTAATTTAGCAACAATTTTGTTATTGTACTTACGAAAGCTTTTTCGAACGTAAGAAAATATCCCAATAAAAACCGCTTACCCTTATACTTAATCTCTGATCTTACTTAAAATCAGCGTGTGTTCATCCTCGCGAGTTAACACGCAACAAAGTGAATGCGCAAATTAAGTTCTCGATATTCTCAATATTTTCGACTGTTTTAATCCGCTGCGTTCCCCCGAATCCCTCCTTTTGTCAAAGGTTTTTAAATTTCGCTTGTTTAAGCTTTATGTACCCACAAATTGTGTTGCCCCTCTCCACAGTCGCGTTACAGCCGCTTTTATGCTGCTAGCAGATTTATTATTATTTATTTATTGCCAAAAACACGTTACACAGCAAGTTTCTGGTCCTGACAATGCAACACTGCCACCACAACAAGCATGTAAGCACACACATACACACATGCGTATGACTTCTTTTATGCCTTGTTCACTCACAATCATTTCCAAAGTTGATTAAGCAACGAGTAAAATCTCTTCAGTTATTCTGTAATACTGTTTGGGGGTTATTATAGCTTCTTTAGCCCCATAATGGGTAAAATCATGCAGAGGCGTAGGCAGTATTTGATAAATTGTTGGGGTATTGGCACTGGGGTCTTATGTAGACGAAAATCATTTTTTTTGATTTTCACTAGTTTAGCAACTGAAAGGTCTATGGTTTTAAATTTAATAAAATTGTCCGTATATTAAAACTAGGCTTGGGGGCGTTCCGAGCCCCATCTCCAAAAGCAAATGTTATTACGACGTTGGAAAATATGTGCTGATATAAATGTGCATATAAAATTGCAGCCGCTTTTTCTGATAATCAAATTTTAGCGCGAAAGATTTTGTTTCGAACTCTGAGAACAAAGCTTCGGCTCTGTTTGAACTATCTGTTTCCTTACGGTTTTTTTTTTTTTGCAGACGTCATTCGTTTCTAGTTACGACCGAAAATTTGATGAAGATTCTTCCCGGAGCTAGTTCGGTGTCTTCTTGCATCAGTATTACGAGCCGCTGTGTTTTATCTATCTTTCGAAAAATCTGCCTAATTACGAAAACGGTTTAGGATATTACTAATTATTCAATCCAGGCAACATTCAGAGCCAAATTCGCGCTAAAGTTCTTAAAATCTGGCATATCCTGTTCTTTTGCTTTCGACTGTTGCCCCAGGTTCGTCTTCAAATTGTGAATCTAAGTTGGCCTCTCAAGCAGCGATATTTTTCTATTATTGCCGTTATTGTTGTTATATGGACTGAAACGCTCCACGAACGTGTTGAAGAGTCTTATCAATTTAGATTTTTTTTTCCGTACGAAGACACGGTACGCATAGAAATAGCTCCTCAGGGTATCTACCAGCCTTAGACTATATCGGGAACAATCTGATATGACCACATCGAACTTCTTGGTCATCCCACTGACATCTACCGCAAGGTGTTTGGGGAGGTCACGAGTAAATGAGGTGAATAATTAGGTACATTAAGCAGAGAAGCTATACAGCTATGTATTGGACTTAATAGTTTCAAATTGTCACTCTGCCACTATGAATCTTTAGTATATATTTTCTGTGGTATGTCTCTGTCGAAATACAGTAAAAGCTGTAAAACCTGTATGGGTCGTATGGGTAAGGCTCTAACTCTGGATCGGGTAAAGCCGGTGAATTTTTGTACCCGTTATTGTACTATTTTGCTTCCATTTTTAAAAATTCGACATGTAACTTTTTTAGAACCAATAACTTTTTTTGGACCGGTTAGTTTTCAAAAATCCACACCTTGTTATCGTTTTCTTTAGTGGAACTGGTTAGATTTTTGAATTGGGCACATATTGCGTTTCAAAATGAGTGACTGAAAATGACTTTCAAAAATGAGTTACGATCACGGATCGTAAAACGTGATACGGGCTGGTAAGTTTTTAGAAATTCGACAGTTAACTTTTGCTGGAGCCGGTCACTTTTGAGCAAACCCGTACCTTTTTTGAAATCGGTTATTTTGTTGGAACCTGGAAGTTTTTTAAAGTCGGTTAGTTTTTTAAATCCGATAACTCTTTTGCTACCGGTTGTTTTTCTAAGACCCATAGCTTTTGTGTAATTGTTTTATTTTTGGGAATTGGTTTCTCTACCAGCATCGGCTTATTTCTGGAACGGGTTTCGCAATGGAACCGGCTCAGTTTTTGGAACCGATTACTTTTTTGATATCTGTTAAATTTCTGAAAGCAGATACCATTTCAGAACCAGTGCCATTTCTTCATAGTAGTGACAACTGTTTTGCAATCGGCTTCTTTTTCATTTCAAAACCAGTTTTTTTAGAGCTGGTTACTATTTCTGAACCAGTTTCTTTTTCAGAACCGCATACTTTTTGAAATCGATTCCTGTTTCTTTTGTAGAACTGGTAATTTAATCGGAACCGGTTACTTATTTGTAGTAATTTTTTAAGAACTGATATTTTTTAATACTTCGATGTCCATAGAACTGGTAACTTTTTTTTTGGAAAACTCCGAATTTCGAAAACGGTTTTTTTTTGGAACTGCTAATATTTTTGAAAACTTCAACTTCTTTAAAACAGTAAATCTTTAGAACTGAAAATATTTTTGATAACTTGGACTTCTCTAATACCGAGAAATTTGTTTAAAAACTCCGACGTGCGGAACCGGTCTGTTTTATACCCAGCTGTACTTTTACACAGGGTATTATAACTTTGATTGGATAACAGTTGGTTGTACAGGCATAAAGGAATCGAGATAGATATATACTTCCATATATCAAAATCATCAGTATCAAAAACAAATTTGATTGAGCCATGTCCGTCCGTCCGTCCGTCCGTCTGTCCGTTAAGACGATAACTTGAGTAAATATAGAGATATCTTCAACAAATTTGGTACACGACCTTATCTGGACCCAGAATAGATTGGTATTGAAAACGAGCGAAATCAGATGATAACCACGCCCACTTTTTATATATATAACATTTTGGAAAACACAAAAAACATGATTATGCAGTAAATAATACACCCAGATTGTTGAAGTTTGACGAGTGGACTGATATTGAGACTGTTGCTAAAAATTTAAAATAGGCGTGGCACCGCCCACTTGTGATAAAATCAATTTTACAAATATTATTAATCATAAATCAAAAATCGTTAAGCCTATCGTAACAAAATTCGGCAGAAGGGTTGCTTTCACCATAAGGAATGCTTTGAAGAAAAATTAACGAGATCTGTTAAGGGCCATGCCCACTTTTTCATAAAAGATTTTTAAAAGGATCGCGGACGAATAAAATAAGCTATATCTTTGCAAAAACGAGCTTTATATCAATTGTGTTTCATTTCCCAAGTGGATTTATAACAATAAATATGAAACACTTCAAATTTAAAAAAATGGGCGTGCCACCGCCCCTTTTATGACTAAGCAATTTTCTATGTTTAGGGAGCCATAACTCGAAGAAAAATTTGTTCAGAATAGAACCAGATATATATGTATTATTTCGCAGCCTTGTAGCACTATTAAGCACACAAAACAAACAAGAACAGCATTTCAAATGTGCAGCTGGGTATGTAATGTTAGGTTTCACAAGAACTTAGACTACCTTACTTGTGTTTTTTATACCTTTCATAAAAATGAAATGGTATATTAATTTCGTCACGAAACCGAAAATTGAAATTCCTTAAAGGAAAATATATAGACCCACCATTAAGTAGGTTGAAGAGCTGAGTTGATTTAGCCATGTCCGTCTGTCCGTCTGTCTGTTTGTATGCAAACTAGTCCCTCAATTTTTGAGATATCGTGATAAAATTTGGTGAGCAGGTGTATTTGGGTGTCCGATTAGACATTTGTCGGAACCGACCGGATCGGACCACTATAGCATATATCCTCCATACAACCGATTTTTCAGAAAAAGAGGATTTTTGTAATATCTTACCCAATTTAACAGATTGAAGCTTCAAACTTCACCATATACTTTCGTATATTGAACATATTGTTGCCTGAAAAAATTTATGAGATCGGTCGTATATATAGTATATATCCCCCACAACCGATTGTTCAGATAAGGAACTTTTCGTAATTACTGCCCTATTTTAAGAGCTAGAGGCTTCAAATTTCAGCGAATGCTCACGTATATAGCATATATTGTTGTCTGAAAAAATCATAAAGATCGGTGGTATATATAGTATATATATGGTGGTATATATAGTATATATATATATATTTTCGCAAATTTTAGCCCCATTTTAACAGCTAGAAGCTTCAAATTTCACCGAATATTTACTTATATAGCATATATTGTTGTCTGAAAAAATCATAGAGATCGGTTGTATATATAGTATATATCTCATACAACCGATTGTTCAGATAAGAAACTTTTCGCAATTTCTACCCCATTTTAACAGCTATAAGCTTCAAATTTCACCGATTGCTTACGAATATAGCATATATTGTTGTCTGAAAAAATCATAGAGATCGGTTGTATATATAGTATATATCTCATACAACCGATTGTTCAGATAAGAAACTTTTCGCAATTTCTACCCCATTTTAACAGCTATAAGCTTCAAATTTCACTGATTGCTTACGTATATAGCATATATTGTTGTCTGAAAAAATCATAGAGATCGGTTCTATATATAGTATATATCTCATACAACCGATTGTTCAGATAAGAAACTTTTCGCAATTTCTACCCATTTTAACAGCTAGAAGCTTCAAATTTCACCAACTGCTTACGTGTATAGCATATATTGATGTCTGAAAAAATCATTGAGATCGGTGATATACATAGTATATATCTCATACAACCGATTGTTCAGATAAGAAACTTTGCGCAATTTGTGCCCCGTTTTAACAGTTAGAAGCTTCAAATTTCACAAAATGCTTTCGTATATAGCATATATTGTTGTCTGAAAAAATCATAGAGATCGGTGGTATATATATTATATACTTCATACAAACTGTCATATTGACCCCTTTTTTACGGCTAGAAGCTTCAAGATTCATCAAATTTCATCAAATAGTTACGTTTAAGTCATATATTTTTGAAATACGTGATTCGTAGCCATAGTTTTTACATGCAGACCACAAAAAACGTGAAGCTTTCCATCCTCACACAGATTACCTACCTATTTTTATACCTTTCATGAAAATGAAATGGTATATTAATTTCGTCACGAAACCGAAAATTGTAAGTCCTTAAAGGAAAATAGATAGACCCACCATTAAGTATACCGAAATAATCAGGTTGAAGAGCTGAGTTTTTTTAGCCATGTCCGTCTGTCCGTCTGTCCGTCTGTCTGTTTGTATGCAAACTAGTCCCTCAATTTTTGAGATATCGTGATAAAATTTGGTGAGCAGGTGTACTTGGGTGTCCGATTAGACATTTGTCGGAACCGACCGGATCGGACCACTATAGCATATATCCTCCATACAACCGATTTTTCAGAAAAAGAGGATTTTTGTAATATCTTACCCAATTTAACAGATTGAAGCTTCAAACTTCACCATATACTTTCGTATATTGAACATATTGTTGCCTGAAAAAATTTATGAGATCGGTCGTATATATAGTATATATCCCCCACAACCGATTGTTCAGATAAGGAACTTTTCGTAATTACTGCCCTATTTTAAGAGCTAGAGGCTTCAAATTTCAGCGAATGCTTACGTATATAGCATATATTGTTGTCTGAAAAAATCATAAAGATCGGTGGTATATATAGTATATATATGGTGGTATATATAGTATATATATATAGTATATATATATTCGCAAATTTTAGCCCCATTTTAACAGCTAGAAGCTTCAAATTTCACCGAATATTTACTTATATAGCATATATTGTTGTCTGAAAAAATCATAGAGATCGGTTATATATATAGTATATATCTCATACAACCGATTGTTCAGATAAGAAACTTTTCGCAATTTCTACCCCATTTTAACAGCTATAAGCTTCAAATTTCACCGATTGCTTACGTATATAGCATATATTGTTGTCTGAAAAAATCATAGAGATCGGTTGTATATATAGTATATATCTCATACAACCGATTGTTCAGATAAGAAACTTTTCGCAATTTCTACCCCATTTTAACAGCTATAAGCTTCAAATTTCACTGATTGCTTACGTATATAGCATATATTGTTGTCTGAAAAAATCATAGAGATCGGTTCTATATATAGTATATATCTCATACAACCGATTGTTCAGATAAGAAATTTTCGCAATTTCTACCCCATTTTAACAGCTAGAAGCTTCAAATTTCACCAACTGCTTACGTGTATAGCATATATTGATGTATGAAAAAATCATTGAGATCGGTAATATGCATAGTATATATCTCATACAACCGATTGTTCAGATAAGAAACTTTTCGCAATTTCTACCCCATTTTAACAGTTAGAAGCTTCAAATTTCACAAAATGCTTTCGTATATAGCATATATTGTTGTCTGAAAAAATCATAGAGATCGGTGGTATATATATTATATACTTCATATAAACTGTCATATTGACCCCTTTTTTACGGCTAGAAGCTTCAAGATTCATCAAATTTCATCAAATAGTTACGTTTACGTCATATATTTTTGAAATACGTGATTCGTAGCCATAGTTTTTACATGCAGACCACAAAAAACGTGAAGCTTTGCATCCTCACACAGATTACCTACCTATTTTTATACCTTTCATGAAAATTAAATGGTATATTAATTTCGTCACGAAACCGAAAATTGTAAGTCCTTAAAGGAAAATAGATAGACCCACCATTAAGTATACCGAAATAATCAGGTTGAAGAGCTGAGTTGTTTTAGCCATGTCCGTCTGTCCGTCTGTCTGTTTGTATGCAAACTAGTCCCTCAATTTTTGAGATATCTTGATAAAATTTGGTGAGCAGGTGTATTTGGGTGTCCGATTAGACATTTGTCGGAACCGACCGGATCGGACCACTATAGCATATATCCTCCATACAATCGATTTTTCAGAAAAAGAGGATTTTTGTAATATCTTACCCAATTTAACAGATTGAAGCTTCAAACTTCACCATATACTTTCGTATATTGAACATATTGTTGCCTGAAAAAATTTATGAGATCGGTCTTATATATAGTATATATCCCCCACAACCGATTGTTCAGATAAGGAACTTTTCGTAATTACCGCCCTATTTTAAGAACTAGAGGCTTCAAATTTCAGCGAATGCTTACGTATATAGCATATATTGTTGTCTGAAAAAATCATAAAGATCGGTGGTATATATAGTATATATATGGTGGTATATATAGTATATATATATAGTATATATATATATATTTTCGCAAATTTTAGCCCCATTTTAACAGCTAGAAGCTTCAAATTTCACCGAATATTTACTTATATAGCATATATTGTTGTCTGAAAAAATCATAGAGATCGGTTGTATATATAGTATATATCTCATACAACCGATTGTTCAGATAAGAAACTTTTCGCAATTTCTACCCCATTTTAACAGCTATAAGCTTCAAATTTCACCGATTGCTTACGAATATAGCATATATTGTTGTCTGAAAAAATCATAGAGATCGGTTGTATATATAGTATATATCTCATACAACCGATTGTTCAGATAAGAAACTTTTCGCAATTTCTACCCCATTTTAACAGCTATAAGCTTCAAATTTCACTGATTGCTTACGTATATAGCGTATATTGTTGTCTGAAAAAATCATAGAGATCGGTTCTATATATAGTATATATCTCATACAACCGATTGTTCAGATAAGAAACTTTTCGCAATTTCTACCCCATTTTAACAGCTAGAAGCTTCAAATTTCACCAACTGCTTACGTGTATAGCATATATTGATGTCTGAAAAAATCATTGAGATCGGTGATATACATAGTATATATCTCATACAACCGATTGTTCAGATAAGAAACTTTGCGCAATTTCTGCCCCGTTTTAACAGTTAGAAGCTTCAAATTTCACAAAATGCTTTCGTATATAGCATATATTGTTGTCTAAAAAAATCATAGAGATCGGTGGTATATATATTATATACTTCATATAAACTGTCATATTGACCCCTTTTTTACGGCTAGAAGCTTCAAGATTCATCAAATTTCATCAAATAGTTACGTTTACGTCATATATTTTTGAAATACGTGATTCGTAGCCATAGTTTTTACATGCAGACCACAAAAAACGTGAAGCTTTGCATCCTCACAAAGATTACCTACCTATTTTTTATTTTATATTTATCTTAAAATTCGTTTAGATATTTTCAAATTTCACCAAATGCTTACGTGTATAGCATATATTGTTGTCTGAGAAAATCATAGATACCGGTGGTATATATAGTATATATCCCATACAACCGATTGTTCAGATAAGAAACTTTGCGCAATTTCTGCCCCATTTTAACAGTTAGAAGCTTCAAATTTCACAAAATGCTTTCGTATATAGCATATATTGTTGTCTGAAAAAATCATAGAGATCGGTGGTATATATATTATATACTTCATATAAACTGTCATATTGACCCCTTTTTTACGGCTAGAAGCTTCAAGATTCATCAAATTTCATCAAATAGTTACGTTTACGTCATATATTTTTGAAATACGTGATTCGTAGCCATAGTTTTTACATGCAGACCACAAAAAACGTGAAGCTTTGCATCCTCACAAAGATTACCTACCTATTTTTTATTTTATATTTATCTTAAAATTCGTTTAGATATTTTCAAATTTCACCAAATGCTTACGTGTATAGCATATATTGTTGTCTGAGAAAATCATAGATACCGGTGGTATATATACTATATATCCCATACAACCGATTGTTCAGATAAGAAACTTTGCGCAATTTCTGCCCCATTTTAACAGTTAGAAGCTTCAAGTTTCGCAAAATGCTTACGTATATAGCATATATTGTTGTCTGAAAAAATCATAGAGATCGGTCGTATATATATTATATACTTCATATAAACTGTCATTTTGACCCCTTTTTTACGGCTAGAATCTTCAAAATTCATCAAATTTCATCAAATAGTTACGTTTTCGTCATATATTTTTGAAATACGTGATTCGTAGTCATAGTTTTTACACGCAGACCACAAAAAACCTGAAACTTTGCATCCTCACACAAAGTACCTACCCGTTTTTTATTTTATATTTATCTTAAAAATCGTTAAGGTATGTAGATCTGTTCACTATATATTTCTTATCTTATACATCCGATTATTCGGAGATTACGAACGGGATAAGATTATTGTTCAGCCCCATTCATGAAAGGTATGAAGTCTTCGGCACAGCCGAAGACAGTCCCGTTCTTACTTTTTTTTGAATTGATAATTTTTTTTAAGTCCTCGACTGTTTAATCAGTACTTGGTTATTTTTTTAATCTTTTAAATGAGAAATAAGTAATATTCTGGTTAATTTCCAGAATCACGTATCTTCTGATTTCTATTTATTTTTAAGGATTGAAAGTTTCGAGATGAAATTACTTAAAAAATGTATGTATGTGAGAAAACGAAAGAGAAGATTACCAATAAATGCAAACATATATATATACAGTTTCCTCGCAGTAAGTGCGTCAGAATGCCAGTAGTTTAATTTTCGGCAGAACATGCCCCAAACAAAATTCTCTTGGGTACACTCAGCGAAAGAAATGTGTTTGAAAAATGTGATGCCAACGCAAAACATAAACTATAAAACAAAAACAACAAATATTTTAACTGCTGATAAAATGTGAACATACCATAATACACACACACATAGACCCAACTCGCTGTTTATCACAACTAAGTGAGGCAAATGTCGTTAAGAATTTCTCATAGTTTATTTCATCTTTAACGTTTGATGGTGTGAGATGTGTGGTGGTGGGGGTGCCTGCGTGTATCCCTATTTTAATGCGTGATGATGATAAGTGGCAGCGTGAAGCGTTGGTATTTTGCCAACTCACCAAAGTAACTATGCGCTCTCTCTTACATACCTATGTACAACAACAACAACAGTAATTGCGCCGTCATTGCCAGCATCCGCAATTGAAGCCAAAAATCCGCCGTCAAATTGTCAGCTTCGTTAAGTCATTTATTCACGTACACAAGACACATCTATCTTTCATTTGTTGTCGAACAATAAAAATAAATCTTACAATCTTCCTGTTTATGCAACCATTTGCTATATATAACAAGTAAGGAAGGTTAAGTTCGGGTGTAACCGAACATTACATACTGAGTTGAGAGCTATGGTGACAACATAAGGGAAAATAACCATGTAGGAAAATGAACCGAGGGAAACCCTGGAATGTGTTTGTATGACATGTGTATCAAATGAAAGGCATTAACGAGTATTTTATGAGGAAATGGGCCATAGTTCTATAGGTGGACGCCATTTAGGGATATCGCCATAAAGGTGGATCAGGGTTGACTCTAGAATTTGTTTGTACGATATGGGTATCAAATTAAAGGTATTAATGAGGGTTTTAAAAGGGAGTGGTGGTAGTTGTATAGGTGGTCGCTTTTTCGAGATATCGCCATAAAGGTGGACCAGGGGTGACTCTAGAATGTGTTTGTACAATATGGGTATCAAACGAAAGGTGTTAATGAGTATTTTAAAAGAGAGTGGGCCTTAGTCCTATAGGTGGACGCCTTTTCGAGGTATCGCAATAAAGGTGGACCAGGGGTGACTCTAAACTTTGTTTGTACGATATGGGTATCAAATGAAAGGTATTAATGAGTATTTTTAAAAGGGCGTGGCCCTTAGTTCTATAGGTGGACGCCTTTTCGAGATATCGCCATAAAGGTGGACCATGGGTGACTATAGAAGGTGCTTGTACGATATTGGTATCAAATTAAAGGTATTAATGAGAGTTTTAAAAGGGAGTGGTGGTAGTTGTATATGTGAAGGCCTTTTACCAGATATCGACAAAAATGTGGACCAGGGTGACCCAGAACATCATCTGTTGGATACCGCTAATTTATTTATATATGTTATACCTGCAAAAATTTCAAGCGTTTTTTATTTCGCCCTGCAGAACTTTTTCATTTTCTTATACTTAATATGGTAGGTGTCACAACCATTTTACAAAGTTTTTTCCAAAGTTGTATTTCGCGTCAATAAACCAATGGAATTACCATGTTTCATCCCTTTTTTCGTATTTGGTATAGAATTATGGCATTTTTTTCATTTTTCGTAATTTTCGATATCGAAAATGTGGGCGTGGTCATAGTCGGATTTCGTTAATTATACTCAGTTGAGCAGAGCTCACAGAGTATATTAAGTTTGATTGGATAACGGTTGGTTGTACATATATAAAGGAATCGAGATAGATATAGACTTCCATATATCAAAATAATCAGGATCGAAAAAAAATTTGATTGAGCCATGTCCGTCCG
Source organism: Eurosta solidaginis (assembly GCF_040869045.1). Taxonomy (NCBI): domain Eukaryota; kingdom Metazoa; phylum Arthropoda; class Insecta; order Diptera; family Tephritidae; genus Eurosta; species Eurosta solidaginis. The sequence goes on from NC_090321.1 coordinate 205,823,239, forward strand.
TCCGTCCGTCCGTCCGTCCGTCCGTCCGTTAACACGATAACTTGAGTAAATTTTGAGGTATCTTGATGAAATTTGGTATGTAGGTTCCTGAGCACTCATCTCAGATCGCTACGTAAAATGAACGATATCGGACTATAACCACGCCCACTTTTTCGATATCGAAAATTTCGAAAAACCGAAAAAATGCGATAATTCATTGCCAAAGGCGGTTAAAGCGATGAAACTTGGTATATGGGTTGACGTTATGACGCAAAATAGAAAACTAGTAAGATTTTGGACAATGGGCGTGGCACCGCCCACTTTTACAAGAAGGTAATTTAAAAGTTTTGCAAGCTGTAATTTGGCAGTCGTTGAAGATATCATGATGGAATTTGGCAGGAACGTTACTACTATTACTATATATGCGCTAAATAAAAATTAGCAAAATTGGATGAAGAACACGCCCACTTTTAAAAAAAATTTTTTTTTTAATTCAAATTTTAACAAAAAAGTTAATATCTTTACTGTATATAAGTAAATTAAGTCAAAATTCAACTCCAGTAATGATATGATGCAACAAAATCCAAAAATGAAAGAAAATTTCAAAATGGGCGTGGCTCCGCCCATTTTCATTTAGTTTGTCTAGAATACTTTTAATGCCATAAGTCGAACAAAAATTTACCAATCCTTCTCAAATTTGGTAGGGACATAGATTCTATGACGATAACTGTTCTCTGTGAAAATGGGCGAAATCGGTGGAAGCCACGCCCAGTTTTTATACACAGTCCACCGTCTGTCCTTCCGCTCGGCCGTTAACACAATAACTTGAGCAAAAACCGATATATCTTTACTAAACTTAGCCCACCTACTTATCTGAACTCACTTTATCTTGGTATAAAAAGTGGCCGAAATCCGACCATAACCACGCCCACTTTATCGATATCGAAAATTACGAAAAATGAAAAAAATGCCATAATTCTATACCAACTACGAAAAAAGGGATGAAACATGGTAACTGGATTGGTTTATTGACGCAAAATATAACTTTGGAAAAAACTTTGTAAAATGGGTGTGACACCTACCATATTAAGTAGAAGAAAATGAAAAAGTTCTACAAGGCGAAATCAACAGCCCTTGGAATCTTTGCAGGAATACTGTTAGTGGTATTGCATATATAAATAAATTAGCAGTACCCGACAGATGATTTTCTGGATCACCTGGTTCACATTTTGGTCGATATCGCGAGAACGCCTTCACATATACATCTAAGGGCCACTCGGTTTTAAAACCCTCATTAATACTTTTAATTTGATATCCATATCGTACAAACACATTCTAGAATCACCCTGGCCCACCCTAATGGCGATATCTCGAAAAGGCGTCCACCTATAGACCTAATGCCCACTCCCTCTTAAAATGCTCAGTAACACCTTTCGTTTGATACCCATATCGTACAAACATTCTAGAGTCACCCCTGGCCCACCCTAATGGCGATATCTCGAAAAGGCGACCACCATATACCTAATGTCCACACCCTCTTAAAATGCTCAGTAACACCTTTCGTTTGATACCCATATCGTACAAACATTCTAGAGTCACCCCTGGCCAACCCTAATGGCGATATCTCGAAAAGGCGTCCACCTATAGACCTAATGCCCACTCCCTCTTAAAATGCTCAGTAACACCCTTCGTTTGATACCCATATCGTACAAACATTCTAGAGTCACCCCTGGCCCACCCTAATGGCGATATCTCGAAAAGGCGTCCACATATAGACCTAATGCCCACTCCCTCTTAAAATGCGCAGTAACACCTTTCGTTTGATACCCATATCCTACAAACATTGTAGAGTCACCCTTGGTCCACCTTTATGGCGATATCTCGAAAAGGCGTCCACCTATAGAACTAAGGATTACTCCCTTTTAAAATACTCATTACCACCTTTCATTTGATACCCATATCGTACAAACACATTCTAGAGTCACCCTGGCCCACCCTAATGGCGATATCTCGAAAAGGCGTCCACCTATAGACCTAATGCCCACTCCCTCTTAAAATGCTCAGTAACACCTTTCGTTTGATACCCATATCGTACAAACATTCTAGAGTCACCCCTGGCCCACCCTAATGGCGATATCTCGAAAAGGCGTCCACCTATAGACCTAATGCCCACTCCCTCTTAAAATGCTCAGTAACACCTTTCGTTTGATATCCATATCGTACAAACATTCTAGAGTCACCCTTGGTCCACCTTTATGGCGATATCTCGAAAAGGCGTCCACCTATAGAACTAAGGATTACTCCCTTTTAAAATACTCATTACCACCTTTCATTTGATACCCATATCGTACAAAAACATTCTAGAGTCACCCCTTTCCCACCCTAATGGCGATATCTCGAAAAGGCGTCCACCTATAGACCTAATGCCCACTCCCTCTTAAAATGCTCAGTAACACCTTTCCTTTGATACCCATATCGTACAAACATTCTAGAGTCACCCCTGGCTCACCCTAATGGCGATATCTCGAAAAGGCGTCCACCTATAGACCTAATGCCCACTCCATCTTAAAATGATCAGTAACACCTTCGTTTGATACCCATATCGTACAAACACATTCTAGAGTCACCCCTGGCCCACCCTAATGACGATACCTCGAAAAGGCGTCCACCTATAGACCTCATGCCCACTTCCTCTTAAAATGCTCAGTAGCACCTTTCGTTTGATACCCATATCGTACAAACATTCTAGAGTCACCATTGGTCCACCTTTATGGCGATATCTCGAAAAGGCGTCCACCTATAGAACTAAGGATTACTCCCTTTTAAAATACTCATTAACATCTTTCATTTGATACCCATATCATACAAACACATTCTAGAGTCACCCCTGGCCCACCCTAATGGCGACATTTCGAAAAGGCGTGGACCTATAGACCTAATGCCCACTCCCTCTTAAAATGCTCAGTAACACCTTTCATTTGATTCCCATATCGTACAACTGGAGACACCCCTGGTCCACCTTTATGGCGATATCTCGAAACGGCGTCCACCTATGGAACTAAGGATCACTGCTTTTCAAAATATTCATTAACAGCTTTCATTTGATACCCATATCGTTCAAACATATTCTAGAGTCACCCCTGGTCCACCTTTATGGTGATTTCTCGAAAAGGCGTTCACCTATAGAACTAAAGCCCATTCCCTTTTAAAATACTCATTATCACCTTTCATTTGATACCCATATCGTACAAACACATTCTAGAGGCAGCCCTGGTCCACCTTTATGGCGATATCCCTAAATGGCGTCCATCCATAGAACTATGGCCTACTCTCTCTTAAAATACTCTTTAATACCTTCCATTTGATACACATGTCATACAACCACATTCCAGGGTTACCCTAGGTTCATTTTCCTACATGGTGATTTTCCTTATTTTGTCTCCATAGCTCTCAACTGAGTATGTAATGTTCGGTTACACCCGAACTTAGCCTTCCTTACTTGTTTTTTATACCAAGATAAAGTGCGTTCAGATAAGTACGTGAACTAAGCTCAGTAAAGACATGTCGATTTTTGGTGTAGTTATCGTGTTAACGGCCATGCGGAAGGACAGACGGACGACCGTGTATAAAAACTGGGCGTGGCTTCAACCGATTTCGCCCATTTTCACAGAAAACAGTTAACGTCATAAAATCTATGCCCCTATCAAATTTCAAAAGGATTGGTAAATTTTTGTTCGACTTATGGCATTAAAGGTATCCTAAACAAATTAAATGAAAAAGGGCGGAGCCACGCCCATTTTGAAATTTTCTGTTATTTTTGTATTTTGTTGCACCATTACCGGAGTTGAATGTTGACATAATTTATATATATAGTGTAAAGATATTAAATTTTTTGTTAAAATTTTACTTTAAACAAAATTTTTTTTTAAAAGTGGGCGTGGTCCGATTTTGCTAATTTTTATTAAACGTACATATAGTAATAGGAGTAACGTTCCTGCCAAATTTCATCATGTTATCTTCAACGACTGCCAAATTACAGCTTGCAAAACTTTTAAATTACCTTCGTTTAAAAGTGGGCGGTGCCACGCCCATTGTCCAAAATTTCACTAATTTTCAATTCTGCATCATGAGTTTAACTCACCTACCAAATTTCATCGCTTTATCTGTCTTTGGTAATGAATTATTCCACTTTTTCGGTTTTTCGAAATTTTCGATATCGAAAAAGTGGGCGTGGTTATAGTGCGATATCGTTCATTTTAAATAGCGATCTGTGATGAGTGCACAGGAACCTACATACCAAATTTCATCAAGATACCTCAAAATTTACTCAAGTTATCGTGTTAACGGACGGACGGACGAACTGACGGACATGGCTCAATCAAATTTTTTTTCGATCCTGATGATTTTGATATATGGAAGTCTATATCTATCTCGATTCCTTTATACCTGTACAACCAACCGTTATGCAATCAAACTTAATATACTCTGTGAGCTCTGCTCAACTGAGTATAAAAATAATAGTGTGATATATACGTACATATATCTGTATGTCCTGCACGCTTACCAATTTCTACATATTTGTTATTCAAAGTGTCACATTAAAATGGAATTTGCGGTGGAATGCCTATGTAGGAGATGTGGCAATTACTTACGTTCCGGAAAACTCATTGATTTTACTTCAGTTCTCAATTGTATGGGAATGGAACTTTCAATAGATCGTCATGTTTGAATTTTATAACTTCATGACGAGATGATGGGGCGTGGGATTTTTATTCAACCCTGACTAAGTGTGTCGTCAGTCCTTAAATTATGAATAAGTCTTATAATTAACAAGTAAGGAAGGCTAAGTTCGGGTGTAACCGAACATTACATACTCAGCTGAGAGCTTTGGAGGCAAAATAAGGGAAAAGCACCATTTAGCAAAATGAACCTAGGGTAACCGTGGAATGTGTTTGTATGACATGGATTTCAAATGGAAGGTATTAAAAGTATTTTAAAAGGGAGTGGGTTCTATAGGTGGACGCTATTTCGAGATATCGTCATAAAGGTGGACCAGAGGTCACTCTAGAATGTGCTTGTACGATATTGGTATCAAATGAAAGGTGTTAATGAGTATTTTAAAAGGGAGTGGGTCTTAGTTCTATAGGTAGACGCCTTTTCGATATATCGCCATAAAGGTGGACCAGGGGTGACTCTAGAATGTGTTTGTAAGATATTAGAATCAAATGAAAAGTGTTAATGGGTATTTTAAAAGGGAGTGGGCCTTAGTTCTATAGGTGGACGCCTTTTCGAGATATCGCCATAAAGGTGGACCAGGGGTGAATAGAATGCGTTTGTACGATATGGGTATCAAATTAAAGTTATTAATGAGGGCTTTAAAAAGGAGTGGCCTTTAGTTGTATATGTGAAGGCATTTTCGAGATATCGATGAAAATGTGGACCAGGGTGACCCAGAACATCACCTGTCGGGTACCGCTAATTTATTTATATATGCAATACCACTAACAGTATTCCTGCCAAGATTCCAAGGGCTGTTGATTTCGCCTTATAGAACTTTTTCATTTTCTTCTACTTAATATGGTAGGTGTCACACCCATTTTACAAATTTTTTTCTAAAGTTATATTTTGCATCAATAAACCAATCCAATTACCATGTTTCATCCCTTTTTTTGGTATTTGGTATAGAATTATGGCATTTTTTTCATTTTTCGTAATTTTCGATATCGGAAAAGTGGGCGTGGTCATAGTCGGAGTTCGGACTTTTGTGCCAAGATAAAGTGAGCTCAGATAAGTACGTGAACTAAGTTTAGTAAAGAAATATCGATTTTTGCTCAATTTATCGTGTTAACGGCCGAGCGGAAGGATAGAAATTCGACTGTGTATGGGCGGAGCTACACCCATTTTGAAATTTTCTTTTATTTTTGTATTTTGTTGCACTACATCATTACTGGAGTTGAATGTTGACATAATTTACTTATATAATGTAAAGATATTAAATTTTTTGTTAAAATTTCACTTAAAAAAAATTTTTTTAAAGTGGGCGTGTTCGTCATCCGAGTTTGCTAATTTTTATTAAGCATACATATAGTAATAGGAGTAACGTACCTGCCAAATTCATCATGATATCTTTAACGACTGCCAAATTACAGCTTGCAAAACTTTTAAATTACCTTCTTTTAAAAGTGGGCGGTGCCACGCCAATTGCCCAAAGTTTTACTATTTTTTTTTTTTTTTGTGTCATAAGGTCAACGCATCTACAAAGTTTCATCGCCTTATCCGTCTTTGGCAATGAGTTATCGCACTTTTTCGACTTTTGAAATTTTCGATATCGAAAAAGTGGGCGTGGTGGTAGTCCGATTTCGTTCATTTTAAATAGCGATCTGAAATGAGCGCGCATGAACCTACATACCAAATTTCATCAAGATACCTCAAAATTTACTCTAGTTATCTTGTTTACGGACGGACGGATGGCTAAATGAATTTCTTTTTTCGCCCATATCATTTTGATATGTAGAAGTCTTCGGATTTCCATTATGCGAACAAAGTTAGTATACTCTGTGAGCTCTGCTCAGCTGAGTATAAAAATGGATGGATGCTCACCTGATCTTAACTAAATGTTCACAGTAGGTTGAAGAGGTTACCAGATATTCTTTTAAAGAAGGGAACAGTGCAACGCACTCTATTATAAATCATTAAGATTTGCCATATCTGAAAAGTTGACCTCTTTTTGTGCTCCCATTTGGGTCAGTTATCCCGAGTTATGGATAGCTGGCGTGATATGGTACGAAACGGCCAAAATCACTTCGGCGATTAAGCTCCAATTAATAATGATGATTCGTGTTTGATATAGAGGCTCCATATATCAGAAAAAAATAGTGAAGTGAGAGGGAGAAGCGAAAATGGTAGTATGAGTGATACTAGAAGTGGAGGTGGGAAGGGATATCCAATAAATGGTAAGTATAAAGATTTCATATAAGAGGTAGTTTTTGTTCAAGTGGTAGCGCGAGTGGTATTTAGAGTATAAGTGGGAGTAGAGGTGGGTTTGGGAGTATGAGAAAGAAGAAAATTAGGAACCATTTCGAGCTTAAGGAAATAAGGAACGGGCAAAAGTAAGAGAGAGAAATTAAAGAAAAAGGACGAAAAGATAGATATTGTTTATTGGATAATATAGTGAGTGATAAGGAAAAAAGAGACTCCCTTTTCAAATAAGTTCAACCAATTTTCGGGTAGGAATAAAGTGCGAACGTCAAGCTGTGAAGTTGTGTTTTGATTTCTACTGTGCCTTATTTTGTCTTAAATAAATAAATTTGTTTGTTTAAATAATTATTGTGCTAAAAATAAGTGTAAACACGTTGTGTACTGCATTCGCAATTTAAAGTTCTTCTTTTCTTTACTAAAATAAATTGTATCTTAAAAATAATTGATAAAGTGTGTATATCCATACATACATACATATTTGCCGAGTCACTTTGCATATTTGTTGTTGCATTTGATTGGCATTTACATATTTTCAGTTTTCAATTGTTATTTGCTCGTGCACATTTACTTCATTTTCTTTTCACTGCCACAGCTGTTTGCATTGTGTGTTGTTAAGCGTCAGTTAATAGCGATCTTAAACTGCACATACAGTGATCTTCAAACTGCTCAAACAGTGATTTTCTTACTGTGATCTCCAAACTATTTTCACTGCCTCCGTCTGTTTAATCAATTTTACTTTAACTTATAATGTCTTGCAATTTTGTTAACTGCCAATTGAAAGGTGATACCGAGCGTTTCGTGTCGTGCTGGCTTTGTGATGAGCTTGCTCATATGAAGTGCGCTAGTTTGACAGCAAGGGTGTGTGATGCGATCAACGATAACAAGGGTGTGCGTTGGTCGTGCTTGAAATGCAGATCCACCGAAGTGGATCTTTTTAAGCTTTTCAAACATACCCGAAACGCATTCTCCGAAATCGGTAAGGAACTTTCTACATTAGGGGATAAATTCAAGTATTATGAAAACTTGTTTAAAACTTTCAAATGTATTACCGATTCAGCTGCTAATGCTAACAGCGACAGTCGTGACAGCAAACGAAAACGAACTGATGTCTCGGCTGGCGTATTGACCCTAGACCCCGTTCAAAACATCCAGAACCCAATCGTTCCTACACCTAGCACGATAGAATTAATAAACTTAGCATCTCCAAGTCCTCTTACAGTAGAGCCTTCAACATCAAAGGCACCTCCAACAAAACTAGCAGCTAGAAAAAATATTGAACCTGCAAACCGTTCTCAGGCGACTGAGCCTGGAACTAGGAAGTTGGTTGTAGTCCCTCCTAAAAAATCGATATTCGTGTCAAGATTCGACAGGGATACTACTGAGGAGGATCTGAAATCGTATATCTTCTCAAAAAGGAAAACCCATGACGTAACAATTCGGAAATTTAATTTTAGTTATGAAAGAAACGTATCTTCCTTTAGATTAGATGTACCTATTGACCATTTTGACACTATCTTGAGTAACGATTTTTGGCCCTCTGGGGCACTTGTGCGGGAATTTGAATATAGGCGGAATAAGAGTGTTCCAAACTTGGCAAAGATCCCTGTTAATAACACTGAGTCAAAAAACTGAACGAAAAATCTGCTTTAGATATACTTCACCAAAATGTTAGAGGCTTAAACACCAAGTTAACAGAACTGTTTTTAAAATCATTTAACTCAAGCTACGATATAATTGCTTTAACCGAAACCTGGCTGAAACCTCATGTTTTTAACTCAGAGATCCTCTGTAATGACTACCAGATATATCGAAATGACCGCCTGAACAGGGTTGGAGGTGGGGTTCTGCTTGCTGTACACTCTTCAATACCATCTGAAGAGATTTGCGTAACCGCCACCGATACAACTGAGTTCTTGTGCATACGCACACAACTAGCAAATATCCACATTTATTTGGCCATCTGTTATATCCCGCCATCTTCTGAACTGTCCGTTTATATGAATCACATTTCCTTGCTAAGAACTGTTAATTCGATGCTAAAGCCTTCCGATTCCATTATTGTCTTGGGTGACTTCAATATGCCACACATATCATGGTGCATCTCTGACTTTAATATCGTACCAGTTTCGTCAAAGTCTTCCAACAATGAATTTCTAGACGGAATGTCTGAGCTGTGCCTTCAACAAATCAACATCCAATCGAATAAATTCGGAAGAGTGTTGGATTTAGCCTTTGTGGATGATGAATCTAAATATTCCATTAGTCGATGCGAACCCATTATTGAACCTGAAGATGCTTACCACCCTTCCCTCAAAATAGTTTACGAAGTTGTAAATTATGCTTGTAACAGCGGAAATAAACGATACGACTCCAGTTATCGCTTCGACTTTGCGAAGGCCAATTTTAAAAAATTAAATCGTGATCTATCTCGAATAGTGTGGCCAACATTTAATGCTGATGTGGAGCAAAGCGTTTCTCACTTTTACAATACCATTTACTGTCTTTTTGAAAAATACGTACCTAAGCGGATTTGTGTACATTCCGATACAAGCCAAGTATGGTTCACTAAAGAGCTGAAAATTTTAAAGAATAAAAAGTCTCGATCTTTCAAGTTGTTCAAAAAGACGGGTTTACATAACCATTACTTACAGTACTCGATTCTACGCTGCAAGTATTTTCAATTGAACAAAAAGTGTTACAAAGCTTATCTTTGTAAAATGAAAAGAAATATAACTTGCAACCCGAAGGCATTTTACGGATTCGTAAACTCTAAACGCAGGGTGAAAGGGTTTCCATCATCCATGAAATTCCAAGATAATATTTCCAGCGATGATCAAGAGATCGCCGACTTCTTTGCGGAATTTTTCAAATCAAATTACTCTATTGAGACCAACGTTCCACCTAATGAATACCCATACCATATTGATTCATGTTATTCAATCAGAGCTCCATTTATATCTTCAGAAGATGTATTATCTTATTTAAAAACTTTAAAAGTATCATATTCATACGGGCCCGACAGGATCCCGACACACTTTCTTAAAAAATGTGCCGCAAACATCTATCAGCCGCTAACAGATTTATTTAATTTATCTTTAATTTATGGCGTTTTCCCAACAATATGGAAGGAATCTTTTCTTATTCCGCTTCATAAAAATGGAAGCAGGTCTTCAATAGAAAACTACCGGGGCATAGCAAAGTTATCCGCTATCCCAAAGTTATTTGAGGCTATTGTTACCCACCACCTAACATTCCCTATTTCCCCCATAATTGCAAGCTCGCAGCATGGGTTCTGTAAGGGCAAATCACCTATCACCAATTTACTAGAATTTACCACCCACGTTTCTAATGGATTTAGAAAAGGCCTTCACACTGATGTAATTTACACCGATTTCAGTAAAGCTTTCGACAAAGTATCACACCCATTACTTATTCATAAGCTCAGTCAACTCGGTTTTCAACCCCGTCTTATATGTTGGATTTCTTCGTATCTTGGTTATCGTACGCAAAAAGTAATCTTTAAAAATACACTTTCTGGGGTCATCAATGTTTCTCCTGGTGTTCCTCAGGGCAGCCATCTTGGTCCGATTCTGTTCTTGTTGTTCATAAACGATATATCTGGTACAATTAAATACTCAAAAATCTTGATGTACGCAGACGATGTAAAACTTTTCAAATCATGTGCCTCGGTTGAGGAACATTCCTTGCTTCAAATGGATTTAAATCACTTGGTTACCTGGTGCAATGTAAATTATATGCCGCTCAATCTCAAAAAATGTAAATTCATGTGTTTTTCTCGGAGAGTTTCGCCACCAGCTTCATATACAATTAACAACTATAGTCTAGAAACTGTAAATAATTTTATTGACTTGGGAGTCATGATGGATTCCAAACTTAGTTTCAATCTTCATATTAATGCTACAGTGAATAAAGGCAAAGGTGTTTTTGCATTTGTTAAACGGTGGTCAAAAGAATTTAACGACCCTTACATAACTAAAGCACTTTTTACAACATTAGTTAGGCCAATATTAGAATACGGCTCGATAATTTGGAATCCGCGTTATCAAGTCCATGCAGACAGTCTCGAATCAATACAAAAACAATTTTTACTATTTGCCTTAAGAAATTTCCAATGGGACTCTTTAACTAATCTTCCACCTTATACTAATCGATTAAAGCTTATCAATCTTCCAACTCTTGCTAGTCGAAGGGAAATGCTTGGTGTGATATTTATGACAAAACTTTTAAATGGATCAATTTCGAGCCCATTCCTTCTGAATGAAGTGAACTTTTGCGTTCCCTCTCGGACATCGAGACACTTCAAACCTCTTCTGCTGAAACAATGTAGAACGAATTTCGAACAAAATGAACCTTTTCGGCGTTTATGCCAAGATTATAACTCTCACTCAAACACATTTGATAGCTCGGACTCCCTTTTTTCTATAAAAAAGATTGTTCTCACCTCTCTAAATTAATGTATAATACGTTTGCTTCTGTTCTCTTTAAGTATTACGCTTGGCTGATGAAATTTCTTCTGTAGCTGAGCAGTCTCAGATCGTGACGCTTGACAAACCGCTGCCCATCAAAGACTCGGCAAAATAAAAAAAAAAAAAAAAAAAAAAAAAGTTATTATATATATATATAAATCGATCGCGTGCACAGGATTAGCCTGGTTTCATTGGGCCACTTGAGGGCAGCGCGCTGCCACAACGTCCATTAAAAAAAAAAAAAAAAAAAAAAAAAAAAACGTCTGTCGGGTACGCTAGTAAATAAATAAAAAAAATGAAAATAAATCAAGTCGGCTGGAAGTCTGGCAACTAGATATCGAATACGTAAATTCTATGAAAACCCCTCTTTCGATTATAATCCATTTTTGTGGGCGAAGTAGTTCATGCTGTCGTCTTATGAAAGTCAATAAGAGGTACTTTCCTAGCAACAGCACAACAGCCATAAGTTCTCCATAGAAGGTGGTAGGTCCAACTTGTTTAAGCGACTTAAACTATGAACATTTTTCGTTCGTTTGTTTCAGTAGCCATTGAGTGTGCTTGTAATTCTCAACTGGTTAGTGAAATATTCTAAAGACATAGTTTGAGTTTTTTAATTAAAAGCGAAGTTCTTCGGATGGTGTGCTAATACATCAGAGCCCAGTGCTCGCCTCCATATCACACTTTGAAGGGGTTCTTCAAATAGAAGATGAGGTGGCTCATTAGAGCGAAACCTCAGAGTGCCCAACGCTCGCCCCAAATTAAATAAATAGAGGTTTTTCTTGTAGAAAATGGGGTGCCAATACCTCAGAGCCGTCCCGTGCTCGCCTCCATATCACATTTTAAAGGGTTCTTCAAATAGAGGATGAGGTGGCTCAGTAGAGCGAAGCCTCAGAGCCCCCAGTGCTCGCCCCCAAATTAAATAAATAAAAGGTGTACTGATGCTATGCATCCTCCCATGACTTAAACACACCAATAACACTAAAACTACCCAACTTAATAAATGGAATACATTAAATCAAAAACCCCATAAACTCAATACAGTCCATTAATAATAATAATTTATAAATTAAAAAAAAAAAGGAATGCTTGGTGGGAGTTGAACCCGCAACCCCGGGCGTTTGGTCGGGTACGTCAGCCACTGTGCCACGACTCATACGCTTACAAGCACATAAAATTACTCAATTATAACTCTTATTAAACTGCTCGCCCTCAATTGCCCAAAGCTTAGACACAACTGAATACCATGATCTCCGAACCAGCCTGTTTCATATTTCCCAAAATATCGTCCAACTTCATAATAACCCACGGTGTTATATGGACAGTTTCCAGTGTTTTATTAACAAAAAAGTGATAAATCCGGATGTGTTCGAAAGGAACCCTCTGACCCTTCTTCTTCATCATTATTCAAAATTAGACTCTCTTTGACAGGGAGGTAGTCACACTACCAACATAAGAGAGGACAGAAGGGATATGTATGATTTAACCCGAGCGAATAGGCATTGAATTGGTTGCTATGCGTCTTATTCCGTATGTACCTCCTCCACCCAATTTTCAAACACAAATACGTATGTACACATATTAAAATCAATGCAACTACTTAAAACTTTGGGGACGTGCATTAATCGGTACAACAGCAACAAATTTGATCTGGAGATATTGAAACGTGATTTCAGTAGGTTCGCTGTGAGTACGGCAGTATTCATACTGGAGCTTTGTCTGGAGCTACGAGCCTACTCTACAGCAAGGGAAAAAGTACCTTTTGCATGTAAAAGAGGGAGCGATGAACGGAAATTTACTGCTCTTTAAAAAGGGAGAATTTAGCAAAAGCCGATTTTGAGAGCTGAAAGCTTCAAGAAAAACAGAGATATGAATCAGTTAGAGTAGGTCGATCAGATGATTCCGACTTACTTGGATAAGCCAAGGGCAGCTCGCGCCGTGAATTCAGTTCCCAATGAAGGCATGACAAAGGGACAAAGCTCTGCCAGACTGTGGCTCTCATTAATCCCAGCAGTCCCTATATTATCCTGTTCAAAGTAAGCAGAGTGGGACCATGGTTACGATGGTAGCGTCGACTAAAGAAAAAAAAAACGATAGACGATATACTTCCGGGAATATTTTTGTTCAGCCTCTGTGGATAAATGTTAAAATTATTTTGTTTTTTCCCCGGTGCCTTGAACCTAGAAGTTTTGTTGTGGCAGATGAGCACACTACCGTCACATAGCGGCGGCCGCCATCCGTTTACCCTGTCAGCCATTGCAACAATGTTTGTGTAAAGGTTAAATATCAACTGTTGTGCTCCTTCCGTATAACCCATACTTTCGCTCCTGCGATTATGTTCGTAATACGCATTCCACCGCCTATACGATGCTGTTGGTGGCTCTGCTTCTCAACTTGTGCCACTTGCTATCATACCACATATCAGCCACAGTTGTTATCGCACCGATGCTCTCCGTTATCATACCGCAGATCAGTAGGTACGCTGCTTACTATGGTCCTTGACTACCTACAGTTGTGTGGAGATTCCTACGATCATTTTCCAAACTATTGCCGACCACTGTTAGTTCCACTTTAGGAATAAATCCGTATGCCCGCCGCCTTCAATTACTCCCATAAGTCAGGCTACCTCAGTCTCTCAATAACCCGCTCACTTGATACGCAAAGTTTCTACCTTATACATCAACCGGGTGTGTGTGTGTGTATGTGTGTGTGTGTGTGTATTTATTGTGTGTACTAATATACTAATCCTAAATTTTCTCTGAGAATTTGTGAAAATATGTAAGACAAAGTTTTGACGACTGACTTTAAAATGTTAAGCCAACTGCTCTTTTAAAAGCAGCCCAGTACGTCTTTCCACATTTTCCATGTAAAGAGGCGACTTACGGATGTAAAATTTTCGAAACCAAATCACCACACCAGAACTACGATAAATGTATATACATACATATACACCACAATGAAGTCTACGTGCATATGTATATATGAGACGGTGTACTAGTCTACCTGTGAAGCGTTACTTATTATGAGACGTCACTTGCTAATACCCAAAAGACTTAGCACGCAAAATTTAGAAAATCTGACACTATCGCGTTTTAGGCGGCTGTTATATAGGACAGAGATGTGAATTGCCTCGAAATCCCCAAGCGCTTATAAGCTTATGATTCAGGCATGTATGTATAAGTAAAAGCTAAATCACAAAGCACTTTTAATAGCACAAGGGTTAAAGCAGTTGCCGTTATATACGCACACTTACACACACTTTACTATTATTGACATACTTACACATAAAGTAAAAGGATATCGTTCTCAAACGGAAAAAAATATTATCAACTATCATGTCTGTGCTAGTAGACTTCAACCCGAGTGGAACCTCAATGAAAACGCGCAAATATGTAGGTCACGATAACGCAATGGGCCTTTAGGTGAAAGTCCATTTAAATTCCACAAACACATCAACAAAAAAAAAAAAAACTAAGAATTATGAAACCATACGCCGTCATTCACATGGCGGTATGAGTGGAGTGTGAACAGCTGTGCTGACATAAAATTCCATAAAATCGCACATGTTTACGTAGCTCACTTCCTGCTGCGTCACAGGCGACCACAGTTACAGCTTGCCTCCGCTGCTCAACTCATACTCACAAGGAGTTATTGCGAAATTTTAATAGTCGTATGTATTTTTATACCCAGTTGTACTTGTACACATGGTATTATAACTTTGATTGGATAACGGTTGGTTGCACAGGCATAAAGGAATCGAGATAGATATAGACTTCCATATATCAAAATCATCAGTGTCGAAAAAATTTTATTGAGCCATGTCCGTCCGTCCATCCGTCCATCCGTTAACACGATAACTTGAGTAAATAGTGAGATATCTTCACTACACGAGCTTATCTGGACCCAGAATAGATTGGTATTGGAAATGAGCGAAATCGGATGTACCCACGCCCACTTTTTATATATATAACATTTTGGAATATTGAAATTTAACGTGTGGGCTGATATTGGGACTCTTGAAAAAAATATAAAAACATTTTTAAAATGGGCGTGGCACCGCCCACTTGTGATAAAATCAATTTTACAAATATTGTAACGAATTGTGGAAAATGCAGCTTGTTTGAAACCTTCTGCTGACGTTCGAATCGCTAAACTGTTGAATAATTCCAATATTCAGTAATGCAAAATGGTCTTTATTAGACTACTTTAAGAGTACTTCACAATGACACTTATACTTCACAACTAATTGCTTGTTTAAGTCAAATTGATTACTGGCTCCTCAGCTTGCGCTGCTTTTAAACTCTACGTTGCTTCATTCGCATATTTCTGCTAAAGTGAAGACGTGTCGCCTTTTAGAACTGCTGTATTTCCTGCTTGGTAATTGAGCCACATATATGCGTGTGTATGTGTGAGTAACAACTTCGCCTGATGACTACTTCTGTGCGTGAGTTATCTCTTCGTTGCCTTTTATATATGTGTGTAAATTATGATTGGTGTGTTCATGTATATACGATTGGCTGCTTCATGTTTTTTTATTTTTGCGTGATTTTTTATTTAGTATCAGCTTAGTGATGCTAATATTCGTCACAATATTATTAATCATAAATCAAAAATCGTTAAACCTATCGTAACAAAATAGGATAAGAGAGGTTGCCTTTACTATAAGGAATGCTTTGAAAAAAAGCCTTATATCAATGGTATTTCATTTCCCAAGAGGATTTTTAACAATAAATAGGAAAAACTTCAAACTTTAAAAATGGGCGTGGCACAACCCCATTTATGACTAAGCAATTTTCTGTGTTTCGGGAGCCATAACTCGAAGAAAAGTTAGTTCAGAATAGAACAATATATATGTGTATTACTGCGCAGCCTTGTAGCACTATCAAGCACACAAAACAAATAACAACAGCATTTCAAGTGTAAAGCTGGGTATGTAATGTTCGGTTTCACTCGAACTTAAACTTCCTTACTTGTTTCATCTTTTTTTGCACAACAAAAAGTGGTGGGTGGATGGTGGGTTTGTGGTTGGTTGCGCTGTTGTTCTGGTTGCTCGGTCGGTTGGTTATGGTTTGTGAATTTGTGTCGCGAAAGAGTTGCTTTTATTGAACATAAACCACAAGTCTCTGTCACCTACATTAAACGTTACATACAAATGTGTATACATAATATATTTCCTTTATGGCTTACCCAAATAGTTTCGACACATTTAAAGATTATACACACACACCATTTGAAATATATATGGGGCATTTCATGTTAAAACAATTACTGGATGCCATCGTATCGGCTGATTTTTAATAAATGTTTAAATAAATTTTGCTGTCACTTCCTTCCGTTCCCGAATCGCAGGCTTAAGCTGGCTAAAGGCAGTGCAAGACAAGGCAACGCAAAGAGAGGAAAGGAAAGAAACAGATAAAGGAAAGAGAGGGGATGAAGTGATGAGAAGTCCACACCGAAGCCGTAAGCGAGCTCGGACGGCGTGTTGTCAATTTATCATCGAAATGCTAACGGTTTCCTAACGACGAGTTATCAGTTTGTTATTGGTAAGTTACCGATGAGATATATGCGGTTATCGATTTGTCATCGAAGTGCTATAAACTTATCATCGATAAAAAGGTTATAGTCCAACATTTTTAATCGACGCTTTAGTATCTTGCAAGCTTTTTGTTATCGGAACGTTTTCGATTATTTATGGAAAATGTGATAAATATGTTTTCGAAAAGTTATCGAAGTGTTACAAATTTAAACGCCGTTTCATTGATTTGTTTTCAAAAACTTATTGATTTGCTTCCGAAAAGTTATCGATTATTTAGAAGAAAAATTTAGACTTTCTATCAAAAAATTATAGGTTTGTAATCAAAAGAATTTCGTTTTAGTTATCTGCGCTTCATCGATTTATTCAAAAGTCGTAGATTTTTTATCGAAAGGTTATCTCTTTTTTATCTTAGTGTCACCAGTCCGTTAACGATGTTCTAAAGATTTGTTATGGATGACTCATCGGCTCATTATGATGCAGATAACGAAAAAGCTTCAATTTAAAATCGACGATCTATCTCCAACTCATCAATTACAAGCCGATAAGATAGCAATAAGAAGCCGATGACTTAGAGATAAGAAGCCGACAACAAACTGATGACTAGACAGCCATATCAGGATGCAATCATGGATACTGAAAAATAGGATAATACAACCTAATATGCCCAAAAGCGATCTTCCTCCAGCCCTTGTAAAATTCTTTCACCGCTTCTGTAAGTTGTTGAACTGAAATAAAATTGAAACTTGATTAAAATGGATTGAAGATAATTAGAGTATAAGAGAGGCCGCTTCGGAGGCTGCATGCCTGGTCAACCAAAACCAAGCTGAAAGTAACCCAAACCAAAATGGAACAGCTGCTTTTTACTAAAAAACTCAAGAAATATTAGTTTCGTCTACCCACTACCCTCCACCTCTAGGATTGGCAGCATGGTCGTCTATGCGTCGATATAAATAGTGAGCTCATCTAGCAAATGAGCAAGTAGGCTGGAAGAGTATCCTTAGCTCACTTCTTATAAAATAACCCAAATACACCAATGGTAGACATGTCATATAAGGCGAATATAATCGACAAAGCCAAAGTTTCGAGAGGTCAAAAAGATATTTACGGATGCAGTTGAGCTAGTAGGCTGGAAGAGTATGGTCACCTGCCTAGGATAAAAAACTTTAAGCAACTTTTGGACAGCTAAAATAAATACTAAGAACATACCTAACTAATGCGTGAATCGTAAATTTTAACTATAACTTTTGGACTTTCACTTAAATGAAACTGTCACTTGTGTGGCGGTAAAACTACGCGCTATTGAAACCCGAGACATCGTTTTCACAAGGATTATGGGGTGAGGCAAATAGAGATGGTGTTGGCAGAGATTAGTAAATCTCGATTTTCGATGATGGTGCCTAATTAGACTGCGGCGTGAGTGCTGGATTTTAATATGAGGTCACTTTTTTATTACGCTTTCCTTACTCGGTGTATATCTTTCTAACGGAAGTACTAGTTATATGGCGGTGTAGTAGACTTCCCATGTCATTTACACAGAGAGCCAAGCAGCGCTTGTTGTGATAAATTCTTGCCATAAAAGTTGGCATCAATACAATTTCAAGCACTTGGCACTTGAACTCAAAAACAAACATTAACAGAACAAATATACAAATACTTTCAGCCGTTAAACGTTTTGACATGGAATGACCCATATAAATTAATGTTAATCTGTGCATGTTTGTATTCTGCAATTTTTTGGGTCATTTATGTGTTCCTTTTATTATAGCCAAACAAAATTAAAGCCATAAACAAACCACCTAAACGACACATAATTTACGAAAAAATTTCCTAAAACACTTAAACTTACAACAACAACAACACGACCAAAGCACAATAAGAACATATACAAACACACTTCACAACATTTAGCAGCCATGTAATTTCTTATTAGATTAGTTTAAGAACATAATTTTATGTTGCGTATACGCCATGTTGTACCCATACGTATGTATGTATGTACATTAAGGTGGGTCGATTTGTATGGACGAAAGTTTACCGATATTCGATAGGGCTCAGGAAAAAAAGTTCCATTACGCATACCCAAAAAAATAATTTTCGAGCCTGCTAAATTTCATTCTTTGACTTTTTTTCGACTTTTTTTTCATGACCTACTAAAAAAATTTTCATATGTACATATACCCTGTCCGACCCAAAAATGTCCGCTAAAAACGTTGTCGATAACAGTTTTTAGCGAATATTCTTGGGTCGGACAAGGTATATATGAAAATTTTACAATCAAATGAAAAAATTGTTAGTAAGTCATGAAAAAAACCTTAAAAATCAAAGTCGAAGAAAAGTCAAAAAAATGAAATTTCGCAGGCTCGAAAATTATTTTTTCCGGTATGCGTGGTGGCCCAAATCCTATCGAAAAATCGATGGCGCGATATCGATTAACTTTCGTCTATACAAATCGGGCCAGATTAATGTACATATTAAATGCGACCGCCATAAATATGTATGTATGTAAATATAAATGTTGCTGTGAGTGAATATGAATGGCTTACTGACCTTTAATTTAAGAAGTGTCACTTTGCACCGTCTTAGATTGGGAGCGAGTTGCTATTAGACAAATTTAACCTAACACGTAATATATATATGGTGAATCTGGTGAGAGGTTGTGTGTGCGGAAATATGTTAGCAATTTCTATACAAAAACCATTTGCAAATAATGTTCTAAATTTCGCGCATATGTTTGTACGCATATAAATCTCCTTTAACCCAAATTAAAATTTGCCATTTTTGTAGAGAGCTTTTTGCGTCTTTTATATGAAGTAAAATTTATTAAAATAAGTATGTGTGTAATAGAGCAGCTGTCAAACCTGAGCTACCCGTCCAAAAAGATGAGTTTAAAATTTTTATTGGTGGATTAACTTGTGTGCCCGTATGAGTTTTCGAAAACTGTTTTTACAAAGTGTCCAAGTCAAATTCATAGATCAATTTTACAGCTGAAGGCCCAAACAAATTCGACTTTTGTTATGTGTTAACACACATTGAAAATTTTCCTGTCACCCAAAATGAAAGGAAAAGAAAAAGCGAGATTTTGTTTTTTATGGTAATGAGAATGAAAAACATAATATTTTTAACTTTAATAGAAAATTATTATTATATTAATATCCCTGAAATTCCATAAATGTTAAGATCTAATTTTCTAATACTTTCTGTGCTGCTTTGACGCTGCCGTTGCGTTGCCTACGGATTGAGAACATAGCAGCTTAAGCGTGTGTGTTCAAAGCCAGCTGTTGACGCAACGTAAGCAGCCAAACGACGCAAAGGTCGAATGTGATTGAGCCTTAAAAGTCTGATAGTTCGAGGTTAACCATAATACAACTACATTTGTGGCAAAGCTAAGTACAAAGATTAATCAAAAAAATGTATTTACTGGTTGTAAAATATTTAACCAGGTCGAAAAAAGTTACCGGTACAAAAATGTCATCGGTTCGAACGTAGCTACCAAAAAAATAAACGGTTCAAAAAAGGTGCCCGTTTCAAATGAATAACCGGTTCAAACATAAGTAGCCTATTGCAAAGAGTATCTGGTTGGAAACCAGTTAACGATTCGAAAAAATAGCTATAAAGTTACCAGTTCCAAACATAAGTAGCCTGTCGCCAAGAAAATCCCCTTTAAAAAACTTAACGGTCACAAGAACTGTAACCGGTTTAAAAAAAAATAGCTAAGAAATAACCGGTTCCAAAAAATATACAGTTCAAACATAAGTAGCCTGTCGCAAAGAAATCAGCCAAGAAAAAGGTTAACGGTTCCAAGAAATGTAACGTTCTTCCATAAAAATAACCAAAAAGGAACCGGTTCCAAATAATATAACCGGTTCGGGAATATATAATCGATTCTAAAAATGGGGTGTATAACTTAATCCCGACACGACCAAATCCCGACAAAGAAATCCCGACGAAAATCCCGACAACATGTAAATTGGGGACTTTAACATTTTTGATATATTTTGTCAGTATTTTTGAATAAGCTGGATTCAGTTTTCACTCAGTGATAAAACGATGCCATAAAAAATACACATCTTCGGTATTATTCTATTATTTTGGGCACCCCTTTTGCGTAGGCTACCTTCGGCCGCAACTCATAAAAATAATCCTTAGCCGATCCAATCCGGCTGCGCCATGCACAGTAATTCTGCGTAGAACACCTTTCTGCATAGGCAGCCTTCGGCCACGCTTATAAAAAGTAACCCTGGGCTACGCCATGCCAAGTCCGGGTGTGTGGTATAACCGTGGCTACCGCCACTTCTACGTAGTACACCCTTCTGCGTAATAACGGAATTTTAGTAAATTTATCTGGGTTATGTGCTGTCGGGATTTTGAGTTGTCGGGATATTGTGTTGTCAAGATTTCGTTATGTCGGGATTTTGTTATGGCTGGATTGTGTCTTGTCGGGATTTTGAAAGTAGGGATTATGAGGGCACCCCTAAAAATTTAGCCGGTGCAAGAAAAGTAACTGGTTCCCGAAATAAAAGTCAGTTCCAAAAAATTTCTGGGTTCCAAAACATGTAGCCGGCTCAAAAAAACTAACCGGGTCCAGAAAATGTAGTCGGTTCGAGAACGTAAACTGCTAAAAATAAAGTAACTACTCCCAAAAGTTAGCTGGTTCATAAAATTTTAAAGATTCTAAAAAGGTTATCGGTTCACAAAAAAAACCGAAAAGAAATCTGCTAAAAGAAATTTACATTTTCACAAAATAATCGGTCTCAAAAAAATTACGATTGCGAGAAGGTTACCAATTCTAAAAAAGGTAACTGGCTCCCAAAAAGAAGCTGGCTTAATAAAAGTAGCAGTAACAGGAAAGTAAACGGTTTCAGTAAATTTCAAGCGTAGGCACATGTAGAGCCTCCTATCACTGATACTCAAGCATAGTCGCGTTTAAAGGAATGAGTTCAAGAAGAAATTTTTTAAATGCATATAAATAAGAGACGACCACTGTTGTATGCTCCCCTCAAGACAATCGATGGGAACACTCTCATTGTAATAAACTGAACTGGTTTCATAGATTAAATTTAAAAAAATAAGAGTTTTTAGGCGGGGATTACCCCTATTGCTTTAAATGTATGAAAACATTTATTTGAAGCAATTTTTAATTTATAATTTATTTAATAATTTGGGAAAAATTTAAACAACATGACATCAGGACGGACAAGGCGACAGCTGTTTCGATTATACCTTGTAAATCTTTTCAAAGCCTTTTCTCGCGGGAGTGGGATTCGAACACCCACTCCTTTTTCCCAAATTATTAAAAAAAATATGCTGAAAAATTATACAGTGCTATCAACAGCTCCCCCTCCTAGAGTCCTTAGCATGAGGATAGATATTCATTGTTGTAGTCGAAGTGGTACATACTTCTATAGCACAAACTTTGATAGTATTTTGGGTGCAAGGCAAATATGTCTATCATGCTTACTGACTTTAGTTCATATGGGAATGCAAGTACTTGAATAAAGATTAAGTAGAAAATATGTCGTAAGAGGCATGAGCCCGCACTCATGAGCAGTAGTCACAATATACTCGCATATAAATACCTGCGAAGGGAAGTATTCCCCACATCATACGCAAAGGGTTGGCTATACTTAGGTGGTATCGCAGATGTCCAGACTGGCTCTTATATTTAGTCTCAGCAGTGTCGATCTCCAGGATATGTGTTCATGAGCTTTCGGCTGCTATGGTGCGATCACAGCGTGTCCGCTCACCACACCGAAGGTCCTGGGTTTCATTTCCGGGCAAAGCAACCTCGAATATTTAGAAAACAATAGGAAAACAAATTTTCTAAGCGGGTTTGACCCTAGTCAATGTCTTAGCAGACATTCAGAGTGTATTTCTGCCATTAGAAGCTCGTCAGTTAAAATCCACCTGCATTGCAGATGCAGTTCATAGTCAACATAAAATATGTAGGCCCCGTTCCGCCATTTGATTGGATAAAATGAAAAAGGAGCACGAGACAAAAAGGAACCTTAATCTCTTCGGAGGTAAATCGGGACAAGTATTTTTTTTTTTAACTTGCCAACCGCCAGTCCTGCCATCTACATTCTGATAATTTTCTGCATACTAAAATTCAATTAGTGTACTGAAAAAATTATGAAAAGCCAACATTTGTATGCAAATACATGCCTACATATTTATATAATAAAATATATTTGAATGACTTAAATATAAATTGTCAAAGCAGATAACTTTATTCATGTGCATTTACAAAAATATATCAACTAAATTAGATATTTGATTTATGTCATAATAAAATGGAAAAGTCGAAAGTAGAGTGAAAAAAGAATGAAAAAATATACAATAAAATGGAAACAAAAAATTACTTTTTATACAAAAAATATACAAACTCAAAAACGCAATTTATAAAAAACTTGTGTACGTCACGCAATACAACAATAACATAACATCAGCCAATGACAGCCGGAACAGTCAAAGCAGATATCCAGGCATGACAAGCTGGGTATCAACATTTCAATGTGAAAGAATAAAAACCAGCTAACAAATAAAATAACAAGACAAAGAATGTCAAAATTGCTGAGGTAACAATAAATGTACATAACAGTAATAAATTATGTATGTATGTATATATAATGTTACCGGGTGGAAAAATTTGTGTTTTATTGTCGTTCTTTAATAAAAATAAAAATAAAAATAAACAAGTAAGGATGGGACTGTCTTCGGCTGTGCCGAAAAATTCATACCTTCATGAATGGGGCTGAACAATAATCTTATCCCATTTGTACTATCCAAATAATCAGCTGTATAAGATAAAAAATATATATAGTGAATTATATATACCTAAGCGATTTTTAAGATAAATAAAAAATATAAAAAATTAGATACTTTGTGCGAGGTAGCAAAGTTTCACGTTATTTGTAGTCTTCATGAAATAGCTTTGATTATGAATCACTTATCTCAACAATACATACCGTAAACGTAAGTATTTGATGAATAAAAACTTCTAGCCGTTAAAAAGGGGGCACAAGTGACAGTTTATATGGGGTATATACTATATACAACACCGATCTCTATAGTTCTTCAGGCAACAATATATGCTATATACGTAAGCATTTGGGGAAGTTACAAGCTTCTAGCGGTTAAAATGGTGTAGAGATCGCGAAAAGTTGCTTATCTGAACAATCGGTTGTAGGGTACATATGCTATATATATGGCCAATCTCATCAAATTTTTCAGATAACAATACTTGCTATATACGAAAGCATATGGTGAAATTTGAAGGTTCTAGCTGTTAAAGTGGGGCAGAAATTAGGAAAAGTTTCTTATCTGAACAAGTTGTATGGGATACATACCATATGTTCGGCCGATCTCTATGATTTTTTTAGACAACAATATATGCTATATAAGTAACCATTTAGAAAAACTTGAAGCTTCTAGCTGGTAAAATGGGGCAGAAATAATAAAAAAAAATTTATTTGAACAATCGGTTGTAGGGGACATATGCTATACACATATACGACCGATCTCTTTGAATTTTTCAGACAACAATATCTGCTATATACGAAAGCATTTAGTGAAATTTGAATGTTCTAGCTGTTAAAGTGGGCAGAAATTAGGAAAAGTTTCTTATCTG
Source organism: Eurosta solidaginis (assembly GCF_040869045.1). Classification (NCBI taxonomy): domain Eukaryota; kingdom Metazoa; phylum Arthropoda; class Insecta; order Diptera; family Tephritidae; genus Eurosta; species Eurosta solidaginis. The sequence goes on from NC_090321.1 coordinate 205,847,843, forward strand.
AAAAATCGGTTTTATGGGATACATACCATATTGTAGCGAATTTACTTGCAATTTCTCTTATCTCAAGTTCTCTGCTAACGTTCGTATCGCTAAATTGTTGAATAAATAACTCCAATATTTAATAATGCAAAATGGTCTTTATTAGACTACTTTCAAAATAACACCTCTATTGCTCGACAGATAGCGTGCTTAATCAAAACTGATTCTCACGCCTCTACTGTTGTCGCCTTTTATACTGTCTGGTTTCCTCGTTGCATACTTCTAGGCTTTTGCATTGCAGAACTTACTAGTTAGTTATCAGCTACAAAGTCACCAGCCACAACTTCGTTTATAGCTTCTCATATGCGTGTGAGTAATACTTGCACAAATTATTATTGCCCTTTCTTGTGAGCACCTCAGATAAGATATATACATGTGTTTGTGCGTTGCTTCTCCGCTGCGTGTACCTACATATGTGCAGACGTAATGATTGAATTATTGATGTGCATCAAGTCAATGCTTAGCATCGGCTTAGAGATGATAGTATCCCTTAGTGCTGCTAATATTCGTTAAAATATATACCGCCGATCTATATGATTTTTTCAGACAACAATATGTGCAATATACAAAAGCAAATATTGAAGTTTGAGGCTTAAATCTGATAAATTGGGGAAGATATGACAAAAATCCGCTTTTCTGAAAAATCGATTGTATGGGGTATATATTCTATAGTGGCCCGATCCGGCCAGTTCCGACGAATGTCTAATCGGACACCTAAATATATCCGCTCACCAATAGCAGTTCATCGACGATAAATGTGATATTTCAACGAATTGAAACACCCTGTAAATTTGCTTTGTTTGGATATGTAGAAAAGGCAGCAACCGAAAAGCGCAACGCAAGCAGTAATAACAAATATAAAATGTCAATGAAAGAATGAAGAGGGTTAGCAAGAGCTAACCGAAAAAATGTGTCAACGATAAAAGTTGAAATTCAAATGCGCAGCACATTTGACTTTTTAAGTATGTGTGCGGGTAAGTTATTAAGCATTTCCAAATAAACAAATTTATATATATACGTGCGATTATGTTCATTTAAGTGAGTCTTAGTTTGCAAAGTAGTTCGCTATATAGTAAATAAGCAGATGCGCTAAGCGGGGCATTCACCACATCACATTCATATTAAAATAGATAAATTAAATCAATAGAAGGATGGAATTCTACAACAAACAATAAGAATGTTGCATTACAGGCTACACACACAGAAAAAACGTCTTTTGAGCATAGAAAATGGGAATAAATTTGACCCAATGAAAGTCCCTAATTTTGCATACGAATTATTTTATAAGGCAGATAGTTTCCCTGATAATAAGATGAAGGTCTCCCTGTTTAAAAAAAATGTTATTGTATTGAAGAAGAAATTTCTATGGCAAAAAATTATTCCCAATTTGAACAAGTAAGGAAGGCTAAGTTCGGGTGTAACCGAACATTACATACTCAGTTGAGAGCTATGGAGACAAAATAAGGAAAATCACCATGTAGGAAAATGAACCTAGGGTAACCCTGGAATGTGGTTGTATGACATGTGTATCGAATGGAAGATATTAAAGAGTATTTTAAGAGAGAGTAGGCCATAGTTCTATGGATGGACGCCATTTAGGGATATCGCCATAAAGGTGGACCAGGGCTTACTCTAGAATTTGTTTGTACGATATGGGTATCAAATGAAAGATGTTACTGAGCATTTTAAGAGGGAGCGGGCCTTAGGTCTATCGGTGGACGCCTTTTCGAGATATCGCCATTAAGGTGGGCCAGGGGTGACTCTAGAATGTGTTTGTACGATATGGGTATCAAATGAAAGGTGTTAATGAGTATTTTAAGAGGGAGTGGGCATTAGGTCTATAGGTGGACGCCTTTTTGAGATATCGCCATTAGGGTGGGCCAGGGGTGACTCTAGAATGTTTGTACGATATGGGTACATAACGAAAGGATTTACTGAGCATTTTAAGAGGGAGTGCGCCATAGTTCTATAGGTGGACGCCTTTTCGAGATATCGCCATTAGGGTGGGCCAGGGGTGACTCTAGAATGTGTTTGTACGATATGGGTATCAAATTAAAGGTATTAATGAGAGTTTTAAAAGCGAGTGGCCCTTAGATGTATATGTGAAGGCGTTTTCGCGATATCGACCAAAATGTGGACCAGGTGATCCAGAAAATCATCTGTCGGGTACTGCTAATTTATTTATATATGCAATACCATTAACAGTATTCCTGCCAAGATTCCAAACGCTGTTGATTTCACCTTGAAGAACTTTTTCATTTTCTTCTACTTAATATGGTAGGTGTCACACCCATTTTACAAAATTTTTTCCCAAGTTATATTTTGCGTCAATAAACCAATCCAATTACCATGTTTCATCCCTTTTTTCGTATTTGGTATAGAATTATGGCATTTTTTTAATTTTTCGTAATTTTCGATATCGATAAAGTGGGCGTGGTTATGGTCGGATTTCGGCCATTTTTTATACCAAGATAAAGTGAGTTCAGATAAGTACGTGGACTAAGTTTAGTAAAGATATATCGGTTTTTGCTCAAGTTATTGTGTTAACGGCCGAGAGGAAGGCCAGACGGTGGACTGTGTATAAAAACTGGGCGTGGCTTCCACCGATTTCGCCCATTTTCACAGAAAACAGTTACCGTCATAGAATCTATGCCCCTACCAAATTTAAGAAGGATTGGTAAATTTTTGTTCGATTTATGGAATTAAAAGTATTCTAGACAAACTAAATTAAAATGGGAGGAGGCACGCCCATTTTGAAATTTTATTTTATTTTTGTATATTGTTGCATCATATCACTACTGGAGTTGAATTTTGACTTAATTTACTTATATACAGTAAAGATATTAAATTTTTTGTTAAAATTTGAATTTAAAAAAATTTTTTTTTAAAAAGTGGGCGTGTTCTTCATCCAATTTTGTAAATTTTTATATAGCACATATATAGTAATAGTAGTAACGTTCCTGCCAAATTTCATCATGATATCTTCAACGACTGCCAAATTACAGCTTGCAAACCTTTTAAATTACCTTCTTGTAAAAGTGGGCGGTGCCACGCCCATTGTCCAAAATCTTACTAATTTTCTATTCTGCGTCATAACGTCAACCCATCTACCAAGTTTCATCGCTTTGTCCGCCTTTGGCAATGAATTATCGCATTTTTTCGGTTTTTCGAAATTTTCGATATCGAAAAAATGGGCGTGGTTATAGTCCGATATCGTTCATTTTAAATAGCGATCTGAGATAAGTGCCCGGGAATCTACATACCAAATTTCATCAAGATACCTCAAAATTTACTCAAGTTATCGTGTTAACGGGCAGACGGACGGACGGACGGACGGACGGACCTGACTCAATCAAATTTTTTTTCGATACTGATGATTTTGATATATGGAAGTCTATATATATCTCGATTCCTTTCTACCTGTACAACCAACCGTTATCCAATCAAAGTTAATATACTCTGTGAGCTCTGATCAACTGAGTATAAAAAGCATATTTTTAAGTGCACTGAGTAAGGCACAACAACAAGCCAACTTTGTGGTCAGCCAAAATTTGACAAGGGATGACGGAAAGTTATTCCAAAACATTACACACAGACCCCTTTTTAGGGATGGTGAAGTTTCCTCTTAATTTCGTACATACACACTCGAATAGGCAACTCATTATAATTGGAATACATAATTCCTTGTATATTTTACAATTTGTTTGAGGTAGATGGAAGGTGAGGGAGAAAAGAGAAGCAGGAAAGAAGCAGTAGGGAAAGAAATATAGACAAGGAGGCGAGAATATAGTGAGAAATGAGAAAGCGAAAAAGTGGCAAAAGGAGAAGGAAGCAGATACTGGGAATTGAAAAGGCGAGTTGTTATACTCAGCTGAGCAGAGCTCACATAGAATATTAATTTTGTTCGCATAACGGTAACCCGTAACGGCATACACTAATCGAGATAGATATAGATTTCTATATATCAAAATGATCTGGGCGAAAAAATAAATTAATTTAGCCATGTCCGTCCATCCGTCCGTAAACAAGATAACTTGAGTAAATTTTGAGGTATCTGAATGAAATTTTGTATGTGAGTTTCTGGGCACTCATCACAGATCGCTATTTAAAATTAACGAAATAGAAAACTTCGAAAAACCGAAAAAGTGCGCTAATTCACTACCAAAGACGGATAAATCGATGAAACTTGGTAGGTGGGTTGACCTTATGACGCAGAATAGAAAATTTGTAAAATTTTGAACAATGGGCGTGGCACCGCTCTCTTTTAAAAGAAGTTAATTTAAAAGTTTTGCAAGCTGTAATTTGGCAGTCGTTGATGATATCATGCTCAAATTTGGCAGGAACGTTACCCCTACTACTATATGTGTTCCAAATAAAAATTAGCAAAATCGGATGACGAACACGGCCACTTAAAAAAAAAATTAAAAGTCAAATTTTAACAGTATATGAGTAAATTATGTCAACATTCAACTCCAGTAATGATATGATGCAACAAAATACAAAAATAAAAGAAAATTTCACAATGGGCGTGGCTTCGCCCTTTTTCATTTAATTTGTCTAGAATACTTTTAATGCCATAAGTCGAACAAAAATTTACCAATCCATGTGAAATTTGTAAGGGTATCGCTTCTATGACGATAACTGTTTTCGGTGAAAATAGGCGAAATCGGTTGAGGCCACGCCCAGTTTTTATACACAGGCGATCGTGTCTCCCTCCGTTCGGCCGTTAACACGATAACTTGAGCAAAAATCGATATATCTTTACTAGACTTAGTTCACGTACTTATCTAAACTCACTTTGTATTGGTGCAAAAAATGGCCGAAATCCGACTATGACCACGCCCACTTTTTCGATTTCGAAAATTACGAAAAATGAAAAATATGCCATAATTCTGTACCAAGTATGAAAAAAGAGATGAAACATGGTAATTGGATTGGTTTATTGACGCAAAATATAACTTTAGAAAAAACTTTGTAAAATGGGTGTGACACCTACCATATTAAGTAGAAGAAAATGAAAAAGTTCTGCAGGGCGAAATCAAAAGCCCTTGGAATTATTACAGGAATACTGTTCGTGGTATTATATATATAAATAAATTAGCGGTACCCGACAGGTGATGTTCGGGGTCACCCTGGACCAAATTTTGGCCGATATCTCGAAAACGCCTTCGCAAATACAACTAAGGGCCATTCCCTTTTAAAACCCTCATTAATACCTTTAATTTGATACCCATATCGTACAAACACATTCTAGAGTCACCACTGGTCCACCTTTATGGCGATATCCCGAAATGGCGTCAACCTATAGAACTATGGCCCACTCCCTTTTAAAATACTCTTTAATACTTTCCATTTGATACCCATGTCATAAAAACACATCCCAGTGTTACCCTAGGTTCATTTTCCTACATGGTGATTTTCCCTTATTTTGCCTCCAAAGCTCTCAGCTGAGTTCGTAATGTTCGGTTACACCCGAACTTAGCCTTCCTTACTTGTTATCCGTTTTTAATACTGATGATACTTTGCTGTTGACAACGTGAGGTTGATATTGTTATGGTTCCCACAAAAACTAATATGGTTTCTGCGAAGACAGTGCGGTAAGATAAAGCAGCATTTTTTTGGAGCAAGATAAAAGCGCTTTAGAGAGTAAATAATGGGTATGAGAGCAGCTCATTTTTGTACATGCCTGTGGCCGTCCGTTAATAAACTCAGATTTCCCACAGTGCGCAAAGGCTTTTCAGACCCCTTAAATGTGCCTGGGTGCCTCGTCTATTATCTCTTTCCCCGCAAGTCGTATCATGACATTTTTCCACAATTGTGGTCTCGATTCATTTGCTAGAGGGCAATCAGTGTGGAATGCTGTTTTCGGGAAACCACTGTCTGTGAGAAAGTTCTTCTCACCTCTTTGAATGCAGGAGGAAGTTGCCTCAAAAAGCTTTTCATAATTTTTCCTATATAGCCTATGATACACAGTGGGCGCCAAATTTACGGAGAGTATCAGATCCAAGAGATCAGGAATGTAAAATATTGTAACGAATTTACTTGCAAATGCTCTTATTTGCAACCTTCTAACTCCAATATTTAATAATGAAAATTACCTACTAAAGTATTTCACAATAAATAACTCTATTATTGTCCGGCAGATAGGGTGCTTAATTGAAACTGACTCTAGCGCCTCTATCTGTCGCTGCCTTTTATACTCTTTGATTTCCTCGTTCACATCTTCTAGGCGCTTCCATTTCCAGAATCTACTAATTGGCAATCAAAGCTATCAAATTTCTCAGCTTTAAGTACAATTGCACGATTTTATAGCTTCTCTCATTGCATACTTTCGGGAGTATCTCAGATATATGCATGTGGCTGTGCGTTGCTTCTCAGCTGCGTATACGTACATATGTGTAGACATAATGATTGATTCATTTATGTAGATGCATAATGATTGGTTTATGGATGTGCATACAAGGCGGTGCTTAGCATCGGCTTAGAGATGGCAGTACCCCTTAGTGTTGCTAATATTCGTAACAATATTTATATGCCTGCGATTTCAGCATAAATAATCGAAATTACTGGTCAAATTACATGCTTCGATATTACAGAACAATTAGCTGTGGTAAAATGAGTCATTGAATATGTGATTTGTGGTGCTTTATGTTGTTAGGTATCGACATTACGGACGCATTTGGTCTATGTGAGATCCTCCCGAATCAGACAGTTCAACCTATTCCTTTAAATTGCCATCTTCTGTTAGTTTATGGCGATATCTATCGCTATATAGCCGCAGCGCAAATCATAGTTTCTTTGGTTTGTATTATCGCAGGTAATGGTGCCCTTGGTGTTACCAATTGACGCTTAAGCCCAATGAAGGAGCAAATTTCGTAATTGCTGGCCGCTTAAACGGTTAAGCGCCAATTAAGTAAGTAAATTATTCTGCCTGTGACGAGAGCTGGGATGGGACCTGTGATTGTTATCACGGATAAGCGTGATTGCTAATGAGATACATATGCCGTCACTGTCCAAACAGTCAAAGCGATTTCCTCAAAGCTGTCACTGCAATCTGCTGTAACATATCAGTCGCTGTGAAAAGCACCCTATTAAAATTTATTCCTAGCGGATTAGCATATATGCTTCACAATTAAAACACAATCTATGGAATTGTCCTTACACAGAAAAATTTAAGCTTAGTTGCAGTGGATTTGGTATTATCCTTACTTTTTATCTTCTACTTCAAATATTTGCTTATATTTTGTCTTATGAATACTAAATTCAGTTTAGTAGTTCGCTTTCATTTCATTTTCATATATAAATAAACTTTTACATTGCATCATATCAAGATATTTAATCAATCTGATTTATTTATGTCTTTTTTATGATGGAATAATGTTGCTTGTTTCAAAATAGCCATTGCTCCATTTTGGCAAACTGCTCTCGCTCTCGTTTGCTTACTTTTGAACGTTAAATCTGCTTAATGCCTTATGCTTGTCAGTTGTTGTTATTATCTGCTAGAGTATTTTTGTATTTACTTATGTATTTGTGGCTTATAATATAAGCTATGCTTTTAGATTTGGTGCATACTTACATACATATTAACTTATTTATATAGGAAGTAAAAGTGTGTAGGATTATGTATGAATGTGTCTTTGAATTTTAAAATTCATAATTTAATTATTTATTATATGTCGACGTCATATAGCGGTGCTGGTCTACCATATAGAAGATCCTAGGTTTAAATCACGAAAGAAACCATATCTGCAAACAAATTTAGAAAACATTTTCTAACACCTTTGTATTGCAATAGTGGTGTCATGAGCTCGATATGGATGTCTTTGACTTGAATGGCTTCTAGTATAAAAATCTTCTGCCTTAGATGATGCCTTTCAGGGTCGGCTCCAAAATATGATGCTTTCGCGAATTCATAGGAAAAACAAGTAAAGAAGGCTAAGTGCTGGTGTAACCGAACATTACATACCCAGCTGAGAGCTTAGCTGTGTTGGTTTATAAGTGGTTTTTAATTCCATATCACCTACGTTTGGGAAATATCGACCAAATTGTAGACCGAGGATGACGTTTTTTGGAACGATTCTACTTCAGCCTTTGTGAAATAAGGGAAAATCACCATGTAGAAAAATGAACCCAGGGTAACCCTTTAATGCGTTTTTATGACATGGGTATCAAATGAGTATTTTAAAAGGGCGTGGGCCTTAGTTCTATAGGTGGGCGCCTTTTCGAGAAATCGCCATAGAGGTGGACCAGGGGTGACTCTACAATATGTTTGTACGATATGGGTATCAAATGAAAGGTGGTAATGAGTATTTTAAAAGGGAGTAATCCTTAGTTCTATAGGTGGACGCCTTTTCGAGATATCGCCATAAAGGTGAACCAAGGGTGACTCTAGAATGTTTGTACGATATGGATATCAAATGAAAGGTGGTAACGAGTATTTTAAAAGGGAATGGGCTGAGAGAGTAGACCATAGTTCTACGGATGGACGCCATTTAGGGATATCGCCATAAAGGTGGACCAGGGCTGACTCTAGAATTTGTTTGTACGATATGGGTATCAAATGAAAGGTGGTAATGAGTATTCTAAAAGGGAATGGGCTATAGTTCTATAGGTGAACGCCTTTTCGAGAAATCGCCATAAAGGTGGACCAGGGGTAACTCTACAATATGTTTGTACGATATGGGTATCAAATGAAAGGTGGTAATGAGTAGTTTAAAAGGGAGTAATCCTTAGTTCTATAGGTGAACGCCTTTTCGAGAAATCGCCATAAAGGTGTACCAGGGGTGACTCTAGAATATGTTTGTACGATATGGGTATCAAATGAAAGGTGGTAATGAGTAGTTTAAAAGGGAGTAATCCTTAGTTCTATAGGTGGACGCCTTTTCGAGATATCGCCATAAAGGTGGACCAAGGGTGACTCTAGAATGTTTGTACGATATGGGTATCAAACGAAAGTTGTTACTGAGCATTTTAAGAGGGAGTCGGCATTAGGTCTATAGGCGGACGTCTTTTCGAGATTTCGCCATTAGGGTGGGCCAGGGGTGACTCTAGAATGTGTTTGTACGATATGGGTATCAAACGAAAGGTGTTACTGAGCATTTTAAGAGGGAGTGGGCATTAGGTCTATAGGTGGAAGCCTTTTCGAGATATCGCCATTAGGGTGGGCCAGGGGTGACTCTAGAATGTTTGTACGATATGGGTATCAAACGAAAGGTGTTACTGAGCATTTTAAGAGGGAGTGGGCATTAGGTCTATAGGTGGACGCCTTTTCGAGATATCGCCATTAGGGTGGGCCAGGGGTGACTCTCGAATGTGTTTGTACGATATGGGTATCAAATGAAAGGTGGTAATGAGTATTTTAAAACGGAGTAATCCTTACTTCTATAGGTGGACACCTTTTCGAGATATCGCCATTAGGGTAGGCCAGGGTGACTCTAGAATGTGTTTGTACGATATGGGTATCAAATGAAAGGTGGTAATGAGTGTTTTAAAAGGGAGTAATCCTTAGTTCTATAGGTGAACGCCTTTTCGAGATATCGCCATAAAGATGGACCAAGGGTGACTCTAGAATGTTTGTACGATATGGGTATCAAACGAAAGGTGTTACTGAGCATTTTAAGAGGGAGTGGGCATTAGGTCTATAGGTGGACGCCTTTTCGAGATATCGCCATTAGGGTGGGCCAGGGGTGACTCTAGAATGTTTGTACGATATGGGTATCAAACGAAAGGTGTTACTGAGCATTTTAAGAGGGAGTAGGCATTAGGTCTATAGGTGGACGCCTTTTCGAGATATCGCCATAAGGGTGGCCAGGGGTGACTCTAGAATGTTTGTACGATATGGGTATCAAACCAAAGGTGTTACTGAGCATTTTAAGAGGGAGAGGGCATTAGGTCTATAGGTGGACGCCTTTTCGAGATATCGCCATTAGGGTGGGCCAGGGGTGACTCTAGAATGTTTGTACGATATGGGTATCAAACGAAAGGAGTTACTGAGCATTTTAAGAGGGAGTGGGCATTAGGTCTATAGGCGGACGCCTTTTCGAGATATCGCCATTAGGGTGGGCCAGGGGTGACTCTAGAATGTGTTTGTACGATATGGATATCAAATTAAAGGAATTATTGAGGGTTTTAAAAGCGAGTGGCCCTTAGATTTATATGTGAAGGCGTTTTCGCGATATCGACCAAAATGTGGACCAGGTGGTCCAGAAAATCATCTGTCGGTTACCGCTAATTTATTTATATAAGCAATACCACTAACAGTATTCCTGCCAAGATTCCAAGGGCTGTTGATTTCGCTTTGTAGAACTTTTTCATTTTCTTCTACTTAATATGGTAGGTGTCACACCCATTTTACAAAGTTTTTTTCAAAGTTATATTTTGCGTCAATAAACCAATCCAATTACCATGTTTCATCCCTTTTTTCGTATTTGGTATAGAATTATGGCATTTTTTTTCATTTTTCGTAATTTTCGATATCGATAAAGTGGGCGTGGTTATGGTCGGATTTCGGCCATTTTTTATACCAAGATAAAGTGAGTTCAGATAAGTACGTGGACTAAGCTTAATAAAGATATATCGGTTTTTGATCAAGTTATTGTGTTAACGGCCGAGCGGAAGGACAGACGGTGGACTGTGTATAAAAACTGGGCGTGGCTTCCACCGGTTTGGCTCATTTTCACAGTTACCGTCATAGAATCTATGCTCCTACCAAATTTAAGAAGGATTGGTAAATTTTTGTTCGACTTATGGCATTAAAAGTATTCTAGACAAACTAAATTAAAATGGGAGGAGGCACGCCCATTTTGAAATTTTATTTTATTTTTGTATATTGTTGCATCATATCATTACTGGAGTAGAATTTTGACTTAATTTACTTATATACAGAAAAGATATTAAATTTTTTATTAAAATTTGAATTTAAAAAAAAAATTTTTTTTAAAAGTGGGCGTGTTCTTCATCCAATTTTGCTAATTTTTATTTAGCACATATATAGTAAGAGTAGTAACGTTCCTGCCAAATTACATCATGATATCTTCAACGACTTCCAAATTACAGCTTGCAAAACTTTTAAATTACCTTCTTGTAAAAGTGGGCGGTGCCACTCCCATTGTCCAAAATCTTACTAATTTTCTATTCTGCGTCATAACGTCAACCCATCTACCAAGTTTGATCGCTTTATGCGCCTTTGGCAATGAATTATCGCATTTTTTCGGTTTTTCGAAATTTTCGATATCGGAAAAGTGGGCGTGGTTATAGTCCGATATCGTTCATTTTAAATAGCGATCTGAGATGAAAGCCCAGGAATCTACATACCAAATTTCATCAAGATACCTCAAAATTTACTCAAGATATCGTGTTAACGGACAGACGGACGGACGGACGGACATGGCTCAATCGAATTTTTTTTCGATACTGATGATTTTGATATATGGAAGTCTATATCTATCTCGATTCCTTTATACCTGTACAACCAACCGTTATCCAATCAAAGTTAATATACTCTGTGAGCTCTGCTCCACTGAGTATAAAAATGGCGAAATTCGAAAAATCTCGAAAAACTGAAAAATTAAAAAAAAAAACTAAAATAATTTTTTTGTATTTTTTCCGAAAAGTACATTTAAAAACAATTTTAAAAAAAAAAAAGATCCTAAACGGTCAATTTTCATAATTTTCAAAATTAGGTCTATAGGTGGACGCCTTTTCGAGATATCGCCATTAGGGTGGGCCAGGGGTGACTCTAGAATGTTTGTACGATATGGGTATCAAACGAAAGGTGTTACTGAGCATTTTAAGAGGGAGTGGGCATTAGGTCTATAGGTGGACGCCTTTTCGAGATATCGCCATTAGGGTGGGCCAGGGGTGACTCTCGAATGTGTTTGTACGATATGGGTATCAAATGAAAGGTGGTAATGAGTATTTTAAAACGGAGTAATCCTTACTTCTATAGGTGGACACCTTTTCGAGATATCGCCATTAGGGTAGGCCAGGGTGACTCTAGAATGTGTTTGTACGATATGGGTATCAAATGAAAGGTGGTAATGAGTGTTTTAAAAGGGAGTAATCCTTAGTTCTATAGGTGAACGCCTTTTCGAGATATCGCCATAAAGATGGACCAAGGGTGACTCTAGAATGTTTGTACGATATGGGTATCAAACGAAAGGTGTTACTGAGCATTTTAAGAGGGAGTGGGCATTAGGTCTATAGGTGGACGCCTTTTCGAGATATCGCCATTAGGGTGGGCTAGGGGTGACTCTAGAATGTTTGTACGATATGGGTATCAAACGAAAGGTGTTACTGTGCATTTTAAGAGGGAGTAGGCATTAGGTCTATAGGTGGACGCCTTTTCGAGATATCGCCATTAGGGTGGCCAGGGGTGACTCTAGAATGTTTGTACGATATGGGTATCAAACCAAAGGTGTTACTGAGCATTTTAAGAGGGAGAGGGCATTAGGTCTATAGGTGGACGCCTTTTCGAGATATCGCCATTAGGGTGGGCCAGGGGTGACTCTAGAATGTTTGTACGATATGGGTATCAAACGAAAGGTGCTACTGAGCATTTTAAGAGGGAGTGGGCATTAGGTCTATAGGCGGAGGCCTTTTCGAGATATCGCCATTAGGGTGGGCCAGGGGTGACTCTAGAATGTGTTTGTACGATATGGATATCAAATTAAAGGAATTATTGAGGGTTTTAAAAGCGAGTGGCCCTTAGATTTATATGTGAAGGCGTTTTCGCGATATCGACCAAAATGTGGACCAGGTGGTCCAGAAAATCATCTGTCGGTTACCGCTAATTTATTTATATAAGCAATACCACTAACAGTATTCCTGCCAAGATTCCAAGGGCTGTTGATTTCGCTTTGTAGAACTTTTTCATTTTCTTCTACTTAATATGGTAGGTGTCACACCCATTTTACAAAGTTTTTTTCAAAGTTATATTTTGCGTCAATAAACCAATCCAATTACCATGTTTCATCCCTTTTTTCGTATTTGGTATAGAATTATGGCATTTTTTTTCATTTTTCGTAATTTTCGATATCGATAAAGTGGGCGTGGTTATGGTCGGATTTCGGCCATTTTTTATACCAAGATAAAGTGAGTTCAGATAAGTACGTGGACTAAGCTTAATAAAGATATATCGGTTTTTGCTCAAGTTATTGTGTTAACGGCCGAGCGGAAGGACAGACGGTGGACTGTGTATAAAAACTGGGTTTGGCTCATTTTCACAGTTACCGTCATAGAATCTATGCTCCTACCAAATTTAAGAAGGATTGGTAAATTTTTGTTCGACTTATGGCATTAAAAGTATTCTAGACAAACTAAATTAAAATGGGAGGAGGCACGCCCATTTTGAAATTTTCTTTTATTTTTGTATATTGTTGCATCATATCATTACTGGAGTAGAATTTTGACTTAATTTACTTATATACAGAAAAGATATTAAATTTTTTGTTAAAATTTGAATTTAAAAAAAAAAAAATTTTTAAAAGTGGGCGTGTTCTTCATCCAATTTTGCTAATTTTTATTTAGCACATATATAGTAAGAGTAGTAACGTTCCTGCCAAATTACATCATGATATCTTCAACGACTTCCAAATTACAGCTTGCAAAACTTTTAAATTACCTTCTTGTAAAAGTGGGCGGTGCCACTCCCATTGTCCAAAATCTTACTTATTTTCTATTCTGCGTCATAACGTCAACCCATCTACCAAGTTTGATCGCTTTATGCGCCTTTGGCAATGAATTATCGCATTTTTTCGGTTTTTCGAAATTTTCGATATCGGAAAAGTGGGCGTGGTTATAGTCCGATATCGTTCATTTTAAATAGCGATCTGAGATGAAAGCCCAGGAATCTACATACCAAATTTCATCAAGATACCTCAAAATTTACTCAAGATATCGTGTTAACGGACAGACGGACGGACGGACGGACATGGCTCAATCGAATTTTTTTTCGATACTGATGATTTTGATATATGGAAGTCTATATCTATCTCGATTCCTTTATACCTGTACAACCAACCGTTATCCAATCAAAGTTAATATACTCTGTGAGCTCTGCTCCACTGAGTATAAAAATGGCGAAATTCGAAAAATCTCGAAAAACTGAAAAATTAAAAAAAAAAAAATAAAATAATTTTTTTGTATTTTTTCCGAAAAGTACATTTAAAAACAATTTAAAAAAAAAAAAAAGATCCTAAACGGTCAATTTTCATAATTTTCAAAATTCATAACTTTTGTTGAGTTGCATGAAAAAATTTGAAAAAATTCTGAAAAACGTCTTTCGTAAGCGAGAAAAAGAAGAAAAACTTTCAGCCAATTCTAAAGGGGTTGGGTTCAAAATTGGTCGAAATGGGATGGAATACCCCATATGTATTATTTCGCAGCCTTGTAACACTATTAAGCACACAAAACAAACAACAACAGCATTTCAAGTGTGCAGCTGGGCATCTAATGTTCGGTTTCACTAGAACTTTGACTTCTTTACTTGTTTATTTATACACTTGAGCAGGTATGATGAGATAATAATGGAGCGTGATTTTCAATTCATCAAGAGCAATTTTCTTAAATATAATTAAATTATTGCTCTCACTTGCTGCATTTGAACTCTTTATACATATGGAAGAAGGCGGAACTTAAGGTGCGTTTGTTACGGCCAGCAATATCAAGGCATACGCCTCTTCGTTACTTTCTTCTCTGTCAAGATAAAACAATCAAAATGTATGTATTTCTTTCCCCCTTCGAACTCCATTTATTTACCTTTTCATTCTCTCTGTAGTCTCTCTCATGTTCTTACTCCCAGCGTTTACTTTCCTTTCTTTTTTCTTCTTTCCCCCTCTAACCGTTTTAATCTCTGCTTTCCGCAACCTGTGCCGAGTTCTCCACTGCTCTTTTCGTATTCCTATTCACTTTGTTCTCCCTCTTCAATTCCACCCCCTCGTTCTAGATTTCTTAAGGTAACGTATAAAGAAATTTTCCCTCCTTTATTCATTTCTCTCCTCTTCCTTTCCTATTTCCATTATTCTTGCCCAATTCCCATCTTCTCATCATCCTCTCTGCCTTTCCCTTCTCAACCTTTCTATTATCGACTTCCCAGCCGGGCCCCTTCTATCATCCTCTACTCCCTTAACCCGCATTTTTTCCTTTCCAATTTCTCTCACATTTTTATGTTAACCTGTTAGAATAATGCTTATTCCCTGCCTTTTATCTCCTCCCTTCGCTACTTCATTTTCCCTTCTCATAACTCCATTGTGTCTCTACTATCTATCCTAACCTCACACTTTCAATTCTTTTCTCTCTGACCCTTCCTTTCTACCACTTTCTATTTCTTTTCCATAACATTTCTGTCTTCCGGTCTGGTGGCCTCAGTGGTGATTATGTAGTGTGCCACGCCTTCCAGAACGACGGTCTGGAATCAAATCTCGTGCAAAGCAACATCAAAAATTCAGAAAAAAGTTCTTTCAACTAGAAAACAGTTCTTCTAAGCGGTGTCGTCCCTTGGTAGTAAATAAGCAGACACTCAGAGTGTATTTCTCCCATAAAAAGCTCTTTAGTGAAAATAAATTTGAATTGCAGCTGGAAAAAATTTAAAGAAGCACGCCGTAAGTCGGAAAAGAACCCCGACTTCAATCTCTCCGGAGGTGTGTCGCTCTTTGCATTTATTTGAAGCTTCTATTTGATAAATTGAGTTGGATTTGACAAAAAATCCCTTTTTTTTTTTTTGAAAAATCAGTTGTATGAAGGACATACGATATAGTGGTCCGAATCGGACGGTTCGGACAAATATGTAATCGTACACCAAAGTATTCTCGCTAACCAAGTTTCTTCAAGATGTTTCAAAAATTGAGGGATTGTTTGCGTTCAAACAGAGAGACGGGTATGGCTAAATCAACTCAGATCGTCATCCTGATCATTTGGGTATACTTATTAGTTGATCTATCTCTTCTCTTTAGGAACTTACAATTTTGAGATTCGTGACCAACTTAATAACATTTCATTTTCAGGAAAGGTATAAAAGCACCACCCCTAAATTTAACTTAACATTATTGAGGAGCCCTTCAAAAGAATTTTAACATGATCTAAAAACAAGCTTATTAATGTTTCACTCAAAAAAATTTTTGCTATAGCTTTTTTTTGGATACAAACTGGTTTCTTCGTTGCGCCATCCTCAGTCCCATTTTGAACTTTTGTTGTACCTTGGCTATTATGCATCCGATTTATTTCGATTTTGAGATGTTATGAGATTTCGTTCAAATTTTCTTTTGTGGCATAGTTTTGTATGCCGACCAAGATGAGGCTCCCTAAAGAGGACTTCATGTTTCACCAAACATTGAACAAACTACTATATGAAATTTACTTCAAGACTAAATTCAAGATATGGCTCCCGGTTCTATGTACCGGAGTGCCTCGGGATTTTTCCCGACCAAGGGCTGTCATTTCATTGTAACCCCATTTAATTTGTTGTAAGCTTGGTCAGTGATAGCAGATGTAGGAAGTACGTGTTGGAGGAGGAAACGATCGAGAAGGTTCTGTGCTCGTGCCCTGCACTTACCAGGCTAAGACTCTAGCTATTAGGAGTGATACAGCTGTCAGATCTAGAAACAGCAAGTGGCCTAAGTCATAGGAAGCTTCTAGTGTTTGCAAAGAGGACGGAGTTATTATATAACATATGTTCTGGTTTTTGATAGGGTTTTTCAGTTTGGTCGTTAAAATTAACTTCTGGTGACACTACGGACTCAGTCAGTCTATGTGGGGTCCTCATGGACCGGCCAGTTCAACCCGACCTAACTCCATATGCAAATAATAATAAAAAAAATTAAAAATGTTTTAGTACTTCCTCTAAATATGTATATGTATAAACAAAAAGGAAAAAAATTATCTTTAAACAAAGACGTAATCTTGATAAACTTTGATATTCGAAATTTAACATACCACTGCAAACATTTTTATGAGCAACCACAATATAAAAGTGAAGGCCACAATGCCGGACTTAGGTAGATATTATATCAAAAGCCTATTTATCGCACTTGTAAAAAGTACAACATAGGAAAGCCCGAAGATGTGTTCGAAGTTCCAGGTCACTGAGTTATCGGGAAGTTCTTTAAAACTCGATAGAAATAATTTCAAGTTCGGATGATTTTTTTAATTTTTCCCGATCCCTGGACAAGCTAGCAAAGTTTTTTCCCCTCGCGTTAATTGCCTGCGGTTCCTATATTTGCTCCAAATTAAGGACTTAGCTCTCCGGGAAGTTACTCAAAAATGGATTGCAAGAGTCTCCAATTTTGTAAGGAAATTGGCGGAAAAAAAATAATATTAAACGGTTATGAGCATCCAACAAGGCGCGCCAGTCGCTTCTTCGCTCTGCCAACTGCCGCCAATTGGTCACACCAAAGGAGTTTAAATCGTTTTCCACCTGGTCCTCCCGCGGTGTGGGAGTCGCCTCCTTGCGAGTGACTTGTAGGGCACGATTTTCGTTTGCCGAGAGAGGACTTTACTTTTCAGTTGCCTACCTAGCCCAAAATAGCTTTTATTAGCAATAGTGATCACTAATACAAAGAAAGTGAAAATTGGATGTTAAATAAACAAATTACAGAAGAAACTTTTGGATGTTTTAAGAATGAAACAAAGGTTTTCTTTCATGACCAACTAAGCATAAGCTCTAAGCTTTTATGGGGTTTTGAAATTATTTTCCGTATGGGCACCGAGCCAATGTATGTACATATGTCGCCTATCTTAATAGAAAGGTCGTTGCTTAAAAGTTTCGATAAAAAGGGCGTACATATTGCAGACATTTTGTTGAAAAGACCGTATCTAAGTGAAGTCGTTAGTATAGTCATATCTCAGGAGGCGGATTAAAAAGTTTGAAATTGAAATACAAAATATTTCACAGAAATATATGAACTAAATTTAGTTTAATATCGTTTCACAATTCGTAAACGACTTAAAATGCTAAACTATACTATAGAAGACAGATGACGCTAAGTTCTGGTTTACCAATTTATGTCTTTTGCAATTTGTGAAAAGGAAATAAATTAAGTTAAATTCAATTTTTTTCTTACAACAAAATAATTTTTCAGTTACAACCTTTTTAACTGGTTTTCTGAGATATGACTTTTTCAAGGACTTCGTTCAAGTAAGGCCCTATTAAGAGAATATCTGAGTTACGTTCTTGTTAACAAAACGTAACTTAACCTTGGATAAGTCAATGTATATTCTAACTTTCACGATAAGCTTTAATATATAATTATCTCATTATGCTTTATATTCATGAGTAAAAGCTTTCGAATGATACTACGGCATTGGGCCGGCTCTCTCGCATGCGCAAGTTTGCAGCTGCAATATATTCATTATACGAACTCTTGCACGACATATGCTTAATGTCTATTGTTACTCATAATGTGATCAATTACCTAAATTAAGGTTAAATTTTAATTATACCTTTTCATCTTATGTTTTATTATAATTAAAATAGAGAAATTACAGATACATGGAAAAAGTTTATAATTCCCCTTTTATACATGCATCATTATAAAACTTTGGGTTTTCCGCTTAATTGTATACCTATTTATTATAAAGTTTTTTAAATTAATATTTGTTCAATTGTCATAATGAATAGCGCACACACACTATAATTAAACTTATATAATAGCAAAATTAATAACAAGCTATTTTTATTGACGCTTTAATGAGTGACATGTCAATCGCGTGTGTTGAGCCATTCCATTGCACATACTCACATACACACAAATATGAAGGCATCTGAACAATATAAAATTAAAAGCAAAAAATTTAAGTAAACTAAAAGAACAAAAAGCAAAATTGCATCAAAGACAATTGGTAGCAAATATTTTTCCAGGTAACGGTAATGATGACCATATAATAAGAGAAACTTGTATTTGACAATACGATATTTCTTGTATGAGGAAAATTATTTATATTTAACACTAGAGTATCCGACAGACTTTGTTCTGCAAGAAAATTTATTTTTTAAATTTAAAAAGTGGGCCTCGCTTCTCTCTTTCATTCTCTATGCCATTCTGTTTTACTTAACCTTCGATATTTATTTTTATTCTTGTCCATCACTCATTCCTTTTATCTCCCTTCCATCTCCAAACCTATTCCTACTTCCCATCCCTGTCCCATTTTCTCTCCCAATTTCACTCCAACTCCCACTCTCACTCCCAACCCCACTTCCGCGCGCAATTTTATGCCTAGTCCCTTCACCATTCCCGCTTTCACTCCTTGACCCACCACCGCTTCTTCTCACACCCAGTTCTATTAATACTGCCTCATCCACTCCCACTCCCTCTACGTCTCTCACTTCAATTCCTCTTATATGGAATCTCTATACGAAATATTGCTTTACTTGACAGAACGTCTTCAATATGTTTTATAAACGCCAACAATTTATAGATTCGCAATAATTTTTATACTCAGTTTAGCAGAGCTCACAGACTATATTAACTTTTATTGGATAACGGTTGGTTGTACAGGTATAAAGGAATCGAGATAGATATAGACTTCCATATATCAAAATCATCAGGAACGAAAAAAAAAAATGATTGAGCCATGTCCGTCCGTCCGTCCGTCTGTCCGTTAACACGAAGACTTGAGTAAATTTTGAGGTATCTTGATGAAATTTGCTATGTAAGTTCCTGGACACTCATCTCAGATCGCTATTTAAAATGAAGGATATCGGACTATAAGCACGCCCACTTTTTCGATATCGAAAATTTCGAAAAACCGAAAAAGTGCGATAATTCATTACCAAAGACCGATAAAGCGATGAAACTTGGTAGGTGAGTTGGACTTATGACGCAGAAAAGAAAATAAGTAAAATTTTGGACAATGGGCGTGGCACCGCCCACTTTTAAACGAAGGTAATTTAAAAGTTTTCAAGCTGTAATTTGGCAGTCGTTGAAGATATCATGATGAAATTTGGCAGGAACGTTACTCCTATTACTGTATGTATGCTGATTAAAAATTAGCAAAATCGGAGAACGACCACGACCACTTTTAAAAAAAAAAGTTTTTTAAAGTCGAATTTTAACAAAAAACTTAATATCTTTATAATATATATGTAAATTATGTCAACATTCAACTCCAGTAATGATATGGTGCAACAAAATGCAAAAATAAAAGAAATTTTCAAAATGGGCGTGGTTGCGCCCTTTTTCATTTAATTTGCCTAGAATGCTTTTAATGCCATAAGTCGAACAAAAATTTACCAATGAATGAGGGCGAAATCGGTTAAAGCCACGCCCAGTTTTTGTATACAGTCGACCGTCTGTCCTTCCACTCGGCCGTTAACACGATAACTTGAGCAAAAATAGATATATCTTTATTAAACTCAGTTCACGTACTTGGCTGAACTCACTTTGTATTGGTAAAAAAAAGGGCCGAAATCCGACTATGACCACCCCCACCTTTTCGATATCGAAATTTACGAAAAATTAAAAAAATTCCAAATACGAAAAAAGGGATGAAACAAGGAAATTGGATTGGTATATTGACGGAAAATATAACTTTAGAAAAAAACTTTGCAAAATGGGTGTGACACATACCATATCATGCAGAAGAAAATGAAAAAGTTCTTCAGGGCGAAATCAAAAGCCCTTGGAATCTAGGCAGGAATACTGTTCGTGGTATTACATATATAAATTAACTAGCGGTACCCGGCAGATGATGTTCTGGGTCACCCTGGTCCACATTTTGGTCAATATCTCGAAAACGCTTTCACATATACAACTACCTCCAGTCCCTTTTAAAATACTCATTAACACCTTTCATTTGATACCCATATCGTACAAACAAATTCTAGAGTCACGCCTGGTCCACCTTTATGGCTATATCCTGAAAAGGCGTCCACCTATATAACTAAGGCCCACGCCTTTTTAAAATACCCACTAGCACCTTTCATTTGATACCCATATCCTACAAACAAATTCTAGAGTCACCCCTGGTCCACCTATATGGCGATATAACGAAAAGGCTTCCACCTATATAACTAAGGTCCACTCCCTTTTAAATAATCATTAACACCTTTCATTTGATACCCATATCGTACAAAACACATTCTAGAATCACCCCTGGTCCACCTTTATGGCGATATCTCGAAAAGGCGTCCACCTATAGAACTAAGGCCCACTCCCTTTTAAATAATCATTAACACCTTTCATTTGATACCCATATCGTACAAAACACATTCTAGAGCCACGCCTGGTCCACCTTTATGGCTATATCCCGAAAAGGCGTCCACCTATATAACTAAGGCCCACGCCTTTTTAAAATACCCATTAGCACCTTTCATTTGATACCCATATCCTACAAACAAATTCTAGAGTCACCCCTGGTCCACCTATATGGCAATATCTTGAAAAGGCTTCCACCTATAGAACTAAGGCCCACGCCTTTTTAAAATACCCATTAGCACCTTTCATTTGATACCCATATCCTACAAACAAATTCTAGAGTCACCCCTGGTCCACCTATATGGCAATATCTTGAAAAGGCTTCCACCTATAGAACTAAGGCCACCGCTTTTTTAAAATACCCATTAGCACCTTTCATTTGATAGCCATATCCTACAAACAAATTCTAGAATCACCCCTGGTCCACCTATATGGCGATATCTTGAAAAGGCGTCCACCTATAGAACTAAGGCCCACTCCCTTTTAAAATACTCATTAACACCTTTCATTTGATGCCCATATCGTACAAACACATTCTAGAGTCACCCCTGGCCCACCTTTATGGCGATATCCCAAAAATTCGTCCACCTATAGCCCATTCCCTTTTAAAATACTTCTTAATACCTTCCATTTGATACCAATGTCATACAAGCACATTCCAGGGTTACCCAGGTTCATTTTCTTACGTGGTGATTTTCCCTTATTTTGTCTCCAAAGCTCTCAGCTGAGTATGTAATGTTCAGTTACACCCGAACTTAGCCTTCCTTACTTGTTATTACCTGTATTTAATTAGTGAGACGCCCTAATATTGCTTTATACAATTGCTTTTGTTATTGATATTACAGAAAATGGCAAAGTTTACAAACGGCGCTAGGACATGTTTCTGAATTTCACTTCTTCATCAGCTAGCTTCTCGGGAGCTGAGTATTGCACTCGAAATATCCAGCATTCTCCTTTAGACACTCAGCCATATGAATGCCCCGCTTGATAGTTAAGACGGGCTTTGTAGGGCAATATTCCAGAGCATCTGAACGGACTCGTAAGGATCCACTGGCGATATTTTTTCAAAAAGAGTTGGTGGGGCCGTACATAACTTTAAGTTTATTGACCCACCCACATCCTCTCTCTGGAATAGAGTCTTTAAATCGCTGTACTCTGTTTGTATTTGTCCTATACCAATACTATTTAGTATCTGGGTCATACACATAGAGTTTTAAGAAGCTCTGCGCCTATTTGTTCTAGACCAATCATGCTTGGCGGCTGCTAAGGTGTGATGATAGGATGCTACACCTATCATACCAAAAGTTTCTCGGTTCAATTCCGGGATTAAGAAACATAGACATTTAAGTAAAAAGATTTTTCTATTAGAAATGTTTTTCTATGTATTGCTCGGCCTAAATCTTGTCGAAGTTTAATTGCGCGCCAAGTATTTATATATTTTTTCATTAATTGGCATGTAGAGGTCCAAGCATCTTTGGAAAAGTGCCCGGTTTAGCGCTTGCATCCCTCGCCCTCATTGCCCCCTGAAACCATTTTCATTCGCAAATCCCACTTGCTCTTTATCTATTAACCTCAGAACAATAGTAGCTTGTCTGTGGGCATATTCATCGGGACCTTCGCTCTTCCTGAATCGTTTCTATAAATCGTCATAGTTCTTGGTGTATCTTACTAAGATCAAACATATTGTGCTTACGACTCACATGAATCGTTATCCGGCAATGAAGAAGAGAGAGACCAGAGTCTCCACACGAGAGGATGTAGGGTACTGGGTCGAACTTAATTTACACTGACACTAGAAAGCCTGCTCATTCCGTCCTTCCCCAATATACGCCAAATATCTTTTCGTGGATTCAACTATAAATATTGCAGAAACTCGCTGATGTTGTTGTTGTATAGTGTATCCTATAAATTAATTCAAGAATTTTTATGAAGATCAAATATTTACGATACCTTTCCATACTCCACAGTAACATTAAAATTAGATCATTTGATTTCATGGATTTGCCACTGATCACTAACTGACATGGGGAGCATGCTTTGCGTTGGTCGATTGATATGATGAGTAGCTTTGAATATTTTAAATGCCCCTTAATATAAATTGGTTTTAGAAGGCTCTCTTATTCTACTATGACAGTGTGCTGGCAAATTGCAGAGTAGATGTTGCAATGTTCCTACCGCCCAGAAAAGTTTATAACTATGATATGAGCAATCGGCTCAAGTGTGTCATTTTTGACAAACTAGTCTGAATATGACCCTTCTTTTTATCTTACGAATAGCTCAAGATGTCATTTTGTTATATAAATTTCACAAAGTCGTAGAAATCCTACTCCAATTGTTTCACCCTGATAAGTTCCAGGGTGAAATAATCTCGGTTGCTTCTGCAATATTAAGCTGCAGACGAGCAGTAAAAGGTAACAGTAATATCTTCAGAGCTCGAAACCCGCATAGATGTAATAGTGGGTTTGAATTTAGTAAGCTAGAAAGCTAGAAATATAGTTTCTGAGCTCAATATATACAAATTATTTCTTAGTATGAAAGGGAATCCTATAGTTAGAATCGAAAGCAGATTTCTATGTACAACCATTCAGAAACAATGTACCGTTAGTCGAACAGAATTCATATACTAAGTAAACACAACTAAATACTGAATAGTTGAAATGAAAAAACGTGAATTAAATTGAAGATGAAGTTTTTAAGTACACCGTTACCCCCAAAATTTTATCGCTGTACTTCCATGTTAAGTTGTTAGTGTGGTTTTATTAATTTTAATTTTGATTGGCTAAACAATAGAGTGTCTACATTTTGTTTGACTTATTTAATTATTTTTTATGCTCCATACGGGCAAATGGATGTAAGTGCTAGTATGGATATTTATCTGTTTGTACGTACCTATCTCAAGTCAAAGCAATGGAAATCTCAATACTTGAGAAATTTTAAATGTATTTACATTTGTGGCAAAATTAATTAGCAATAAACAACCAAATGACCAAAGTAATAATGAGCAAACAAATTGAAAAAAATTTAATGAATAGGCTAACAAAAGAACAAATGATCGAATACTTACAAATATAATATGTACGTATATCTCTAATATAAATATTAACGTATAGATATGTATGTATGTGTGTGTCTTATGACCCGGCAAGTAAACAGATTAAATTAAGTTGGATTTTCAATTTTCTTGTAGTCAAAAAACAATCAGTTTTATTACTAAATTTTATTTTTTGTAAGTAGACAGCATCCTCGAGTAGCCAAAGACTGGCATCACCGTCATAAGG
Organism: Eurosta solidaginis; assembly: GCF_040869045.1. Classification (NCBI taxonomy): domain Eukaryota; kingdom Metazoa; phylum Arthropoda; class Insecta; order Diptera; family Tephritidae; genus Eurosta; species Eurosta solidaginis. The sequence goes on from NC_090321.1 coordinate 205,872,348, forward strand.
AAAGTACGGTGGACTGAGTAAGGCAGAAGGGCAATGGTGCCTTGCTACGTCTGCCACAGTCACCATGAGAACCCGAGCCTTATAAACACATGCCTCAATGCGAGCTTATTCATTGGTAGTGCTAAAGTTAAAATATTCAGATTTAACGATTTAATATCTCGCTCTGCTTGAAACCAGGACATTTATATAGGGAAAGGACATTTATTGTACCAAAGACCAGTTTGAAACTACTCACTGAGCTATTTAGCTGTCTCCTGATAGCAACTATTGAATATGGAAAGGCCACTTCCGAGATGGTGTCGTACCAGCCAACGACTATAGTCTAATTGGTGACCCTAGAGTTCCGAATATCTTAAATTTCTTTAGAGATCGCTTGTTCAATGCCGTATCTACTTTCCGCATTGACGGGTAATGGATAGCAATCGGATCAGCATGGGGATCAGCGTTAGATCTTCGCTTGTTCCGTGCTGTTAGTTCGGATATATATATATATATGCCCCCAATATACGACGTATATCACCCTTCTTTAAATTCGAACAAATTGCACAGCAACGAAGGAAGTTATAGTAAACAATTGCCAATTAAGTGTCAATTATAACGATACCTATCTAAGTGACGTAGGGAATAAGGTGACCAGCTGTATGAGAAATATTCTCCTCACAAAGTGGGAGGTTGGTTTTTCAGCCCAATAACGTGAGAGAAACTCTTCAAGAGAAGAATGGAGTGTAAGACTTGGGGAATTCGCTACTAGCTTAGCAACCAGTTTACTGCATAAAGGATATACCTCTTCTACGTAAACAACAAATGAAGGATCTCAATAAACTGTAGACCATCTTCTGTACGTATTTCTTTTTTGTTTGGTGCAAAAAGTCCCCGCTAATGAATTACAGAATAATCTATATATATAAAATTCAAATTATGTATGAATGTATTGATGTAGGCATAGATCGAGTTGCGTCATAAACGGATCGACCGATCACAACCAAATTTGCACAACCCACTAGAAACCTTCCAAGGATGGTCATAGGCTAAAAATAATATCGATATATAAAAGGGGCGTGTCACCTCCCATGCAAAATGAATATTTGGTACTACATAACTCTGAAAGTATTCATGCTAGAACATGTTAGTAAGGAGTTAAATGAGGTCAATCCCTAGCACCCCCTAGAAAATGTGGGGTGGGGGAAAAAGGGGCGTCGCACCTCCCATATAAATGGAATTTATCATACTGCATATCTCTGGATGTAGTAATGGTAAGATAATGAAAATTGGTAAGGAGCTATAAGACGTTAAGTCATAACACCTCCAGTAAAATGTGGAATTGGGGAGAGGGCGCGTGGAACCTTCCCTACAAATGGGATTTTTCAGAACTATGGCTGCCGTACAAACTTAGGTTATATTAACAGCTAAAAATTGACTAAAGAAATGAGATTGGCTGTTATTCCTTTTGGACGTTTAGTAATCTGCCGCCGTTGAAATTGTTTGTCAACTTCAGTCTATCTACATCTTCTATATCTATATAAAATTCAAAATTTCGAAAGCAACAAAGTTTTCATGCCAAGGATTCCATTAATACCGACAGACATACCTTTCAATTTTAATCGCCTCCAATATCCTATTAGGTTGGCTTTCGCAATGTCTATCAATAAAGCTCAAGGACAGCCATTAGCTGTAGTATGAGTCAATCTTACCAACTCATGTTTCACCTATGGCCAATTATACGTAGCCTGCTCCAAAGTTGGCCCATCGAAAAATCTTTTTATTTATACTCCAAATAATATTAAAAAAATATTGTATATCCTATGGTTTTCAGCAATACCTATATTGGTAAATACACACCCCGAAAATAAGTTTAAAATTTGTGTTATTTATTTTGCATATTTTTATAGAAACGTGTGGTGAAGCCCACGGGCATAAGCTAGTACTTTATAAAAAGTAATAAATGTTCAAAACCCCTAATCAGAATTTGTCACTATATTCATCCGGTTAAATTTACATACTTGGAGAGCTGCCTATTTCGAACAACCTTGAGTTCTGGAAGACTCTGAAAAAAAGAGTTTTGCAAGAAACTTTGTTCTACTCAGGCATTGACAGTCACATTTTAGATGCTGCCGTGACATCAAGTATTGCATTCTAATCCCATACATGCCTCAGGAACACCAATAATCCAGTGCCCGGTGAGGACCGTAACTTATCTCAGTATTTATTTTTTAATCATCTTTAGCACTGCTTGAAATCGTGAATATTTCGATGGCCTAGGACATAGCTTCGACTCACCAAACTTAAAGTCGCTGCGCCAAAAGCAGAAAAACCACCAGACTATGGAAAAAACACTTTCAAACATTTTTATCTTAGTGATGCAGAGTTCTATCTTTGAGAGGTGAACGCCAAGTCTTGCTACCACCACATAAACGAGTCGGCTTCCTTAGTAATCTCTGCATGAACTTGCTTATTACAGCTACAATTTTAGCCCCTTGTCTGTTAATTTTGCAAAGTATCGCAATGACAGAAGAGTGGCGAAAGAGCACCGCTCTATGCAATCTCTCTCCACAGATGTGCTGTTTCCTCCCTAGCTTGGAGCTTAGCGCTGATAGTTCTGGATCACAAATGCACTTTTAACTAGTTTACAACAATATTTTCAGCACCAAGCCAATTCATAGCATATTATGGAAAGCTGCCTCTAAGTCCAAGAAAGGAACCAGGATAAATTGAGTGTTTATGCAGCACAGCCTTTGCTAAGCGGCCCCAGAGATAGGCATGTTGACATCCATTAGTGTTTGGAAATATTTTAAATAAATAGACAAAGGCCGATGTGCTCGCGCAGTTCATTACTTCTTTTGTAGACCTTTGGAATTAAAGATTCCGAAATGCACATAAGCAAGATGGACAGCTCGGTACGACCGCCGCTGGATTATCTCGTGAGAAAAATCGAGGAATATAAGATAAGGGCAACGGACTAGCTGTAGAGCGACTGCAATAATTGCGAAGTATAAAGGTCCTTATGGGCATTTTTAGATAGAAAAGGAACTGGTTTAATTCTCAAGCTAAACAAATCTGCAGTGAGAAAACTTGCGAGTGTCATCACAGGTCATTACACTATTCCACTTGTGCTCCGACTGTGGAGTATAACCAACAAGCTCCCACTGCAGAAGCTGTTAAGATGAGGGGGAAGAGGAGGTCCATGCACGCCCTTTTAACTCAACATAACCCACTGCTCCCTTTTTAACAGATGTAGTAACATTGCCTTAGATCTCTTCGGAGGTTATTGCGCCTTACATTTATTTTTTTAACACGCTTTTATTAGCTTAGCCTATATGTATCTATGTATGTATGTAACGGAATCTTTGAGCTTAATTTTCACCGGTTTCTAGAAGTCTGATTAATTTGAAACTTTGCATACGTATCAAGGACCGATGACAATGCATTAATGTGATGGTGTGGTGGCATAAGGTCAACGGCCATAAGGTCAATGGGCCTTATTACCACTTTGAATAGCCATAAGTTTGATTGAAACTTTTCACACGTATCAAGGTTCAATGACAATGCAATAATATGATGGTGGGGTGACATAAGGTTAACGGACATAAGGTCAATTGAATTTATGACCACCCCAAATCGCCATAAGTTTGATTGAAACTTTGCACACGTATCAAGGCTCGATGACAATGCAATAATGTGATGTTGGGGTGACATAAGGTTGACGGACATAAGGTCAATTGAACTTATGACCACCCCAAATGACCATAGATTTGAAACCTTGCACATAATGCGAAAAACGCATTCCTTTATTAATGATAGAAGTGGATGCATGGCACATCTACGAAAACTAGAGCCCTTTTTTAATTAATTAACACGCTTTTATTAGCTTGGCCTGTATCTATCTATGCATGTATGTAACGGAATTTTTGAGCTTAATTTTCAGCGGTTTCTAGAAGTCTGATTAATTTGAAACTTTTCACACGTATCAAGGTTCGATGACAATGCAATAATATGATGGTGGGGTGACATAAGGTTAACGGACATAAGGTCAATTGAATTTATGACCACCCCAAATGGCCATAAGTTTGATTGAAACTTTTCACACGTATCAAGGCTCGATGAAAATGCAATAATATGATGGTGGGGTGACATAACGTTAACGGACATAAGGTCAATTGAACTTATGACCACCCCAAATGGCCATAGATTTGAAACCTTGCACATAATGCGAAAAACGCATTCATTTATTAATGATAAAAGTGGATGCATGACACTATAGTTTAAATTAAAACTATTTATTTTTAATTCTGAATGTAGAAAATATTTAACTTTATTTTTTTAAAAGATGTTTTTTTGATAACTTCCAATATTTTCATTTTGAAAGATTATACAAATAATTAAAATGATTTAAAAATAATTTATAAAAACAAAGTATATATAACTAAAGTAGATAACCCTATAGGCACATCTACGAAAGAGCGCTATAAAAGCATGTTTTTTTAGTTTTATTAAACTATTATTTTTTGTATTAACATGATTTTCCAATTTTTATTCAAAATGTTTTTTTTTTTTTTTTTTTTTTTTATTGAAGAACAAAACAAAGATATATATAATGAAGAAATATAAAACAAAAGGGGACGAAACTAAATTAGCATTAACTAATTGCTTTTAAAGGCGCTACTGTGCATATTCTCCTACTTCTGTTGGTATGCATATTAGGGTGGGTCGATTTGTATGGACGAAACCTAACCGATATCGCGTCATCTATTTTTCGATAGGTTTGGGCTCAGGAAAAAAAAGTTCCAATACGCATACCCAAAAAAATAATTTTCGAGCCTACGAAATTTCATTTTTTTTTACTTATTTTCGACTTTGATTTTTATGATTTTTTTCATGACCTACTAAAAAAAATTTCATATATAAACCCTGTCCGACCCAAAAATGTCCGCTAAAAACATTGGCCTTATTCGAAAATTTTTTTAGTTGGTCATGAAAAAAACCTTAAGAATCAAAGTAAAAAAATTAAATTTCGCAGGTTCGAAAATTATTTTTCTGGGTACGCCAAGTGGAACTTTTCTTTCCTGAGCCCAAATCCTATCGAAAAAGCGATGGCGCGATATCGGTTAATAAACCGACCCAGTCTAATGTACATAGGCGTATAAGATAATAGAGTATTTGCAATGGTCAACATTTTGTTTCTACTCGAATGACATTCAATAAGGAAACTAATTAGATATCAAGAAATGTTCGAATTACAATCTAAATACACCTAGATAATAACATAGAAGAGTGTGTGGCTATGGCACGAATAAAATTCTCGTTTGCTCCCATACTCATAGCGCTTGAAGAGATATTTAAGGGTGCCAGTGATTCCAATGAATCAAAGTTAAAGGTTATGACAGAAGGTCATTATCACCATCATCGTAGTCAACTACTAATAGCCAAAGGAGCCGAACAGCTGACCGGTGAAAGTGGAAAAAAAATGTGAAAGTAATCAGATAAAATATAGCAAGCAAATGTGTCCTCATGTAATGCATGCAAACGCGCACACAACCGCACACAGATATACATACATTAGGCCGGGTCGATTTATGGGGAGGCAAAAAAATCGCCCATGAAAATCTGTGAAAATCATATTCTAGGGAGCAAAATAAGAAACTTTGCCGAAGGAACCATATCTCTAAAGCGAATTCTGATGCCCCCCCCCTTTGGGTTGTAGGGGTAAATCTTGAAAAATTCCACTTTGAAATGCCTTTGTTTTTTTCTTTTTGGAGTTCATTTTTCCCTTTAGAAATTTATTTAGTCAGAACATATGTAAATGAAAAAATGAATTTAACTTAGTAATAGAAAAGAAATTAAAAAAAATTATTAGAAATTAGCGTTTTTACAAACCCCTTTTAAAACCAAGGCATCACTGTGATGCATTTGCATGTCGTAAACATAGTTGTGTGGGTTTTTTATTCAACCGTTTTAAAAAATGAAGGTATAACTGTGACACAATTGCAGATCGTAAAATTGCTTGTGTTGTTTTTTTTTAAGCCACCACAAGACACAGCAGGTAGAATTGAAATTTCCCCTACCCAAAAGTTCGACCCAAAGGGGGGACATCAGAATTCGTTTTAGAGGTATGGTTCCTTCGGCAAAGTTTCTTATTTTGATCCCTAGAATATGATTTTACAGAGCAATGAGCGATTTTTAAATCGACCCGCCCTAACATACATACATGTGTACCTATATGAAGCTAAGTACATAAAGTTATTTACGTTCGGTTCCAGCAATAATCTCGCTTACCAAGAGCGCTGCATATCTTAAATTTACCCAGATATACATATAGAGCTTAAATTGATTGCCGCGTTTACAGCTTCGAATTGGAGGAGAGACCACAGCCAACGTCCTCGCCATAATCGTTTTTGCATATATTTGCATATTTTTAATGCACGACACTTTTGCATTTTTATTATGTTTGGTTGTGTTAAGTCAAGCTCGTGTAAGTTGACACCAACGCTATGGCATGTGTACCATACACAAACAGACAAACCTGCACATACCTGCATACATATTTATGTTTTTTAGATTTACAAAGGCACGCTTAGTGGAAAAGAGAACCGTCTAAATAAGTGATTCTAAAAATTGGTTTAGTCTGTGTGCGAGTTGACCTAAATTTCTACCTAAATAGAGAAAAAACCTAAAACACTGGAAACTGTCGGCAAGGCAGTGAAAAATAAAAATTTTGAATTTTTATGAGCATACTTTTCAACCTAAATTAAAACGTCAAATTTCAAAAGCAAAATATTGATTTTATATGCATGTGGCTCTTGTCCATTCAATTTAAGTAGATCATAGATCATAGAGCGATGATCCCTGCTGCGATTAAGGTCCGATCGCTTGTACGGGATGGTGAGCTCAATTTTGTTCAAACTGTTGTTGGCGACACAAGAATTGGACCCTTGGACCGCAATCTGATCATATTTGGCAGCCAAGTGCACCAATTGGCCTAAAGAAGTTATTGGAGGCCCACCAATATCACAGTATTGAATTCGAGATTGTAGAAAAGTCAATCTGCACGTGCTCCACTAAGTCCGAAAAAAAGCCTTAAAAACGGAGCCATTGCATTTTTTTTGAACTGCTATCTTGGGATATGTACTTACCACGGACCCTAATTGACCTCTGTTCTCTTTAAGCGTGAAAACGCATCAATAATACCATTTTTCCGGTATTGTTATTATTTTTTTAACAAATATAAACAGTTTAGGTTTTCAAATCAACTCGCACAGTTTTGACAGCCATTTCCTAAATTATTGCAGTCTTGGAAAGTTCCAGTGGAATATTAGTTTAGGTACCTAAAATGTAGGTCAACTCGCTCCCAACCTTAGTCAATCAATCAAATATTGTTTTGATAAAAGCGGTTTCTTTTTGGGCTGTTTGAACAATAATTATCACTCATAATCTTCTATGCAACACTCAAAAATTTAGCAGCTTAGTGCGAAAAAAGATTAATAAAATGATCAACATGGTATTGCTGGAACATATGAAAGTTCAAAAAACAATGCGCAAATAGTTCTGAAAATCCGGACATACCGGACATGCCAGAAGCATGAATGTGCCAAAATGAAAAGGTTGGGAAATTGAGTTTCAAAGTTTATTGCTCTCTTAAAATTAGAAGAATTAGTTTCTAATATAAAAGTCTATATATATATTATATTCACACTATGCTCTTTCAACTGAGATAATCGCTCTGCTCCCATCCCTTCTATTTTCCGAGATTTAGCACATTCATTTTTCTGGCACAACAAAAATTTTAAAAACTGATCTAATTTTTTTGTTAACACAGCTATACAAAAAAATTAAAACTAGTCCGATCAGGTAATACGACTCATGTTTTCTATATATTTTGATGCGCTGAATCCAAGTACGCTATAAAAATTAGCCCAAGTGGTCATTATTGTATGGCCTTAACCTCAAAATACGTAAACAAATTTATGCAGATTTATTTTTAAATAATGTTAGCGCCAAGCCAATACCTGCTAGGCCAATTCTGTTGGCGGGTTGGGATTCGGAGCATCACAGTACTTGGGAAAACATCCGCGGCTTTGACTTATCGAAAGTATGTATGTACATAAATGAAAAAGTTACACATCCAATTCAATTTCATATACACTATTGTGTTTTTATATAAGATATTTTTGCAAACTTAGAACTAGTTCTTATTCTCATCAGGATCAGAATCTTCTGAAATAGTGGGTTTGGGTAAAGCGTTTCCCTCAAGATTTTTATAAAAGGAATGATATAACCAGTTTTTCACACAATTTTTTTAAGTATTTTAGCTTTGATTCGAGAAGAGGCAACGGCTTCGAATAAATCGGTTTGTCTTCAACTAAAATACTATATTTTTTTTTGGATATCAGCTATTAAAAATTCTTCATCGGTATAATTTTTTATGAAGAATACCTTATACAGCTCATCTTTTGTTTATCTCAACTAGCATATATATCGCATGGGTAGTTTTATAGATCCCTGAGTAAAATAAAAAAATCGTCATACAATTGTGTGTGAACCTCGAAAAGTTTTGGTGAGTTACGAGTTGGTGCCCAACATTCAGGACCTATACCGTAATATTCGAACATACGATTGTGTGCTGTTCTTACTTTTTTCCAAAATTGTTTAGCCATATCAACGAATGTGTCATACAAAGAGGAAAAGCATTACCTTGTTGCCAGCCAGAAACATGAATGTGCTACATTCATTTTTCTGGCTCAACTTTGTGTGAATGAATTGTACATTCGTGAAAATAGCACTGCAAATTATTGGGGTTTCCACGTGCGTAGGAAGCTATAGATTTAAGTAGAACCTAGAGAATATAAAGGGTAATATAACGGGGCCTATAACACAAAATCGGAAAAATTGCACATGCATGGTTCTGATTAGTGGGCGACGATACTAACAAAATAAAGATCCATAGATGGTCTCGAAATTATACCGAAATATCGCCGAAACTATCCCGTAAATAATACCAAAACGATCTCGATTTAGTTCTAAAGTTATTACGCAATTATTCCAAGCGATAGCGAAATGGCTCAAAACTAGCCATTGTGACTAGCTTATGTGACAAAGTGAAAACGAAATATTACTGGAAAAAATCTGAAATTAATGTAATGCATATAGGCCGGTATGTTTTATAAATAGTCAGTTAGAAAGAGTCAGAATGTTTGTTCTTATCAGCGCTTCCGGTAGTTCTTGTTTTCCTTTTGCAAAATATTTTTAACTGAATAACATAGCGGGTCTCATTACCAATAAAAGGAGCCATTTTGTATAGCGCCAGGTGAGCTAGTTCAAAAGATATAAATTAAGAATGCAACATGCGGGTAAATAAACCGTTAATAGTGTTGGAATAGTTCTTGATTGGTATAAGAATTATGTCTTAAGCAATCTCAAATATTTATTGGAAATTGTCCTGACATGTGCGGAGATATTTCCAAATTATTCGGACACAGTACCGAAATCGCCTGAAGTGTTCCCAAAGTATAATCAAAAGAAGGCAAAAACGTAAAATCAAAACGATTCAAATCATTCCAAAATAGACCCGAAACTACCGTAACGACACTGAATATAGTCTCGAAATAATAAGTGGTCCAAAAATTATATATAAGGGCTTTTTGATGATCTTTAAATATGGTCCTTAAACTAGGGTTTAAATGCTGTGAAAAATAGACCACCCAAAATAATAATGTGATGGTCCCGCAATTTTTCTGCTTTTCCTAAAATTATTTAATACTGAGTCACTCATGAATGTGATTAGGTGACAAAATATTGCTGTTGCTCCCTTTTTGCCTGTTCATCGCCTACTCTGCTCTTCACGCCCGGCAACTCTAAGAAAGAAATATCTCCGCCAGGATCACAACTTATTAATCCCAAACGTAAATGGACCCGCTCACCAAATATCATTAAGATATCTCAAAAATTGAAGGACCCGTTTGTGTTCAAACATGTCTGTCTGTCTGAAACAAACATACAGACTGATATGGCTAATTGAACCTAGCTCGTTGTCCTGATCACTTCGCTTAATGCTAGATATATCTCTTCTCCTTTATGTTATTTACGTGGCTCCGGTAACAATCCGTAGTATATTTTCAACCTGCTATGGAGCACTCAGAGACTACTTTCGTGGTAGCAGAAGCATGAGATCCATATTTTTCAGTGATCGGGTATAACCACGGTTGTCACACCTTTATTTGACGTTCTCCTTACTATTAGTTATGGTACTGTCCTTCGGAATCATCGACGGTGTCGAGAGGAGATTAGATGGCTCTTGAAGTGTTTGAGAGAAAAGTACTACGTAAGATTTATGATCCTGTCCATGATGCCGACGGCGAGTATCGAAGTTGAGATATTTCTCTTAAATATCATATTTATACTCAGCTAAGCAAATGTTAACTAGTTGTATCCATGAATTTGATCACCGGGAGTGGCAGCAGCAAGGGCGAAGTCCGTTCGCGGTCAGCTATTCACTAACGGAGTGTGGAAACGCATCCTATTTAACTTCTCACCGATAGACAAACGGATTGGTTTTCCAACAATGTAAGATGCATGTACAGGAAATATGTAGAAAGTGTTATTTACCAGGGAGATAGTTCTAGGGTCGTTATGTGTACGAACTCCCATCATTGAGGTCAGAAAGAAACAACTGAATAACCTATAAATGGTTTGTTAGCATAGACACATTTTTATTGTTTTTTTTTTTTTTATCACATATCAGAGCGAGATTACAAGATTCATTTAGCTTTATGTCTTAATGTTTATTGGAACGTAGAAGGGGCACTGCGCTATAGGAATCTATGCACTGCTTCTCAGTAAACCCTAACTGTGTTAGCTGCATGGAGAATGACGAGATGGAGTGAGCTAATCACCGTCTCATTTGGAAGTATATCGTTGCTAAGTATATCGTTGCTAATGATAAGAAAACGCTGTTTCCGTTAGCTAATGTGGTATCACAACGGACTATAAAAAGGTTCATGTGAGGTCATCCACCAAGTTGTATAATAGATAAACTTGCTATGTTGTTTTTGTTGTTGTAGCAGTGAAATGGGGTTACACTGAAATGACAGCACTTGGTCGGGAAAAACCCCGAGTCGCTGCAGTACATAGAACCGGATGCCTTGGGAAGCGGTATAAACCTACTATCATCCCATTTTTATACCAATTAACTGTGTATGCGTAAGTACTGTTATCTTTTAGTTATTGGGGTGCAAAACACAACATTCAAGGTAGCTATGCATAAAAAGAAAATAGAGTATCAGTCACCCATGCTGCATAGAGCGCTGTCACATGGATGTTGCAATGCTTTAATATGGATACTCATATTCTTGTAATTGTTTGCACCTGGGACAAGGTGCGTCTTCAATAGCATTAACGTTATTACTGCTGCTACTATCGCTGCACAAATACAAGCAACATTTTTCACTTATCCAATTGCAATTTTTTGCTACCCTGTTGCACTTACTCTTGTGTGTTTAAATATCTATGTGGGTGTACATACATATATACGTATTAGGCCGGGTCGATTTGTGGGGAGGCAAAAAAATCGCCTCTAAAAAAATACCTCTAAAACGAATTCTGATGTCTCCCCTTTGGGTCGTAGGGGCAAATTTTGAAAAATCCCACTTTGAAATGCATATGTTTTTTCTTTTTGGAGTTTATTTTTCTCTTTAGAAATTTATTTAGTCAGAACATATGTAAATGAAAAAATGAATTTAACTTAGTAATAGAAAAGAAATTAAAATAAATTATTAGAAATTAGCGTTTTTACAACCCCCTTTTAAAACCAAGGCATCACTGTGATGCATTTGCACGTCGTAAACATAGTTGTGTGGGTTTTTTATTCAACCGTTTTAAAAAATGAAGGTATCACTGTGACACAATTGCAGATCGTAAAATTGCTTGTGTTGTTTTTTTTTAAGCCGCCACAAGACACATCAGGTAGAATTGAAATTGCCCCTAGCCAAAAGTTCGACCCAAAGGGGGGGGCATGAGAATTCGTTTTAGAGGTATGGTTCCTTCAGCAACGTTTCTTATTTTGATCCCTAAAATACGATTTTCACAGAGCAATGAGCGATTTTTAAATCGACCCGCCCTAATACGTATACTAGCGCGTGGGTCGCTCATTGTCTATATCCGTATGCGTGTGTGTTATTGTAAGATTTGCATAGTGCACTCAGGTGTAAAGTAGAAAATTGTGATAATTGAAAAGGTCACCATCAACACCTTTGATCTGTACTGCTTTGTATGTAAGTATATTTGAGTTCTATAATGCGTAAATTTATATGTAGCTGTGTGTGTGTATGTGTGCGTTTCTTAGTGTACACATGTGTGTAACCAGTTATTGCTGCATTGTGCTGGTTGCAATTGCTTTTGATATTAAATATCCGAGGTACGCTTAACTCTGAGGGGTCCTCTAATGCTTGATTCTACAGTGCAATGAAATGCACAAGAAAAATTAAAACTAAAATTGCGTAAAATATAACAAAAGCGTAAATTGAAATATTAAATTACTGTAAGATAACCTCAAGCATAATGAACATCTTAGGGGCGTAAACTAGCAGATTTTAATACTTTTGACGATGATTGACATAGAGCGTATAAAATGAAGATTTAAATCAAGTTTTTTTCTAGCTACGCGTATAACCTAAAAACTCAACTTAAACAAGTTCAAAAGTTCACCTAGCGTATCAAGCAAAATTAAATCTAAATTAATGCTTCCTTCATATACATAAATCAAAGGCATAACTTTTCAAACGAAGTTTTAATTAATCAAAAAAAATATTTGAGATTCAAGCAAATAATAAAAATTTTTCTGTTTTTCCTTCTTTGATACTTAGTTCAAAAATATTGCAGTTACTTACTCATTTAATTTAATATACACAAAAAGTAGAAGTTAAGCAAAAGGAGAATAATAAAAAACTGTAGTGAAATAGAGTGTGAAAGAATTTCATGAAATAATTGTATAACACTGAATTTCTACGCAATAAAGTAGCTGTGGAATATTATGTAGGAATAAGGAAATCTAACTTCGGATGCAGCCGAACATTGTATACCTCATCATCAGCATCGCAGACAGGAACATCAATCTTCCGCAAAATTTTTCTCTCGTGCCACCCAAGAGCCGTCTCATCTTATTTTAGCGTCTCATATGATTCTAATCCATACATTAGGACAAGTGGGACAAGTACCCAGCGGGTTAAGGGGTCAGAATAAACCCACGGTAAGTATGCCTGTCATAAGAAGCGACTAAAATACCAGATTCAAGGGGCTGTGTAGCGCAACCCTTCAGGTTGCCAGCGCAATATAAAGGTTCTCCAAACCCAATTGTCAACCTCACCTATCCCCGACTAATCCTGTTTCACTAACAGGCGAGCCTCCGGCGACCCCGAGTTCCATGAGGAGGGAGGTGATGGCCTGAATGTTTAATGTGGCCACATAAATCGTTCCCGAGATGGTCGGGCTAGCACCTTAATGGTGCTGTGGTACCGGAGCGTACCGGATCTGTATCCGGCAAATGACCATCACAACGATAACACTCCCCAAAGCCTTCGGGGAGCAGTCTTATCACTACAACAACAACAACAAGTGGGACAAGCGACTATTAGAGCTTGTTGTTTGTTCGTCGGTGGAGAAATTTACTATTCAATTGCCTACTCAGTCCAAAGAAGCTCCTATATATGGGACACGGAAAAGTCTTGGCCAATTATTATGGAGCTGGTGGTGTTGCTCAACGTAATTTGGCAGAGCTTTATTTACTTGGCAAGGAACTTTACATTGGATATAGCAGCATACATTTACTTTTGTTCGTGCAGTCACAGGGTGATTTGAAGTCGACAAGAATATGATCAGTATCGATTATTTTATCGTAGCATCATGGAGACCTGTTCTATAGTAGATATAATAGGTTTGAAGCCGCACTGATAAGTTTCATTCAGTACAAAGCCTTTGGACTTAGGTCGTTTGCACAGTACGCTAGATAGGATCTTATGAGCGATAGTAAGCAGGCTGATTCAGCGCTAACTAGAACGATTTGCATGATCGCTTTTCTTGTGGATTGGGCAGCGTACATTTCAATCTGAAGGCATGCGCCCGCCGAAGCATGTTTGCATAGGAACTGACTCTTAACCTCTGCAATTGCACAGCTTAGCGTCTAGTCCGTCACTTTCTGGCGCCTTGTTATTCATTATAGTCCCGGCTTTTGAATCATATCATTCTCACTTCGTCATAGTCGGGTGCCTAAACGCAATTGCCGTTACCAGCGATTACGGTATCGGGTTCGTATTTTTTCTCACTGGTTATCAATATGTGTAAGTGCTTCGGTATTGTAGCCTTCCGTCATCTACCGAATTTGTTGATCGAATTTTCGGGCATTACTTATTCCAACTAGATCGCATCTGAAACAAAAATCTTATTGCCGGATATAAAACGAGATTTAATGTCTCATTGGTACCATAGCGAGTTTCCCGCCCGGCCTAAGACGTATTATTTATTTATTTATTTATTTATTTATTATTAGAAAAATTATCAGTAAAATTATCAGTATTTTATTAAGTGAAGTGTTATGGAATTCCTATTAGACATTTTCATCCAAGTTTCTTTGCCGGCGGAGTTGCGGGTTTAGTCTAAATTTTAAAAAGTATCTAAAGAATTTTCGCCTACTTACCCAGCAAAAAATGGTATCAGGCCTTAATTCTGTAAGGAATATTAGTTGTATGGCGTATTCCTTATAAAATCCCTTATTTTTCTGTACTTATGTTATCGTTCCCGAGATGGTCGGCTAGTACCTTAATGGTGCTTTGTTACCGGAGCGTACCCCAGGGCCTTCGGGGAGTGTCTTTATCGTTAATGCAACAACATTATGCCTTATTGTAAGGTCCCACATAGCATATGGAAGATTGACTAAAGTATAAATCACCACAACGAGACATTTTCGACTCCTTTTGACGACTAAAAACAGTTTAATCAATTCTGCGATCAAAAGAAGACCCGAAATCGACTCCCTCTTATGAGTGAAATATGATTTATTGAAAAATCAACAACAAAATGTAAAGCGATCACAAAAAATAATTAAAATACCATTCCAAATAGACTCTTAAATGTCTCCAGTAAGAATCGCAAAAGCTTTAAAACACACTTAAAAATTATTCCAACAAGACTCATAAATGATGGTAAATATGATTCGAAAAAGACTAAATACTGATTAGAAATATGGGTTAAAAGAGGCTCATCAAGTGTAGTCGCGTGTAGGTTACCATTTTCTCCTGACGAGGGAGTCTTTTCTGATCAGAAAATGAGCGCATATATGCTTATTTTGATTATGCTGGAGACTCGAAAAAGACTCTAATATGATTAATAATTTCAAAAATGCTGGGTGGGGTACTGTTTGCTGTATTACGACCTTTTATATAATGCTTAGAACCCACTAAAAATCAGTCTTACATTAATCGTTATAGTACGGTATCTTTGAAAATATTTTGAAAAGTTATAGACTAGAGCTTGGTTCTATTTATGATGTATCCTTTACGTTTAGGCAAAATGTATTTATTTTTTTTTAGTTTACTTTAGGGGATAAGGTTTACTTGTAGCGTGAATAAACCTTAAACAAGGCATTAATATTAGGCGTATGATATACTCTGTTCACCTCATTCTGAGTTTTATCTGTCAGGAGTGAAACCAGATTCCTTAATGCTTACAACCACTTATGCCAGATTTTGTTGGGTACTTATAGGCCACCAAACAAGCGGTATTTCGTTGGCCATGGCGTATACGCAATAGTGCCTCAAAGAGACATGAAAACAAAAATTATTTTGAATCAAGTGAAAAGAAGTATGCAACACTGTTTCGACTTAACAGACCTTTCACTAACTTGATATTGACTAGGAACAGCGAAAAAAAACTATAAAAAAAACAAGCATCAATAATTCAGCAGCAATTAAAATGAATGCCTAAGCATTCTTCTTCTTGTTAAAATTTTTCACAGCTAGATATATCCACATTTGTAAGGCTGGCATGTTTCACTCTGAACTAATTGAAAACACTTCATCTTAGATGCTCTATGATGCTAGTAAATACATACATAAACATTAGTTTAAATGTACATATACTTTCTGTATGAATACAAGTAAAACTGAACTTGAGTGCAGTTAACAAGCAGTTCTTTTTGTTGCTTTTATTCAGCAAAGCTCTTAATGCCTCAAATGGTTTCATATTTATGTGGCTTTATGAAGATAGGCAAACAAATTGACATTGTTACGAATATTAGCAACACTAAGGGGTACTGTCATCTCTAAGCCGATGCTAATAATTCAATCATTATGTCTACACATGTGTACGTACACGCAGCGGAGAAGAGACGCACAAACACATACAGATATCTTATCTGAGATGCTCCCAAAAGTATGCAATTATAATTGTGGAAGTTTCGCTCACAAATACAGGAGCATATGAGAAGCTATATACGTGCATCTGTTGTTATAATTATATAGCTGATAACTAACTAGTAAGTTCTGGAGATGGAAGCGCCTAGAAATATGTGAACGAGGAAACCGCACAGTATAAAAGCAGCAACAGTAGAGGTGCGACAATCAGTTTGATTTAAGCATTCCATCTGTCGAGCAGTAGTAGTGTTATTTTTGAAAGTACTTTAATAAAGGCCATTTTGCATTATTGAATAGTGGTGTTATTTATTCAATAGTTTAGTGATTCGAACGTTAGCAGAAGATTGCAAATAAGGGGAATTGCAGTAAATTCGTTACAATATATAAGGCTTCGTATACATATCTACATATATTTGTGTTTATCTCTAATATATAAAATTCTTGTGTCACGGTGTTAGAGGCTTAACTCCTCCGAAACGGCTGAACCGATTCTCACGAAATTTTATGAGCATATTGGGTAGGTCTGAGAATCGGCCAACGTCTGCCTTTTTTTCCCTACGTGCCTAGGGTCTTGAGATCAAAACGTGGACCCGGGTACCCCTAGAATTTGTTTATACAATATGGATATCAAATGAAAGCTGTTGATGAGTGCTATAGTACAGGATAATTTTCATACCCTTGGTGGCTAGGGTCTCGAGATATAGGCCAAAACGTGGACCCGGGTATCCCTAAAATGTGTTTATACAATATGGATAACAAATGAAAGCTGTTGATTTAGTAGAGGATAATTTTCATACTCCTGGGTGACTAGGGTCTGGAGATGTAGGCCAAACGTGGGCCCGTTAACGCCTAGAAAATGTTTTTACATTGTGGGTGTTAACTTGAAGCTGTAGATGAGTGCTTTAGTATTGGGTAGTTTTCATACCTATTGGGGACTAGGGTCTCGAGATATAAGCCAAAACGTGGATCAGGGTACCACTAGGATAGGTTTTTACATTATGGGTATCAAATTGAAGCTGTTGATGTGTGCTATAATACAGAGTAAGTTTTACACCGCTGAGTGACTAGGGTCACGAGATATAGGCCAAAACATGGACCCGGATACCCCTAGAATGTGTGTGTATTACGGATATCAAATGAAAGCTGTTGCTGAGAGCTCTAAAGTTCATTGTGATACTCGATTTAGTCGCATCAACCTGGCAAAACTAATAAATATACATGCGAAGCCGAAATAAAGACAAGAATTAATAATACCCACATACCTATACATACGTCCTATTCGATTTGCCTGAAATTTCGTATATAAATTTGCCTATATTAGTGTTTACGATGTTTTTTCCGGGAAGTATACCAGAGGCGGACTGGGACTGGGATTAGGACTAGGACTAGGACTGAAACTGAGACTTGGGGTGGGACTGGGACTGAGACTCGGAATGGGACTGGAACAAAATACATACCACCCTCTGGGACTGGCAATAAGAGATGAAGAAGTATGGGAAAAAATTGAGAGAAGAGAAAAAAAAAGAAGGAGACTGAAAAAGAGATAGAATGAGACGAAGATGGAGATAGATGAAGCGAAAAAGACGGAGGGAGGAGTTAATAAAAAGACTAGGAAAAAGTGCAGAGGGGTAGGGCAGAGTTTGATGGAAAAAGCTTATTAAAATGTATGCAGATAGACCAAATTTAGGGCAGAACAACATCTGCCGGGTCTGCTAGTGTATGTATGATTTTTTACTTGCTCAATAAGATTTGAACATTAAAAAAGTACATGACTTTTGATTTCTGATGGTCTTTTTTATTTAAAAAATGTATGTATGATTTTGTGAGCTCTATGCCTGCTTTGAATAAAACACTATGTCAATATTCATACATTTATTTGGTCGATATTTCGACTTCAATCTGAAGTCATTTTCAAGATTGCAGGGAAATGCATATTAATATTAATATAGTGTTTTATCCAAAGCAAGGCCTCGAGCTCACAAAATCCTACATTTATTAAAAAAGTACATTTACTTTAAATTTTGCATAAAACCAAAACCATTTTTATTCCATTAATTGAATGGTTCCTTGCTAAGTACTCCAAGCATTTTTGAATGCTGTGCGTGATAGTTTTGGCTTGATGTTTTCTTCTTGGGCCAAAATTGTTACTTACTTTTTACGTCAATGAAGCTTTAGGGTAGAAATACGAGAAGACAAAGTTAAATCTTTATTTTCCCTCCTACGCATTTCGACGCTTGCACGTCTTCCTCAGGGAGTATTTTTATTAGAGCAACCCTCAGGGAGTATTATTATTAAAGCAACCCGAAATATGTCAAAAAATACAGATTTCAGGCGCTTATAAAATGCCTTTAAAATCTAATTTAATGCATAAACGCATGCATTTAAAATCCTTATAAGCCCTAAAATATGCCGTAATACTCCGAAATTACCGGGCGGACCAAAAAAGTAACCTTTTTAACAATGAAATAAATGTATGTATCAAATGTTTTTGAATAAATTATAGAATTATTGTTTGTTATATTATATGTTTTTATGTTTGTTGTTAGTTCGCCCTAAAAGACGATTACCGATGTGTAAACGAAATATATTGGCACAAAATTAAACAACTTGTTTTAATTTATATGACCTCGAGCCAGCAAATATAAAGGTAGCATTTAATAGGTCGCTAACCAATCATAATACAAACGAGTAAGGAAGGCTAAGTTCGGGTGTAACCGAACATTACATACTCAGTTGAGAGCTATGGAGACAAAATAAGGAAAATCACCATGTAGGAAAATGAACCTAGGGTAACCCTGGAATGTGGTTGTATGATATGTGTATCAAATGGAAGGTATTAAAGAGTATTTTAAGAGAGAGTAGGCCATAGTTCTATGGATGGACGCCATTTAGGGATATCGCCATAAAGGTGGACTCTAGAATGTGTTTGTACGATATGGGTATCAAACGAAAGGTGTTACTGAGCATTTTAAGAGGGAGTGGGCATTAGGTCCATAGGTGGACGCCTTTTCGAGATATCGCCATTAGGGTGGGCCAGGGGTGACTCTGGAATGTGTTTGTACGATATGGGTATCAAATGAAAGGTGGTAATGAGTATTTTAAAAGGGAGTAATCCTTAGTTCTATAGGTGGACGCCTTTTCGAGATATCGCCATAAAGGTGGACCAAGGGTGACTCTAGAATGTTTGTACGATATGGGTATCAAACGAAAGGTGTTACTGAGCATTTTAAGAAGGAGTGGGCACTAGGTCTATAGGTGGACGCCTTTTCGAGATATCGCCATTAGGGTGGGCCAGGGGTGACTCTAGAATGTTTGTACGATATGGGTATCAAACGAAAGGTGTTACTGAGCATTTTAAGAGAAAGTGGGCATTAGGTCTATAGGTGGGCGCCTTTTCGAGATATCGCCATTAGGGTGGGCCAGGGTGACTCTAGAATGTGTTTGTACGATATGGGTATCAAACGAAAGGTGTTACTGAGCATTTTAAGAGGGAGTGGGCATTAGGTCTATAGGTGGACGCCTTTTCGAGATATCGCCATTAGGGTGGGCCAGGGGTGACTCTAGAATGTTTGTACGATATGGGTATCAAAGGAAAGGTGTTACTGAGCGATATGGGTATCAAATGAAAGGTGGTAATGAGTATTTTAAAAGGGAGTAATCCTCAGTTCTATAGGTGGACGCCTTTTCGAGATATCGCCATAAAGGTTGACCAAGGGTGACTCTAGAATGTTTGTACGATATGGGTATCAAACGAAAGGTGTTACTGAGCATTTTAAGAGGGAGTGGGCATTAGGTCTATAGGTGGACGCCTTTTCGAGATATCGCCATTAGGGTGGCCAGGGGTGACTCTAGAATGTTTGTACGATATGGGTATCAAACGAAAGGTGTTACTGAGCATTTTAAGAGGGAGTGGGAATTAGGTCTATAGGTGGACGCCTTTTCGAGATATCGCCATTAGGGTGGGCCAGGGGTGACTCTAGAATGTTTGTACGATATGGGTATCAAAGGAAAGATGTTACTGAGCATTTTAAGAGGGAGTGGACATTAGGTCTATAGGTGAACGCCTTTTCGAGATATCGCCATTAGGGTGGGCCAGGGGTGACTCTAGAATGTTTTTACGATATAGGTATCAAACGAAAGGTGTTACTGAGCATTTTAAGAGGGAGTGGGCATTAGGTCTATAGGTGCAGGCCTTTTCGAGATATCGCCATTAGGGTGGGCCAGGGTTGACTCTAGAATGTGTTTGTACGATATGGATATCAAATTAAAGGTATTAATGAGGGTTTTAAAAGCGAGTGGCCCTTAGATGTATATGTGAAGGCGTTCTCGCGATATCGACCAAATGTGGATCAGGTGATCCAGAAAATCATCTGTCGGGTACTGCTAATTTATTTATATATTCAATAACACTAACAGTATTCCTGCCAAGATTCCAAGGGCTGTTGATTTCGCCTTGTAGAACTTTTTCATTTTCTTCTACTTAATATGGTAGGTGTCACACCCATTTTACAAAGTTTTTTCCAAAGTTATATTTTGCGTCAATAAACCAATCCAGTTACCATGTTTCATTCCTTTTTTCGTATTTAGTATAGAATTATGGCATTTTTTTAATTTTTCGTAATTTTCGATATCGATAAAGTGGGTGTGGTTATGGTCGGATTTCGGCCATTTTTTATACCAAGATAAAGTGAGTTCAGATAAGTACGTGGGCTAAGTTTAGTAAAGATATATAGGTTTTTGCTCAAGTTATTGTGTTAACGGCCGAGCGGAAGGACAGACGGTGGACTGTGTATAAAAACTGGGCGTGGCTTCCACCGATTTCGCCCATTTTCACAGAGAACAGTTAACGTCATAGAATCTATGCTCCTACCAAATTTCAAAAGGATTGGTAAATTTTTGTTCGACTTATGGCATTAAAAGTATTCTAGACACACTAAATGAAAATGGGCGGAGCCACGCCCATTTTGAAATTTTCTTTTATTTTTGTATTTTGTTGCATCATATCATTACTGGAGTTGAATTTTGACTTAATTTACTTATATACAGTAAAGATATTAAATTTTTTGTTAAAATTTGAATTTAAAAAAAATTTTTTTTTAAAAAGTGGGCGTGTTCTTCATCCAATTTTGCTAATTTTTATTTAGCACATATATAGTAATAGTAGTAACGTTCCTGCCAAATTTCATCATGATATCTTCAACGACTGCCAAATTACAGCTTGCAAAACTTTTAAATTACCTTCTTGTAAAAGTGGGCGGTGCCACGCCCATTGTCCAAAATCTTACTAATTTTCTATTCTGCGTCATAACGTCAACCCATCTACCAAGTTTCATCGCTTTAACCGCTTTTGGAATGAATTATCGCATTTTTTCGGTTTTTCGAAATTTTCGATATCGAAAAAGTGGGCGTGGTTATAGTCCGATATCGTTCATTTTAAATAGCGATCTGAGATGAGTGCTCAGGAACCTACATACCAAATTTCATCAAGATACCTCAAAATTTACTCAAGTTATCGTGTTAACGGACGGACGGACGGACGGACGGACGGACGGACATGGCTCAATCAAATTTTTTTTGGATCCTGATTATTTTGATATATGGAAGTCTATATCTATCTCGATTCCTTTATATATGTACAACCAACCGTTATCCAATCAAACTTAATATACTCTGTGAGCTCTGCTCAACTGAGTATAAAAAGCAACCACTCTAATGGAAATCGCTGAAGAGTTCGCAAATGGCGCCAAATGTCACTTCGGGTCTTATATTTTTGAATTAAACAAATAAAGCATACAAATCTGAATAAACTGGTTACCTCTTCAGGAATATTCTGAAGCAAGCTTTTCCGCGTGGATTAGTCTCTTGTTTTTATGGTCTACATTGTCCTACCAAATCACCCAATTTTAACCCATTCATACTTTTTCTAATTTTTTTTTTATTGAAGTCGGGGATTATGTGTAAATAAACCTAAGACTCTCGAAGACCTTAGTATAGTTATTCGGCAGGGATGATAGCAGCTGTCGCTTAAATTCTAGCAAAGTTGACGGAATCACCATAAAACGCGTCATCAACTTTGGCAGTGAACATTTGGTTGACTTAATTTTCTTGGCCTTTTGGACTAAATTTTAATGGATTAAATGAACAGAACCAAAGCTTTTCATTAAAAGCAAAAAAAAAAAAAAACACAAATCATCGGCTGAGTCCTGTACATGCCAATATTGTACCGAGGCTAAAATCTTACAGCAGCAGCGAATAAAAATTTAATATAAATATTTTTCATACACCTTCAAACTTTTTCCATACCTTCCCTTGCTTTTTACCCATATCTTTATGTTCATGTACAAAGACCGTATTGTTGCATTTCTAAAACTCATATTTTAGCTCTAACTGCTAGAAATAAGCAGGAAATACAAATTTGTATGTATTATAGTGACCCGGCCTATGAAAAGGTGGCTTATGACTCAAAAAAAATAATGCAAAAGAAAAACTACTAAGAAAGCGAAGAAATGCATAGAGTCATAAGCCACCTTTTCATAGGCCGGGTCACGTATGCTTATAAATAAGTATTTATATTTATATTTATATTTATATTTATTGTAATACCTTCAATGAAACAAAGTTTCTTGCAGAATACTAACAACAAGTACATACATTTTTATATAAAAATACAAGTATGTTACATACTAAACTTAAGAAGTTAATATGCTAAGCATTTAAAACAAGTATTAAAGATTTATAGATAACGAGCGAAAAAGATTCACGAAAGCTTCAGTGGTCATTGAAAAATCAATGACGATTGTTTGAGACAAGATATTAAATTCTCGCGTAGATCTTGCAAGAGGAGCATTGCTGGCGAAATTAGTTTTAACCTTTTTGCAGTAAAATAGGGTAAGTGACTCGGAGGTTACGCCTAGAAACATTAAAAGTAATCCTTTCCATGAGAGAAGGGCAATCAAGGATCCCTTGAATAATATTGAATATAAAAGTCAGCGACAACATAGACCTACGACAATCCAAAATTGTAGGTCAATAAGCATGAGACGCGAAGCATACGAAGGGACAGGATCGTCGAACTTTAAGGTTCTTAGGTCGAATTTAAGAAACACCGTCTGAATACGTTCTATTCTTGATTGAAAAATATGCAGAAATAAACATTTATGATAAAATATGCGAAAATATGCTACATAGTGTATAGCTCAAACTTCTAATTTTTTTGTGAAATGTATTCATATTTGATTGGTTTATTGTTTACGAGTCATATAAAAAATATGGTGTTGCATACTTTGGGTTGCCCTGATTATTATATTAAAATAATTAATTTTTTAGTACATTTTTGCTACAAATTAACCCACATTAGCTACACGCTGTCTGTTTGCACTTCTTGGTTCTGCCTTTTTTTGACAGTGCAAAGGTTTTGGTAATAAATAAATCTATTAAAAAAATTTTGCGAAGAGTTAAGTACATTATGAGATTATTTATTTGAAAATTCATAATTGATTTTTGTAAAATTTAATTAAATTTTAATTATTAAATATAGTTATTTATTATTTTTTAAATTAATTAGTTTAATTTTATAATTTAAAATTCAGTAATTGTTATTTATTTTTATAAAAAAAATTTATTTTATGAAAATTGAAAATTTTTAAATTATTTATATATAAATTTTTTTATTTTTATTAATTATTAAATTTAATTTTTTTATACAATATTTTGTTATTTATTATTTTTAAATATTTTTTTTCATAAATTAAAATCAAATAATTTTATTTTATTAAATATAAAAAGTTTAGATTTTTTAAATTATTGATTAATTTCTATTTTGTATTTTGTTATAAAATTGATTTTTATTGAAATTTAAGAATTACACTGGTCAACAACATTTTTGTACATGGGTCGTGCGTATATTTTTTTATTGCCTTTGCACCCAGAAATAAGAATATAAACATAAAAAACTTTTGATTTGGTTTTGTTCGAAAAAAATGAGAAAAACGAATAACATGAAAATTCATCAAAATTTGACAAAGGTTTGATTTATTCTAGAATAGTAAAAATCAAAAATAAGATTTATTCTTATAAATTTAGTTTTAGAATACAGTTCAAATGTTTAAAAATGCTTTTTCCTTCTTTTCCTGCCATATTCGGTAACATTTTCTCTTATTAACGTCCAAATATAGTCCCCATCATTTCTGTATACTGGCCTTGGTTGCGTTTCTCAAACTCCATTATATCTTGATGGAATCGTCCCCCGTATTCTTCTGAATAACCTCCCATATTATCTTTGAATTTATCCAGCTGTGAATGTAACATGTGCATCTTTAGCGACATTCTAATCATGCCAGTTATCAGCTCATCATAATTTTCATCCCTATGATTTCCAAGAAAGCCATGAACTACTGCCTTAAGACTGTTCCACGCTAGTTTTTCCTCATTGCTAAGTAGGTCCGGGAATATATCGCAGTTCATAATTTTTTTTATTTGAGGGCCAACAAAGACTCCAGCTTTAATTTTCGCCTCTGACAGCTTTGGAAAAAAAGTCTGCAAATATTTGAAAGCTTTACACTCAATATTAAGAGCCTTCACAAATTGTTTAATAAGGCCCAATTTAATATGCAATGGCGGTCTCAATATGTTTTTAGGATCGGCAATTGCTTCATGTTTAATATTAAATCTTCCTACTCCATACTCAGTACGTTCAGGCCAATGTTTTTGGCGATAGTGGGCGGCATCATTTCTGCTATCCCATAAGAAAAGATAACAGGAGTGTTTGGCATATCCACCTTGCATTCCAGTAAAAAAAAACAAACCATCTTGAAGTATCCAATAACTTCCCACTTGTATTCCGTATATTTGATTGCAGTTAATAGCATTTTAATACTGTCATAATTTTCTTTGAGATGTATGGAATATGCCAGTGGAATAGATGGAAATTTGTTCCCATTGTGTAGTAAAACTGCTTTTAGACTTTTTGTTGAGCTGTCGATTAAGAGGCGCCATTCATTTGTATTACAAGGAATACCAATTGCTTCATGACGCTTTCTTTGCCGAGATATTCGAACATCAGAATTAAGTAAATTTCGTTGTTTAAGCTGCGATGCTAATAACTCTGCTTTTTCTTTTGATAGATTTAAGTATCTTATTAAGTCATTGAGATCTTCAGAGTTGAGAAGATGTGGTATTCCTGGTTCAAATTGAGGAACACATTCGGAATGTACGGATGCAGATGAACTCGGTGTTTGAAAGCTGCTTTGAGGGAATAGTTGCTTTTCCAACACAGGTGGATCAGGTACAGGATTTTGTACCGAATGTGGTACTGGAGCGGATGTCGATGGTAGTTCCGGATATATTTTTTTCTTAAACGTTTCCCTTTCAGGGGTTTCACTACACAAAAATAGCAATCAATGTCATGATTACTCGGTTCCCTCCAAATCCTCGGCACTGCGAACTTCATGGCTCTTTTCTCACTCTGGTACCAAACTATAATAAAACGTAAAGCATTTCATAACAATTTCAGTTATTATGCAATTATATATGTATATGTAGATATATGTATATATATATGAAACAGTTAGTACAATAAAAAAGAGAAAATAAACTTACGCTCCAGAATGCTTCTGCAAGAGTTACATGAAACATGTGGAGCCCATTTTTTGTCCTGGTTTTTAACAGGTAGACCGAAGTAGGCTAGTTAGGTCTCGCAAATCCTTGTGCTTTTAGTTAAATCAAACTTTTTTTGTCTTCTTTTAATACATTCGCCACATATATAGCAAAACGAATTAGCCGCTCGTTTACAACTTCTCGAAGACATCATTCCTCTGTGATATGCAAAAACATAGTGTCGCCCACAACGAGTGACCCAAGAAACTACAACTTCTTAAAAAAATGTTTACTTACAAAAACGCTATCAGGTAGCTGGCATGCTCTATTGCTAGGCCTTCCAATCCGTCAGTAAAAGTTTCGATGAGTTTCTTAATATGTACTTAACGAATTGCCAAATCTACATCAAATCATGTGTATCTGGGAACTTTTATCTCCTTTTTACTGTTTCTCAGCCACATTTTTATACTCAGTTGAGCAGAGCTCACAGAGTATATTAAGTTTGATTGGATAACGGTTGGTTGTACATATATAAAGGAATCGAGATAGATATAGACTTCCATATATCAAAATAATCAGGATCGAAAAAAAATTTGATTGAGCCATGTCCGTCCGTCCGTCCGTCCGTCCGTTAACACGATAACTTGAGTAAATTTTGAGCTATCTTGATGAAATTTGGTATGTAGATTCCTGGGCACTCATCTCAGATCGCTATTTAAAATGAACGATATCGGACTATAACCACGCCCACTTTTTCGATATCGAAAATTTCGAAAAACCGAAAAAATGCGATAATTCATTTCCAAAGGCAATTAAAGCGATGAAACTTGGCAGATGGGTTGACGTTATGACGCAGAATAGAAAATTAGTAAGATTTTGGACAATGGGCGTGGCACCGCCCACTTTTACAAGAAGGTAATTTAAAAGTTTTGCAAGCTGTAATTTGGCAGTCGTTGAAGATATCATGATGAAATTTGGCAGGAACGCTGCTACTATTACTATATATGTGCTAAATAAAAATTAGCAAAATTGGATGAAGAACACGCCCACTTTTTAAAAAAAAATTTTTTTAATTCAAATTTTATCAAAAAATTTAATATCTTTACTGTATATAAGTAAATTAAGTCAAAATTCAACTCCTGTAATGATATGATGCAACAAAATACAAAAATAAAAGAAAATTTCAAAATGGGCGTGGCTCCGCCCATTTTCATTTAGTTTGTCTAGAATTCTTTTAATGCCATAAGTCGAACAAAAATTTACCAATCCTTCTCAAATTTGGTAGGTACATAGATTCTATGACGGTAACTGTTCTCTGTGAAAATGGCCGAAATCGGTGGAAGCCACGCCCAGTTTTTATACACAGTCCACCGTCTGTCCTTCCGCTCGGCTGTTAACACAATAACTTGAGCAAAAACCGATATATCTTTACTAAACTTAGCCCACCTACTTATCTGAACTCACTTTATCTCGGTATAAAAAATAGCCGAAATCCGACCATAACCACGCCCACTTTATCGATATCGAAAATTACGAAAAATGAAAAAAATGCCATAATTCTATACCAAATACGAAAAAAGGGATGAAACATGGTAACTGGATTGGTTTATTGACGCAAAATATAACTTTGGAAAAAATTTTGTAAAATGGGTGTGACACCTACCATATTAAGTAGAAGAAAATGAAAAAGTTCTACAAGGCAAAATCAACAGCCCTTGGAATCTTGGCAGGAATACTGTTAGTGGTATTGCATATATAAATAAATTAGCATTACCCGACAGATGATTTTCTGGATCACCTGGTCCACATTTTGGTCGATATCGCGAGAACACCTTCACATATACATCTAAGGGCCACTCGCTTTTAAAACCCTCATTAATACCTTTAATTTGATATCCATATCGTACAAACACATTCTAGAGTCACCCCTGGCCCACCCTAATGGCGATATCTCGAAAAGACGTCCACCTATAGACCTAATGCCCACTCCCTCTTAAAATGCTCAGTAACACCTTTCGTTTGATACCCATATCGTACAAACACATTCTAGAGTCACCCCTGGCCCACCCTAATGACGATATCTCGAAAAGGCGTCCACCTATAGACCTAATGCCCACTCCCTCTTAAAATGCTCAGTAACACCTTTCGTTTGATACCCATATCGCACAAACATTATAGAGTCACCCCTGGCCCACACTAATGGCGATATCTCGAAAAGACGTCCACCTATAGACCTAATGCCCACTCCCTCTTAAAATGCTCAGTAACACCTTTCGTTTGATACCCATATCGTACAAACATTCTAGAGTCACCCTTGGTCCACCTTTATGGCGATATATCGAAAAGGCGTCCACCTATAGAACTAAGGATTACTCCCTTTTAAGATACTCATTACCATCTTTCATTTGATACCCATATCATACAAACACATTCTAGAGTCACCCCTGGCCCACCCTAATGGCAATATCTCGAAAAGGCGTCCACCTATAGACCTAATGCCCACTCCCTCTTAAAATGCTCAGCAACACTTTTCGTTTTATACCCATATCGTACAAACATTCTAGAGTCACCCCTGGCCCACCCTAATGGCAATATCTCGAAAAGGCGTCCACCTATAGACCTAATGCCCACTCCCTCTTAAAATGCTCAGTAACACCTTTCATTTGATTCCCATATCGTACAAACACATTCTAGAGACACCCCTGGTCCACCTTTATGGCGATATCTCGAAACGGCGGCCACCTATGGACTAAGGATCACTCCTTTTCAAAATACTCATTAACAGCTTTCCTTTGATACCCATATCGTACAAACATATTCTAGAGTCACCCCTGGTCCACCTTTATGGCGATTTCTCGAAAAGGCGTTCACCTATAGAACTAAAGCCCATTCCCTTTTAAAATACTCATTACCACCTTTCATTTGATACCCATATCCTACAAACACATTCTAGAGTCACCCCTGGTCCACCTTAATGGCGATATCTCGAAAGGGCGTCCACCGATAGACCTAAGGCCCACTCACTCTTAAAATGCTCAGTAACACCTTTCATTTGATACCCATATCGTACAAACAAATTCTAGAGTCAGCCCTGGTCCACCTTTATGGCGATATTCCTAAATGGCGTCCATCCATAGAACTATGGCCTACTCTCTCTTAAAATACTCTTTAATACCTTCCATTTGATACACATGTCATACAACCACATTCCAAGGTTACCCTAGGTTCATTTTCCTACATGGTGATTTTCCTTATTTTGTCTCCATAGCTCTCAACTGAGTATGTAATGTTCGGTTACACCCGAACTTAGCCTTCCTTACTTGTTTTGTTTTTTTTTTTTTTAAGATGAGTATGTTGTGCTTTAAGTAGATCTTTTTTCGATACATCGCTGCATAAGGTAGCTACCCGCCGCCCTCTATCGACCGAATAGCGTAAAAGGACCTACATTAGCCTGGTGCAAAAATGCAAAATTTTCAAATCGCTATAAATTCTACAAAACCAAATATTTTTGATTTTAATTGCATTTTTTTTTATAGAATTGAAGATAGAATCCGAATATAAAGGGCAAAACCCATGTAAAAAAAATTTTTTTTGTTGACCTGTGTTATTAATCATTTTCATTCTTATATATATTTCATTAAATATTTATTAGTAAATTAATTAGGGGTTAATTATTAATTATTTTTTGAAATTTAAAATTTAAGATTTATTAATCATTTTCATAGTTTTTGTTTTTTGTTAATAAATAAACATGAAGAAAAATTTTCGGGGGTTATGTACTTTATGGGATTATTTATTTGAAAATTATTAATTGAGTTTTGGAAAATTTAATTAAATTGTAATTATTAAATATTGTTATCTATTATTTTTTAAATTAATTAGTTTAATTTTAAAATTGAAAAATTCAAAAATTGTTATTTATTTAAAAAAATTTTTATTTTATGGAAATTTTAAATTTTTTTAATTATTTATTTATAAATTTTTAATTTTTATTAATTATTAAATTTAATATTTTATATACTATATTTTGTTATTTATTATTTTTAAATATTAATTTTTCATAATTTAAAATTAAATTATTTTATTTTATTAAATATAGAAATTTTAGATTTTTTAAATTATTGATTAATTTTTATATTATATTTTGTTATAAAATTGATTCTTATTGAAATTTAAGAATTATTAATCAAAGAATTATTAATCATTTATTCATTGTTTATTTGCTACACCAATCATCGCAGCGGCCAGATGCGTCAGGTAACGGCAGATATTTCCATTTTTTCCGCGTGTTGAGTCAATCTCTAGTGTAATGGTGGTTGTGACTTTAAATACTTCTTTTCCTGACCTATTTAGTAAACTTCCTGTACTATTTTGGCCGTCACCAAGCAACGTTTGTTTAGTGCATTTAGAGGTGTCCGTAAATCATCAGTATCGAATGGTGGTTTTCTTTAATGCATATGTTAAAGATCGATGTCGGGCCCTTCATAGTTTAGCCCCTTTTTCCTTTCCGTAACTTTCACTGTGACCAGTTACGCAAAATAAGGGTGAGGGCCTCCGATTTTTCTGCTTCGTGTAGCACTTTCTTACAGTTATCGACGGCAATATATGATATAAATCTGCAATCCAACGACATAAGCTCTGCTTGTCTGTGTTAGTATACTCATACCCGCATGACCAATTACAGATTTCCTATGCCCTCCTAATTCTCATATATCTGCTTTGAAGATACAAACTGAGTAAATGGCGGACCAATAAAAACCACTGCACTAGCAACGCAGGCCATTTTGGTCCAGTCTGTATAAAGTATCGAATCCTGCCTGTCTAGCAGATGAGGATTTAGCGACGCCCATACGGAAGTAGGGGCTTGGTTGACTTAGTAGATTTAACGCGGACACATCAAATTATTCCCGAGATGGTCAGGCTATTACCTCAATTGTGCTATTTCCCGGAGCGTTCGGATCAATATACGGCAAAGGATCATCATCATCGATTAAATTCTGCAAAGCTTTCTAGAAGGCTCATAATCGCTCCAAGAATAAGGGGAAGTTCATCAAGGGCAGTTCCGGTAGAACATCCCATATAGACATGCAGTGCCATTTGGCCATGTTAATGTTGTCCCAACGTGATGTTCAAGAGTCACTCAAGAACCTTCAGCACAAATAAACCCCCTCCCTTTTAAAATATTCACTAACACCTTCCATTTGATATCCATATCGTACAAAGGCATTCTAGAGTCACCCCTGGTCCACCTTTATGGCGATATCACGAAAGGACGTTCACCTATAGAAATATGGCCCACTTCCTTTTAAAATACTCTCTAGTACCTTCTATTTGATACCCATGTCAGACAAACACATTCCAGGGTTGCCCTAGGTTCAATTCCCTACATTGTGATTTTCCCATATTTTGTCTCCAAAGCTCTCAGCTATGTATGTGGGAATGGGTTAAGGTACTAAATACTTTAATCCCTTCTACTGTATTTTACTGTATCCAGATTGAACACAGAAACATATTCTTTTGTAATAAAATATTGAAGTAATGGAAAATATAAAAGTTGAGTTATAAAACGAGTATCGACATATACAGACTAAAATATTCAAATAATTGTTAATTTTGTAATTAGTATTAATTATTTTTGAAAACGAATATAAATGCTGAACATCCCAAATTAAAATAAGTGTTTCTTATTCATTAAAATAAGAGGCACCACAATTGGGGGCTCAACCGGGATATTTCAGTTAAGCGGCGATTTTTTTTTTAAATAATTGCACATATGAGCAAAAATTAAATTTATAAGCCATTGGTGAAGATTGTATAAATTTTAAAAATCCTGGAATCAACCTATATTGCAACAATTTATATGAGAGAAGACGCGCTGAAATAATAGAAAATATATTTTGAATCAAACCTTCAAAGGAATCTGGTGGAAGACGAATGAAGTTGTTGGATATGTTCATGGTACAATTTATGTAAGGAAAAGGAATGGGAATTCAAATGAAAGAGGAAGCAAGAATCAAGGTAAGTACGGATTTAAGAATTGAGTGAAAATAGTTTGAAAATGGCAGTGGAAAGAGGAAGCAAGAATCGAGGTAAAAGCGGATTTGAGAGTTGAATGAAACAGTTGCAGTATTTATACAAAAGACGGATTAAGTTGATTTCAGAGAAACAAGTTGTATGTACGTTGTGTGAAAGAAAAGAAAATATTTTAACAATTGAGAGAAAAAATTGAAAAAAGGCGAAGTTTAGGACGTTGTATCAGAAGAAAAGGGGAATGCATACAGTTGTTTAATATATGGTATACTGACAGAGTTTTATGACTATAATTTGAATTAAATGCAATATAAAAGAAGTTTAATATAAAATAGATTTTTAATAATAACTTTATGCATTCTTGAAATAGATGTTGACGCCTTCATTAAGTTGAATTTATTGTAATTCATTATTTTCGCTAATTATTTCAAATATTTGTTTATACTTGTATTACGTTGTATTTATATTTAATTGTTTAGTTATATCCTCTATGGATGCACAGAATATTTTGACTTTAACAGTCGAAGGACTGAAAACAAGATTATCAGGATTAGGGTTAGATGTAACTGGAAGGAAACATGAGTTACAAAATAGATTACTTCAGCATTTGGGTTTATCTGCTAACGGGAATCCGATACCGAACAAAACGCTTCTGTTTATGTAGACGTGGGTGCCAGTGTACCTCGCCATCTACCGAATGCTCAGCCTCCATATTTTACTTTACGGGATATAGAGGATTTGTTGGGATATACAGGGGTAGGATTTCATGACGTAAAACAATGGATTAAAAATTTTGAGGAAAACGCATTAACGCTTAGTTGGAATAACCTGCAAAAATATATTTACGCAAAACAATTGATTAAAGCGGATGCAAAGGCCTTTATAAGAAGTCAATCCAATATTTTCGATTGGGATTCCTTGAGGGCAGCGTTGTTCAAAGAGTTTGGGAAGAAATTATCTTCTATTGAAACTCATAGAATGTTAAAAAATCGTAGAAAGAGGCCAATGGAAAGTTTGCGTGAATATTTATATTGTCTTATAGAGATAGGAAATGAAGTTAACGTTGATGAGGAAAGTATTATAAATTACTTTGTTGAAGGTATCCCTGATTCATGGCAAAATAAATCGGTTTTATATCGTGCAGAAACGATAGAGGAGTTAAAAACTGAAATTCGGGTATATGAAAAAATTAAATTTTCTAAAACGCAGCTAAATTATTCGAAAGAAAATGAACAAGGTATTGTTGCGGGGGGAAAAGTTTTGGCAAGTAGGCATTTGGAAAATTTTTCCTGCTATAAATGTGGAGTAAAAGGACACATTGCTAATAATTGTACTTAGAAAAGTTTTAAATGTTTTAAATGCAATGCGATAGGTCATCGAGCGTTTGAGTGCAAGTTAACTGGAAATAGTAAAGAAGAAACAAAAAAGGAAGTGACGAAAAATAGTAAGGACGCTTTGTATATGACGTCTGAGAATGAAATTTTGACCTGCAATAAAACAAATACGCTTAACTATACGCGAAGTGCGAATAAATAAATTAATATTTTCGGCTATAATCGATACTGGAAGTGATATCAGTATGATTCGATATGATACTTTTATGAGGTTAGGTGATATTGAATTGTGTAAAGAGAATAGGAAATTTACTGGTATTGGTGAAGGGAAAATAGTAACAATAGGTCATTTTACAGAAGATGTAGAGGTTGACGGATTAAAGTTACAATTATATTTATTAGGGAAGAAGGTGCTTCATTCCAGGTTAAAGAGAAGATGAATCTAAAACAATGCGAACGAGAAAGAATCTTGCATAATACAAATAGTAATTAAGATGAGGTTTACGGTAATAAATCGGGAAATAAAATGTACGAGGGCATTCGTGAGCTAACACAAGAGTTTGAGCAAATTTGTATGTCCACTGTAGCAGAAGTATCTATTCAGAAGCAGGAGTTTGAATTAGAGCATTTAAGTGAGGATTTAAGAAAGAAGTTAGAAAATATGATGGACAATTACCGGGCAACAAAAACTATGAGTTCTCCTTTTAAAATGAAAATAGTTTTAAAGGATGAAATTCTAGTTTATAGTAGACCAAGAAGATTACCGATTGCAAATCAGAAAATAATTGAAAAACAAGTAGAAGAATGGTTAGATCAAGGCATTTCATCAAGTACATTTAAAAACAAATTAAAAAAAAAAGATCCCAAACGGTCAATTTTTGAAAAAGTTATAGGATTTTGGAAACAAAAACGGTGTTATTTTAAAAATTCATAACTTTTTTTGAGTTGGATGAAAAAATTTGAAAAACGTCTTTCGTAAGCTCGAAAAAGAAGACAAACTTTCAGCCAATTCTAAAGGGGTCGGGTTCAAAATTGGTCGAAATGGTATGGAATACCCCACATATATTCACATGTATGTATATATGTTTTTACATGTGCTCATCTGAGTGTGACAGCCGCTTCATATTTGAGCATTGCCTACGTGCCGCTGTTTTCTGTACGGAAATAAGCAAGTACGCCTTTGTTGTTGTTATTTTGTGATAATTTGCATTTTAAATTAAGTGACGCACTGCGGCAATAGAAAACGCAGTCTTAGCCACTTTAGCGGCTGCTTTGCGCATTTTTTAGTTTGCTTGTTGTGTACTAATTTCAATTTTTTCTTTTCATTATCTTAATTATGTATATTAATTTTGATATTTCCTATTTGTTGTTGTATGCTGGCGCACAATTTAATTACACTCGAGGGGTGTTTGGCGTTGAAAGCACATAAATACAAATATATTTTTTCCACATTTCCTCCATTTATTAAATTTTAAAATTTTTTTTACGAGCTTTCACTCACATATGCTTGTTTTGCTTCCTTTTTTTGTTCGCTTTTGTTGTGCTTGTTTGCTTTCAAGTTTTTGTTACAATATTTGTATAGGCGTAGCAAAATATCGAGGGTATAATTAATTTCTGATTATGTAAAGTGAAAAAACGTATACATACATATGCACATACAAATACACTGATACATCTAATGCTGCCGCTGCTGATCGACTCCATCAAAACTTCAGGCCAACGCAACCATCAAATACTACTTACATACAAAAATATTGTATAATTAATAATAGACGCCTACCACCCCCACCACAACCCATTCAACTACACCAGCATTATTAAGTTAAGTTCAAAGTTGTTGAAAAATGAAATGCCCTTAATTATTTATTCATGCAAATGGTGTATTCAGGTTTTCTGAGGATTTCGGGGCAATTAAAAAATTTGAATAATACATGATAGCAGCTGCCGACAATTAACCGACATTTGTTGAAAAATAGGCAAGCGGAAACTTTTCAAGGAATTTTTGTACCCAGCTGTATTTGTACACAGGGTATTATAACTTTGGTTGGATAACGGTTGCTTGTACAGGTATAAAGGAATCGAGATAGATATAGACTTCAAAATCATCAGTATCGAAAAAAATTTGATTGAGCCATGTCCGTTCATACGTCTGTCCGTCCGTTGGTCTGTCCAGTAAGACGATAACTTGAGTAACTATTGAGATGTCTTCACCAAATTTGGTAAACGAGCTTATCTCAACTCAGAATAGATTGGTATTGAAAATGAGCGAAATCGGATGATAACTACGCCCAATTTTTATATATATAACATTTAAGAAAGCACAAAAACCTGATAATACAGAATAAAATGTTGAAATTTGACGTGTGGACTGATATTGAGACTCTTGATAAGAATTTGAAAAAAAAAATTTTAAATGGGCGTGGCACCGCCCACTTGTGATGAAATAAATTCTACAAATATTATTAATCATAAATCAAAATCGATAAACCTTTTGTAACAATATTCGGCAGAGAGGTTGCCTTTACCAAAAGGAATGATTTGATGAAAAATTAATGAAATCGGTTAAGGACCACGCCCACTTTTATATAAAAGATTTTTAAAAGGGTCGTGGACGAATAAAATGAGCTATATCTTTGCAAAAAGAGCTTTATATCAATGGTGTTTCATTTCCCAAGTGGATTTTTAACAATAAAAAGGAAAAACTTTAAATTTAAAAAAATGGGCGGGGCACCGCCCCTTTTATGACTAAGCAATTTTCTGTTTCGAGAGCCATAACTCGAAGAAAAATTAGTTCACAATAGAACCATATGTATATGTATTATTGAGCAGCCTTTTAACACCATTAAGCACACAAAACAAACAACAACAGCATTCCAAGTGCACAGCTGGGTATGTAATGGTCGGTTTCTCCCGAACTTAGACTTCCTTACTTGTTTTTACTTATCAACAAATTTTCATTCATTTTTTCGAAGTGCATATGTATTGCATTAGATTTATATTATTTTGTCTACAAAACTAGTGATTTTAAATTAAACAGAGCTCGCCGAAGTTGAAGCCACTATAGGGGTAACTTCATCATAAACAAATAAGAACGGGACTGTCTTCGGCTATCATGAATGGGGCTGAACAATAATCTTATCCCGTTCGTAATCTCCGAATAATCGGGTGTATAAGATAAGAAATATATAGTGAACAGATCTACATACATTAAACGATTTTTAAGATAAATATAAAATAAAAAACAGGTAGGTACTTTGTGTGAGGATGCAAAGCTTCTCGTTTTTTGTGATCTGCATGTAAAAACTATGACTACGAATCCCATATTTCAAAAATATATGACGTAAACGTAACTATTTGATGAAATTTGATGAATTTTGAAGCTTCTAACCGTAAAAAAGGGGCAAAAATGACAGTTTATATGAATTATATAATATATATACCACCGATCTCTATGATTTTTTCAGACAACAATATATGCTATATACGTAAGCATTCAGTAAAATTTGAAGTTCTAGCTGTTAAAATGGGGCTAAAATTGCGAAAATATATATATATATACTATATATATGGGGTATTCCATACCATTTCGACCAATTTTGAACCCGTCCCCTTTAGAATTGGCTGAAAGTTTTTCTTCTCTTTCTAGCTTACGAAAGACGTTCTTCAGAATTTTTTCAAATTTTTTCATCCAACTCAAAAAAAGTTATGAATTTTTAAAAAAACACCGTTTTTGTTTTCAAAATGCTATAACTTTTTCAAAAATTGACCGTTTGCGATATTCTTTTTTTATTTGTTTTTAAATGTACTTTTCGGAAAAAATACAAAAAAATTTTTAAAGTTTGTTTTTTTTAATTTTTCAGTTTTTCGAGACTTTTCGAATTTCACCATTTTTTTTTTCTCATAAAAAACTTGAATCAATTCTGCAATCATCCCCACTAATCCCGGAGTGGGCCGATTTTTTTTTATATTTTTTTTTTATTTAATTGAAAAAAAATTTTTCAAAAATAAAAATTTTTTTTATCAGTTTTATTTATATAACAAAAAAATGTAAGAAAATTATTTTTAAGTATTCTTTTCTTTATACATTATGGTAATCTACGATCAAAATAACCAGGATTAATGACTGACACAGTAAACATGTAAGTTTTCTAAAAATAATGTAACAAATTATGAATTATGAATACTTAAAAATCATTTTCTTACATTTTTTTGTTATATAAATAAAATTGATAAAAAAAAAATTTATTTTTTTGTATTTTTTCCGAAAATTACACTTAAAAACAAATTAAAAAAAAAAGATCCCAAACGGTCAATTTTTGAAAAAGTTATAGCATTTTGAAAACAAAAACGGTGTTTCTTTAAAAATTCATAACTTTTTTTGAGTTGGATGAAAAAATTTGAAAAAATTCTGAAAAACGTCTTTCGTAAGCTAGAAAAGAAGAAAAACTTTCAGCCAATTCTAAAGGGGTCGGGTTCAAAATTGGTCGATATGGGATGGAATACCCCATATATACTATATATACCACCATATATATACTATGTATACCACCGATATTTATGATTTTTCAGACAAAAATATATGCTATATACGTCAGCATTTGTAGAAATTTGAAGCCTCTAGCTCTTAAAATAGGGTAGTAATTACGAAAAGTTTCTTATCTGAACAATCGGTAGTGGGGATATATATTATATATACGACCGATCTCATCAATTTTTTCAGACAACAATATGTGCAATATACGAAATTATATGGTGAAGTTTGAAGCTTCAATCTGTTAAATTGAGTAAGATATGACAAAAATCCTCATTTTCTGAAAAATTGGTTGTATGGAGGATATAAGCTATAGTGTTCCGATCTGGCCGGTTCCGACAAATGTCTAATCGGACACCCAAATACACCAAATTTTATCAATATATCTCAAAAATTCAGGGACTAGTTTGCATACAAACAGACAGACGGACAGACGGACAGACGTACATGGCTAAATCAACTCAGCTCTTCATCGTGATTATTTCAGTATACTTAATGGTGGGTCTATCTATTTTCTTTTAAGGACTTACAGTTTTGGGTTTCGTAACGAAATTAATTTACCATTTCATTTTTATGAAAGGTATAAAAATATCGGGCTAAGCTTCGTCGGCTTCTTATCGGTAGCAACCGATACTGGCAAGTTATTGTGTTGTTATCGGTTTACAATCGAAAGCAATTTTTCAGTTTGTTATCGCCGAGTCTGCAGCTTCCTATTGGTTTCTTATCAGCACGTTGTTGTTGTTGTTGTTGTTGTTGTTGCAATAAACACACTCCCTTAAGGTTTTGGAGGGGAGTCCGGTACGTTTCTATAACAACCACCATTAAGTTATAAGGGGTTACACCGGATATCTCCTTATGACACCCGGGCACCACCTACATAGTGAGGCCAAAGAGCTCAATATTAAAGACCACAACGAAATGCTGAACAAGCAGTTTTTGATTAATTGTTACAAACCAGGACATCCTAGCAAACAACTGCTTGATCTAGCACCGCTTCTACGTGGATTAAGGGAACATCTCCTGAAGCGCTATGATGAGATCCAGCACCTGCCAACACAGCCGTTTGATTCAGGCAAGCATAAGGAGGACCTTAGCCAAACCCACACATAATTGGTAAACGCCTTTGTCACGATGTGCCCGGTGAATCCGTTATTAATATGCAATATGTCACCCTTGCAGAAGAAGAAAGCACACTACCAAGGGAGACACGAGTCACCCTGGCCCAACCTCGTTCTAGATACTGTAACAGGTTTAACTCTTACTTGTCCAGAATCAACCCTGACATACGTAATGTATGTCCTGCATATAATGATTTAGTATGAATACATTGAATCTTCAAGGCCATCCCACCCACCCACAATCTCCTAGTTCCCTGAGGAACTTGAAGTCGCCAGGGACGCGGCCGCTCAACAAAAAGGTTTCTCCACAGGTAGGTGAGGTTGACAAATAGCTTGGAGAAGCTATAAATTGCGCTGGCATCCCTTTGAATGGGTATCAAATCTGTTGGACATTTAAGTCCGGTCTCACGACAGGCATATCTATCGCGGGTAAATTCGGAGCATACTCAGACGCTGCGGGTCTTATCGGCATGTTTTTAATGGGTTGCGGATGTAACATCGATTTCATATAGAAGTTTTACAGCATCAATAACAGACTGATTATAAATTTGTAACACTCCGATAACTAATCGTAAAATTTTCTATAACCAATCGATAATACGCCGATAACAAATTCCTAACTTTAGGATAACGAAGCGATATTTATAGCTTTCATGAAAATGAAATTATATATTAAGTTTGTCACGAATCTCAAAATTGTAGGTCCCTAAAGGAAAATAGATAGACCCGCCAATATGTATACCGAAATTATCAGGATTAAGAGCTGAGTTGATTTAGCCATGTCCGTCTGTCTGTTTGCATGCAAACTAGTCCCTCAATTTTTGAGATATCTTGATAAAATTTGGTGATCGGGTATATTTAGGTGTCCGATTAGACAGTCGTTGGAATCGACCGGATCGGACCAATATAGTATATATCCCCCATTCAACCGATTTTTCAGAAAAGAGGAGTTTTGTCATAGCTTCCTCAATTTATCACATTGAGGCTTCAAACTTCACCATATGCTCTCGTATATTGCACATATTGTTGTTTGAAAAACTGGATGAGATCTGTCGTATATATAGCATACATCCCCCATAACCGATTTTTGAAATAAAAAGCTTTTCGTAATTACTGCCCCATTTTAACAGCTGGAGGCTTAAAATTTCACCGAATGCTTATGCATAGGGCATTCATTGTTGTCTGAAAAAATATTATAGTTCGATGGTATATATAGTATAAAAATCCCATTCAACCGATTGTTCAATTATGAAACTTTTCGTAATTTCTGCCCCATTTTAATAGCTAGAAGCTTCAAATTTCTCCAAATGCTTACATATATAGCATATATCGTTGTCTGAAAAAAACAAAGAGATCGTTCGTATATACATATATTATATACCCCATGTAAACTGCGATTGTTCTCTGAAGCTTTAAAGCCTAGCTGGGTTTTGAACGGCTCGAATATGCCCTCCTTATCTTAATGGAGCTAATAATGTTATCCCACTGTAGCAAATATAGGAGCATACTGAGCTCATAACGTTCAATTTTAGCTAGATAGATCTCGCAACTCTACGCGAGGTAGTGTCTGTTCACTACGTTCTTAGTGAACTAGAAACCCGCCTTTTTGCGAAGAAACTACATATAACAAGCAATGTTTCATTCATTCCCCGGCACATTTTGGGCTCAGCGACTGGCATTTGCACAATTTTACGATTTATAAGCAGTCAGCTAAGAAGCTCCTTTATGCTTTTAAAATTTTCAAAAAGTACACAGTTATTTTGCGAAAAAGGTTCTGGTTCCTATTAAGAGTTTTCAGTTTGTTAAACAGACTTCTGTTAAGACTATGGACATATTCGATTTAGAAATGAAACAAAACCCCAATGGGTAAGGAAGAAGGGTGTTCTGCGCGCCTTTCGGGTAATACTTAGGAGCGGCTTATTTTGAGAAAATAACTGCACAGAATATCATTTGCCTACTTGGAAGACAAACAGCGATAGAGATAAGTGAATTTTTTGTCTTCACTAAGCTTCTGATCTCATTCTGAGCTGCACGCTGATCAAGATTGGTACCTCTTAATGGTTTCCCCCTTGGATATAATGAAGGTATTATTATCGGTCCAAATTTTTGCCCGAGGTAAGGTTGGATTTACTGAAAATCCCGGATAAATTCACAAGCCCACGACCTCATTGCATTCCAATGGATTTTTCCAGACTGCATGTGATTTTGGCCGTACCGTTCAAGTCACGCCAGATATCCTTAATTTGCAATAAGTGACGTCGATTGGGAGCACCAAGGAAGGTGAAGTCTTCTTCCACCTGCCTCTTCCAACTCAATAGAGGTCTCCCCCTGGTCCTACTTCCAAACATCAGGAAAGGTATGATGAGCTTCTTGCAGAGCGTTATTTTTGTTTCGTCGAGAGAGGACTACAGCTAGCCCTATAAAAGGATATAAGTCTTTGATCTGTGTACAAAATCACTCGAGGGTGTGGTAAAAATGTATGGTGAAGATCCGCTTCATGTCAGTGAAATCCATATTCATTCAGCCTATGCGATATGAAGCAGATGAGTTTGAGGGTTCTGACGCCCATAATCGTCCCACATATAAAATGAGCAAACGACACTCAAATTCAAATCATAAGGGCATGCACTCGCCGACCATACCTTTAAATCTAATAACTTTGCCATAAATATTCGGCAAGCCTACAGCAAAACGAAATAATAGCTTTTTTTATTTATCTGGATTTGTGGTGAAAATAAACACTTACTCAGTTCCACTGAACCGAACTGAACTACTTGAACAAAGCAACGCAGAAATTTGAATCATAAAATTTTTCTGCGGTATGAACGTGACTAAAATCTGTAATGTTCAGTTGACAAAAAAATTGTAAGCTTACGATACAGCATTCCCCTGGCTACACTAAAGTTATATGAAATATTAAAATATCAAATGGAATGGAACTGGATTGATGTAGATTGGAAAGATTTTCCGTCATCCCTTGTCAAATTTGGTTTTGAGACAAACCGGTTTCGGCGCTGTGCCATCATCAGTGTCGATTTTCGTTCTGTTATATTGCTGTCGTTTGTCCTGTATTTATAGTTCGTAGGTACATGAACAGGTATTGTCAAACTTGATGCTTGTGTATATTTAGTTATGTGTATGTGCTATTTGTTCGTTCAGAACCGAGGGTGGTTTTTACTCATCGATTTG
The DNA here is from genome assembly GCF_040869045.1 of Eurosta solidaginis. Classification (NCBI taxonomy): domain Eukaryota; kingdom Metazoa; phylum Arthropoda; class Insecta; order Diptera; family Tephritidae; genus Eurosta; species Eurosta solidaginis. The sequence goes on from NC_090321.1 coordinate 205,914,535, forward strand.
TGTGGCTGACTGAGGCAGGTAAAAATCCGTAATTTTAGTCGTTTGACCTTCTTCGTGAGTTTGTTGTTTTATTGCGTTAATTCTTTTGGATTTATTTGTTGTTGTGTGTTTGTCTGTTGTACCTATGTGATTACTTTGTTTCTTGTAAACAAGTTTTAAATGCTCGAATATTGTTTCAGAAATAGTTTTTGTCTGCTCGTTTATTATTCTACCGTCGAATGTTTTCTGTTTGTAGACTTCCATGTTTTCAAGTACGTTGAGACGTCGGCCTTTTGCTTGTATGTGAATAACCCTAACTGTTTTATTGATGTTTGCTGGGGAACATTCATTATCGACCATGTGATTCGCGAAGTTAGACTCTGGTATAATGTTTGGATTCCGTATTTTTTTTTTTTGTAATCTCTAATATGTTCTCTGAACCTCGTTCTTATTTGGCGTCCTATTTGTCCTATGTAACTATGTTGGCATCCCCAGGTAAGCTTGTATACGCCGTGGCTGCTAAACGGACCTTCTGAGTTAGTGCTAGTTCTTAGTTTTCGCCCTAGATTGTTCGATGTTTTGAATGATGTGTTAGTGTTGTATTTTTTAAAGAAGTCTGCCAATTTATATGTTGCTTTTCCAGTATATGTCATAGTTTTCCAACTATTATTTTCCTTTTCATTATTTCTTTTCGGTTCTCCATTTGTCCTTCTGAGCCTATCTACTAGTGCTTCTTTATATCCGTTGTTCAAGTTCTCTCTTATATCCCTCTTGTGTAAGAGGTGTTCTTTCAAGTCTATGTACCAAATTCCTTAATGGTGCATTTTTATGCTGTTGGAGGTGATTTGAGGTATTATGTATTATTGTGTCGGTGGCCGTTGGCTTCCTATATATTTCATAGTTAAATCTTTTGGCTTCTTTATCAATATTTATCGTGAGGTCTAGATAGTTGATTCCTCCGTCTTTTTCATTTTCCATTGTAAATTTTATATTTTCGTGCTACTTATTGAGGTACTCCAGTACAAGCTCCTCGTTATTAGTAGTTAAAACGCATATTATGTCATCCACGTATCTAGCATAAATTGAGTTGATAGTAGAAATTGTACAACAGCACAATAATATAATATCCATCGACTTTGGCGATAAAGTGCTTTTCGATGCGAAGAAATATATTAAAAAAGCTATATATACATATATATAGGTTAAACCATATGGACGTATATAAAATTGGTCGTGAAAAATTGATTAAAAAAATAGTTAAACGGGCATATTGAATATCGCGAAAATTGTGAGATAGAGACACATCAGATTGAGATATTGTTACGTGAAATAAAGTGAATAAATATTAAATTTAACTAATATATTGAATGCTAATTATAAAAAAGTTCAAAGTGTTCAATATAAACAAATACAGAGACATACGCGGATAAACAAACGAAAAGGAGAAAAAAAGCTCAATCCCGCCAATGTAATGGAACAATTAGAGGGGAAAGTGGTATAATGGACGAAGGTGTGTGCAGCAAAGTATACCATGAGAACATGAATTGCTCTGGAGTGGACAAATACAGCGTAAGAATTATTGGTCAAAAAGACAATAGGATACGATATTTGTGCGATGAATGCATGACATATATACAAAACGTCGATTTGGTACTGCAAGATATACAGATGGATGTGAAAAAAAATAACTCAATACTGAATGGGTTTAAGCTTGAATTTGAAAATGTGATGAAAAAAAGTCAAAATGAAATAAAAGCATTATTAGAAGCAGTAGAGAGTCGATACACTCAACGCGCTGCGATGATAGAAAAGTCCCAAAAACAATTTGAAAAGAAGATCGGGGAAATGAAGAATTTATATAGTATGGTTGAGGAGGTAAAAAACAAAACTGATCTAATTGGCAAAGACAGTGAAAAAGTGTAAAATATAGTTGAAGAAGTCAAAAAACAGGCGGAGATGATTGGTAAAGGATAATGAAAAAGTGCATAGTGAAATAAAAAAAATAATCAACAATAATGAAAATCGAGTGTCATATGCAGAGGCTATAAAAAATAAAAATGCAAAGATCGAAGTACCACAGTTGAAACAAGACGTTGCAATAATAGTGAAACCCAAAGCAAAACAAACAATTGAAAAAACATAGATTTAAATAATAAGGTGGATCCAAAAAATCTAAAGATATCGAATAGCGCAACAAAAAGTAATGGAGTGATGGTAATCCATAGTGAAAATATTAATGAACGTGAAAAAATAAAAGTAGCTATCGAAAATAATATTGGTAGGGAATATGAAATGAAAGTGCCTGAGTCGATTCGTCCAAGTTTTGTAGCCACGGGCTTGAATTGCAAGTATGATAATGATATGCTAATTGACACAATAAAAAAACAAAATACAAATATAAGCAATAGCTCCCTAAAAATTGTTAAAAAAAATTGAGAGAAAACGAAGTAACACAACGGTTCAAGATGTAATTATAGAAATTGATAAAGAAGGCTTTACTAAGATCCTTGCTGCTGAGCATATAAACATTGGATGGGAAAGATTGAGAGTGTATGATGCGATAAGCGTACTGATGTGCCACAAATGCAAAGGATTCAATCATGGAGCCTCAGAGGGCAAAAACGATGAAGCGTGCCATAAACGCCATGGGAAACATAGCTCGAAAACATGTAATGAAAATCCGGTAAAAAAGTGCTTAAATTCCATAAAGGCAAAAGAAAATTTGAATTTACAAATAGACATTAATCATGATACATTTGACAGAGAGTGTCCATGTTATGTAAATAAGTTACAAATAAACAAGTAAGGAAGGCTAAGTTCGGGTGTAACCGAACATTACATACTCAGTTGAGAGCTATGGTGACAAAATAAGGGAAAATAACCATGTAGGAAAAGGAACCGAGGGTAACCCTGGAATATGTTTGTATGACATGTGTATCAAATGAATTTAAAGAGTATTTTATGAGGGAGTGGGCCATAGTTCTATAGGTGGACGCCATTTAGGGATATCGCCATAAAGGTGGATCAAGGTTGACTCTAGAATTTGTTTGTACGATATGGGTATCAAATTAAAGGTATAAATGAGGGTTTTAAAAGGGAGTGGTGGTAGTTGTATAGGGGGTCGCCTTTTCGAGATATCGGCATAAAGGTGGACCAGCGGTGACTCTAGAATGCGTTTGTACAATATGGGTATCAAGCGAAATGTGTTAATGAAGATTTTAAAAGGGCATGGGGCTTAGTTCTATAGGTGGACGCCTTTTCGAGATATCGCCATAAAGGTGGACCAGGGGTGACTCTAGAATGTGTTTGTACCATATGGGTATCAAATTAAAGGTATTAATGAGGGTTTTAAAAGGGAGTGGTGGTAGTTGTATAGGTGGCCGTCTTTTCGAGATATCGGCATAAAGGTGGACCAGGGGTGACTCTAGAATGCGTTTGTACAATATGGGTATCAAACGAAAGGTGTTAATGAGTATTTTAAAATGGCGTGGGGCTTAGTTCTATAGGTGGAAGCCTTTTCGAGATATCGCTATAAAGGTGGACCAGGGGTGCCTCTAGAATATGTTTGTACGATATGGGTATCAAATTAAAGGTATTAATGAGGCTTTTGAAAGGGAGTGGTTGTAGTTGTATATGTGAAGGCGTTTTCCAGATATTGACCAAAATGTGGACCACGGTGACCCAAAACATCATCTGTTGGATACCGCTAATTTATTTATATATGTAATACCACGAACAGTATTCCTGCCAAGATTTCAAGGGTTTCTTATTTCGCCCTGCAGAACTTTTTCACTTCACATATGGTAGGTGTCACACCCATTTTACAAAGTTTTTTTCTAAAGTTATATTTTGCGTCAATAAACCAATCCAAATACAATGTTTCATCCCTTTTTTCGTGTTTGGTATAGAATTATGCCATTTTTTCGCTTTTGGTAATTTTCGATATCGAAAAAGTGGGCCATTTTTTATACCAAACAAAGTGAGTTCAGATAAGTACGTGAACTGAGTTTAGTAAAGATATATCGATTTGCTCAAGTTATCATGTTAACGGCCGCGCGGAAGGACAGACGGTCGACTGTGTATAAAAACTGGGCGTGGCTTCAAACGATTTCACCCTTTTTTACAGGAATAAGTTATCGTCTCAGAAACTAAGCTCCTACCAAATTTCATAAGGATTGGTAAATTTTTGTTCGACTTATGGCATTAAAAGTATCCTAAACAAATTAAATGAAAATGGGCGGAGCCACGCCCGTTTTGAAATTTTCTTTTATTTTTGCATTTTGTTGCACCACATCATTACTGGAGTTGAATGTTGACATAATTTACTTATATACTGTAAAAATATAAAATTTTTTGTTAAAATTTGACTTAAAAAAAAAAAATTTTTTAAAAGTGGGCGTGGTTGTTCTCCGATTTTGATAATTTTTATTAAGCATACATATGGTAATAGGAGCAAAGTTCCTGCCAAATTTCATAATGATATCTTCAACGACTGCCAAATTACAGCTTGTAAAACTTTTAAAATAGAGGCAAAAATATCAAAAAAAATTGGACTTATGTTCCTAACGTGCAAGCACGTGAGCAAATATTACAAAACAATGGTCTATAGGTCTATTGTAGAACCGCACTTCATATATTGCCCTACAATTTTATTTACGTTAGCTGACTCGAGCATTACAAAACTACAGGTGAAGCAAAATAAAGCTATGCGGTTCATCCTCAAAAAACGATATGACACTCCAATACACGAAATGCTTAATAGCCTAAATTCGCTGAGTGTAAAACAACTCACTGTTTACTAAACTTTAAAATTTATACATAATATCAAACTAGGTAACCTGCTGCATATCTCAACGACCGTGTGTTATATAAAAATGAGGTACATGCTTATCAAACGAGAAATAGAAACAATTTTCATTTTCCAGCTGTAAAATCGGAATTCGACAAAGAAAATATATATTACGATGGAATAAGAGAATACAACGAGCTACCAAATGATATAAAACAATGTCGAAATACCAATCAATTTAAGAAATTATTGTTCAACTACTGCAAAACAATGCCTTTTAGATAATTTAATGATGTAAACACAAAAATCAATTGCAATAACATAAAGAGATCTCATAGATGTAATTTTAGAAATTAAAGAAATTAAGTCTACAAGACTGTAAATAAATAAATAAATAAATAAAAATAAATATAAAGTTCTAAACCATCTTACTCAGGAGTCCGTACGAGATTGCCTGCTGGTGCTTAAAAACCTTGGCAATGAGCGATTTTGTTACCTTCGCTTCACGCTTGTCTTCAACATGTCTCTATCCACTTTCGTTATCCCTAAAAAAATAGACTGGTGAAGGTAATATCGCTGCTCAGACCTGGGAAACCAGCTTACAAAGGAGGGTCACGCTTCCACCTGGTCCTAAAAGTTGGACGGTAAGTTGTGTATGTGGTCGGCAGGTAACGGTCCAGTTAAGAAACGTAACATCAAAACCACGAACAAGCAAACAAAGGGTGACGTACGGTGGTGCGCTATACCCACTACTGCTCAAATTTCACCAAACAAGTCCTTGCCCTTCCATTGAGGAGCTATGTTGTTAATTTGACAACTATCTAAATTTGGGTCTTCCCACTTTTTTAACTGACGTAACTTGGCACTTTCACCGAGCAAATGCTCGGCGACTTCATTTGCGACGTGGACGGGAATGCTGGTGGCAACATTAGAAATCTACGTTAATGGCATCACGCTACCGACTTTTCGTCAACCAAAAATATTGGCAGGCGACGTTCGATAATAACCTGAATTTTGGGCAGTATGCTCTTAGGCCGTAGCAAAATTCTCAATCCCTCGCTGGTAGTACTTGGACAAAAACAAAGTGAGGCTCGTAGCTATCTACAAAGCAATACGCCCACCGCTTGTGTGAAGGCAACTGCAGGTCTTTCAAACCCCCGCTTACGGAACTGCCGCGAGTTGACTTCTTTTGTTGCCAGAACATCCTCTGGTCACAACGTCAAATTTGAAATTGTTACAATGTCAACAATAAATAAAGTATACCTATCCAACTTTTCCGAAAAGCTGTCAAAGCCAACTCCTTTCTTCTCTAGTGGCTATAAGGTCAACCACTTTGTTTCGCACCTTTACGTTCTAAAATGTTAACAAGTGTTAAACTCCAGTTACGTTTAATTATTTTCCATATATAATTTGCTCAGTGGAATGAAACCTGATTTTTTAATTCGAATAAAACGCTCCTTTTCCTATATTTTAACGTCTTTCTAGTGAAAAATACGATAAAAACAGGCCCAAAGATATCCTCTTTGAGATAACAGGAACTTATTCAACTGATAGTTTAGAGAACGTTTTGAAAAAAACCGGCTGCCGTGGGGAGCGTGGTCATAATATTAAATTAAAAAGTTCATACATATGTCAATCGACCTTATAATTATTGAAGTGGGCATAATGCCAATTGATCTTATGGATATTTGAAGAGTCATTTTAGTCCTTGATCTTATTTCAAAAAAATCCTCGAAAGACAAGTTTCTGTAGATTAACTAGTTATTAACTTATTATGTAATATGTGGATGTGCGGAACAAAATAATTTGCGTTATGATTTTTAATTGGCCACTTAACACTTAATTTATTGGCCATTTTAGAAATGCACGGCGGTCATAATGTGAATATCATTCATCATTTTTATGCTCAGAGAGTATATTAAGTTTGATTGGATAACGGTTGGTTGTACAAGTATAAAGGAATCGAGATAGATATAGACTTCCATATATCAAAATAATCAGGATCGAAAAAAAATTTGATTGAGCCATGTCCGTCCGTCCGTCCGTCCGTTAACACGATAACTTGAGTAAATTTTGAGGTATCTTGATGAAATTTGGTATGTAGGTTCCTGAGTACTCATCTCAGATTGCTATTTAAAATGCACGATATCGAACAATAACCACGTCCACTTTTTCGATATCGAAAATTTCGAAAAACCGAAAAAGTGCGATAATTCATTACCAAAGACAGATAAAGTGATGAAGCTTGGTAGGTTGGTTGAACTTATGACGCAGAATAGAAAATTAGTAAAATTTTGGGCAATGGGCGTGGCACCGCCCACTTTTAAAAGAAGGTAATTTAAAATTTTGCAAGCTGTAATTTGGCAGTCGTTGAAGATATCATGATGAAATTTGGCAGGAACGTTACTCCTATTACTATATGTACGCCTAATAAAAATTAGCAAAATCGGAGAAGGACCACGCCCACTTTTAAAAAAAAATTTATTTTTAAAGTAAAATTTTAACAAAAAATTGTATATCTTTACAGTATATAAGTAAATTATGTCAACATTCAACTCCAGTAATGATATGGTGCAACGAAATACAAAAATAAAAGAAAATTTCAAAACGGGCGTGGCTCCGCCCTTTTTCATTTAATTTGCTTAGGATACTTTTAATGCCATAAGTCGAACAAAAATTTACCAATCCTTTTGAAATTTGGTAGGAGCATAGATTTTATGACGTTAACTGTTTTCTGTGAAATCGGATGAAGCCACGCCCAGTTTTTATACACAGTCGTCCGTCTGTCCTTCCGCATGGCCCTTAACACGATAACTTGAGCAAAAATCGACATATCTTTACTGAACTTAGTTCACGTACTTATCTGAACTCACTTTATCTTGGTATAAAAAATGAACGAAATCCGACTATGACCACGCCCACTTTTTCGATATCGAAAATTACGAAAAATGAAAAAAAGCCCCAATTCTATACCAAATATGAAAAAAGAGATGAAATATGGTAATTGGATTGGTTTATTGACGCAAAATATAACTTTAGAAAAAACTTTGTAAAATGGGTGTGACACCTACCATATTAAGTAGAAGAAAATGACAAAAGTTCTGCAGGGCGAAATCAAACGCCCTTAGAATCTTGGCAGGTATTACATATATAAATAAATTAGCGGTATCCAACAGATGATGTTCTGAGTCACCCTGGTCCACATTTGGGTCGATATCTGGAAAACGCCTTCACATATACAACTACCACCACTCCCTTTTAAAACTCTCATTAATACCTTTAATTATATACCAATATCGTACAAACATATTCTAGAGTCACCCCTGGTCCACCTTTATGGCGCTATCTCGAAAAAGCGACCACCTATAGAACGAAGATCCACTCCATTTTAAAAATACTCATTAACACCTTTCATTTGATACCCATATCGTACAAACAAAGTCTAAGTTGCGATACCACGAAAAGGCGTCCACCTATAGAAGTAAGGCCCATTCCCTTTTAAAATACTCACTAACGCCTTTCGTTTGATACCCATATTGTACAAACGCATTCTAGAGTCACCCCTGGTCCACCTTTATGGCGATATCTCTGAAAAGGCGACCACCTATACAACTACCACCACACCCTTTTAAAACCCTCAATAATACCTTTAATTTGATACCCATATCGTATAAACAAATTCTAGGATCACCCCTGGTCCACCTTTATGGGGATATCTCGAAACGACGTCCACCTATGGAACTAAGGATCACTCCCTTTTAAAATACTTATTAACACCTTTCATTTGATACCCATATCGTGCAAACAAATTCTAGAGTCAACCCTGATCCACCTTTATGGCGATATCCCTAAATGGCGTCCACCTATAGAACTATGGCCCACTCCCTCATAAAATACTCTTTAGTGCCTTTCATTTGATACACATGTCATACAAACACATTCCAGGGTTTCCCTCGGCTCATTTTCCTACATGGTTATTTTCCCTTATTTTGTCACCATAGCTCTCAACTGAGTATGTAATGTTCGGTTACACCCGAACTTAACCTTCCTTTCTTGTTTATTTCACGTTTTAGTCATTTCATATGTACAAAATGGCAATTGAACTTGTGGCCATTTGAAGCGATCAAAATGTCAATTGGCATTGTGGGTGTTGACCTTATGTCATCCTCCTCATAAAAACACGTGAAAAATCAATTAAGGTAAGAGCTCACCCTTTTGCACTAGTGGTTAAAAAAGATTTTTCCTTTTCAACATATTTTGCGTTATATTTGACACTTTCTATAATGAACTTGTGCGGTCTTGTCAACGCGATGTTGCAACCGCAACGTTATTTCTAGCAAGGGGAACTTTAAGTTTAATTTATACAATGTAGAAGTAGAAACCCTTTATGAGGGAAGGAGCTTATTTCAGTAAATTTTTAATATGAGGTGTGTAAGGGTGGCAACTCTGTTTTGGTCTAAGCAGTAGTAAGTGACGAGCAGCCGACGAGAGTGTACACATTCAAACATTATTAAATTGCATAGTAATATTTTTATTAACTAACTCATTAAATGTTTAAACTAATGTGCGAGTGTTCATTTATTTAAATTGAATACATCAAGCCCCTGTTTCCAAGTACCTTTCAGGTGTGTTCAGAAAATAACGGGAATTTTTTAATTTCGCGGGTTTGGAGTGTGCAATTGTCAAAAAAATAATGTTGCTAGACATGTTTCGAAGTATGATAAAATTTTCAGCTTTCATTGTTTACTTTGTCAGTGACAGCTGATAAGGTTTGACGTGTTTTTATGAGGCCGGCGATTTTCGTTTGTCAAAAAAAATGGATCAAAGGATTTGTATGAAATTTTTTGTAAAGAATGAAATAAAGTGTAGCAAAGTGTGCGAAATATTAACAAAGGCCTACGGTGAGTCTGCAATGAGTAAAACAGTGGAGGCATATTGTATCGCCTAGACCGAAAAAGGCTCGACAAGTGCGGTCGAACGTGATGGTTATGTTGACAGTATTCTTCGATTTTAATGGCATAGTGCATCATGAATTCTTTCCACGAGGTAACAGGCTAACCTAATATAAACGCACCCAAGTCATTTTCTGTCAAGAATGTCTCATGCACATACAACTTGTATGAGAGCAACCCAAATTGAATTTTCTGCGTGGAAACCTAACTCGATTTCCAATTTTTGTTTTGCGTGACATTTAGATTTGACATTTACTGCCAGCTGACGTTTAGTTTTTATTTACAAATTTTAATTTTGTTTCGTGCTAAAATGGAGGTAAGAATTCATTTTCGTAAAAAATTATATATTTTTATTAAATTATAACCTTTTTGGATTTATTTCAGATTTGTAATGAGCAGCTTATTACTGCCGTGCAAGCGCACGTTTGTTTGTACAACAAATCCTCGGCGCTTTATAAAAATAAAGCTGCAAAGGATGCAGCATGGGAAGCAGTTGCAGAAGCAATCAACGGCAATGGTAAGTAAATGCTGGCGGTGGTTTATTTTTGTATTTTAATAATTATTTTATTGTTTTTCAGCCTATAACTGCAAAACACGCTGGCGTTCTTTGTGCGATCGATATAGGAAGGAGAAATCCGAGGATACAGGGCGGTCGGGTGCTGGCACCAGCTTTAGAAAGCAGTGGAAGCTGTTCAGCACGATGCAGTTTATTGAAGAATCTGCAGAGGAGGGAAGGTAAGGAAATTTTGGTAATTCTTTACGACAGCATGACACTGTTAATACGCGTCCAAAAATATCGAAAGATGTGTCAAAAGGCGCGTATTGACCTCGACAACAATAATCCGAATGTGGAAAATAAAAATTGTATCTGTGTCCGGAGATATTTGCAGTTGAAGTTAGAGATTTTCATGTGATTGTTGTAATTTGTACCCACAAAAAAAATTGTGAACATAAGTGTTTTGCGCGGTTATAGTTTTGGTCTCCAAACCGGTGTTGGACCCACCCAGGGTAATTTTTTATAAACCCGACCGAAGGCCGCCAATGCAGAAAGGTGTTCTGCGCAAAAATACTATGGATCCAACCCCCGTTTTCGGAGGTACCCACAGGTATTTTTTCGGTTTTTCGTTAATATCTTTTGAACGAGTTAAAATTTTTATTTTCCTTCGGATTATTAATACTGATGTCAAGACGCGTCGTTTGACATCACTCCCGATATTTTTGGACGCGTATTAGCAGTGTCATGCTTTTGTAAGAAATTACCAAAATTTTTAAGTAAATATTTGTGCCTGAGTGTCGCTAATGTTTCCACTAGTATATCGACTGCTAAAACACCTTCGAAAATGTCGGTAGCGTAAAATCAAAAGCAATAATTGTGCCTGTGAAATGTTTATTACCGTTTTTGAATTGTTGATACCGACATTTGTGGATGTATTTTAGCTGTCTATCGCGGTCGTAAAGTACTCTAGCATTTAAGTGAAAGTTTCGATGTCCAGACGTTTGTCTTCGTGATTCAATCAAATATTTCATAACGAAACCCAGGGCAGTTTTAAATATCATTGTTTTTTTTGTTTTGTCGCGGATCGATCCGTAATTCCTCCGCAAAGCATCCGTCGGATATCGTAACAAGCACGAAAATCTTTCATTAAAAAAAAAATTTCCAATTTTGAGGCTTATTTGGGATCATTTACAAAAATTTAAATTGATATATACTTTGAACGCCTATAATAAACTTTGATTAAATCTTTTTTCCTACTTCCAGTCCAGTTACCAATGTAGATTCTCCTAAGCCACCAGACAAACGCCCTTCACCTCGTGAGCCGCCGAAGAAGAAAAAGGTGGATGACCTTTTTGAAGACGTTTTGATAAAGATGCGAGAAAAGTACTCTGCGGCTAATACGCAAGAAGACGAAATATTTTTCTCCTTGCTTAAATCTAAACTTGCAAGACTGTCTCAATCGCAAAAGGACGAGTTGCAAGCAGACATCTTAGCACTTGTTTCAAACAAATTGAAACATAATTTATAAATTAATATAAAAGTTATCATTCTCGATTGATTCATATACCTGAGAAAAGAAAAATAGCAGTGGCAATTTTTATCACTGAATTGATTTGAGTATGTGGTTTTGTAGCCCAATAAATTTTAGTACAACAAAGTACAAATTATAGATCTCTCATAATTCGCCTTGATTTTTGACAATTTTTTCGAGGTTATTTCAGAATTCGCCCATAAAATATGAACAATTTTTTGTTGGTTGTCCTAAAATTTATTGGGCTACAAAATCACATACTCAAAACAATTCAGTGATAAAAATTGCGACTGATATTTTTCTGTTCGCATGTGTACAGAGCCGGTAAAATAATAGCAGTGGTACTTTTTATCATATTTCGTCAATTTATTTCTCTATTTTATTTTTGATAATTTATGAAAAAACTTTTCTTAATTTTGTCGCTGAAAATATGCAAGCCAATCTCAAAAACAGTTCCAAAAAAATTCTAAAGCTCGAGAAAATTTTACGAATATTTCGAAGTTTTCGATTTAGAGCTTTCAGATGTTTTTTGAGTATGCAGCTCTTTAGCCAATTCAATTTTACTTTAAAGAAGTGCAAGTTTCAAAACGATATTGGCCAACGTTTAGTTTTGAGAATTTTGTTGTCGATGGTGTTGCTCATTTTCTTCTATATCATCATTCATTATATGAAAGAAAACGATCGTCTTAAAACCTAATTTTCATTAAAATAAAATTGAATTGGCTAAAGAGCTGCATACTCAACAAACATCTGAAAGCTCTAAATCGAAAACTTCGAAATATTCGTAGAATTTTCTCGAGCTTTAGAATTTTTTTGGAACTGTTTTTGAGATTGGTTTGCATAGTTTCTGCGACAAAATTTACAAAAGTTTTTTCATAAATTATCAAAAATAAAAAAGAGAAATAAATTGACGAAATATGATAAAAAGTACCACTGCTATTATTTTACCGGGTCTGTATATCCGTAAAGTACAAAATACATAACAAAGATGTGCCATTTGTTTGTAAAACCTTAAAAAATATAAACATAGATACAATAAGTACAAATTTTGAATTTTAGTAAATAAAAATATTATTTATTTATTCTCAAATTTTTATTTCATTAGTATTTAAAATAACGGTTGTTAGTTACTAAAGGTGGTATCAAAAGACACGTCTCGACCTCCGTTTTAAGAATCCGAAAACGGAAATCTTTCTATCGAAGGTTATTCACAAAAAAATGTAAAATTACCCAGAGCGGGTCCGAAATATGGGACCTGATCCATAGTTTTTTTTGCATAGAACACCTTTCTGCGTTGGCGGCCTTCGGCCGCGCTTATAAAAATTACCCTGGGTGGGTCCGACACCCTTTTGGGGATCAAAACTAAATGCACGCAGAACACCTTTCTGCATTAGTGTGTAAGTGTACAACAAATCTGACGAAAAAACAACAACCACATGAAAATTAGAACCGATTTTTTGCTTATATCTTTTGACAGAAATAAAAATTTTAATTTCCGCTTCCGGATTCTGAAAACGGAGGTCGAGACGCACCTTTTGATACCACCTTTGATAATTTTCGATAAAAATTAGGTGGTGCACCGTCTTGTAAAACGTTACCGAATTCGCAAATATATTTTTGTATATGCTTACAAAAGCGTAGCAAAAGGACGCTGCTCTGGATCTATTGCAGGGCTACGAGATTCCTTTAGTAAATATGGTTCCAACAGTCTTAAAAATGTTTCGAATAGGTCGCAAGACATCCTCACGGACTTATAAAAGAGGTCTGGATCTTTGCGCTTCAGAATATCATAGCCAGTCGCTTGGAATCCAAATTCATCCCGAGTTTTAAATAATTGGCGTCTACATCTGCGTCCATGCTGCCTTTGATACATTTCCCGTAATAAAATAAGGTCTTCCGTGTCACTTAAAATTTCCATTATCTCCTTTTATTTTCTTTGTTAAATAGTTAATCAAACATATTAAATTTGAACTTGTCAATATTTTTACAAACAAATTTGACAGATATGACAGCTCAGTTACGCACGCACGCATGCTTATTTGGGTTAAGGCAAAAACGCCGGTTGTTTGCGTGCGCTAAAAAAACGCAGTGCGGTTTTATTAGGTTGGCCTGTAAAACGGTCAATAAAAAGTACTACCTACAAGTTCAACGCCGTTTACGTGAAGCAATCCGAAATAAACGCCCGAATTTGTGGCAAATCAATTCATGGATTTTGCACGACGATAATTCACCTGCTCACACTTCATTGCTGGTTCGTGAATTTTTGGACAAAAACGATACTGTAAAAAGATGCTCCAGCCTCCAAATTCTCCAAACATGGCTCCGTGTGACTTTTTTCTATTTCCAAAAATAAAGAGAACTTTGATGGGCCGTACCGTTTTACAAGCACAGATGAAATTAAAAGCGCATCGCTGAAAGAGCTAAATGCTATCCCAAGGATAGAGTTTGAGAAGTGTTCCGAGGATTGGAAGATGCGCTGGCACAAGTGCATAATATTTTTTTTTTAAGTTTATATTTATTTGTTTATTTATTTAAATATAGTAATCTTGTAAATACAATATTGTAACGAATTTAGGGAAATCCTGGTTATTATTCACCTTCTGCTAACATTCGAATAGCTAAATTGTTGAATAAATCACTTCAATATTCAATATTGCAAACTATTCTTTATTTAGGTTACTTTGGGAGTAGTACAATTATACTTCAATATCACGTACTTCATAATAGCGTGTGTTTATCAAACTGATTTTTTTTTTACTCAGCTTGCGCTGCTTTTATACTCTCTGTTGCCTCTTTCGCATATTTCTCCAAAGGTCTAGACGTTTCACTCTTGTAGCTCATGCATGGTTACCAGCTATTTACGTGTATATTTGTAGTTTATAGCCATATGCGTATGTATGTGTGAGTAACTACTTCGGCTCATCACTACATGTATGTGTGTGTGAGATATCTCTTCGTCGCCTTCTACATAAGTGTTGCTAGCTTTAAGGTGGACATGTATATAAGAGTGGCTGCTTCATATTTTTGTTGTTGCGTGATTATTTACTAACAGCCTAGTGATGTCAACATTCGCCACAATATCTAGTGGGGACTATTTTGAAGGCGACAACATTAATGTAGATTAATAAATAAATATCTTTGTCAAAAAATGAAAATTCCCTCTATTTTCTGAACACACCTCGTATATACAAGTTTCTCGCAAAATGCATCTTTCTTAAAGCAAACATAATTTACAAAATAAAACGAAAATCATATGACTCAAACCAACTGACAGTCTAATGTTGTACATACATACGTACACATTTTTACTGCTTCACTAATCAATTTCATGCCAATTTGAGTTCAAACTAAAAACAAGAAATTTTTAAGTAAACTAATTAATTTTGATATTCGAAAAATTTTGTATATTTAAAATATTCCAAAAAGTGTTTGCTTTAGGCAATAAATGCATAGTGAAGCGTATTTAAATGTATATACATATGTGTCTTTGGGCAAATAGTTACACACACAGCTATGTACATATACTGTGATGCCACTTGCAATTCTAAAAGTTTAACAAATTGCATTAGAAAAGTTAGCGCAACCAAGTTTCATTTTACATTGGCAACTCAAAGTCACATCGAACAAAACAGAGCAAACAATATAACAAAAATATAGTAAATGACATTGTACTCTGAATACATTCATAACATTTAATGTTGCTACTGCTATTATTACAGCTACTATTACATGTTGCCTTAGTGCCAATTCGTGTAACGTCAACTACACAAACACATTCATACAAACAAACAAATAACCACAACCACAGTCACTTCAGCATCAACTAGTTTTACTCGTAATTAAATTTTGTAATCTGCTATGCACGTGGTGCTGCTTATTTGTTGTTGCTTTTGTTTTGTTCATATTGTAGTTACTATTATTGCTCTACTCCTTTCTACGGATTGTATTTTATTTTGCTAATGTTGTAGTTTTTTTTTTTTTTTTCATTATTGTCGCCATACATTATCATCAGCATCACCGTTAGGCAGTTGGCTATTCAATATAAAAAGTTTAAAATGTAATTTAATAAATAGGCGTGAATAATTATTAAATTGCACAAAATATGTCTAAATGTCCAAAGCGAAACTTTTAAAGCATGTAATTAGGGAATTTTGCCAATTAACTACATGAATTAACTGGTTACATAAATCAAGGTTTAGTTTTAAATTTTTATGTATACATCTACACATACAAATATGTATTTCAGATGCATTAGTGCACCTCAACTGTTGTTGTATATTTTATTTAAAATGATAATAGAGGAGAAAGCGATGACGCTGAAAATGTTGCATAGTTTTATGTGTTTTAAGTGCACCAGGGCGTATGAGTAACCCCAGCGGGTTAGGGGGCTTAGAATATACCCGCGCTAGGTATGCTAGGCAACTACAATACCAAATTGATTCAAGGGGTTGTATAGCGCAACCCTCTCAAGGGGTTGCCAGCGCAATATATATGTAGTTTCTCCAACCCAATTGTCAACCCCATCTACCCGTGGCGAATCCTGTTTCATTAACAGTCGAGGCGCTGGCAGCCCCGAACTTCTGTTGGATCTAGAGGGTGGGAGGGTGTTATGGCCTAGAAGGTGTCATGTGGTCATACCAAATCGTTTCCGAGATGGTCGGACTAGTACCATTATGGTGCTTGGTAGCGGAACGTACCGGATCTGCATCTAGCAAAGGACCATCAAATTCGATAACACTCCCCAAGGGCTTCGGGGAGTGTCCTTATCGCTACAATAACAGCAGTAATAATTTATTAACCCTATTCACTCTACGTAAATTTTGTGTGGAATTTCGAAAATATTTGTTTCCAATATCCTTCAGGTAAAACCAAAGAACTGTATCATTAGAGTTGTTGTTGTTTTTGTTGTTGTTGTGGCGATAAGGACACTCAGCGAAGGCCTTGGATAGTATTATCGATGTTGATGGTCCTTTGCTGGAGGCAGATCAGGTACGTTCCGGTACCAAGCTCCACCATCTCGGGAACGATTTTTTATGACCACATGCGACCTTATAGGCCATGCCACCACCCCCCCCCCCCCCCACCCCTACCTCTATAAGGAGTTTGTGGTCACCAGAGCCTCAGCTGTTAATGAAACAGGATTCTTCACGGATATGTGAGGTTGACAATTGGGTTGGAGAAGCTATATATTGCGCTGGCAACCTCTTGAAAGGGTTGCGCTACACAAACCCTTGAATCTATATCGTATTTTAGTCTCCTCTTATGACAGGCATACCTACCGCTAGTATGTTCTAACCCCGCAACCGTCTAGGGGTGTATCATTAGAGTGCAGTGTGATGGCATAATGTCAACGGCCAAAAAGTCAATTGATGTTGTGTCCACTTCAAATGGCCATAAGTTTAATTGGCCTTATATCCACTTCAAATGGCCATAAGGTCAATTAACTTTATGAGTTTTCATAATTTGACTTTATGGATATTTAAGAAATTTATACTCGGACCTTATAACAATTTTGGAAAAAATACTTACAGCAATTTAAGATAAGCAAAAACCTTTCGCAGGATTGGTTAGACGTTAATTTGAATATCGTTCCGTTTATTCGTTAACCACATATCTACAATTAAGATGACACAACTTGCGATTTGCGTTCAAAAAATGTATTTTCGAGGTAAACAAAGGAGCTTAAATTCATGAAGTGATTTAATTTTAAGAATCAAAGTCTAATGAGTGTTTTTATATAGTGTTATGTGATTAACAAATAAACGGGACAATTTTTGCTTATTTTGCGCTGTTATGAAGCATAACTTAGTTAGAAAAAGCGGCGCCATCAGGGAGGTTGAACTGGTCGCTCGATAAGGATTCACAAAACGAATGTGTTCATAGTGCTACCAAAAATTGTGAGACGACTAAACGGAAGAACCCCAATTAGGTGCCAAGACATATGTTACACTATCACTTCGTCTTCTTGGCAAATTCTGTAAGTTTTCTAGAACTTTGCTTAATTGCTGCCTCTATATCTGACAACTCTGCCACTCTTAACAGCTGGAACCTTGACCTGGCGAGTGCAGAACACAAATGTGCTCAACTGTCTCCTTTTGATTTCTTCCAAAGAGATTGGCACCTGTACCGTCGATTTGGCGAGCGCTGCACCCTCATTTGGTAACTTATCGGCCTTTTCGTTGCCCTCAATCACTTTATGACTAAGTACTCATTATATGTGTATGGTCTGGCCTGAGAAAAGTTTTTCCAATACTTCTTTGTATTCCAAAGCACTTCTTGACGAAGTACTATGTGAGATTATAGCCTTAAATACTGCCTGACTATCAATATATATAGTGACAATGCAATGAGCGATATCCTCCGAAGCATGGTACCTACAGGTGTTACCCTGACTCTGGACGGCAAAAGAGATCAATTTTCATTGAGAAGCTTTTCATGGTCAAAATACGCTTGGAGTGAAAACATTTTCTAATTGAAAGAACTTTTTTCTAAATTTTGAACGCTACTCTGTCCAGAACTTGAACCCAGAATCTTCGATTTGGCACACGGGGCACGCTACCACCACACCGTGGCGGCCGTCAGTATAAATCGCTAGAGAAAACTCTTATTGATATTACTTTTATTTCATTTATCAAGTATTTAAAAATTGTTTACCGATAAAGTCTTCCGCCATTTTCTCGTTTTGAGCTCAAGCCCGGATTATATAAGTCAATTTGATATTTTTTAAATTAAGATATATTTCTTCGATATTTCGACTTCAGTCTGAAGTCATCTTCGGGAATCCTCGGCTTTGCTTATTCTTCGATAAAAAAAAAGAGAACATATTAAACACTGGAGGGTGTGGCATGTCATATGAGCAACAAATATTTATAGCGAACTCGGGATGAAGGAAAGGAAGCGAGTAAATAATCAAAGAAAAAGAAAAATTGCCTATTTTAAACAAAAACTACAAAGTACCCCCGGTAAATTTGATGCACTTTTTAAGAAGAGCTCAAAAATGGTTTTATACCTCATAAATACAGTCGAAATTGGTTAATTGTGCTCCTTGGTTATTTTCAGAGACTCCGCTAATTCTTATTCTCATAACTTTATGAAAAACTTAAGAACTTGATATAAAACATGCGATCATTTAAAAAAAAAAAATTTTTGTTTGCCTTATTAAACGTTTTTACGTAAGACTACCTTACAACTGCTTCATGGGATATCAATTTTAATAAACGTTTTGCTTAGCTTGTTAGCTTCATCAGAGGTAAAACGGCATTTATTTTACTACAGCATAAAGTTTGGAATTGAGAAGAAAACATTAAAAACATAACAAAATATGGCGTTGTGATAAAGTACTTATCCTTGATGAAGCTGAGGGGCTAAGCGAAACGTAGGTCATAAAATGGAAGTTTTTGTTTGCTCTTAAGCGCCTCCTCGGACAAAAAGTAGCCTAAGTTCAACATATATTTGACCTGCTATGATTTACTAAGAATACAATGAAATGTTTACACCTGCCATCATCCTTGAATGTTTATTGCGTCTACAATGAATGGCCAATCAAATATGTTTATAGTGATAACAAATAGTTCGTGGATGTTCCACTTTTCATTTTATTGAAAATGTTCATCCACATACCCATATGAACATAAGAGTGGGCCAAGAAAAGTAGTATTGTGAAAATATGTTTCAGGACATCCAAAAATACGCTCTATAAAAATTTCAGCGTTTTATTTAAATGTTTGAAGGTGAAGTGTAACATAGTTTGGGCCCATAATATCCACATTACTAGCTATGCATACACTTAAAGGAACTGAAAACGTTCTACAAATAGCGAAACACGATTTTTTGCTAAGTTGAGTCATTTAGTAATTATTCGAATTTGAAGTTTACCCTTAAATTATAGGTGATTCCCAATACGATTTGTATGGAAAAACTAGAGTAGCGATGAGGTACCTCTTAACCTTAAAATATAAAAAGCTGAAATTTGTAGAGGCTTTCTTTTTGGATGTTCTGAATACACTTTAGTTCTTGGTTAAGCACTAAGATTTTTGCTTAATATATAATTACGTTATCACTTACCTCAACTTTGCATTTACTATTTTTTTAGAAACTGCATCACTGCTTTACTGCAAACTTATTCGCTTTTGCACTTGATTTTTTTTTTTTATTATTTTTTTTTTATTTTTTTATTTTTACACAAATACTTTACATTCACATACGTTTTTGGTTATAACACATCCTCTTATTTATATACACACACTTTTTTTATATTAACATACACACACTCCTCTGGAGACGTTTTTTACAACAAATAATTTGTTTGTTTTTAAGAGAGAGCTTTTAGAATGCAATTACGCCTATATGTATGCTAAGAATTCGACAACCAGCGTTGCAGCATTTTACATAGCATGAAATTGTATATTTATTATTTACATATGTGTATGTTTAATAAGTATATGTAAAGTGAAATATTTCAATGACATCGTGAAAAAACACATAGCTTATGTAGATTTTCGCTTTCACTTTATTTAGTTTGAATTTTTTGTCGCTATATGTGAATTGTTTTCTTGTTTTGTTTTGACCTTGATTTTTCGATTATTTCGCATTCGGCGTCATAAAGACAGAAACAAACGCTTTAGATTTCCATTTTTACTATACACAGAAGATCACAATGTTCTTTAGCACTTTATATTGTTCAACAATTGTATGTATATATGCGCCTTTATATAAAGGCAGAGTTAAAAGTAGAGCATAGCATAGACATAAAAACACGTTTGCTATATATTATATATATGTATATATATGCATATATTTTTTTTTTGACACCCTGTATGGAGACTTCACGTAGTTGGCGACAATTATAACCACTGTATTTAACAATCATTGAATTTTATTTACAAGAGCGATATATGTACGTACATGTGAATATGTACATGAGTATGCATTAAAGTCTATTTCTAGGCGCATCTCATGCCAGCCCACTTATGAAAAGCAATGAACTGTCGTTATGCATATGTAGTGGTTGTTGATTTGCGTACTTTCACTTGCATATGACACACACACACACACAAGCACATATATCTAGATACGTGTGCACATGTATGTTTGTATTTGTATGTTTGCGACACTTGTGGGAAGCTGAAATTTGCATTGGCATTTATATTTCGCGTGGCCGGCAGCTGTACGTATGTATTTTATAGTCACAACGCACGATGTGTTACTTGGAATGTGAATTGCACACTAATATAGTTTCTATTTAGGTAAGCATGTGAGTGTTTGTGTGTGTGTACGTATACCAATTTGCTAAGTCGCGTGTCAACCGAATCGATATCATCTTATACCGCTAACCGACAACGGACACTTCTTCACTTACGCACTCACACTAACGTATACATACGTGCGCATTCATTACGAGAGCAATCAGCAGCTGAACTCTCGCGTGCAGTACTCGTATTTTTATTTTTATTTTTTTATTTATTTTTTTTTATTGTAATTTTTGTATATATTTTTTAAATTTCATTTTCTCTTTCTTCTATCACTATCATTCGCCGCTCTGTTAAACACTCTGCTGATTACCCTTCATCCTGTAACTCTCGCTCACAACTCTCATTGTTTGTTGCTAAAATGTTAATTTTTGTTGTTGTACTTGTTTGTTTTTTTTTTTTTCTCTATTTGGTTGGTTTTAACGTTTGCTTTGTTCTGGTATTTCACATTTATTTTATTGTTTGCTTGTTCCCACTTCGTTTGTTGTATCCGAATTTTGGAGACTGGATGCTGCTTTGCTTCTCGCGCTCTGCTCTCTATTTTTTATAGTTTTTTTCGCTCTTTTGATATAATTGTTTTTCCTTTTTCGTGGTTGTTTCGACTTCTTTTTTAATACTTCCCGTGTTTGACGTTTTCTTTGTCGTTTTTGTTTTACTGCTCGTCGAATTTTCTATTGTTGCACGTTTTAGCTTTTGTATGGGAATTTTGCTTAACACAATTGAATTTTTGACATATTTTTATAAATTTATATATACTTATTTGAAAAATTCTCCAATTTTTTTAATACACAGCTTTTATGATGTTTTTGAGTTCATTAAATTTTGTGCAGCTTTTAGTCGTACCTCGTTAGTAGCCGATGCTTAGGAATTCATATATATGTATATACACTTATATAGTCCATATGCATAGTTATGTAGTCCCTGGTTATATCCATGAAATTTCGTTTTAGATGTTTGTTTTTTAATTTTGCTTTCTACTTCATTCTGAGCACAAACGCATGCAATTTCATATGCATCACATATTTCTTTGCATACCTATTTGTTTGTTTGTGTGCATAGATATACGTTTTTTTGGTACATTCATACACACATTGCCATGGCGGAACGACACAAGGTGGCAGCATGGAACAGCTGATTATAAACTTTTTTTATTTGATTTGATACATCAACTTCCGGCTCAGTACGATTTTGACATTTGTCCATCGAATTTACAAAAACAAAGTACATGGGATTTTTATTTACGTTTGTAGGTATGTTACCATGCTGCCACCTTGTATCGTTCTGCCATGCACATTGCTTAGGTCACGAACCGCATGATAACTTCAGCTCACAAAAATACAAATAGTGTTTATCAATTCTAGGATGGCCACCTTTATACAGTATAAAGAGAAAAACAGATAAAACGGTTTTTAAAATATTTATATGTTTATTCTCGATAAGCCGATGTGACTGAAATGCCCAAAAGAAGGCTTTTGATATGCAAGCTGACAACTTTTTTTCCGAAATTGTACAAATAAAATCATGCTGGGATAAAAGTTTGAGTCTTAATCTGAAACTTTTTTGTACTTAATACGGCAGCAAATAGGAAAATATTAGCGGCAATTTTTTTAAATTTCATCAATTAAATTTTTAATTTTATTATTTTTATTTTTATTTTACTTTATTATTTTCGATGTTTTGAGAAAACACTGCTACAAACTATCTAACGAAAACTATAAAAGTCAATCTCAAACCCATTTTCGTATAACTTCTAAAATTCGTACTAACTTTACGAAAATTTCGACCTTTTTATTTGGAATTTTTTGTACTTTTTTGAGTAAACAGTTTTGCAGCATAATCAGTTTTAGTATAATAAAGTACTAAAACTTTGCAAAAAAATTCGGCGACAGACAGAAGGTTTCAATTCTGAAAAGAAATGTGTAAGAACGAAAATGGCGACCTTGTAACCGATGTCCAGAGGGTAATTAGATAATGGAGGGAACACTACTCTAAGCGATTTACCGCACAGGGAGGATGAACCCTATCCCGCAAACGATGATGATGGATTATGATGAAGTCAGAATATCAATAACCAGAACCAAAAAACAATAAAGCTACGAGCGCTGATGAACTGCCTTCGTAGCTACTCAAATACGGCGGCGAGGAGTTAGTAAGGCGCATGCATCAGTTTCTTTGCTAAATATGGTCAGAGGGATCCTGCAAACTGCGCCATCTATATCGCCTTCTTAATATCGCATATAAGGTTCTATTAAGTGTATTGTGTAAGAGATTGAAGCCCACCGTTAATCGGCTGGTTGGACCTTATAATTGCGGCTTCAGACCTGGTAAATCTAAATCTTGGGAAAAACCGCGAAAAAAATGTAAACACGTCACCTCTCCGTTGATTGTAAAACCGCCTTAGGCAGCATGAAAAGGAGCTGCATATATACCGCTACGTCATCATTTGGTTTCCCCGCAAAACTTATATACCTCAGAGAACTAACTGGTGAGAAGTGTTTGTGATGCTCTTAGAAATAGAAATAAAAATTAAAATATGGAAAAGTACAGCTATATTTTCGAATTGTTTCGACAACGTATTTAGGATTGATTCGTTTGGTTTTGTTGATTTTCCAGCAGGGTAGATAATTGATGTATTTGGGACGATTTCCTGTCATCCCTTGTCAAATTTGGTTTGGAGACAAACCGGCTTCGGAGTTGCGCTCTCGTCAGTGCCATTTTCGTGCTGCTTTTTTGGGATTATTTTGCATAGCTTAAGATGAATTTAATAGACGAAATTGGAAAGAATTGCCTCTGCTATTTTCCTGTTCCCTGGCCAAACCAAATTTGATTATAAATTTACGTCATATCGTTTCTCGTGAAAATGACTACGCAGAACACGGTTTAAATTTTAAACCATACAAGTTTTTACTTGTACTAAAATAAAAGAAAACATTGCAAACTCCGTCATGGAGTTTCGAGTGGAAGTTGTGGGTTCTACTCAATTAGCTATCACATATGTATAACAAAACCTATCATAACACTTAAAATGTATAACCAGAGTTGGGCAATATTTTAATTTTTATTTAAATAACAATGCGAATAAAAATAGTTCTGTTTTAATTATTTAAAGCTTATTTATTTATAAATAACTAATCTTTGCATACATTTTTGATAGATAATATATTTTGGAATAATTATTCGATTGAAAATTGTTTTCAATAACTCATATCATGATGAAATGAAATTTCAGGTGTTTGCATGCCATTGAAGTTTTCCGTTATTCTGACAAGATCGGCATGCATAAAATATGTATGTAATAAAACGATACCAATCCTACATAATTTACTATATTTCCATACGGAAATGAACAAAATGAGAACAAACATCTAAAAATGAATTGGTAGGCACTACTTTATTTCTGTCATTGTTTTGATATGAATTTCTCTTTAAAAAAAATTATTCGTTGACAAAATCCAATCGAAAATATTGCGGAAATATATTGTAAGTTTGGGAAAAATAAGTTTTCGAAAAAAATATAACCATTTTTTCCTAAAACAGGATCTCCGGAAGTCGGTCTTCTCATCGTTTGTTATATGAGCGCAAAATTTGCTCGGCATTCACTGCTGATAGTTCAAAAAATCGGTACGTGTCATTTGGTCATTTTGCAATTATATCCTTTAATAATAATTGTTCTTGAACCACTCTTGCTCACAGCTTTCCATCGGTCGGTGACCAGGAACCAGCAACCAGCACTGACCAGAAGTAGCGCTGAATTTATTTCGAAGAGCGAATTCGTATTGAGTGCGGCTTTACTGTCGTGGGATATCACCGTTGTAAGTTTTGCTGGTGTGTCCTTCGGAAGTTGATATATTAAGTTTTTATTCTCAGTTTATCCATGTTGTGGGATAACACGACCAGGTTTCCTTTGACTGATCTACTGCTAGGTGTAGTTGGGGTCAGGTGGAAGATTGCCTCGAACTGATTTGTTGGGCATTTTGGTCTGCTCTTACGACAGGCATGCCAACCGCGGGAATATTCTAAGCAATTAACCCGTTGGAGTCGTTTGGTCGGCTTTAAAGGATTTACCTTGAAATTCACACCGACACATCATCCCTTTTTTAGGATTAATGCTCTTTTCACGATGTCATCGGAAAAGCCCTGGTATTGGTTTTATTGTTTGATTCATTTTGAAGTAGCGTCTACTTCGAAGTCACCCCTTAGTGGTTTTGACAGTACCCTATACAGGTTTCAGCGATTTATTAGTTGTAGTGAATCGTCATTTCCTCTAGATAGGCCTTTGAACTCCACCTTACAGTAGTGATAAACTTTTGCTGGACTGCCACCTGTTATCGAATGTCCCTTCAATATATAGGTGCGCACAGGTCACAGTTTGAACGCATTTGAAAGCCCTCTGGGTCTTTGTTAATAGCTATCCCGTAAAAGGAGTCCTAGAAAACTTGCAGTTTCAACAGGTTTGTATCGAAGAGACGTGGGTTTTAGAGGAGTCGGTTCCGCATTGCAAAAGAAAAGATAATTGGTGTCATGTGGGGCACATTCATGATTCTGGACGAAGTTAAAACCTATTGCAGTATCCAGACCAAAGTTGTGCCAGAGAGACGCGCGTTGTTGTGCCGGAAGTCTGCTTTCCAAGCGGGGTCGCTTTGAGTTGTCAAACACTCCGAGTGCATATTTGCTATGAAAAGCTTCTCATTGAAAACTCATCTGCCTTGCAGATGCCGTTCGGAGTCAGCGTGAAACATGTAGGTCCCGCCAATTTTTAAGACAAAATAAAAAGCGCAAGACTCGAATTGGAGGAGAAGCTCGACCTAAAATCTCTATTTACGAAGATAAATGATGACAACATTTTTGATGGAAATCATTTTATGGAAGCTATGCTAAACGCACCAAGGAATTCGTAACTTTATGGAAAAATAAAACGACTTTATTTTAAATGTCGAATGCATTTTCGAATTAAGTTTCTAAACAAGTCTCTGAAAAATAAATAAGTTTATTTTAATAACATTAGTGCCTTTTGTATGATTTAATCGGGGATTGCCGGTATTGCTTTTTTAAATCTATGAAAACATTTATTTGAAGCAATTTTTTTAATTTTATAATTTATTTAATAATTTGGGAAAAATTTAAACAACGTGACATCAGGACGGACAAGGCGACAGCTGTTTCGATTATACCTTGTAAATCTCTTCAAAACCTTTTCTCCCGGGAGTAGGAGTCGAACCCTTTTTATTTTCCTTTTATTTTTTCAGATTGAGTTACAAGCTTTTCTATAACTTAAGGCAGAAATGCTTAAAAATTGTGGAAACCTCTTATGCCACTTAACTGGCTTAAGTTAGCCCAAGCCGTCTGATAGTTAAAGATATATTTTTTAAGCTACTGGTTTCACTGGGTGTTTCGATTTTTCTTTTTGTACAAAAACTGAATTAATACCAAAAAGGTAGTACGTAATGGTACTAAATGTTTCCCCTTTTTCGCTACCCTAAAATACATACATAAAAGCAATAGAGCTGCGGAAAAAGTGAGGTTATGTTGTCGACATCACCTTTATTATTTCATCATGACTGATAGTTTACTGATTTAAATATGAAACAAACAGAGTTATATGTTAAAAGAGAGAAAACAAGTGATTTTTTGGATATATTTATTATTCGATTAGCAAAGAAAAGAATTTAAAAAGTTTTTGTTCTTAGCTTTTTTAAAACGTTTTTGAGGTTTTGGACTTATTTTTGAAATATGTTTAGAATGTAAACCAAATAAACTTTAAAAACGAAGTAATAAATTGAGAAGTTTTAAGTTTATTGCACAAAGGTTGGAAAAATTTCTTAAACCGATTGATGGGCAAAAGTTTAGGTTCAAGGTTTTTAGCAGCAAGATTAAATTTTTTGTTTTTTTTTCGAAACCGGAAGTGTATAAAAGTTTATATTGTCAGATATTTTTTGATACCAGAAGTGTAAAAGTGTTTCTGTTGCTAGATTTTTTAATTTTTTTTATTTCAAAACAATTTTGGGACTACAGCTTTATCTTTAAATAAGTTTGAAATTTAAATTTAATGAAAATAAAAAAAACGGAGTAAGTAGTAACGGAGATTTTTAGCGCGAAAAATTTCTAGTAATTGCTTAAACCGATTAAAAAGTAAATGTAACCCGCTATAACCTCCGAAGAGATTTTAGGCCGAGCTTCTCTTTCAATTTGCGTCGTGCTTCTTTTAATGTTTACTACAAATTGGCGGGACGGGACCTACTCGTTTTATATCGACTCCGAACGGCATCTGCAAGGCGTTTTCACTGAGAACTTTTCACAACAGAAATACATTGCCAAACACTGCCAAGGGGAGACCCCGTTTAGAAAAATTGTCTTCTAATTAAAAACCCTTATTTCTAAAATTTTGAATTTACTTTGCCCAAGGCGTGAACGCAGGAACTTCGGTGTGGTAGACGGAGCACGCTACCATCACAACCACGGTGGCCGCCCAAACCGAGGAAAGGTTCAAAATTTGTGCTAAAATTGTTTAATCTTATATTTGCATTGTTTGTTTATCCAGCTGTATTTGTACACTTTGATATCATAATGGAGGGTTGCCTTATCTTACATTATAAATTTGAAAGTCTGTGAGGGAGTGAGTTTGTGAGTGAAAATGTTTGAATTGCTTTTCGTTTAAACTACTGGACTGACCATCGTGAAATTGTGTACACTTATAATTTTTCAGGAACCCAGAAAATTACATTCTCTATGTAAAATCTTTATATATTATATGGTTATGTAGATATGCGAATAAATGACCCAACATTTTCATTTATTCAATACACAATAAGACAGCACAAAGCCATTCTGAACAGATCACAAAATTGTGTAGGTGCAGCATTCAGGAAAAGTTTGAGCTCTGCAATGAGCTGATTCCTATGATTTGCAAACTATCGTCCAACATACGAAAGCAGATTGGTCCCAGATCCCTTTGTACATTTTGAATGTTAATATTGAGTGCTACTGTCAGATAAACCCTAACCTCCGAAGATATTTTAGGCCGACCTTCGCTCCCAATTTGCATTGCGCTCCTTTCAAAATTTTCCTATATATTGGCGGGACGGGTCCTACATGTATAAACGGCATCTGCAAGGCAGATGAGTTTTCACTGAGAACCTTTTCATGGCAGAAATACACTCGGAGTTCTTGCCAAACACTGCCGAGGGGCGACCCCGCTTAGAAAAAATGTATTCTAGTTGATAAAACTTATTTCTAAATTTTTGGTTGCTGCTTTGCCCGTGGCGTAAACCCAGGAACTTCCGTGTGGTAGGCGGAGCACGCTACCATCACACCACGGTAACAACTCGTAAACTTATTAATTGGAGGAACTTTTATTTGTAACATAAATCGAAAAACAATAAATGTTTAAGACTTAAAAACTTAAGTTATTGTCCATAATTATTATTTCAAGACTTTTATATCCAAATTATTAGTTTTGACGGCTAAACAAAGTAAAAATTTATAAAAATTATTTCGGATGGCTTAAAATATATTTGTTGCGCAAAATTCTTTGGAAGGCTTTTTTATACTTATTGAAATTTGTGTGATTCTTTCGAAACTCGAAGAATAAATAATTATTATTTGCGGTGTCTGGAGTTAACAATTTCGACGGCATTTACAAGGATCTAAAAATATTCTTTCCGAGAACCACTCAACTGAAACTTCAAAGCCCCTATTACGGTTTACAACTTAGCTCAACCTATCCAAAAATGTGTCGGTTGAATTTGCCTAGTCTTACAACTTTGTGTGGCATTACCGTTTACAATCTTGTGTTGTTGTAGCTGTCAAAGACATCAAAATCTAACAACTGACTACTAGCAATTTTCTCACAAAATTTTGCAGTTGTTTGGAAAAAAGGTAACGTTTTACAAGACGGTGCACCATCTAATTTTTATCAAAAGTAACAAAGCTCTCTTCAAAGGACGCGTTTTCACCTCCATTTTAGAATCAGAAAGCGAAAATAAACAAGTAAGGAAGGCTAAGTTCGGGTGTAACCGAACATTACATACTCAGTTGACAGCTATGGAGACAAAATAAGGGAAAATCACCATGTAGGAAAATGAACCTAGGGTAACCCTGGAATGTGTTGTTTGTACGATATGGGTATCAAATGAAAGGAGTTAATGAATATTTTAAAAGGGAGTGGGCCTTAGTTCTATAGGTGGACGCCTTTCCGAGATATCGCCATAAAGGTGGACCAGGGGTGACTTTAGAATTATACGATATGGGTATCAAATGAAAGGTGTTAATGAGTATTTTAAAAGGGAGTGGGCCTTAGTTCTATAAGTGGACGCCTTTTCGATATATCGCCATAAAGGTGGACCAGGGGTGACTCTATAATGTGTTTGTACAATATGGGTGTCAAATTAAAGGTGTTAATAAGAATTTTAAAAGGGAGTTGTGGTAGTTGTATATGTAAAGGCGTTTTCGAGATTTCGACCAAAATGTGGACCAGAGTGACCCAGAACATCATCTGTCGGGTACCGCTAATTTATTTATATATGTAATACCACGAACAGTATTCCTTCCAAGATTCCAAGGGCTTTTGATTTCGCCCTGCAACACTTTTTCATTTTCTTCTGCTTAATATGGTAGGTGTCACACCCTATTTACAAAGTTTTTTCTAAAGTTATATTTTGCGTCAATAAACCAATGCAATTACCATGTTTCATCCCTTTTTTCGTATTTGGTATAGAATTATGGCATTTTTTTCATTTTTCGTAATTTTCGAAATCGAAAAAGTGGGCGTGGTCATAGTCGGATTTCGGCCATTTTTTATACCAATACAAAGCGTGTTCAGATAATTATGTGAACTGAGTTTAGTAAAGATATATCGATTTTTGCTACAGTTATCGTGTTAACGGCCGAGCGGAAGGACAGACGATTTACTGTGTATAAAAACTGGGCGTGGCTACAACCGATTTCGCCCTTTTTCACAGAAAACAGTTACCGTCCTAGAATCTAAGCGCCTACCAAATTTCACAAGGAGTGGTAAATATTTGTTCGACTTACGGCAATAAATGTATCTTAGACAAATCAAATGAAAAAGGGCGGAGTCACGCCCATTTTGAAATTTTCTTTTGGTTTTGTATTTTGTTGCACCATATCATTACTGGAGTTGAATGTTGACATAATTTACTTATATACTGTAAAGATATTAAATTTTTTGTAAAAATTTCACTTTAAAAAAATTTTTTTTAAAGTGGGCGTGGTCGTTCTCCGATTTTGCTAAATTTTATTGAGCATACATATAGTAATACAAGTAACGTTCCTGCCAAACTTCATCATGATATCTTCAACGACTGCCAAATTACAGCTTGCAAAACTACTAAATTACCTTCTTTTAAAAGTGGGCGGTGCCACGCCCATTGTCCAAAATTTTACTTATTTTCCATTCCGCGTCATAAGTTCAACCCACCTACCAAGTTTCATAGCTTTACCCGTCTTTGGTAATGAATTATCGGACTTTTTCGATTTTTCGAAATTTTCGATATCGAAAAAGTGGGCGTGGTTATAGTCCGATATCGTTCATTTTAAATGGCGATCTGAGATGAGTGCCCAGAAACCTACATACCAAATTTCGTCAAGATACCTCAAAATTTACTCAAGTTATCGTGTTAACGGACGGACGGACGGACGGACATGGCTCAATCAAATTTTTTTTCGATACTGATGATTTTGATATATGGAAGTCTATATCTATCACGATTCCTTTATACCTGTACAACCAACCGTTATCCAATCAAAGTTAATATACTCTGTGAGCTCTGCTCAACTGAGTATAAAAATTTCGATTCTGTCAAAAGATATAAGCAAAAAATTTATTCAAATGTTCATGTTGTATTTTGCCAGATTGGTTGTATACACTCATGGAGAAAGGTGTTGGATACACCCATGGTTATTTTTGCCCCAACGCAGAAAGGTGTTCTGTGCAAAAAAACAATGGATCGGGCCCCATATTTTGGACGCTCTCGGGGCCGTTTTATGGGTTTTTGTATATATCTTTTTACAGAAATAAAATTTTTAGTTTCCGCTTTCGGATTCTAAAAACGAAGGCGAAACGCGTCTTTTCATACCATCTTTAATATTTTTTGATAAAAATTAGATGGTGCACCGTCTTGTAAAACGTTGCCGGAAAAAATGGAATGCGAGTAATTAAACCTTTTTTAAATTAATTTAAACAAACTTTATAGCCAGCAGTTTTGTACACATTTATAGAAAAAACAAGGTTTCAACGAAGGATTACATTGAAAAACTTATTGACCTTAAGGAGCGGCATTCGAAGTTGGACGAGGCAAACCTCAGTTCGGATGCTGCCAAAATAGGTAAAATTGTGCCACTTTGAGTCCCATCGATACTACCCACTACGCCGGGGAATCCTTTACCTGTTAGAGTAAAATGCATTTTTGAAGCGCTTTGCTCTTCTGCGGTCATTTGTGTTTTAATCGACTTCGATAATATCTAAAACCCATTTAATAACTGTAGATGTTGTCCAGTCCTACACTAAAATCATTTTCACAGCATTTTTGAATAGGGGTACAGCCGTCCCTCGAACGTGTTTGCGGATGTGGTTCTTCATTTCGTTGAGTAAAGAGTAGTTCCAAGGGATTGGATTGATCCCGCGAATTTTTTCCGTATTCGTGATAAAAAATTTTATCGCCAACATTTTCGTCGTTATAAAATATGTAAATCTAGCTAATATCTATTTTGCTATTAATAATAAAAATCACTTTTGAAAATGCTACAACTTCCGCCACAAATTGATCAGCTGTTCATTATCTGTCAAATCATCACTTTTGAAGTTGGCAACATCTATTCAACTTCAACTGATATAAGTTATAATTCGTAAAACCAAACTGTCTAAGAGTTGAGTTTTTTTAATTACAATCCAACTAAGTTGAGTTGTAAACCGTAATAAGGGCACAAATTTAAAGGCGTTGTTTTGTATTTTTTTAATTACGTATGAGGATCGATCCAATATATTTGACATAAATCTCGTTTCTGGAAATTATTTCTTTTGTGAGCTATTGGCTTATCTAATACACGCAGATATTTTACTCGTTTTACCTAATATTAGACTTCCCTACTAAATTAAAGCTTGGTATGCACTCCTACACATCGAAAATTATTACTTAGCACGCATTCTAACCCGATTCTCTTGATTAAACATACAGCAGCTGACTTTTAGCATCAAATTAGTTTTAAATTCTACTGAAAATTTTCAATTGTTGATGGCTTTAACGAGTTTGTTATCATTTCACTTACTTTCATCAAAACTATATTTCTTTTCACTCAATTGTACCGAATTTCTCTAATTTTCTTAGCACATACACAGAAGATTTGAGACAATACCGCTTTTGCTTTGTTTTATTTTTTTAATTTGCTCCACTTTTTTCTTAATACATACATACATATTGCTGACCTTATGACTTTAAGCCTTTATTAACAGCTCACTATTTAGTATGTATGCATATGTATGTGTACGTAACCGCATTACAAAAAAGCGCCGCAAAGTATGCTTCAAAATGAATGTACTTGTATTAATTGCTTAATTGAACACTTTTTTTGCGCAACTGCGAGGGCTGCTGTATCAAGCTGTGGCCAGACAAAGACGAGGTGCACATAACGGTTTCGTTTTTTACACTAATTAACACTTTCTTGACACTTATACACAGACATACACAGTTAGCACACACTATAAGTGAGGCGAGGAAAAAATCCTTTCTTATTTATTAACTCGCGTATATTTGACGTCATTGCTTATTGCACTTTAAGCTATTTTAAATTATTTTTAACATTTTTTTATAATTTTTGTAAAATTATTATTTTTAGTTTCTTGCATTTCTTTTGCTATTTTTCTTATCGATCATTCATGGCAAATAAAAAAGGCGTCAAACGGCATTCGAACGCACGTTATTTTCACTGTTTTCAGTTGTGTTCACTAGACCGCACAAACTCGGACTGCTCGGAATTTGCACAAAATATCCTTTGCCAGCATCGTCTCGTCATAACGCTGTTGTTCTCTTTCGAATGGAGATACTTGGAGACTCAAAATCAGTGAATAATGTTTTCTTGTTTTTTTTTTTGTTTTTTTTTTTTTCAAAATACAGGAAGATAAATATTTCTTGCTTACCAGCTTTTATGTTTGTACGTATTTCTTCAATTTATTTCTTTATCCTTACTCGAATTTTATTTTTTATTCAACCACACTTTGGATAATTCTGCCAAGTAAAGTAATAAGAAGTATGTACATATGTATGTATTTAACAAGCTTTTACAGCCTTCTTCTTAGCAAAGTATCGCTATCATATCGCAAAACCGTCGCGCATATATCATACACACACGCACACGCAAAAAACGCAGTCAAATATGAATTTGTCGCCGCTCGCACGCTACCAAAACTCACATTCCGCACAGCACATCCGGCGCAAAGCAAAGCACAACGCGAAATCATCTGTGTTCACACGCACACAATAAGTTTCAGTTCGATTTCAGATGTGGTCCATATTCGGTTTGGGCTCAGCATCTCCAAAATGAGCGCATATAGGCTGACTGACGAGAGTAAGTACGTTTTCGTATTGGAGATTTATACTTCCAATGCTCCTTCCAGTTACCTATTCACATTATCCTTGCGTACGTGCAGGCATATGGCACAGGAAGAGCATGATAGAATGACAATTGTAATTTAGCTTTGACTTTTAACATACATATGTACATGGAATGAAACTTGTGTGTATTTTGAGAAATTCACAGCTCACAGCCTGTTGTGATTTGTTAAGCTAGTGATGCTAAGAAATGTTCTGATATGCGGGTAATGGAGGCACGGATTATATCCAAACCCTGCTCCTGGGTTCTGCACTAGGCTTTGGACTTACCACGAAAGAGCGCTTTCCAATGAAACATAAGAACTAGCCTCGAATAAGAACTCTTTTTTCTGATGATGACCACAGCAAACGTATAAGAGGCTATGGTTTTAAAGACCATGATTTGAGGACATGTACCTGTAATGTCCAAACTCTTTTGGGAGAAGGTACCGAAGCCTGGCAGTTTCGGTTTGCCTAGAAGGTTCAATATAGTCATATTAAATCGTTCCTGGGATAGTCGGACTTGTGACTTAATGGCGCTTGTTACCCTAATGTGCAGGATCTCTATCCGGCAAAGGACCATCAACATCGACAGTACTCCCCATTGCATTTGGGAAGTATCCTTATTGCTAAAACAACAACATACCGCCACTACATTAAAATCATACTGGTGACTTTAACACCAGGGTGACCAAGGAAGGGGTCGAGTCTCTGCCCCTACAGTCGGACAATTTATACTGCATGATGTAACATCTCTCATCGGGTTGAGGCTTATTGACTCCGTAGCTCAAAACTAACTGATACAATGTGTAATGCCGTGCTGCCTCCATAAAAAATCATGCTACCTATAGGGCTACGTGGCGTTATCGTCTGCGAAGAAGGAAGAGAGACGCCTTTGTAGAAGAAACAAATGTTAGGCAGAACGGCTTGACTGCGAGGAGCTTCAAATGCTGACTGGTAGGAATAATGACTGAAAATTTTATCGAAAAGTCCCGCGAATGACGGAACAAATTTTCGCAGAAATTTTACTGGCGACCCGGTAACTGTCGTGCAGAGTGTGCTTACGTTCTGGAGGGAACATTTATCTTCATTGCTAGCTAGGAGAAGAAGAACCAGCAAATTCTCGGCTAAAGATCAACAAGGCATGGACTACCCACCGATATGTTGAAACAAGGAGGCGAAGATTTGGTACAGAGCATGTATTAGCACCTATATAATAATATTATGGTCAAGGTGATCGCGCCAATTACCGTGGTATCAGCCTGCTTAACATCGCGTATAATGTTCTGTCTAGCGTGCTGTGGAAAATACTGAAGCCCAAAGTCAACGAACTGATTTGCCTTTTTCAGTGCTACTTGAGAGCTGGTAAATCTATTACTGACCTTATCTTCACCTTGCGCCAGATCCTGGAGAAGACCCATGACAAAACAATCGACAACCATCATGTTTCTGTCGACTTCAAAGCAGCGTTTGAAAGTCTGGAAAGAAGTTGTTTGTATGCAGCTCTGTCTTATAATAGTACTTTTTGGAGCTTTCTGGCCGGCTTTCCTTTAAAATAAAACAAATGTTTACTTCTTCATCCTACGCGTTTCGACGCTGTATTGCGTCTTCCTCAGGGATTTCCATTTATTGCACAAAAACGAAAAACATATAAGTTGTTGGAAATTAGCTTAGTCATAAGACGATACACAGTTATAATGCCGATGGCAAGTATCGAAAGAGGTTTACTGATAAGCAGTATGAACGATTTAAGAAAGTGCCGCATATAAGAGTCTAAAGGCTTCGCTGGCTAAGTCATGTTATGCGAATGGGCAGAGAAACTTTGGACAGGAGAGTGTTTCATTTAACACCATAGGTTGGAAGCAGGTGTAGGCAGACTAAACCACCCTTGGTGCTTCCAATTGGCCTCAGTTATCGCGAAATAGGGATAGCTTGCGTGCAAGCACTAGACATTTTTAATAACCATCATACGCCTACGGTTCTCTCTCGTCAGGTATCAGGGCGATTTCGATTTCTACCACGACTTGCAGATGATCTTCGGGTATGTGCAGCCCTGCTTGAGTACACGCATTACTGGATTTGTTGATCAATTGCAACTGTCATCTCTTTTTATCTCTTCTCAATGAATCGGCCCATGCATTGCCATTAATGCTCTAACGATCCGGCATCCAGTATAATGTATGTTAGACTGAATGGAATCAAAAAGCTTCAAAACACCGCCACTAAATTAAAAGCTTATGTTACGCGCCACCTCGTTTGGGCTTTCTCCCAGTGGGTAACACTAATCGTTTTATCCTGATGTGTGCAGTTTCGTTGCATTGTGTTTGCTGTCTTTGTAGCAATAAATACAAGACCGAAAGGTTTCGGGGAGTGTTACTGATGCTGATGGTCCGGATATCGTTCCAGTACGTTCCGGTACCTATCACCATTCCGCCCTAACTATTAAGTTCATTGGAGATTTCCTGTCTCTTTGGCCATCATTAACACTAATTTTCTTAAACTTGGCTACATACCGAAGTCTACATACCTGGACAACGCTACATACCTGGACAAAATTACTTCATTCCAAAGGTTATCAGAGCTCTTACTTGCCACCTACGGATCTCAGACCAATCAGTCGCGCTCGTTACTGCTAAAAACGTTGAAGAGCCCGATTGGTAGGCACATGCGGGACATGCTCTTTGGGTGACATTATGAGGGGCGACAATCGAGATAAATGTGTGCAAAGGAGGTCCACAGTGGGGGCGCTCTATCTCCTCTTGTATATTTTGCGGTAGTAGCCTATATTCTGCTGATTATAGGAGCCAGTGCCAGGCGAGTGGTTGCCAATGCAGTTGGCATGGGTGGTCCTGGTGTTAAAGTTTATGGGCTTTCTTTTAAGTACAGGCTATTGTATGCTGATAACTGCGGCAGTTGGTTAGTTAATTGGTTCGCGGATGAGTCGAAGTTTGTATCGAGGGTTTTTGCCAGAAGATCGATGATAGTCGCAAGTTTAAAATATGCGACCACTGAAGTTTCTTTAGAGGGAACTCGCCGCGTTTAGGTTGTAGTAGATGCCACTACGGTTCAGCAATCTAATATCTACTTAGGTAGCTAACGACATTCAGGGCTCTAAGCCCGAACGTGTTACAACCAAAGTGATCTAGAAGTGCACGAACTTCCTTACGATTGCCGCAAATTATTTCAAGTTTGGGAGCCTTCCGGGATATAGCATCGTCCCGACCAAAACCCACGCGGGTCTCTTAACCCCAAAAGGTTCAGTTGAACAGCCAAACATCGGTCATTGATTTCGCTAAGTCTCATCTATCCTTGTTGATTGTAGTTCTGGTGTTATGTATTAACATACAAAAAGACTCTTCCTACAGCAGCGGTACGTAGTAAGAAGAGGTGGAGTTGTGGAGCCTGTTCCTTCCTGACTGTCATCCTTTGCCAGAACTGAGCCAAAAAATATTTGGGCCTTAGAGCATTTATCCAAGGTCAAGATCAGTCTTATTCGAATATACTTACATTCTACATTCCTAATTTAATAAATCATTATTTACGTTACCCGTTATTTTTTGTGGCGGAATCGTATACATAAATGGAGTATAAGAATATTGTGAGAAGGGGCTAAGGCTCATCCTAATTTATTTGATTGAATATTACCTGTACGAATTATACAAGATTTTAAACGGAGTCGGCATGCACCAGTTTTTGGCGACACATCCCAGAATAGTACGAAAATTGGTTGCTTATACACCAATAAATCAGACTTTGGTTTTCCTACAAGAAATATATGTCTACCAAATGGCTCTATATGACTGGTAAAATTGCATTTTCCCGCATTTTCCATCCCTACAGGGATACTTATAGGGAGATGGCATGAGATATAGGTGATATGTCTACCTCAGCCTTTAATGGAAGTTTCTATGGGTTTCTTGAAGGCGAATTGACAATCCCACAAGATCAAATGCATATGTGTGATATTCGCTCTCCATTTAACCTATTCCTGGCACATTTCCTCCAATGCATATGCGATGCGCATGTGTTGGGGTTAGTACCTTACCTTCCGGTCAGTGGCGTAGTAACGGTGGGTTTTCGGGACAAACCCACCTCCGAAATATTAGTACTTTCGTAAAAAATTTCTTTGATATACATTTCAATTTCAAAAGAATCGATAAATCTTTCGCTCCATCGTCGAAATAATAATTTTCATCGGCAGGCAAGAAATAGCTTCAAGAGAACATCGTGATTCTGGTCCTATATCCCTCGAGACTCCTCCCCA
This sequence comes from Eurosta solidaginis, assembly GCF_040869045.1. Lineage (NCBI taxonomy): Eukaryota > Metazoa > Arthropoda > Insecta > Diptera > Tephritidae > Eurosta > Eurosta solidaginis. Next base: position 205,952,396 of record NC_090321.1, read on the forward strand.
TAATGATGGTAACTTCAGATCTATATTAAGATTTCGGATGAATGCTGGTGGTCAAACATTGAAGCAACATTTACTTCAAACTGCCATATTGAAAAATCGCGTCACATCTTACACGAGTCCACAGATTCATAATGAACTCATCGAAATTTGCAGGCACATAACTCTTGAAAAGATTGTTGCAAAAATCAATGCAAGGGAATGCTGAACTATACTCGCAGATGGGACAACCGACATTAGTGGCGTGGAACAATACTCACTATGTTTCCGTTATACTGAAAGAACTGCAGATGATATATTTCTGAGAGAAGATTTTCTACAGTTCATCCCGATCGAAGATTGAGATAGAGGACTTGCTTCGTCATTGATAAACATTTCAAAGAAGCTGCAGATCAAACTGGAGTTTTTGTTTTCACAAGGATACGACGGTGCAGCTGCAGTGAGCGGAGAATAGAATGGTTGTGCTGCTGCAGTTGAGCAGAGCTCACAGAGTATATTAACCTTAATTGGATAACGGTTGGTTGCACAGGTATAAACGAAACGAGATAGATATAGACTTCCATATATCAAAATCATCAGTATCGAAAAAAAAAATTTGATTGAGCCATGTCCGACCGTCTGTCCGTTAACACGATAACTTGAGTAAATTTTGAGGTATCTTGATGAAATTTGGTATGTAGTTTCCTGGGCACTCATCTCAGATCGCTCTTTAAAATGAACGATTTCGGACTATAACCACGCACACTTTTTCGATATCGAAAATTTCGAAAAACCGAAAAAGTGCGATAATTCATTACCAAAGACGGATAAAGCGATGAAACTTGGTAGATGGTTTGAGGTTATGACGCAGAATAGAAAACTAGTAAGATTTTGTACAATGGGCGTGGCACTGCCCACTTTTAAAAGAAGGTAATTTAAAAATTTTGCAAACTGTAATTTGGCAGTCGTTGAAGATATCATGATGAAATTTGGCAGGAACGTTACTCCTATTACTATATGTGTGCTTAATAAAAATTAGCAAAATCGGAGAACGACCACGACCACTTAGAAAAAAATGTTTTTAAGTCAAATTTTAACAAAAAATTTAATATCTCTACAGTATATAAGTAAATTATGTCAACATTCGACTCCAGTAATGATATGGTGCAATAAAATACAAAAATAAAGGAAAACTTCAAAACGGGCGTGGCTCCGCCCTTTTTCATTTAATTTGTCTAGAATACTTTTAATGCCATAAGTCGAAAAAAATTTACCAATCCTTTTGAAATTTTGTAGGGGCATAGATTTTATGACGCTAACTGTTTTCTGTGAAATAGAGCGAAATCGGTTGAAGCCACGCCCAGTTTTTATACACAGTCGACCGTCGGCCGTCAACACGATAACTTAAGCAAAAATCGATATAACTTTATTAAAAAACACTATTCAGGTACTTATCTGAACTTACTTTGTATTGGTGTAAAAAATGGCCGAAATCTGACTATGACCACGCCCACTTTTTCGATATCGAAAGTAACGAAAAATGAAAAAATGCCCTAATTCTATACCAAATACGAAAAAAGGGGTGAAACATGGTAATTGGATTGGAATATTGACGAAAAATATAAATTTAGAAAAAACTTTGCAAAATGGGTGTGACACCTACAATATTAAGAAGAAGAAAATGAAAAGTTCTGCAGGGCGAAATCAAAAGCCCTTGGAAACTTGGCAGGAATACTGTTCGTGGTATTACATATATTAAAAATTAGCGGTACCCGATAGATGATGATCTGGTCACCCTGGTCTACATTTTGGTCAATATCTCGAAAACGCCTTCACATATACAACTACCACCACTCCCTTTTAAAATACTCATTAACACCTTTCATTTGATACCCATATCGGACGACAAATTCTAGAGTCACCCCTGGTCCACCTTTATGGCGATATCTCGAAAAGTCGTCCACCTATAGAACTAAGGCCCACTCCCTTTTAAAATACTCATTAACACTTTTCATTTGATACCCATATCGTACAAACATATTCTAGAGTCACGCTGGTCCACCTTTATGGCGATATATCGAAAAGGCGTCCACCTATTGAACTAAGGCCCACGCCCTTTTAAATACTCATTAACACCTTTCGTTTGATACCCATATCGTACAAACGCATTCTAGAGTCACCCCTGGTCCACCTTTGTGGCGATATCTCGAAAAGGCATCCACATATAGAACTAAGGCCCACGCCCTTTTAAAATACACATTAACACCTTTCATTTGATACCCATATCGTACAAACATATTCTAGAGTCACGCTGGTCCACCTTTATGGCGATATCTCGAAAAGTCGTCCACCTATAGAACTAAGGCCCACTCCCTTTTAAAATACTCATTAACACTTTTCATTTGATACCCATATCGTACAAACATATTCTAGAGTCACGCTGGTCCACCTTTATGGCGATATATCGAAAAGGCGTCCACCTATTGAACTAAGGCCCACGCCCTTTTAAATACTCATTAACACCTTTCATTTGATACCCATATCGTACAAACGCATTCTAGAGTCACCCCTGGTTCACCTTTATGGCGATATCTCGAAAAGGCGTCCACATATAGAACTAAGGCCTACTGCCTTTTAAAATACTCATTAACACTTTTCATTTGATACCCATATCGTACAAACAAATTCTATTCACCCCTGGCCCACCTTTATGACGATATCTCGAAAAAGCGTCCACCTACTGATCTAAGGCCCACACCCTTTTAAAATACTCATTTACACTTTTCATTTGATACCCATATCGTGCAAACAAATTCTAGAGTCACCCCTGGCCCACCTTTATGGCGATATCTCGAAAAGGCTTGCACCTATTGAACTACGGCCCACGCCCTTTTAAAATACTCATTAACACTTTTCATTTGATACCCATATCGTACAAACAAATTCTTGTCACCCCTGGCCCACCTTTATGGCGATATCTCGAAAAGGCGTCCACCTATAGAGCTAAGGCCCACACCCTTTTAAAATACTCATTTACACTTTTCATTTGATACCCATATCGTACAAACAAATTCTAGAGTCACCCCTGGCCCACCTTTATGGCGATATCTCGAAAAGGCGTCGACCTATTGAACTAAGGCCCACACCCTTTTAAAATACTCATTAACACTTCATTTGATACCCATATCGTACAAACAAATTCTAAAGTCACCCCTGGCCCAGCTTTATGACGATATCTCGAAAAGGCGTCCACCTACTGATCTAAGGCCCACGCCCTTTTAAAATACTCATTAACACTTTTCATTTGATACCCATATCGTACAAACAAATTCTAGAGTCACCCCTGATCCACCATTATGGCGATATCTCGAAAAGGCGTCCACCTATAGAACTAAGGCCCACTGCCTTTTAAAATACTCATTAACACTTTTCATTTGATACCCATATCGCACAAACAAATTCTAGAGCCATCCCTGGCTCACCTTTATGGCGATATCTCGAAAAGGCGTCCACCTATAGAACTAAGGCCCACGCCCTTTTAAAATACTCATTAACACTTTTCATATGAAACCCATATCGTACACACAAATTCTAGAGTCACCCCTGATCCACCTTTATTATTATTATTATTATTAAAAAGACTTTGTCTTACAGATACAACCACTATGTCAAATAAATAAATAAATAAATCTCGAAAGGCGTTCACATATAGAACTAAGGCCCACACCCTTTTAAAATACTCATTAACACCTTTCATTTGATACCCATATCGTACAAACAAATTCTAGAGTCATCCCTGGCTCACCTTTATGGCGATATCTCGAAAAGGCGTCCACCTATAGAACTAAGGCCCACTGTCTTTTGAAATACTCATTAACGCTTTTCATTTGATACCCATATCGCACAAACAAATTCTAGAGTCATCCCTGGCTCACCTTTATAGCGATTTTTAAACAAATTCTAGAGTCACCCCTGGTCCACCTTTATGGCGATATCCCGAAAAGCGTCCACCTATAGAACTAAGGCCCACTGCCTTTTAAAATACTCATTAACACTTTTCATTTGATACCCATATCGCACAAACAAATTCTAGAGTCATCCCTGGCTCACCTTTATGGAGATATCTTGAAAAGGCGTCCACCTATAGAACTAAGGCCCACGCCCTTTTAAAATACTCATTAACACTTTTCATTCGATACCCATATAGCACAAACAAATTCTAGAGTCACCCCTATTCTACCTTTATGGCGATATCCCGAAAAGCGTCCACCTATAAAACTAAGGCCCACTGCCTTTTAAAATACTCATTAACACTTTTCATTTGATACCCATATCGCACAAACAAATTCTAGAGTCATCCCTGGCTCACCTTTATAGCGATTTTTAAACAAATTCTAGAGTCACCCCTGGTCCACCTTTATGGCGATATCCCGAAAAGCGTCCACCTATAGAACTAAGGCCCACTGCCTTTTAAAATACTCATTAACACTTTTCATTTGATACCCATATCGCACAAACAAATTCTAGAGTCATCCCTGGCTCACCTTTATGGAGATATCTTGAAAAGGCGTCCACCTATAGAACTAAGGCCCACGCCCTTTTAAAATACTCATTAACACTTTTCATTTGATACCCATATCGTACAAACAAATTCTAGAGTCACGCTGGTCCACCTTTATGGCGATATCTCGAAAAGGCGTCCACCTATAGAACTAAGGCCCACTGTCTTTTAAAATACTCATTAACACTTTTCATTTGATACCCATATCGCACAAACAAATTCTAGAGCCATCCCTGACTCACCTTTATGGCGATAACTCGAAAAATCGTCCACCTATAGAACTAAGGCCCACGCTCTTTTAAAATACTCATTAACACTTTTCATTTGATACCCATATCGCACAAACAAATTCTAGAGTCACCCCTGGCCCACCTTTATGGCGATATCCCGAAAAGCGTCCACCTATAGAACTAAGGCCCACTGCCTTTTAAAATACTCATTAACACTTTTCATTTGATACCCATATCGCACAAACAAATTCTAGAGCCCTCCCTGGCTCACCTTTATGGCGATATCTCGAAAAGGCGTCCACCTATAGAACTAAGGCCCACGCCCTTTTAAAATACTCATTAACACTTTTCATTTGATACCCATATCGCACAAACAAATTCTAGAGTCACCCCTGGTCCACCTTTATGGCGATATCCCGAAAAGCGTCCACCTATAAAATTAAGGCCCACTGCCTTTTAAAATACTCATTAACACTTTTCATTTGATACCCATATCGCACAAACAAATTCTAGAGTCATCCCTGGCTCACCTTTATGGCGATATCTCGAAAAGGCGTCCACCTATAGAACTAAGGCCCACGCCCTTTTAAAATACTCATTAACACTTTTCATTTGATACCCATATCGCACAAACAAATTCTAGAGTCACCCCTGGTCCACCTTTATGGCGATATCCCAAAAAGCGTCCACCTATAGAACTAAGCCCACTGCCTTTTAAAATACTCATTAACACTTTTCATTTGATACCCATATCGTACAAACAAATTCTAGAGTCACCCTCTGGCCCACCTTTATGGCGATATCTCGAAAAGGCGTCCACCTATAGAACTAAGGCCCACGCCCTTTTAAAATACTCATTAACACTTTTCATTTGATACCCATATCGTACAAACAAATTCTAGAGTCACGCTGGTCCACCTTTATGGCGATATCTCGAAAAGGCGTCCACCTATAGAACTAAGGCCCACTGCCTTTTAAAATACTCATTAACACTTTTCATTTGATCCCCATATCGCACAAACAAATTCTAGAGTCATCCCTGGCTCACCTTTATGGCGATATCTCGAAAAGGCGTCCACCTATAGAACTAAGGCCCACGCCCTTTTAAAATACTCATTAACACTTTTCATTTGATACCCATATCGTACAAACAAATTCTAGAGTCACCCCTGGCCCACCTTTATGGCGATATCTCGAAAAGGCGTCCACCTATAGAACTAAGGCCCACGCCCTTTTAAAATACTCATTAACACTTTTCATTTGATGCCCATATCGTACAAACAAATTCTAGAGTCACCCCTGGCTCACCTTTATGGTGATATCTCGAAAAGGTGTCCACCTATAGAACTAAGGCCCACGCCCTTTTAAAATACTCATTAACACTTTTCATTTGATACCCATATCGTACAAACAAATTCTAGAGTCACGCTGGTCCACCTTTATGGCGATATCTCGAAAAGGCGTCCACCTATAGAACTAAGGCCCACTGCCTTTTAAAATACTCTCGCTTCCCAAGTCGGTTCTATGTATCGGAGCGACTCGGGATTTTTCCCGACCAAGGACTGTCATTTCAGTGTGACCCCATTTAATTTGTTTCGTCCCTCCCACAAATTGTCATCCTCCCAGCAGCTCCTTGCAGCAGGACTGCTACATATTCTCTTACTCCGGGAAGGTATCGAACCCAATCCGGCTCCGTCTCCTGACCCCGGTCCTGAGAAATGGTTTTGCTGCATTTGCCAGAAAAGAATCTTTTTAGGACGGTCATACTCTGTTCAGTGTGTCTCGTGCAGGGGATGGTTGCATCGGACAGGTTGTTCTGGGCTTGATCCCAAAACCCGACGTCCACGTAACTTTTATAAATCTTTTGTGGCTCCTTGCTGCTCCCGCCCAAGGGCGTCCCGTAGTCTACGCCTAAGCGTATCCCCACTACCTTCCAGCAGCTTCGCTGCTCAACAAGCCACAACAAGTACCCGCTGCTGCTCGCGCCCCACGGCGCCAACAACTCAAACAGCTGATACCACTCATAACTACTACCTTCGTAGTAGAGCTGGTAGCAATGCTGAGCATCAGCCCCTGCCCCCGTCTTCTTCTCCCCCCCTCTTTTCTGGCAGCAATCGTGCAGGTCCGGGAAACAGACTCTTAGTCCCTGCCTCCGTTTGCACCGCCTGCCAGCACAGAATATATAGGTTTGCGACATCCGCTCAATGCAGCTCCTGCCTTGGGTGGTGCCACTTTCCTAGATGTTCTGGTCTCCGCGACAGCAACCCCTCTACGGGTTTCATCGCGCCATGTTGCCAGGTCGCAAACCCAAATCATCCGGGTACCCCAATGCTTGCCCAAGGGCGCCCAGTCCCAAGGCCACAACAGCAATTGCGTCCTGGCCTTCCACAACCTAGGCGTAGTCACCCCTCACTTACCCCTAGTGTGGCAGCGTCACCCCTCATGCACTTCAGAATTCTGCAGTTCAACTGTAATGGACTAACTGGGAAGATTACGGAGATAGTCGATTTCATGAAGCGGCACAACATCCGCATTGCTGCGATTCAAGAGACTAAACTCACAGCAAGATCTGCATTGCAGACCTGCTCTGGTTATAATGTCCACAGGAAAGACCGCGAGAGCGGAAATGGAGGCGGCCTCGCGTTTATTATACACCACTCTGTGCAATATCATATATTTGATCCTGGCATCGACCGCAGTGACAATGTCTTAGAACGTCAAGGCCTATCTGTCCGGTCAGGCGATGCAAATCTAGAAATCATCAAAATCTACATCCCTCCTGTCACCTGTTGCCCCAGTGGATACCGCCCTAATATCGAGGCCTTACTCACTGGCAACAATCGCATTATCTTAGGCGATTTCAATGCCCATCACGACCTATGGCATTCAAACTTGCGGGCGGACAGTAGGGGTGAGATGTTGGCGGATCAAATAGACGAAACGACGTTCTGCACAATAAACGGAGACGCCCCCACACGTATGGTAGGAAGCTGTCATAGCTCGCCAGATATCTCAATCGTGAGCGCAGAACTCGTAAACTGCGTCAACTGGCAGCCGATGGTAACATTGGCATCCGACCACCTGCCCATACTTATTTCGTTCGAGCGTACCGCCGACTTCATCGTCACCGAAAAACGCACTTTCATAAACTTCAAAAAAGGAAAGTGGGAAGAATATAAATCTGCAACAGACAGCAGCTTTGCTGCCCTCCCTATCCCGACTGATGCCCACCAAGGGGAGCGTGCCTTCCGTAAGGTCATTGAATCCGCCTCGGCACATTTCATTCCCGCCGGGAGAATTCCCGAAATCCGGCCCCACTTCCCGGCGGAGGCCGCGAGCTTAGCGAGGGAACGCGACCTTATAAGACAGCTTGATCCAGGCGACCCCCAAATAAGGGATATAAACCAACGCATCAGATTGCTTGTGGACGAACACAAGCGGTCGAAATGGGAAGAGCACCTAAGAGGTTGTAACCTCTCTACCGGTGTAGGTAAACTTTGGTCCACCGTAAAGTCCCTATCGAATCCGACTAAGCACAAAGACAAAGTTTCCATCGCCTTTGACGATAAGGTGCTATCGGATGCGAAAAAATGCGCGAGCGCTTTCTGCCGACAATATATAATGCATCCTACGGTCGACAAAGATAGACGGAGAGCCAATAGACACGCACATAAACACAAACTCAGCGCGTCACCAATTATCATCACCGCTAGAGAGGTTGAGGACGCCATTGGTCGCGCTAAACCATCCAAAGCAGTGGGCCCAGACGGCATAGCCATGCCGATGCTTAAAAACCTAGGGAAAGAGGATTTCAAATATTTAGCGCATGTCTTCAACCTGTCTCTTTCCACCTTTGTCATACCCGAGAAATGGAAAATGGCCAAGGTGGTCCCGCTACTAAAGCCTGGGAAACCAGCTAACGTAGGTGAGTCATATCGTCCGATATCTCTCCTATCGCCAGTGGCAAAGACGCTTGAAGCCATTTTGCTCCCTTATTTCCAAGCACATTTGCAGCTAGCCCCTCATCAGCATTTCAGAAAACTTCATAGCACTACCTCCGCGCTAAATGTCATTAGCACCCAGATAAATTGCGGTTTGAATCAATATCCCCACCATAGAACAGTACTCGTAGCGTTAGACCTATCAAAAGCTTTTGATACGGTCAACCATGGCTCGTTACTGCAAGATCTGGAAGGGTCTACCCTTCCCCCATGTCTTAAAAGGTGGACCGCAAATTATCTGGGTGGTCGGCAGGCATCGGTGCAATTCAGAAACGAAACATCAAAACAAAGGAGAATTAAACAAGGGGTGCCACAGGGTGGTGTCCTATCCTCGCTTTTGTTTAATTTCTACATATCTAAGCTACCTTCACCACCGGAAGGAGTCACAATCGTTTCCTACGCCGATGACTGCACAATAATGGCCACAGGCCCAGGCCCAAAGATCGATGATCTATGCAATAAAATAAACGGCTATCTCCCTGATCTCTCCAGTTTTTTCGCCTCGCGAAACCTGGCATTGTCACCGACTAAATCTTCCGCGACCTTATTTACAACATGGACGCCCCAAATGTCGACCATATTGAACATCCACGTCGATGGCACTACGCTACCGACTGTCCTACACACCAAAATCTTGGGTGTGACGTTTGATCAGGATCTACATTTTGGTGCGCACGCAACCGCAATTGTTCCAAGAATTCAGAGCCGTAATAAAATCCTCAAATCCCTTGCTGGCAGTACCTGGGGAAAAGATAAAGAAACGCTCTTGACCACATACAAAGCAATTAGCCAGCCGATTACGTGCTACGCGTCACCCATATGGTCGCCAAGCCTAAAAACCACCCACTGGAAGAAAATACAGGCCTGCCAAAATACTGCTCTCAGAATCGCCACGGGCTGTCTTCTTATGTCCCCAGAACACCATCTGCATAATGAGGCGAGAATACTCCCCATCAGGGAGAGAAATGAGATGCTGACCAAACAGTTTCTGTTGAATACCCAGAAACCTGGGCATCCCAACAGACATCTGATTGACGAACCAGCACCGCCTAGGGGCCTAAGGAGTCATCTCCGTAAGCATTTTGATGAAATACGGCACCTGAGAACCCAGCCGTATGAAGCGGAAAAACACAAGCAGGTCCTTGGTGAACTCCATAGACAGGCATCGGACCTTTATGTCGGGAATTGCCCGGTGAATCCAGTACTTGAAGAAAAATATCCAGAACTCGCAGAAGAGGAACGTATACTCCCCAGGGAAACGCGTGTCACTCTTGCTCAACTTCGTTCTGGATACTGTAACAGGTTAAACTCTTACCTATCCAGAATCAACCCCGACATACAAAATGTATGCCCTGCTTGCAATGTGTCCCCACATGACACCAACCATCTCTTTAATTGTAATGTGGAACCAACGCCTCTAACACCCCTTTCCTTATGGTCCACCCCTGTTGAAACGGCAAGTTTCCTTGGACTCCCGTCAGAGGATATTGATGACAATTTGTGATCGGTCGCGGCTATTAGGTGGGGCGAGCATTGCTACAACAACAACAACAACATACTCATTAACACTTTTCATTTGATACCCATATCGTACAAACAAATTCTAGAGTCACGCTGGTCCACCTTTATGGCGATATCTCGAAAAGGCGTTCACCTATAGAACTAAGGCCCACTGCCTTTTAAAATACTCATTAACACTTCATTTGATACCCATATCGCACAAACAAATTCTAGAGCCATCCCTGCCTCACCTTTATGGCGATATCTCGAAAAGGCGTCCACCTATAGAACTAAGGCCAACGCCCTTTTAAAATACTCATTAACACTTTTCATTTGATACCCATAACGCACAAACAAATTCTAGAGTCACGCTGGTCGACCTTTATGGCGATATCTCGAAAAGGCATCCACCTATAGAACTAAGGCCCACTGCCTTTTAAAATACTCATTAACACTTTTCATTTGATACCGATATCGCACAAACAAATTCTAGAGTCATCCCTGGCTCACCTTTATGGCGATATCTCGAAAAGGCGTCCACCTTTAGAACTAAAGCCCACGCCCTTTTAAAATAATCATTAACACTTTTCATTTGATACCCATATCGCACATACAAATTCTAGAGTCACCCCTGGCCCACCTTTATGGCGATATCCCGAAAAGCGTCCACCTATAGAACTAAGGCCCACTGCCTTTTAAAATACTCATTAACACTTTTCATTTGATACCCATATCGCACAAACAAATTCTAGAGTCATCCCTGGCTCACCTTTTTGGCGATATCTCGAAAAGGCGTCCACCTATAGGTCTAAGGCCCACGCCCTTTTAAAATACTCATTAACACTTTTCATTTGATTCCCATATCGCACAAACAAATTCTAGAGTCATCCCTGGCTCACCTTTATGGCGATATCTCGAAAAGGCGTCCACCTATAGAACTAAGGCCCACGACTTTTAAAATACTCATTAACACTTTTCATTTGATACTCATATCGCACAAACAAATTCTAGAGTCATCCCTGGCTCACCTTTATGGCGATATCTCGAAAAGGCGTCCACCTATAGAACTAAGGCCCACGACTTTTAAAATACTCATTAACACTTATCATTTGATACCCATATCGTACAAACAAATTTTAGAGTCACCCCTGATCCACCTTTATGGCGATATCCCGAAAAGGCGTCCACGACGCCCTTTTAAAATACTCATTAACACTTTTCATTTGATACCCATATCGCACAAACAAATTCTAGAGTCACCCCTGGTCCACCTTTATGGCGATATCCTGAAAAGCGTCCACCTATAGAACTAAGGCCCACTGCCTTTTAAAATACTCATTAACACTTTTCATTTGATACCCATATCGCACAAACAAATTCTAGAGTCATCCCTGGCTCACCTTTATGGCGATATCTCGAAAAGGCGTCCACCTATAGAACTAAGGCCCACGCCCTTTTAAAATACACATTAACACTTTTCATTTGATACCCATATCGTACAAACAAATTCTAGAGTCACGCTGGTCCACCTTTATGGCGATATCTCGAAAAGGCGTCCACCTATAGAACTAAGGCCCACTGCCTTTTAAAATACTCATTAACACTTTTCATTTGATCCCCATATCGCACAAACAAATTCTAGAGTCACGCTGGTCCACCTTTATGGCGATATCTCGAAAAGGCGTCCACCTATAGAACTAAGGCCCACTGCCTTTTAAAATACTCATTAACACTTTTCATTTGATCCCCATATCGCACAAACAAATTCTAGAGTCATCCCTGGCTCACCTTTATGGCGATATCTCGAAAAGGCGTCCACCTATAGAACTAAGGCCCACGACTTTTAAAATACTCATTAACACTTATCATTTGATACCCATATCGTACAAACAAATTTTAGAGTCACCCCTGATCCACCTTTATGGCGATATCCCGAAAAGGCGTCCACGACGCCCTTTTAAAATACTCATTAACACTTTTCATTTGATACCCATATCGCACAAACAAATTCTAGAGTCACCCCTGGTCCACCTTTATGGCGATATCCCGAAAAGCGTCCACCTATAGAACTAAAGCCCACTGCCTTTTAAAATACTCATTAACACTTTTCATTTGATACCCATATCGTACAAACAAATTCTAGAGTCACCCCTGGCCCACCTTTATGGCGATATCTCGAAAAGGCGTCCACCTATAGAACTAAGGCCCACGCCCTTTTAAAATACTCATTAACACTTTTCATTTGATACCCATATCGTACAAACAAATTATAGAGTCACGCTGGTCCACCTTTATGGCGATATCTCGAAAAGGCGTCCACCTATAGAACTAAGGCCCACTGCCTTTTAAAATACTCATTAACACTTTTCATTTGATCCCCATATCGCACAAACAAATTCTAGAGTCATCCCTGGCTCACCTTTATGGCGATATCTCGAAAAGGCGTCCACCTATAGAACTAAGGCCCACGCCCTTTTAAAATACTCATTAACACTTTTCATTTGATACCCATATCGTACAAACAAATTCTAGAGTCACGCTGGTCCACCTTTATGGCGATATCTCGAAAAGGCGTCCACCTATAGAACTAAGGCCCACAACCCTTTAAAATGCTCATTAACACTTTTCATTTGATACCCATATCGTACAAACAAATTCTAGAGTCACCCCTGGCTCACCTTTATGGCAATATCTCGAAAAGGCGTCCACCTATAGAACTAAGGCCCACGCCCTTTTAAAATACTCATTAACACTTTTCATTTGATACCCATATCGCACAAACAAATTCTAGAGTCATCCCTGGCTCACCTTTATGGCGATATCTCGAAAAGGCGTCCACCTATAGAAATAAGGTCCACGCCCTTTTAAAATACTCATTAACACTTTTCTTTTGATACCCATATCGTACAAACAAATTCTAGAGTCACGCTGGTCCACCTTTATGGCGATATCTCGAAAAGGCGTCCACCTATAGAACTAAGGCCCACTGCCTTTTAAAATACTCATTAACACTTTTCATTTGATACCCATATCGCACAAACAAATTCTAGAGGCATCCCTGGCTCACCTTTATGGAGATATCTCGAAAAGGCGTCCACCTATAGAACTAAGGCCCACGCCCTTTTAAAATACTCATTAACACTTTTCATTTGATACCCATATCGTACAAACAAATTCTAGAGTCACCCCTGGCTCACCTTTATGGCGATATCTCGAAAAGGCGTCCACCTATAGAACTAAGGCCCACGCCCTTTTAAAATACTCATTAACACTTTTCATTTGATACCCATATCGTACAAACAAATTCTAGAGTCACGCTGGTCCACCTTTATGGCGATATCTCGAAAAGGCGTCCACCTATAGAACTAAGGCCCACTGCCTTTTAAAATACTCATTAACACTTTTCATTTGATACCCATATCGTACAAACAAATTCTAGAGTCACGCTGGTCCACCTTTATGGCGATATCTCGAAAAGGCATCCACCTATAGAACTAAGGCCCACTGCCTTTTAAAATACTCATTAACACTTTTCGTTTGATACCCATATCGCACAAACAAATTCTAGAGTCACCCCTGGTCCACCTTTATGGCGATATCCGGAAAAGCGTCCACCTATAGAACTAAGGCCCACTGCCTTTTAAAATACTCATTAACACTTTTCATTTGATACCCATATCGCACAAACAAATTCTAGAGTCATCCCTGGCTCACCTTTATGGCGATATCTCGAAAAGGCGTCCACCTATAGGTCTAAGGCCCACGCCCTTTTAAAATACTCATTAACACTTTTCATTTGATACCCATATCGTACAAACAAATTCTAGAGTCCCCCCTGGCCCACCTTTATGGCGATATCTCGAAAAGGCGTCCACCTATAGAACTAAGGCCCACGCCCTTTTAAAATACTCATTAACACTTTTCATTTGATACCCATATCGTACAAACAAATTCTAGAGTCACCCCTGGCTCACCTTTATGGCGATATCTCGAAAAGGCGTCCACCTATAGAACTAAGGCCCACGCCCTTTTAAAATACTCATTAACACTTTTCATTTGATACCCATATCGTACAACCAAATTCTAGAGTCACGCTGGTCCACCTTTATGGCGATATCTCGAAAAGGCGTCCACCTATAGAACTAAGGCACACTGCCTTTTAAAATACTCATTAACACTTTTCATTTGATCCCCATATCGCACAAACAAATTCTAGAGTCATCCCTGGCTCACCTTTATGGCGATATCTCGAAAAGGCGTCCACCTATAGAACTAAGGCCCACGACTTTTAAAATACTCATTAACACTTTTCATTTGATACCCATATCGTACAAACAAATTTTAGAGTCACCCCTGATCCACCTTTATGGCGATATCCCGAAAAGGCGTCCACCACGCCCTCTTAAAATACTCATTAACACTTTTCATTTGATACCCATATCGCACAAACAAATTCTAGAGTCATCCCTGGCTCACCTTTATGGAGATATCTCGAAAAGGAGTCCACCTATAGAACTAAGGCCCACGCCCTTTTAAAATACTCATTAACACTTTTCATTTGATACCCATATCGTACAAACAAATTCCAGAGTCACCCCTGGCTCACCTTTATGGCGATATCTCGAAAAGGCGTCCACCTATAGAACTAAGGCCCACGCCCTTTTAAAATACTCATTAACACTTTTCATTTGATACCCATATCGTACAAACAAATTCTAGAGTCACCCCTGGCTCACCTTTATGGCGATATCTCGAAAAGGCGTCCACCTATAGAACTAAGGCCCACGACTTTTAAAATACTCATTAACACTTTTCATTTCATACTCATATCGCACAAACAAATTCTAGAGTCATCCCTGGCTCACCTTTATGGCGATATCTCGAAAAGGCGTCCTCCTATAGAACTAAGGCCCACTGCCTTTTAAAATACTCATTAACACTTTTCATTTGATACTCATATCGCACAAACAAATTCTAGAGTCATCCCTGGCTCACCTTTATGGCGATATCTCGAAAAGGCGTCCACCTATAGAACTAAGGCCCACGACTTTTAAAATACTCATTAACACTTTTCATTTGATACCCATATCGTACAAACAAATTTTAGAGTCACCCCTGATCCACCTTTATGGCGATATCCCGAAAAGGCGTCCACCACGCCCTCTTAAAATACTCATTAACACTTTTCATTTGATACCCATATCGCACAAACAAATTCTAGAGTCATCCCTGGCTCACCTTTATGGAGATATCTCGAAAAGGAGTCCACCTATAGAACTAAGGCCCACGCCCTTTTAAAATACTCATTAACACTTTTCATTTGATACCCATATCGTACAAACAAATTCCAGAGTCACCCCTGGCTCACCTTTATGGCGATATCTCGAAAAGGCGTCCACCTATAGAACTAAGGCCCACGCCCTTTTAAAATACTCATTAACACTTTTCATTTGATACTCATATCGTACAAACAAATTCTAGAGTCACGCTGGTCCACCTTTATGGCGATATCTCGAAAAGGCGTCCACCTATAGAACTAAGGCCCACGCCCTTTTAAAATACTCATTAACACTTTTCGTTTGATACCCATATCGCACAAACAAATTCTAGAGTCACCCCTGGTCCACCTTTATGGCGATATCCCGAAAAGCGTCCACCTATAGAACTAAAGCCCACTGCCTTTTAAAGTACTCATTAACACTTTTCATTTGATACCCATATCGCACAAACAAATTCTAGAGTCATCCCTGGCTCACCTTTATGGCGATATCTCGAAAAGGCGTCCACCTATAGAACTAAGGCCCACGCCCTTTTAAAATACTCATTAACACTTTTCATTCGATACCCATATCGCACAAACAAATTCTAGAGTCACCCCTGGTCCACCTTTATGGCGATATCCCGAAAAGCGTCCACCTATAGAACTAAAGCCCACTGCCTTTTAAAATACTCATTAACACTTTTCATTTGATACCCATATCGTACAAACAAATTCTAGAGTCCCCCTGGCCCACCTTTATGGCGATATCTCGAAAAGGCGTCCACCTATAGAACTAAGGCCCACGCCCTTTTAAAATACTCATTAACACTTTTCATTTGATACCCATATCGTACAAACAAATTCTAGAGTCACCCCTGGCTCACCTTTATGGCGATATCTCGAAAAGGCGTCCACCTATAGAACTAAGGCCCACGCCCTTTTAAAATACTCATTAACACTTTTCATTTGATACCCATATCGTACAACCAAATTCTAGAGTCACGCTGGTCCACCTTTATGGCGATATCTCGAAAAGGCGTCCACCTATAGAACTAAGGCACACTGCCTTTTAAAATACTCATTAACACTTTTCATTTGATCCCCATATCGCACAAACAAATTCTAGAGTCATCCCTGGCTCACCTTTATGGCGATATCTCGAAAAGGCGTCCACCTATAGAAATAAGGTCCACGCCCTTTCAAAATACTCATTAACACTTTTCTTTTGATACCCATATCGTACAAACAAATTCTAGAGTCACGCTGGTCCACCTTTATGGCGATATCTCGAAAAGGCGTCCACCTATAGAACTAAGGCCCACGCCCTTTTAAAATACTCATTAACACTTTTCATTTGATACCCATATCGCACAAACAAATTCTAGAGCCATCCCTGGCTCACCTTTATGGCGATATCTCGAAAAGGCGTCCACCTATAGAACTAAGGCCCACGCCCTTTTAAAATACTCATTAACACTTTTCATTTGATACCCATAACGCACAAACAAATTCTAGAGTCACGCTGGTCCACCTTTATGGCGATATCTCGAAAAGGCATCCACCTATAGAACTAAGGCCCACTGCCTTTTAAAATACTCATTAACACTTTTCATTTGATACCCATATCGCACAAACAAATTCTAGAGTCATCCCTGGCTCACCTTTATGGCGATATCTCGAAAAGGCGTCCACCTTTAGAACTAAAGCCCACGCCCTTTTAAAATAATCATTAACACTTTTCATTTGATACCCATATCGCACATACAAATTCTAGAGTCACCCCTGGTCCACCTTCATGGCGATATCCCGAAAAGCGTCCACCTATAGAACTAAGGCCCACTGCCTTTTAAAATACTCATTAACACTTTTCATTTCATACCCATATCGCACAAACAAATTCTAGAGTCATCCCTGGCTCACCTTTATGGCGATATCTCGAAAAGGAGTCCACCTATAGAACTAAGGCCCACGACTTTTAGAATACTCATTAACACTTTTCATTTATATAATAATAATTTATTTATTTACGGTCTTTAAGACCTAGTTCAAGGTAAAAAAAAAAAAATATATATATATATATATAAATAAATTGTATACATTACATGCTTAATGACTTACAGTATAAAAATAATTTTGCTTTAAACTTATTAATATTTTCACAGTCTTTTGTCGCATTTGGTAATTCATTGTACATTTTATAACCTATATATTCTAAAGTCTTCTTCGCGAACTCCGTTCTTACTCTAGGCAGTCTTATATTTCCGCTGCTTCTAGTTCCATAGTTATGTATTTCATGATTAAAATGTATTCTCACGTTGAGATAATTCGGTGTTATTCCTAATTTCATATGATGTATAAATTTCAATGTGAAATAATATATCGACTGTTTTACACTGAGCCAGTTTAACATATTTAGCATTGTAGTTTTTGGTGTTCTAAGCGAACATTTTAAAATTAATCGCATTGCCTTGTTTTGTTGTATCTGCAGTTTTTTTATTTGTGTGTCATTTGCTAATAGCAGGATTGTTGGACAATAGATAAAGTGCGGTTCAATAATTGATCGATACACTAATAATTTGTGTCGTTGACTAATATATTTACAAGTTCTGTACATAAAACCAATTTTTTTTGCAATTTTGTTTTCTAAATAACTTATGTGTTCTCCAAATCTAAGGTTTTTGTCGATCCAGACTCCTAGGTATTTGATCTTGTCTACTTGCTGAATTTCAACATTTCTTATCTTCAGAGTAATATTGCTAAGGTTATTGGCACCCATAATGCTTTGATTTTTGCAAAATATCATACTTTTGATTTTATCCACGTTCACTTTCAACTTTCTATGGCATAGCCATTTGTAGAGGGAGTCTAAGTCTTCTTGCATTTTCGATACCGCAAAGCCCGCACTTCTTTCACTAATGGTTATCAATGCATCATCCGCAAATAGTCGAATATTGCAATATTTCAAGCATTCTTTAATATCGTTAATATATATTGTAAACAATAGCGGTGCCAATACTGAACCTTGCGGTAGCCCAATATGTACATCAGCAACCGGTGAAACTGCACTTCCAATTATCGTCTTCTGTTTTCTATTACTCAAATAGCTTCTGAACCATTCCAAGGATTTTCCTCTTATCCCATTATTAAACATAACATTCAGCAGTTCCTCTCTATCCACAGTTTCAAAAGCACGTTTTAAGTCTAAAAAGACTGAGATCACAACTTTCTTATCAGTTATATCCTCTTTCCATTCCGCAATAACCATATTCAGTGCGGTCTCGCAAGAATGGCTTTTCCTAAACCCAGATTGTTCAGGTATAATAATTTGGTATTTATCTAGAAATGCCACTAATTGATTTTTAACCACCGTTTCCATAATTTTTTCATCTGCAGGTAGCGTATTAATTGGGCGCAGTTCCTCTGGCCTTACTGTATTTTTGACTTTTTCCGCAGGTACTATAGTTGATACTTTCCAGCAATTTGGAACAATGCTACTGTTTATTGATTCATTTATTATATCTTTGTAGAAGTGAGCAATGTAAATCATGGCATCTTTAAATACCCCCTCCGACAAAAGCTTTTTTCCACCATATTTGTTTCTAAAAGATTTAGTAATGTTCATTATATCATCTAACTCTACGTCGGTGAATTGAAAAGTTTCAATTGCATTATTTACACTTGTTTCTGCCGCAATTGGAATTATTTCAATGCTATCATTAATTTCAGCTATGCTCTGTACAAAAAATGTATTTAGGGCATTGGCTATATCGTATTCCTTCTCGAGGCATTCACCGTTAATTACTATTTTGCTAACGACCTTTCTGTCATCGGTGAGCTCAGCAAGATGTTTTAAAGACTTCCACATCCGCTTCATGTCACCTGCACTATCGAGCACTTTATCTTCCATATATTTCTTCTTTTTATACATAACAGTTTTTTTATATATTTTTTTTATGCCATTATAATCCACCCAGTTGCCAGTATTTCTAGCAGTATTATAGAATTCAAATTTTCTTTTGTGCAGTTCCTTTAGCTCACGGTCATACCACTTATTCCTCAGTTGTATTTGGATCCTATTCTCATACGTCAATGCTTGCATAGCTTCAGTTAAAATATTGTTCAGGATCTCAGTTCTACGTTCTATGCCTACATGAGACACAGAGCTAAAGTCGCACGTTCGCAGCAGATTTAAAAGATTTTCTGCGCTATAGTACTCCCAGTTGGTGACAGTAGCAACTTTTCTCATTTTGCAATATTTAGCTGTTGGTACTTTGAAATGAATTGTTTCATGATCGGAAATTTTATATCCACTTACATGTTCAGTTTTAACTTGCTCATTATTGCTGAAGAGTAAGTCTATTTTCGTAGAGGAGTGCTCAGTTATTCTTGTGTTGAAATTTATTCTTTGTACCATAGCCATTTGTGCAAATAAACTTATAAGCTGGTTTGAGTATGTTGATGATATATTCATATTAATGTTAAAATCTCCAACTATTATAATGTTGTCAGATTCCCTGAGGTGTTCATTGATGACATTGTTTAAGTATGTCATGAAGTCAGCATCACTGCTATTTGGTGAGTGATAGAGTACACCAATTTGCCATTTTAACGCATATTTTTTAAGTTTTATGACAATGCACCACACATTCCTGTCAATAGCTTTATTACACACTATGCTATATTGTAAATTTTCATGTACATACATTAGAACACCACCTGTATGTCTACTGTGGGAATCGCAGCGGATGAATTTATATGTGGAAATGCATAGCTCAGAATCCATGATTTTATCTGTTGTACATGTTTCCGCGCATAAAACAATACTGGGTTTTTTTATTTCTATAAGATGTTCCAGCTCTAGCTTATTTGCTGTAATACTATTAATATTAAGATATATACAGTCCAAGTTGAGCTCTTTGTTACGCAGGTTTGTTTTAGTTTTTGACTTGTGCTTTGTGGTTACAGATTCCCTCGTTGGTTGCTAATAGCCAATCTTCCTCTTCCTTGCTATGAGCTTTTGTTGATACACAGGACACATTCTGTCCATGGAATCGTGATTTTCGTCCAGTCCCAAATTTAATTCTTTATTTGCCCTGATGCAGTTGATGCATTTATTTATTGCTTCTTTATTGCATACCACATATTTATGCTCACCCAAGCATTTTGTGCATACTTCTTTTTCTTTGCAGTCACTGGCTTTGTGATTGAAGCCTTTGCATTTGAAACAACATAGTACTTGCACTGCATCATATACTCTGCACCGCTCCCAGCCTACATTGAGCCTTTCTCCGGCTAGTATATTCATAAAAGCTTCAACCTCCACTTCAATTACGGCATTATAGTAAATTTTCTCATTTTTTTTAACTTCATACTGCTTGACAATTTTTATATCTGTTTCGGATAGACAATTATTCTGACGTTTAATTCTCTGGGTAAGCTCATCATTATCATACTTGAAATTTATACCAGTTACAATAACGGTTGGTTTCACTTTCATAGGAATCTTCACATTGTAGTTATTCCCGAGGCTGTTCTCAATAGCATTTTTTATTTTCTCACGATCATGGTCATTTGCACTCTCTACAATCACTACACCGCTTTGTCTTGCTACTATATTTGTAATTTGTAGCTCCTTTGGATCGACATTCAAGTTTAGATCATTTTTGGTTTTTTCAGCACCTTGCTTTGTATTTGGCTTAACTATTAAGGGAACAACTTTTCTAATCTCTGGCAACGCTTTTGTTACAGCTGCATACGATGCCTTGGCTTCAACATTGCCGTTTCTCTTTATTTCTGTGCATATTTTTTTATTTTCATTACTAATTGTTTCAATCATTTTCTTATTGTCATTTTTATTGCTTTTTAACTCTTCGCATACTTGCTCACTGCTTCGCTTGAACCCTTCTGCTATTTCACGGATTTTGTTTACTTCTTTCACACTTATTTCGCAAGACTCTTGAGCTTTTTGCATTGCTTTGATTCTTTCACTAAATGCAACTTCCACTGCTTTAAGTACTTGTTTAATCTCTCGCTCATTTTTCTTTAGTGAATTATCAAACTCACTTCTATACTCTGCTAATTGTTGTCCATTCTGCTTTACCACCATTTGCATATCTTTAAGGATGTCATCAACGTTATGTACATACTGCACACAGTCAGTACACATAAACCTAAGCATCTCACATTCTTCAAGTTTGGTGACGCTGTATTGATCCAAGCCTGAGCATTTTGTTGTTAGGTGGTAATATTTACCACACACCCCTTCACACCGAATTTTTGCCGCTTCTCCTCGTATATTACTTTTGCATTTGTCACATTTTTTCTCCATTCTTCTTTACACATATACAAAATTTATTATAAAAGTAGTTTACAATGTTTTTGCATCAAATAACTGCAGAACATTTATGTCCGCTAATTGTAGTTGAATTTTAGAGTTTTTATGTATATTTTTCACAAATATTTAGTGCGTATAACTAATTTAAAAAGATTTTAGAATATATAACGTTTAACGCATTAGAACGCATTGATACTCATATCGCACAAACAAATTCTAGAGTCATCCCTGGCTCACCTTTATGGCGATATCTCGAAAAGGCGTCCACCTATAGAACTAAGGCCCACGCCCTTTTAAAATACTCATTAACACTTTTCAATTGATACCCATATCGCACAAACAAATTCTAGAGTCATCCCTGCCTCACCTTTATGGCGATATCTCGAAAAGGCGTCCACCTATAGAACTAAGGCCCACGACTTTTAAAATACTCATTAACACTTTTCATTTGATACTCATATCGCACAAACAAATTCTAGAGTCATCCCTGGCTCACCTTTATGGCGATATCTCGAAAAGGCGTCCACCTATAGAACTAAGGCCCACACCCTTTTAAAATACTCATTAACACTTTTCATTTGATACCCATATCGTACAAACAAATTTTAGAGTCATCCCTGGCTCACCTTTATGGCGATATCTCGAAAAGGCGTCCACCTATAGAACTAAGGCCCACGCCCTTTTAAAATACTCATTAACACTTTTCGTTTGATACCCATATCGCACAAACACATTCTAGAGTCACCCCTGGTCCACCTTTATGGCGATATCCCGAAAAGCGTCCACCTATAGAACTAAAGCCCACTGCCTTTTAAAATACTCATTAACACTTTTCATTTGATTCCCATATCGCACAAACAAATTCTAGAGTCACCCCTGGTCCACCTTTATGGCGATATCCTGAAAAGCGTCCACCTATAGAACTAAGGCCCACACCCTTTTAAAATACTCATTAACACTTTTCATTTGATACCCATATCGTGCAAACAAATTCTAGAGTCACCCCTGATCCACCTTTATGGCGATATCCCGAAAAGGTGTCCACCACGCCCTTTTAAAATACTCATTAACACTTTTCATTTGATACCCATATCGCACAAACAAATTCTAGAGTCACCCCTGGTCCACCTTTATGGCGATATCCTGAAAAGCGTCCACCTATAGAACTAAGGCCCACTGCCTTTTAAAATACTCATTAACACTTTTCATTTGATACCCATATCGCACAAACAAATTCTAGAGTCATCCCTGGCTCACCTTTATGGCGATATCTCGAAAAGGCGTCCACCTATAGAACTAAGGCCCACGCCCTTTTAAAATACTCATTAACACTTTTCGTTTGATACCCATATCCCACAAACAAATTCTAGAGTCACCCCTGGTCCACCTTTATGGCGATATCCTGAAAAGCGTCCACGTATAGAACTCAGGCCCACGCCCTTTTAAAGTACTCATTAACACTTTTCATTTGATTCCCATATCGCACAAACAAATTCTAGAGTCATCCCTGGCTCACCTTTATGGCGATATCTCGAAAAGGCGTCCACCTATAGAACTAAGGCCCACGACTTTTAAAATACTCATTAACACTTTTCATTTGATACTCATATCGCACAAACAAATTCTAGAGTCATCCCTGGCTCACCTTTATGGCGATATCTCGAAAAGGCGTCCACCTATAGAACTAAGGCCCACACCCTTTTAAAATACTCATTAACACTTTTCATTTGATACCCATATCGTACAAACAAATTTTAGAGTCACCCCTGATCCACCTTTATGGCGATATCCCGAAAAGGCGTCCACCACGGCCTTTTAAAATACTCATTAACACTTTTCATTTGATACCCATATCGCACAAACAAATTCTAGAGTCACCCCTGGTCCACCGTTATGGCGATATCCTGAAAAGCGTCCACTATAAAACTAAGGCCCACTGCCTTTTAAAATACTCATTAACACTTTTCATTTGATACCCATATCGCACAAACAAATTCTAGAGTCATCCCTGGCTCACCTTTATGGCGATATCTCGAAAAGGCGTCCACCTATAGAACTAACGCCCACGCCCTTTTAAAATACTCATTAACACTTTTCGTTAGATACCCATATCGCACAAACAAATTCTAGAGTCACCCCTGGTCCACCTTTATGGCGGTATCCCGAAAAGCGTCCACCTATAGAACTAAAGCCCACTGCCTTTTAAAATATTCATTAACACTTTTCATTTGATACCCATATCGCACAAACAAATTCTAGAGTCATCCCTGGCTCACCTTTATGGCGATATCTCGAAAAGGCGTCCACCTATAGAACTAAGGCCCAAGCCCTTTTAAAATACTCATTAACACTTTTCATTTGATACCCATATCGCACAAACAAATTCTAGAGTCATCCCTGGCTCACCTTTATGGCGATATCTCGAAAAGGCGTCCACCTATAGAACTAAGGCCCACGCCCTTTTAAAATATTCACTAACACTTTTCATTTGATACCCATATCGTACAAACAAATTCTAGAGTCACGCTGGTCCACCTTTATGGCGATATCTCGAAAAGGCGTCCACTTATAGAACTAAGGCCCGCTGCCTTTTAAAATACTCATTAACACTTTTCATTTGATACCCATATCGCACAAACAAATTCTAGAGTCATCCCTGGCTCACCTTTATGGCGATATCTCGAAAAGGCGTCCACCTATAGAACTAAAGCCCACGCCCTTTTAAAATAATCATTAACAGTTTTCATTTGATACCCATATCGCACAAACAAATTCTAGAGTCACCACTGGTCCACCTTTATGGCGATATCCCGAAAAGCGTCCACCTATAGAACTAAAGCCCACTGCCTTTTAAAATACTCATTAACACTTTTCATTTGATACCCATATCGCACAAACGAATTCTAGAGTCATCCCTGGCTCACCTTTATGGCGATATCTCGAAAAGGCGTCCACCTATAGAACTAAGGCCCACGCCCTTTTAAAATACTCATTAACACTTTTCATTTGATACCCATATCGTACAAACAAATTCTAGAGTCACGCTGGTCCACCTTTATTGCGATATCTCGAAAAGGCGTCCACCTATAGAACTAAGGCCCACTTCCTTTTAAAATACTCATTAACACTTTTCATTTGATACCCATATCGCACAAACAAATTCTAGAGTCATCCCTGGCTCACCTTTATGGCGATATCTCGAAAAGGCGTCCACCTATAGAACTAAGGCCCACGCCCTTTTAAAATACTCATTAACACTTTTCATTTGATACCCATATCGCACAAACAAATTCTAGAGTCACCCCTGGTCCACCTTTATGGCGATATCCCGAAAAGCGTCCACCTATAGAACTAAAGCCCACTGCCTTTTAAAATACTCATTAACACTTTTCATTTGATACCCATATCGTACAAACAAATTCTAGAGTCACCCCTGGCCCACCTTTATGGCGATATCTCGAAAAGGCGTCCACCTATAGAACTAAGACCCGCGCCCTTTTAAAATACTCATTAACACTTTTCATTTGATACCCATATCGTACAAACAAATTCTAGAGTCACGCTGGTCCACCTTTATGGCGATATCTCGAAAAGGCGTCCACCTATAGAACTAAGGCCCACTGCCTTTTAAAATACTCATTAACACTTTCCATTTGATCCCCATATCGCACAAACAAATTCTACAGTCAACCCTGGCTCACCTTTATGGCGATATCTCGAAAAGGCGTCCACCTATAGAACTAAGGCCCACGCCCTTTTAAAATACTCATTAACACTTTTCGTTTGATACCCATATCGTACAAACGAATTCTAGAGTCACCCCTGGCTCACCTTTATGGCGATATCTCGAAAAGGCGTCCACCTATAGAACTAAGGCCCACGCCCTTTTAAAATACTCATTAACACTTTTCATTTGATACCCATATCGTACAAACAAATTCTAGAGTCACACTGGTCCACCTTTATGGCGATATCTCGAAAAGGCGTCCACCTATAGAACTAAGGCCCACTACCTTTTAAAATACTCATTAACACTTTTCATTTGATCCCCATATCGCACAAACAAATTCTAGAGTCATCCCTGGCTCACCTTTATGGCGACATCTCGAAAAGGCGTCCACCTATAGAACTAAGGCCCACGCCCTTTTAAAATACTCCTTTACACCTTACTTTTGATACCCATATCGTACGACAAATTCTAAAGTCACCCCTTGCCCACCTTTATGGCGATATCTCGAAAAGTCCTATTGTACTAAGGCCCCCTCCCTTTTAAGATACTCATTAACACTTTTCATTTGATACCCATATCGTACAAACAAATTCTAGAGTCACCCCTGATCCACCTTTATTATTATTATTATTATTATTAAAAAGACTTTGTCTTACAGATACAACCACTATGTCAAATAAATAAATAAATAAATCTCGAAAAGGCGTTCACATATAGAACTAAGGCCCACACCCTTTTAAAATACTCATTAACACCTTCCATTTGATACCCATATCGTACAAAAAAATTCTAGAGTCACGCTGGTCCACCTTTATGGCGATATCTCGAAAAGGCGTCCCCCTATAGAACTAAGGCCCACACCCTTTTAAAATACTCATTTACACTTTACTTTTGATAACCATATCGTACGACAAATTCTAGAGTCACCCCTTGCCCACCTTTATGGTGATATCTCGAAAAGGCGTCCACCTATTGTACTAAGGCCCCCTCCCTTTTAAAATACTCATTAACACTTTTCATTTGATACCCATATCGTACAAACAAATTCTAGAGTCACCCCTAATCCACCTTTATTATTATTATTATTATTAAAAAGACTTTGTCTTACAGATACAACCACTATGTCAAATAAATAAATAAATAAATCTCGAAAGGCGTTCACATATAGAACTAAGGCCCACACCCTTTTAAAATACTCATTAACACCTTTCATTTGATACCCATATCGTACAAACAAATTCTAGAGTCACGCTGGTCCACCTTTATGGCGATATCTCGAAAAGGCGTCCCCCTATAGAACTAAGGCCCACACCCTTTCAAAATACTCATTTACACCTTACTTTTGATACCCATATCGTACGACAAATGCTAAAGTCACCCCTGGTCCACCTTTATGGCGATATCTCGAAAAGGCGTCCACCTATTGTACTAAGGCCCCCTCCCTTTTAAAATGCTCATTAACACTTTTCATTTGATACCCATATCGTAAAAACAAATTCTAGAGTCAACCCTGGCCCACCCTTATGGCGATATCTCGAAAAGGCGTCCACCTATAGAACTAAGGCCCACGCTCTTTTAAAATACTCATTAACACTTTTCATTTGATACCCATATCGTACAAACAAATTCTAGAGTCACGCTGGTCCACCTTTATGGCGATATCGCGAAAAGGCGTCCCCCTACAGAACTAAGGTCCACACCCTTTTAAAATACTCATTTACACCTTACTTTTAATACCCATATCGTACGACAAATTCTAGAGTCACCCCTTGCCCATCTATACGGCGATATCTCGAAAAGGCGTCAACCTATTGTACTAAGGCCCCCTCCCTTTTAAAATACTCATAAACACTTTTCATTTGATACCCATATCACACAAACAAATTCTAGAGTCACCCCTGGCCCACCTTTATGGCGATATCTCGAAAAGGCGTCCACATATTGAACTAAGGCCCACGCCCTTTTAAAATACTCATTAACACTTTTCATTTGATACCCATATCGTACAAACAAATTCTAGAGTCCCCCCTGATCCACCTTTATTATTATTATTATTATTAAAAAGACTTTGTCTTACAGATACAACCACTATGTCAAATAAATAAATAAATAAATCTCGAAAAGGCGTTCACATATAGAACTAAGGCCCCCTCCCTTTTAAAATACTCATTTACACTTTACTTTTGATAACCATATCGTACGACAAATTCTAGAGTCACCCCTTGCCCACCTTTATGGCGATATCTCGAAAAGGCGTCCACCTATTGTACTAAGGCCCCCTCCCTTTTAAAATACTCATTAACACCTTACTTTTGATACCCATATCGTACGACAAATGCTAAAGTCACCCCTGGTCCACCTTTATGGCGATATCTCGAAAAGGCGTCCACCTATTGTACTAAGGCCCCCTCCCTTTTAAAATACTCATTAACACTTTTCATTTGATACCCATATCGTAAAAACAAATTCTAGAGTCACCCCTGGCCCACCTTTATGGCGATATCTCGAAAAGGCGTCCACCTATTGAACTAAGGCCCACGCTCTTTTAAAATACTCATTAACACTTTTCATTTGATACCCATATCGTACAAACAAATTCTAGAGTCACCCCTTGCCCACCTATACGGCGATATCTCGAAAAGGCGTCCACCTATTGTACTAAGGCCCCCTCCCTTTTAAAATACTCATAAACACTTTTCATTTGATACCCATATCACACAAACAAATTCTAGAGTCACCCCTGGCCCACCTTTATGGCGATATCTCGAAAAGGCGTCCACCTATTGAACTAAGGCCCCCTCCCTTTTAAAATACTCATTAACACTTTTCATTTGATACCCATATCGTACAAACAAATTCTAGAGTCACCCCTGATCCACCTTTATTATTATTATTATTATTAAAAAGACTTTGTCTTACAGATACAACCACTATGTCAAATAAATAAATAAATAAATCTCGAAAAGGCGTTCACATATAGAACTAAGGCCCCCTCCCTTTTAAAATACTCATTTACACTTTACTTTTGATAACCATATCGTACGACAAATTCTACAGTCACCCCTTGCCCACCTTTATGGCGATATCTCGAAAAGGCGTCCACCTATTGTACTAAGGCCCCCTCCCTTTTAAAATACTCATTAACACTTTTCATTTGATACCCATATCGTAAAAACAAATTCTAGAGTCAACCCTGGCCCACCTTTATGGCGATATCTCGAAAAGGCGTCCACCTATTGAAATAAGGCCCACGCTCTTTTAAAATACTCATTAACACTTTTCATTTGATACCCATATCGTACAAACAAATTCTAGAGTCACGCTGGTCCACCTTTATGGCGATATCTCGAAAAGGCGTCCCCCTATAGAACTAAGGCCCACACCCTTTTAAAATACTCACTTACACCTTACTTTTGATACCCATATCGTACGACAAATTCTAGAGTCACCCCTGGCCCACCTTTGTGGCGATATCTCAAAAAGGCGTTCACCTATTGAACTAAGGCCCACGCCCTTTTAAAATACTCATTAACACTTTTCATTTGATACCAATATCGTACAAACAAATTCTAGAGTCACCCCTGATCCACCTTTATTATTATTAAAAAGACTTTGTCTTACAGATACAACCACTATGTCAAATAAATAAATAAATAAATCTCGAAAAGGCGTTCACATATAGAACTAAGGCCCACACCCTTTTAAAATACTCATTAACACCTTTCATTTGATACCCATATCGTACAAACAAATTTTAGAGTCACGCTGGTCCACCTTTATGGCGATATCTCGAAAAGGCGTCCCCCTATAGAACTAAGGCCCACACCCTTTTAAAATACTCATTTACACCTTACTTTTGATACCCATATCGTACGACAAATGCTAAAGTCACCCCTGGTCCACCTTTATGGCGATATCTCGAAAAGGCGTCTACCTATTGAACTAAGGCCCACTGCCTTTTAAAATACTCATTAACACTTTTCATTTGATATCCATATCGTACAAACAAATTCTAGAGTCACCCCTGATCCACCTTTATTATTATTATTATTATTTTTATTAAAAAGGCTTTGTCTTACAGATACGACCACTATGTCAAATAAATAAATTAATAAATCTCGAAAAGGCGTTCACATATAGAACTAAGGCCCACACCCTTTTAAAATACTCATTAACACCTTTCATTTGATACCCATATCGTACAAACAAATTCTAGAGTCACGCTGGTCCACCTTTATGGCGATATCTCGAAAAGGCGTCCACCTATAGAACTAAGGCCCACACCCTTTTAATATACTCATTTACACTTTTCATTTGATACCCATATCGTACAAACAAATTCTAGAGTCACGCTGGTCCACCTTTATGGCGATATCTCGAAAAGGCGTCCACCTATAGAACTAAGGCCCGCACTCTTTTAAAATACTAATTTACACTTTTCATTTGATACCCATATCGTACAAACAAATTCTAGAGTCACCCTTGGCCCACCTTTATGGCGATATCTCGAAAAGGCGTCCACCTATTGAACTAAGGCCCACACCATTTTGAAATACTCATTAACACTTTTCATTTGATACCCATATCGTACAAACAAATTCTAGAGTCACCCCTGGCCCACCTTTATGGCGATATCTCGAAAAGGCGTCTACCTATAGAACTAAGGCCCACACCCTTTTAAAATACTCATTTACACTTTTCATTTGATACCCATATCGTACAAACAAATTCTAGAGTCACCCCTGGCCCACCTTTATGGCGATATCTCGAAAAGGCGTCCACCAATAGAACTAAGGCCCACACCCTTTTAAAATACTCATTTACACTTTTCATTTGATACACATATCGTACAAACAAATTCTAGAGCCACGCTGGTCCACCTTTATGGCGATATCTCGAAAAGGCGTCCACCTATAGAACTAAGGCCCGCACTCTTTTAAAATACTAATTTACACTTTTCATTTGATACCCATATCGTACAAACAAATTCTAGAGTCACCCCTGGCCCACCTTTATGGCGATATCTCGAAAAGGCGTCCACCTATTGAACTAAGGCCCACACCCTTTTAAAATACTCATTAACACTTTTCATTTGATACCCATATCGTACAAACAAATTCTAGAGTCACCCCTGGCCCACCTTTATGGCGATATCTCGAAAAGGCGTCCACCTATAGAACTAAGGCCCACGCCCTTTTAAAATACTCATTAACACTTCATTTGATACCCATATCGCACAAACAAATTCTAGAGTCACCCCTGGCCCACCTTTATGGCGATATCTCGAAAAGGCGTCCACCTAAAGAACTAAGGCCCACTCCCTTTTAAAATACTCATTATCACTTTTCATTTGATACCCATATCGTACAAACAAATTCTAGAGTCACCCCTGGTCCACCTTTATGGCGATATCCCTAAAAGGCGTCCACCTATAGAACTTAGGCCCACTCCCTTTTAAAATACTCATTAACACTTTTCATTTGATACCCATATCGTACAAACAAGTTCTAGAGTCACCCCTGGCCCGTCTTTATGGCGATATCTCGAAAAGGCGTCCACCTATAGAACTAAGGCCACACCCTTTTAAAATACTCATTAACACTTTTCATTTGATACCCATATCGCACAAACAAATTCTAGAGTCACCCCTGGTCCACCTTTATGGTGGATATCCCGAAAAGGCGTCCACCTATAGAACTAAGGCCCACACCCTTTTAAAATACTCATTTACACCTTACTTTTGATACCCATATCGTACGACAAATTCTAGAGTCACCCCTTGCCCACCTATATGGCGATATCTCGAAAAGGCGTCCACCTATTGTACTAAGGCCCCCTGCCTTTTAAAATACTCATTAACACCTTTCATTTGATACCCATATCGTACAAACAAATTCTAGAGTCACGCTGGTCCACCTTTATGGCGATATCTCGAAAAGGCGTCCACCTATAGAACTAAGGCCCACACCCTTTTAAAATACTCATTTACACTTTTCATTTGATACCCATATCGTACAAACAAATTCTAGAGTCACGCTGGTCCACCTTTATGGCGATATCTCGAAAAGGCGTCCACCTATAGAACTAAGGCCCCCACTCTTTTAAAATACTAATTTACACTTTTCATTTGCTACCCATATCGTACAAACAAATTCTAGAGTCACCCCTGGCCCACCTTTATGGCGATATCTCGAAAAGGCGTCCACCTATTGAACTAAGGCCCACGCCCTTTTAAAATACTCATTAACACTTTTCATTTGATACCCATATCGTACAAACAAATTCTAGAGTCACCCCTGGCCCACCTTTATGGCGATATCTCGAAAAGGCGTCCACCTATAGAACTAAGGCCCACAACCTTTTAAAATACTCATTAACACTTTTCATTTGATACCCATATCGTACAAACAAATTCTAGAGTCATCCCTGGCTCACCTTTATGGCGATATCTCGAAAAGGCATCCACCTATAGAACTAAGGCCCACGCCCTTTTAAAATACTCATTAACACTTTTCATTTGATACCCATATCGTACAAACAAATTCTAGAGTCACCCCTGGCTCACCTTTATGGCGATATCTCGAAAAGGCGTCCACCTATAGAACTAAGGCCCACGCCCTTTTAAAATACTCATTAACACCTTTAATTTAATACCCATATCGTACAAACAAATTCTAGAGTCTGCCCTGGTCCACCTTTATGGCGATATCCCTAAATGGCGTCCATCTATAGAACTATGGACCACTCCCTCTTAAAATACTCTTTAATACCTTCCATTTGATATACATGTCATACAAACACATCCCAGGGTTACCCTAGGTTCATTTTCCTACATGGTGACTCTCCCTTATTTTGTCTCCATAGCTCTCAATTAAGTATGTAATGTTCGGTTACGCCCGAACTTAGCCTTCCTTACTTGTTATTACTAAAATAAGTTTTTTATTGGCGGCCAAAGCAACATCAAAATTTTAGAAATCAGGTTTTTCCATTAGAAGACAATTTTTCTAAGCGGGGTCGCCCCTCGGCAGTGTTTGGCAAACGCTCCGAGTGTATTTCTGCATGAAAAGCGCTGAGTGAAAACTCATCTGCCTTGCAGATGCCGTTGGGAGTCGGCATAAAACATGTAGGTCCCGTCCGGGCAATTTATTGGGAAAATCAAGAGGAGCACGACGCAAATTGGAAGAGAAGCTCGGCCTTAGATCTCTTCGGAGGTTAACGCGCTTTAGATTTATTTATTGTTTTTTGTTAAGTTTTTTATTACTAGTTCTCATGGCTGGGATACCCAGGTACCACTAGTAGTTCTCACGTATGAACTGCCTTGTGGTACCCGTGTACCCAGCCATGCGAACTAAGAAGAAAAATTATTCATGAACAGAACGGCTAATAGTGTTCAAAATTAATATGTGCAACCTGGTTTGAAAGCTGCTAGTATTCTTGATATTGCAAACGTTCATCCAAAAACTTAACGAAATTCCTAACACCATTGTGACGTTCCAATGAAGCGTGATCCAGATACGGTTAGAAATTTTACATGCAAATGCAACATAAAATTAGCTATCATCCGGTGGCAAAATCCTGAGCCAGATAAATAATTTTGAATGTAAATGCAACAAAAACGATTTGAGCCAGATAAATCCAGATGGAGGTCTGGTTCAATTTGTGAGCCAGATAATTTGTTAATTACTTATTTTTAGTTAGGCAACGCTGCCTTTGATAAACATACTTTTTCAAAAATAGATGTCGCTGCACATGCCTCAATCTACATTAAATCGTCAATAGAAAATTTACGTGTTTACACATGTTCCATCCCTAGAAACCTTGCGACACCAGCGACATACTCCAAAATTTGCAACTGGCAACCTCCGATTTATAGTTGGCCATTACTCGTTACCAGTGTTGCCAGGTGATGCAAAAAAAAGAAGCTAGATTGGCAAAAAAAAAGGTTAGAAAAGGCTAAATTTAGAAAAAAAGAAGCTAAAAAAAGGCCAGGAATTTTTTAGTTAATTCATTAAATTTTTTTTATATTCTTGACTTGAAGAATAACTATACTTCTTTTTTTCAAAGTAAGAAAATACATCTGGCTTAGAAATTTTCAACGAACTTTCAGCAGAAAAAGAATTAATCTTTTGTAAAGAACTCATATTATTAGGTATTAGGTGTTCACAGGAACTATTGAAATTATTTTATTTTAGAAATTTTTAAAAATACATTCGGGGTAAAAAAGGCTAGAAAAAAGTCCCGAAGCTAAACAAAAAATTTCGAAGCTAAAGGCAAAAAAGGCTAAAGGGCGAATTAATGGTGACTTATAACCATAAAGCCATAACCAGATAAATCAGCTGATCGAACCTACCTTATGGAAAGGAATGTAATCGATTAATGGTGCCATACCATAACGCTAACGCCATAGCCAATCAATTGGTTTTTGGTTTCTCGCCATATCCATAACCTAAAAATATTTGAGTTGGTGAATTTAATAACTTTTTTTAGATTTTCTTCATTGTTTTGGATACGTTATGACTAAGATACTTATTTTTTGTGGAATATGTTTGTAATTTTTTGCGTTTTCATCATTTTTATTCATTTTTATGAAATTTTCACGATTTTTAGGTTAAGGCACCATTAATCGATCACATTGAGATGGTTATGGATATGGGTATGGTTACGACTATGGCGTTAGGGTTAAGGAAGTTTAATTTGGCTTTAACTCTAGCCTCGAAAAGGCGAACCTGGCAACACTGCTCGTTACTTTGTCAAATGCTTTCATCCAAACTTAACGAAGCAATGAACGTCGGGAAATCGTGCTACTTTGCGAATAGATTGAACGTGAAATAGACAGCCGTCAACTATCCATCTTGTAAAAAATAGTAGAGGGAATTGTGGTTGGGTGCAAAAGAATTTTAATTTAACTTGGTGGAGAAATTAGAGAAAACTAAAGTAAAATGTCTATGATTTCTGCACGTTTAGCCTCATCTGTGGCGCGTGGTTTGCCAAAAGCAGCTACACAGGTAATTTGTCGGTACAAAAATAACTGAACATGCGAAAATATTTTCAGACGTATCATCCATAAGAAATAGTGCATATTGCTACATTTAATTGGCAAAGCATATGCCTTGGAATTTGTTTATTATTCATTAAGTTGAATATTTAATAAGGGAATAAAAAGTGTTCGAATTGGAAAAGTTACGCAACGTATAGGTGTCATTGTGTGTTTCTATCGGTAAAGGGACTGGAATGAAGAGTTACATAATACGTGACAGGTACTGAAGAATATCCCGGCTATCCGCAAAGGATACCTAAGTTTTTGGAAACTAAAAATATAATTTACTTCAATTACATAATGACCTTTATGGTGAACACCCCCAATCCTCCGAGTACCGCACAACCCTTCGTTGCTGGAATCTGAACGAAAGCAGAACGAGCGATTTTGAGGTTATGATTAGAGTTCATTAAATGATTTGAGAAAAAGCCTGATTAATTCAATTTTCAGAACAATTGTCAAATTTGTTGGACCAGGACCATAAACAATAAGTTAGGGCGTGTATAAACCCATAATCATCCTTTGTTGTATAGAAGTCTGATGTATTCTTTACCATTACATAAGGACCGACACATAGTATACAAAAATTAAGATTTCAATGTTTTCCGTGTTTTCATTTTCAGGTCGCCTGCAAGGCCGCATACCCAGCTGCTTCATTAGCTGCACGTAAACTTCATGTCGCGTCCACTCAACGCAGTGCTGAGATCTCTTCCATATTGGAGGAACGCATCTTGGGCGTTGCACCTAAAGCGGATTTGGAGGAAACCGGTCGCGTGTTGAGCATTGGTGATGGTATTGCTCGCGTCTATGGTTTAAACAATATTCAAGCCGATGAGATGGTGGA
The DNA here is from genome assembly GCF_040869045.1 of Eurosta solidaginis. Classification (NCBI taxonomy): domain Eukaryota; kingdom Metazoa; phylum Arthropoda; class Insecta; order Diptera; family Tephritidae; genus Eurosta; species Eurosta solidaginis. Next base: position 205,987,869 of record NC_090321.1, read on the forward strand.
ATTTTCTTCCGGCTTAAAGGGTATGGCCTTGAATTTGGAACCCGATAACGTCGGTGTTGTAGTATTTGGTAATGATAAGTTGATCAAGCAAGGTGATATTGTCAAGCGTACCGGCGCTATTGTAGATGTGCCAGTAGGAGATGAAATTCTAGGACGTGTTGTCGATGCTTTGGGTAATGCCATTGATGGTAAGGGACCAATCAACACAAAGGACCGCTTCCGTGTTGGTATTAAGGCCCCTGGTATCATTCCACGTGTATCTGTGCGCGAACCTATGCAGACTGGTATCAAGGCCGTAGATTCCTTGGTACCAATTGGGCGTGGTCAACGTGAATTGATCATCGGTGACAGACAGACTGGGTAAGTACAGCTAGAAACTTTAACGCAACATCTAGAAACACAGTACTGTGAATGGGTAGACTATACAGTAATCACTAATTAATTCACGGTGGGTACCTCCCTGAGAGCGTATATGCAAAATTTCAAAGGTCAAATCTGTTTGGTAAGAAAGAAATATGTAGAAAGAAACATTTTTTGTAGATAACTTCTATTATTACTTATTTAACAATATGAGTTTTTAGTGTACATCTGGAAAAACTTTACTTGATTGGTTTTTGAAGCTTTTTACATTTTTATAGTTTTCGCAGGCATATTTTTAATAAAAAAAGTTTCTTGCCTTTATTAAAGAAATTTATAGCAAAGAAATATATTGTATGAAACAAAAAACTAACTAACCTACACTTGCACTGCATTAGTCAGATTGATACCTCGAGTAAAAAATACAAAGGAGTTTTGTTCCGCGAACTATTCAGTTGTCCCTGCAACGTAGTCTTTGGAATGCAACAAAAAATAATTTTTATACATGAAGCAATAAATCGTAAAAGGATGCAATGGGTCATAAATTGTAATTATTAAAAGAATTTACAAACGTAATTTTGGAAAAAACTTACTCAATCTACCTTTTTCATCCGTTTAGTTAATTTTTTTTTTTTCAAATCTTGCAGTAAAACCGCTTTGGCCATTGACACCATCATCAACCAGAAGCGATTCAACGATGGCCAAGATGAAAGCAAGAAATTGTACTGTATCTACGTTGCTATTGGTCAGAAGAGATCAACTGTCGCTCAGATCGTGAAACGTTTAACCGATTCGGGTGCTATGGGATACTCCATCATTGTATCAGCCACTGCCTCTGATGCTGCACCTCTACAGTATTTGGCTCCCTACTCTGGCTGTGCCATGGGTGAATATTTCCGTGACAAGGGCAAGCACGCTTTAATCATCTATGATGATTTGTCAAAACAGGCTGTTGCCTACCGTCAAATGTCTCTGTTATTGCGTCGTCCACCAGGTCGTGAAGCCTACCCTGGTGATGTGTTTTACTTGCACTCGCGTCTATTGGAGCGTGCTGCTAAGATGTCGCCTGCTATGGGTGGTGGGTCGTTGACCGCCCTGCCCGTCATTGAGACACAGGCTGGTGATGTGTCTGCCTACATTCCAACCAATGTCATATCCATCACTGACGGTCAGATCTTCTTGGAGACCGAGTTGTTCTACAAGGGTATTCGTCCAGCCATTAACGTCGGTTTGTCTGTATCGCGTGTCGGTTCAGCTGCCCAGACAAAGGCTATGAAACAAGTGGCTGGTTCCATGAAATTGGAATTGGCTCAATATCGTGAGGTAGCTGCATTCGCTCAATTCGGTTCTGATTTGGATGCTGCTACTCAACAATTGTTGAATCGTGGTGTACGTTTGACTGAATTGTTAAAACAAGGTCAATATGTGCCCATGTCCATTGAAGATCAGGTAGGTTAAAAAATAGCAGACCAAGTGTTGTCCAAATATATATAATTTTCAACTTTCACAGGTTGCTGTCATCTACTGCGGTGTACGCGGTCATTTGGACAAAATGGATCCCGCTAAGATCACCAAGTTCGAAAAAGAATTCTTGCAACACGTTAAGACCAACGAACAAGCACTGCTCGACCAAATTGCGAAAGATGGTCAAATCTCTGAAGCCTCTGACGCCAAATTGAAGGATATTGTCAGCAAATTCTTGTCGACTTTCCAGGGTTAAGTTAATTTTAACGATACATGGCTAAGCTCTACACTATTCATAGCTAGAAACGCGAAAAAATATTAACTTAATAAAGAGATCGCGTCACAACTTACCATAAATTATATCCACTATTAACATAAAGATAAAGTAAACAAGAAAATGCAAAGGAAAAAATCGAAATTAAATAATTATAAAAATAGTAAAAACCTACCATTCATCTTTCCTTTCTATATAAACATGCAATCATGAACTCCTAGTATATAAATTTAATTAGAGAGACTCAATTCAAAAAGTGAAGGCGTAGAATGTCGTTCGTCTGTAGGACTCTATATACGGTGTAGCAAAATTCGAAAGCTTAGTGCTGAATATGTGCACATTTAATACATTTATCGAGAGCGCCCAAAAAAGTTGGTGTTTTATATGCTGCACAAATTCAGCGCAAGGCTGTGTTTTAATGCTTTTTTGGATTTTCGACTACTATTGAAGTAATAAATAACAAATATTGTACTAAAAATATTAAATTAGGTAATGCAGTGACTAAACACGTTATTATGAAACGAAGAAATAATAAATTAAGGTGAGATTAAAAATGTAGATTTTAATTTAAAAAAATAAATGAATAGGTGGTACTCAAAAGTACAATTTGATTCCGGCTATTTAACAACACTGATGGATGTCTGCAAGTTACCAATTATTAACAGGTACAACGTTGGTCTGTTTTGACCCAATTAATATGGAAAGTTGGATGCAATCAACCATCGAGTTGCACATCACTGTCCTTTGCGGCGCTATGCTTTATTTGTCGCCAGTGGAGACTCTGATTTAGTACCAGCCAAGGACTTACTTCACCAATCTCCAAACATCTGGCGAAAACGTTTGCAGTTTTAATAGAAAACAGACTCAACAACCTCATTGAAGATTTAATATGTTCATATAAATCGTTCCCGAGATGGTCGGGCTAGTACCTTAATGGTGCTTTGTTACCGGAACGTACCGGATGTATATCCGGCAAAGGACCATCAACATCGATAACACTCCCCTTCGCCTTCGACGAGTGTCTTTATCGTTAATACAACAACATAGACAAGAAGTCTTAACGAATTTCAGGAGGTCCAGCTCTATGCCTCCCAGACCCTAAAAGAAGAGTACGTACATCAAGATTGGAACCGACCTATAGAATACAAGCGTAGTTATTTCTGACGAGAGAATCATGCCTAGGGCAACAAATAAAAGCCATTAATTGCTTTGGCATTTCAAAGTTTTTGTGGCGCAGCGCATTTGTAAAGTTTTTGGGAGTAATGCTCTTTTGGCAGTCTCTTGCTAATACGTAGAGCTACCAGGAAGACTTGAACACCCTATACAGGTGGCTTTGTAACAATAAGCTTAAACTTAATGTTAATAAAACCCATTTTATGGTCATATCTAGAGCGATGAATAAGGAATCTTGTAATATCGAGCTAAAAATAATGAACTCAAACCAAAGAGGATAAATACAATAAGAGGCGTCACTCGTTATATTTTTGGCATTTACTCGATGTATACTGAGAGGTAGTCGCTACTTTTTTTTTGGGCGAGATGTTTATAAATGTCTTCTATACATTTTCGTGGGGTATTTGTGTTTATTTTTCAACTGTATTTAATTAATTTATTTAATTCTCTTTCGAAAAATCACAGTTGCACAAGGGGCCTACACGGCATGGATAAATGCGAGCCAATTAAAAATGTCCCTCTCAGAAAACATTCGGCATCGATTTTTTCAATTTCCAGCGAGATACTCGCCACAAAATAACGAGTGACGGCTCTTATTGTATTCATCCTCTTTGCTCAAACATTAACGAAGTTAAAACTTTCAAGTACTTAGGGGTTCAGATTGATAGTAAATTAAAATTTAATGATCATATTGAATATATAGTTGCCAAAATAGGCAAGAAAATTGGTTTTTGGAAAAGGTCATGCAAATTTATCAGTAGAAAATACAAATTGAAAGTGTATAAATCCATCATAGAGCCGCATTTCATATATTGTCCCACAATATTCTTTATGGCCAATGTAACTCAGGTAGACAAGGCACAAGTTATGCAAAATAAAGCTATGAGATTTATATTAAACATGAGGTATGATACTCCCATTAATAACATGATAGAAGCACTAAACTGGTTGAGTATAAAACAGCTCATATTCTACCACAGTATGAAATTTGTATTTAATATTAAGCACGGTAAATTACCAACATACCTCAGCGAAAAGCTTAGATATGTAAATGATGTACATTCATACTTAATCAGAGAAAACAATAATTTTAGATTACCTCTTTTCAAAACAGAAGTGGACAAGCAAAATATATTTTATAAGGGCCTGAAATATTTCAATGAACTTCCTAATCACATAAAAAGTAGTAATAACTTCAATACCTTTAAAAAAAGTTTATTGGAGCATTGTAAAACCCTTCCAATAAGATAGTTTTTTTTTCTTTTATTTTTTACATGACATACCGATACTGGAGCGCGAAAAGGGAATGGTAATACTGGTAGCAGCAAAATACAATGCACCCGGCCCTAAGGAAAAGAAAATCAGTCGCCACCTGTAACTCCAGACAGTTCCAACAACAAATTTCGCTGGAACTCGGTATTTTCAGCCTATATTTACTGTTGCTGATCGGGATCACTCGCATTCCGACAGCATTAATATAACAATAAAATTATATGATGTGTAACCAAAATAAGGTCAAACAAAAGTTGGAGCAGGGGGGATTGGAAACACGTCCTTTTCAACCTCCCAATATATTTTGAGATGTGCTGATCGGAATCTTCATGCGTTCCGACAGCGTCTTTACTAAACAAAGTTGAGGGGTGATTGCGAACACTTCAATTTCCAACATCCAAAGACATGTTTAGCTGTGTTGATCGGAGACCAATACATTCCGACAGCTTAAAATACAAATATAATTGAAAAATATAAGTTCCAAATTTTGTTGCCTTAAGCTGGGAGCCCTGGAGGATTGGAAACGCGTCCTTTCCAACCTTCCTTAAATGACTGGCTCCTAGACTCGTCCGTTTGTTACGCCAGTAAATATGCTGATCGGAATCACATGGCATTCCAACAGCATATTCAATAGAAATAAATGATATAATAATGAATTGTACTTAGTAGTTTAAGTTTTAGGCCTAAACAGCCGTAATAATAAATAAATTAAATTAAACCAGTCAGAATATAAGTAAACAAAAAGGAATTACAAAAATGTTGACTGCTTACAGCTGTTAAGGGTATGTTGCTTCATCTGCTAATGTTGTGAAACATGTTGCGATGTTTATTTGCAACGCAAAATGACACTTCCTGCAATTTGCTGTGCGCCTATTCGAAATCCGAGTTTGACGGCTTTATTTTTTTGACACTACGACCGCCAATCGAAACAGCTACCCTGCAAAAATCCCGAGTACTCCATGCATGCATGTATGGAGTACTCGCTATGGACCAACCGAGTACTCCAAAATTAACCACAATTCATACAAAAAATATGGTCCAATTAACATTGCGATGTCCTAGGACCGGACCATATACTCCAGCTCCGCATTTTTTTTTTTTTTTTTTTTTTTTTAATGGACGTTGTGGCAGCGCGCTGCCCTCAAGTGGCCCAATGAAACCAGGCTAATCCTGTTCACGCGATCGATTTATATATATATATAATAACTTTTTTTTTTTTTTTATTTTGCCGAGTCTTTGATGGGCAGCGGTTTGTCAAGCGTCACGATCTGAGACTGCTCAGCTACAGAAGAAATTTCATCAGCCAAGCGTAATACTTAAAGAGAACAGAAGCAAACGTATTATACATTAATTTAGAGAGGTGAGAACAAACTTTTTTATAGAAAAAAGGGAGTCCGAGCTATCAAATGTGTTTGAGTGAGAGTTATAATCTTGGCATAAACGCCGAAAAGGTTCATTTTTTTCGAAATTCGTTCTACATTGTTTCAGCAGAAGAGGTTTGAAGTGTCTCGATGTCCGAGAGGGAACGCAAAAGTTCACTTCATTCAGAAGGAATGGGCTCGAAATTGATCCATTTAAAAGTTTTGTCATAAATATCACACCAAGCATTTCCCTTCGACTAGCAAGAGTTGGAAGATTGATAAGCTTTAATCGATTACATCAGAGTAATCCATGCAATCGTTAAAAACGAGCATTGATCGGTTTACAATATGTTCGTGTCCAAACATGAGTTGGTCCATTGCTGCATTACAGTGGAATACTTACCATTATACACCATATTTTTTGTATGAATTGTGGTTAATTTTGGAGAACTCAGTTGGTCCATAGCGAGTACTCCATACATGCATGCATGGAATACTCGGGATTTTTGCAGGGTGGTGGTATTTGTTTTATGCGGAAGCATAACAAATGGAAGTCTTAAAGCAAACAATTTTTGTGTGCAGCATATGTATACAACAACAAAATCAACTTTTATCAGCACAACAGTAAGTCGTTTCATTCGTCGCTAAGCACAAAAGGAAAACAGTCAATGCTCAACAGCAATATAGCTGAAAAAACAATTGTCAGCTGTGCTAGGAGCTCATACATTTTTGTTAGTGGCTAATGCCATCGTAACATTACGTGTCACAATTTTGCTACTGAGCGATGAGTGCGCAAGAGGAATGGCTTATTAATGGTACGTCCACACAAACATTCAAATATGTACAGAAAATTGTCGAAATTTTCTTGGCAAATGGACAAAGGTAACTTACCATTCACGTAGATATATTTTTATTTTTATTGCTTTTTATTGTTTCGAAAAAATTAAACTGTACTGATACTAAAATGAAAAGTTAACTCTAAATATTCAAATTACTTTCTAATTTTTAGTTGATTTCTTATATATTTCGTCAGTATCCTTTTCCTAATTTTAATTAAAATCAGCTCAATTTATGCTAATATACAAATGTTTTAATTAGACATGGAAATCACCTTCACATGCTTTATTGTAAGTTAATGAGTCTTAATGTACATACATGATTTCTTGCTGCAATCATTTGTACCTGCAGATTTAATTTTAAATAAATGTAGCACAACACATTCAGTTTGAGGCATACAAACGTTGTTTAAATTTAAGTTTTAGTTACATTTTTGAATATATAAATCTGCTAAATATTAAACATAAATAAAATAATAAAGCTGGTTAGAGCTTATGCCATTTTGCTGAATAAACACGAGCGATTGTCAAAGACGTACAATACTATTAAAATAATATAACTACAAGCCCCTTCCTCCTTACTTTTCAAACAGCTATAAAACATAAGGCATTTTAAATTTATTTTTAAATGAAGTACATTCAGACACTAATATACGTTATAAAGTCGGTATTTTTCGCATTTAATCAAAAATACATGCTATGTGAAACATTTAACAAATAAACTACATGCGCATATTATCCCATAAAAGAATAATAACTTAAAAGTAAATAGCGGTGCTGCTGAACATACACCCCTATGTGCTTGCATTGTTCACCTTGCCGTACCTTTGCTCTTGATTATGATTTCAACCCGCACATGGATAAATTTTAAAAATATATATATTTTTTTAAGCGTATGATAACAGATAAAATTAGAAGTTTTGTTATAAAAAATAAAAACAATTAAACTAAACGCCATAAACACAACTTAAAATCATGCAGTTTGCTTCTATCGCCCAAACTGTCTAATTACCACTTGCGTTCACTCGTTCGAATTAATTATTGAATCAATTAATTTATCATATAACTCTGAACGCATTGATATTTTATATAGTTTTGATGATTGATATTTTGTATAGACAGCCTTTAATTGAGCAACGTTTGCATGTCGCACTACATTTGCAATTTTTCTGGAAATTGGTCGTAAATGATCAGGAGTGTAGTGTGAATACCATTGCATTGTTGATGTCCAGTGTTTGTTGTTAAAACCAGTTGGTAATTTTGAATTATCTTTGAGCAAATGTAAAGCTAAAAATAGGGATGCAGCGGCAATCTGTAACACAAATAATTTACTAGGAGATAATATTTGTATAACTCTTCTTTATATATTTTACTACCTCTGATGGCTTATATGATGCTAAATCGTACTCTATCGATGTCAGTTCGAGGAAATATTTGGCCATTGCATGATGTATATCTTCCACTTTGGCTGCTTTGGAAAAACGCCGCAAGAAATGTATTGGCAGTGGACGCGACATATTGCAGTCGAGCGTTTTGAATATTTTTAATTCCATTTGTATAATTTGCTTAGCAGTATATGTATTGTCGGTTATGTACACAAAATCGTCAATTGATGGTGGCACTAATTCTTCATATTTTGCTGCAAGGAATAGTGCAGTAACGCCAACTAATTGCAAATTCGTACGTTTTGTATCTCTGACTGCTTGTAGGTAGCGATCTATTATAGCCACTGACATTTGGAAAGTTTCTGGTGTTAAATGAAATTGGAAGTGCACTTCGTTTATCCAATCAATGAGTACAGCGCGCATTTTAGGATTAACTTCCAATTGATCATCCAAATAATGTTCGCGGACATATTGTTCTTCTTCCAAGTGGAATAGATAATTGTAAATATCATTTACATATTCCGATACCAACAACAGTTGATCGGAATCGCCTGCGTCAATATCCTCAACATCGTCAAAGACTTCTGGTGACTTTACTTTCACATTTACAATTTTTAATTCTGCCCTCTTGTTTGATTTTATTTCATCCTTTTCAGAAGACGACCTTAGCTTGGGTTTAACGCATTGGGCGGATTGTTTAGCTACTGTTGCCTTACTGCTATCACGAGACAAAGCAGCCTTTAACTTATTTAAGGATTTGAGTGATATGTTACTTTCCTCCCGCCGCAATGTAAGACGTTCTCCTGAAGAATTGGAACTGGTTGCCTTTTCCTCTTGTGCAGCTTTAATTTTTATAACTATAGTGATTAAACAGAGTTCATGCGCTATCATTCTTAGAAAAACAATATAAATATCGAAGTGAATAAACCAAGGGGGAAAGAATTTTATAACACAAAATAGAATAGGAATAGAGTAAGAAAATAAGTACATACTATAATCTCATTTAATGTAGGTTTGTATACTAACGTTTGGCATGTTGCAATTTGTTTTCAACTATTTTCGTAGTAAGCGTCTTGGGCTTATTAAGGCCCGCCACAGCATTGCGTTGTGATGCTACCGAGCCCGTAACATTATTCGCTCCACGCAACGAATTTGATCTTGTTGGAATCTTTTTTGGCTGATCAGCAGCTGCATTCGATTTGGTAGATACGGCTGCAGTGCCTGGCGCTTTTTTCCAGTGTGTGTCAACGCGCGGTTTTGTCTTTTGAATTGCATTTTTTTGTTTCACATCAAGTCTAAATAAGAAAAAAATTTTAATTAAACTGGTATTTGCCTATTTTGTATATATGTAACTAAACAGTTTCTATACAGTTCTTTGAAATATAAATATTGTGCAGAAAAAGCTAGATATTATGTCTATGACTTACTCCTTGTGGGCGGCTTCCTTTGCGTTGGCTCCCCTTACAACTGCCCTATTCTGGAGATCTCCCAAAGCTGCGCGCTTCGTGTTTTCAGTTGCGGTAGGAGCACCGAACTTCTTTACTTTATTAAAATTAGTGGCGTCATTCTAAAAAAAATGTTGAAAATCAAAAGTACAGAATTAGTATACACTTTAACAAACATTGGTTAGTTGGCTGTTAGTAATTTCCAATTAGCGATAACCAACTCTTAAGTGGGAGAGATCTTATGAGACGGAAGCTACAACAGTGTTGGCCGTAAAGCTGTTAATGGTTTGTTTCGCAGAGGAGTTGAAAATATTTTTGTAATACAGATATATTCCAAATGCACCGTATGCATTAAGTACGTCAGAATTAAAAATGGATTAGTAGTAGAAGTTTAAATAGCAACAATAGCGAGATATCTGCCGTGCAGGATTTCAGTGTGCTTTGCACATAGGATTTCAGTGTGCTTTGAACATGAAGCATTACTACGGAAACTATTTAACGGGAGTACCAGTTCGTGTTACAACCATTTCGGCCTTCGCCCACGAAAGGCAGTGGCTTTTAGGCGCACGGCAATGTAACTTTTTAGCTCGGAGTTAACCTTAAATGAGGGGTTAAACTATAATTTTTGAAACATTTCTAAAATTAACTCATTTACTCATTTTCGTGAAGTAAGAAACAGCACATTGATATAACAAATCAGAATAAGACTAAGTATGTTATGTTTATCGTAGCCGGTTAGAGGAATATTTTTAGAAAATTAGAATAAATAGATCGTCGACCGCTGAGCGATTATCTTTTTAATGTAGGTAAAAAAAAAGGTAATTCTTTACTTTAGAGTACAACTGCTAAAACTCGTCCAAAAATATCGGTAGGTGTCAAAAGACGCTCTTTGGACCCAGGATCACGAATCCGAAAGAAATCCGGAAATTGGAAATTTTATTTCTTTTCGATTTATTTGCAAACAAAATTGAAAATATTCATGTGGTTGTTGTGTTTTTAATGATTTTGTGGTACCAACAAGAAAAACTGTAGGTAAAAGTGTTTTGCGCGGATATAAATTTGGTCTCCAAACCGGTGTTGGACACCCCAGGGTAATTTTTTATAAGCACGGGCGATGGTCGCCAATGTAGAAAGGTGTTCTGCGCAAAAATACTATGGATCCCACCTCCGGTCTCGGAGCGCTCCGGCCAGTTTTTCGATTTTTTGGAAATATCTTTTCACATAAATAAAATTCTTAATTTCCGCTTTCGGATTCATGGTCCTGGGATGAAAACGCGTTTTTTGGTACCCCTCTCGACTTTTTAGTGAAATTTTAGCAGTTGTACCGTAAAGTAAAGAATTGCCCAAAAAAATGTACCTACAGTTTTTTGGATTAAGAAAAATGCTTATAATTGATAAAAGTTATGCGGTTACTTTGCACAATAGCAGAATCGAATGTAAATTATTCGACCAGCAGAAAGTGGTTTCTTTTGCAGCAACACTAGCTTAGGGAAGAAGCATTATTTTTGTGTATTTACACTTAACATACCGGGAATCAAATAGACTGACGTTGCGCCTCTATCTGCGTTGTAGCCAATCTGTGGGAAGCATTTGTGCGGTGAAATTTTTTGTGACAGTTGTTATGAAAATCTAAATTACAATTTTTTTTTTGGTTTTGGAATTAATAAGCAAGAACGAGAACCTATGGGAATATAAAATGTTGGCCTTTTAAGATTCATCTACCAATTTTTTTGTCTAAGCATGGCGCACTAATTTGGCCGAAACAGAACCTATATAAACAGTAAGTCAGTGCAGTGAGCATAACTTGGACGTCAGTCATTACATGTAGGTAGGTAGAAATACGTATATATGACCCGTTAGTTTAGACAAAATGGTATTTCAAGGATGTGCAGACCAACGTATTTTTAAAAGCTAAAGATGCACAAATAGATAAACAACAGGTTATGCAAAATAATGTCATGGGATTTATCCTAAAGTTGCGAAACGGCACTTCAATAAAAGACATGCTCGATACTCTTAATTAGCTCAGGATCACTTGCAGAACTGCAAGTAAACTTTTTAAGTCAGAGTTAACCAGACGAGGGGATGAACTCATACATTTTTGACAAATTTTTTTAAATAAACTCTGAACTAGAAAATTAACTTGCCGTTCTGCAAGTGAGCCTGTGTCAAAAAACTAATATTTTATAACAGTATAAATTTTATATTTAATATGAAGCTTGGTATACCACCAGACCATTTGATTGATAAACTTACCCATGTCAATGAAACACACTCATAAGGGAAAATAATAATTTTCGACTACCTTTCTTTAAAACGGACAAGTAAAATATAATTTCATAAAGGCTTAAAATGTTTTAATGAACTTATGTCATATAAAAAATAGCAACGATTTGAAAGCATTAAAAAAATGTTTTCTGGACCATGTAAAACCCTCCCACTAAGATAAATCTTTTATTTCTTATTTTCATGTTCATGACACCATACCGGAGCGTGTAAAACTAAAACTAAAGCTAGCTCCTATTTATCATTAGATAAAGTTAAGTTTTAGGCTTAAAAGGCCATACAATTTCAAAAAAAAAAAAAAAAGTACAGGCGGCCGCCTATTAGACCAAGCTTTGGGCAAAGCAACATCTAAAATTTAGAAACAAATTTTTTGTAATTAGAAAAGTTCTTCTAATCGGCTGTGATTTGGCACGCTTTCCGAGTGTATTTCATCCATGAAAAGCTTTTCAGTGGAAACCCATCTGCTTTACAGATTCCGTTCGGCGTCGGCGCAAAACATGTAGTCTAGTTCCGCCAATTTGTAGGAAAAATGGAAAGGAGCACAACGCATATTGGAAGAGAAGCTTGGCCTAAAAACTCTTCGAAGATTACCGCGCCTTGCAATTAATTTTTTTATAGAAATATATGTGCATATGTATATTCACAGGCGGTACATTAGCCGGCCTCCTTTTTTTCTTCTCTTAGAAACTATATACATACATAAATAAATCAGCAATGGGTGGCAAAATAGTGCATCATAACTAAATCAACCTAATTGCATTCGCTGCATACATATGTATCTTAATTTGCGGCTCTGCTGCCAGCACTCCATTTATTTCTAAACATATTTCTTATTATATCACTTACCTCATCAATGCGAATTTTTGTTGCGCCCACCATTTTGCTCACAATCTTTCTTATTAATACTCTATATATAAATTATAAGTTCCGCTATTTGCTGATCCTTGGTAAGTGGCTTTTCTTACTTGATAATTTTTCTAGTTATTCAATTGCAGTGCTTGCTTGTTTTGGAAAAAAGTTGCCAATCTCTTTCCCAAATACAAATTTATCTATTTACTGAGTTTTTCTGCATTAAATTTCTTAAATTCCTTTCTGGCAATGGAAAAATTATATATTTTCACGAACCGTTGCAAATACTGTTTGAAGCGCCCTTTTAAAAGTCCCGCACACCAGCCGAAGTTGTACATACACGAAGAATGCTTCGTTAAATTGCAATTTAACGAAACTCAACGAAGCTTAACGAGCAAAGGTGCCACTATTTTCAATTTGAGTTTATTTTAATTTCAGTGTAAATGACCGTTTACATCTTCAGCCATTATTTGGGGGTGATTTGAGCTAAAGTTGCTTGACACCAAGATTCCAAAGGCTTTGATGTGTTTTTTGTAACTTGTATCCAATATATTATAATAATTCAGCTTCACGTGTGATGCAATTTTGTATTTATTCATCTCCTGTTGTCCAAGTATAGAATTGTCAATTTGCCTATAAGAAACCCATATCAACTGTCACTGATAGAAGGGTGCTCGGCTTGATTAAGAAAGATTTGCTTTTTAAACGGTATCATGTGACTATCATCTGATTGTCAGCAATGTCAACCTAACGATCAGCGCCTCATACAAACTTTCTATCTCAAACTTAAGGGGACTTGCGCAAATGTGATGTAAACAACTGTGTACGTGTGAGTTTTTGTCTCCTTCTTATACACCAACATGGCCTACTGATTAAGTATATAGCCGTACTGCTCACTCTCATTCATTTTCCTGGATCAGTGCTGACACTCTAACTATCAAAAAGTGTCATAAATGATAGTTTACTGTAGATATCAGGTTTGACTGCTAAACTATCATAAATGACCATTGTTATATTCCGCCAAAAATGAAACAATGCTTTTTGCTTTTTATTTACTTTATTTCATTACGTTTTTAATTTTGTACGTGATAAAAGCATACGTATTTCTTATTTGTTTAAAATAAATAGTTTTATAAGAATTCGAGTTCAAAATGTTCAATTTAAATTCAGAAAATAACAAAACAATAGAAGAGTGCTTTCCTCATGCGGAAACACATTTAAAAATGAATCACCACTAACCACTATTATTTTTCGCGTATCAATTTTTTGAGTGCGCCCCATACATTCCGCCAGCTTTTGGTATTTTTTAATATTATCTTCGATTTTTTTTTCTGTTAGCATGGAGCTTTGAAATGCTCTCTTTTTCATTTTTTAAACTTATTTTTATATGGTTTTCGTCGGTTGAAAATGGCGGAATTTAAAAAATAACAAAACAACCGTGATAATCATTTGATTGTCATATGACAGTCAGTAGTGACAACATGATTAAATCGGATAATCTGTTCTCGCATACATAAAATTCCGTTCAGAATTATGTATCTGTCTCACATGCATTATGGTATCTGCTGTATGTTCTTTTGTTCTGTACCACATGCGTGAGCGAACAAAGGAACATACATAAATTTGAGTATCAATGTTTACATCATCGCAGGATCAGCATTGTCAATTACAAGTGTGAGTGTATTAGTAAAACTATCAGCGTTTCTTGTAGGGTATAAGCGTGCATATGGCAACCCTACAAGACACCTGACTATCATATGACTATCATCTGATTGTCAGCAATGTCAACCTAACGATCAGCGCCTCATACCAACTTTCTATCACAAACTTAAGGGGACTTGCGCAAATGTGATGTAAACAACTGTGAACGTGTGAGTTTTTGTCTCCTTCTTATACACCAACATGTCCTACTGATTAAGTATATAGCCGTACTGCTCACTCTCATTCATTTTCCTGGATCAGTGCTGACACTCAAACTATCAAAAAGTGTCATAAATGATAGTTTACTGTAGATATCAGGTTTGACTGTTATACTATCATAAATGACCATTGTTATATTCCGCCAAAAATGAAACAATGCTTTTTGCTTTTTATTTACTTTATTTCATTACGTTTTTAATTTTGTACGTGATAAAAGCATACGTATTTCTTATTTGTTTAAAATAAATAGTTTTATAAGAATTCGAGTTCAAAATGTTCAATTTAAATTCAGAAAATAACAAAACAATAGAAGAGCGCTTTCCTCATGCGGAAACACATTTCAAAATGAATCACCACTAACCACTATTATTTTTCGCGTATCAATTTTTTGAGTGCGCCCCACACATTCCGACAGCTTTTGGTATTTTTTAATATACTTTTTGATTTTTTTTCTTTTAACATGGAGCTTTGAAATGCTCTTTTTCATTTTTTAAACTTATTTTTTATATGGTTTTCGTCGGCTGAAAATGGCGGAATTTAAAAAATAACAAAACAACCGTGATAATCATTTGATTGTCATATGACAGTCAGTAGTGACAACATGATTAAATCGGATAAAATGTTCACGCATACATAAAATTCCGTTGAGAATTATGTATCTGTCTCACATGCATAATGGTATCTGCTGTATGTTCTTTTGTTCTGTACCAGGTGTCCGAAGCTTTCCCAGTTTGAGTCCATTTTCATGATTATAGGCTGTCGTTGGGTACATGCGGACATGCGTGAGCGAACAAAGGAACATACATAAATTTGAGTATCAATGTTTACGTCATCGCAGGATCAGCATTGTCAATTACAAGTGTGAGTGTATTAGTAAAACTATCAGCGTTTCTTGTAGGGAAGGAAGGTTAGGAAGAATCTCTAATGGCTCTATCTGTGACGATGAAACACCTAAAATTTTAAGTAACATTTTTTAAGAGCATTGGGGACGTTTGTGACCATTTCTTTCCTTATCGAAGATATTACTGCTCTCACATGCAGGTCAAATGTACGAAAACTATTGAGCTGTTATGTTCATACAACTCTTCTGGAAACAAGGTGGGATTTTTTGTTGTTGGCCGACATTTTTGGTCACTGATTTATGCTGGGCTAATACTTCTACCTGGATGACACTACAGCGACTGGGTAGCCTGATGGAGAGTTATGCTGATCATACATCATCATGATCTGTGGACTTTAGACATGTAGTTTAGGTTTGACGCCTTGCTAAAGGCTGGTCACCATAGGACCATCCCATATAGCAGTATGGGTCCGATAATCGTGGTAGAAGCCATATACATACATATTTTGGGAGAATCCCCCATTTTTCGCTAATGGCTCTATTACACGTATATCCTGCAATATACGCTTTCTTGCGCTGAATAACGTCGTCTTCCATTATGCTAGGAATTTGGCCTTATTAATTAATAATAATTTCATATATTAAGGCGCATACCATTAATTCTGGTAAGATTAACGGTGGTATTTTGTACCGTTCAAAATATAACACGAGCTCAACTTTACCGGAATTAATGCTGAGTCTGCATCGGGAGGCCGATATGGAAACCTCTTAATATGCTACCTGCATCAGGTCGCACAAAGATTCAGGGAACTTTCTTCTGCTAGTAATAGCGAAGTCATCAGCATATGCAACAATCATTCCGCTACCCCATCTTGTATATCTTAACGAGTTTGTGCGCATCTGGTTCTTTCTTTTGAAAAGAAACATTGGAAGAGCACGAACAAGTAAGTCCTGAATTAATTCGATATAACCAATTTAAATGTAATTAATGAATCCTTTTTTATCAGATATAAAAACATTACAAATAGTATTTTAACAAATATTCTCGTGCGTTTTATTCCAAAGTCTTGCCGTATATAACATTCTTTTTATATTTGTTCATCGAGAATTGTACCGCATTCTATTTTATTTGCACTCGATGAAAAATTCATTACTAATAGAACAAAAAAGCTTCCGAAGATATAATCTGCGCAACTATAAAAAAACAATTATCGAAATGCCTAGTAGCAACGAAGTCAGTGACGACGAATCCAATCGCACAATTACACCATGCAAAATGCCGAAGAAGAGCTTCGACAGCACGTAAAGCAACTGCAATTGGCATTAGCCCCATCGGAGCAGGAAAAGATCAACCTGCAAAATATAATTAGTCGCCAACAAAATGAAAATGTCCACAATGTCAGTAATGGACAAAGCACGGAAGCTGCATTCGCCAACATACCCGTCGTCAGCACAGCAGCTTACATAACCTCAACAACTGCCTCTTATGCCACTAGCTCGAAAAGCTCAACAATTTATAACACAATCACTTCAACGAATAATGCTGCCAGCGCTTACGTCAACAGCGCCGCCAATGGTATGTATGCAAATCAATATTCAATTTATTCACACGCCACAATTTATTTAACTCGAATCCTCACTCAATAGCCACGCCATCAGTATACGCAGCTGGAACTCCTTACGTTTCCAGTCACGTTTCATCCATAAATCCAATTGTTAATTATAATCAGTTGCCAGCAAGCCTTGGAGTCCATCCACCCATACGCAAAGTACTCGATTTACCCGAATTCCATGGCTCGCCAGAAGAGTGGCCAATGTTTTCAGTAGCCTATAAGGAAACCACTAGGTTATATGCCTACACAGATTTGGAAAACTTGTTACGTCTACAGAAAGCGCTTAAAACTAAAGCGCGTCAACAAGTTGAATCACTTTTAATACATCCCGCGAATGTAAATACTGTAATAAGCACTTTGGAGCACCACTACGGGCGCCCAGAGTTACTCGTTCGTAGCCAGATTACAAAGGCACGTGCGTACCCTACCATCAATAGCATGAAGATATCTGACATTCTGAATTTTAGTACAATGATTTCAAATTTAGCGGCTTTCCTTGAAAGTTCCGGCGCCACCCCTCATTTAAACAATCCAATTTTATTGGATGAATTACTGAGCAAGCTACCGTTTAGCAAAAGAGAAGAGTGGACTCGCCACATACTAACTTTGCAGCGACCGTATCCATCTGTAAGAGATTTTGCGAACTGGCTTCAAACAGTTGCGTTGTATGTGTCAATGGCAATTGATGTTATGCCAGTGAAACAATCTTCTGCACATGAGCAATCGTTAACCAGAAATAAACTGCAAACAAGGCCAATACTGTCTATAAACAAAGATGATAAAAAGTGTTCAATGTGTGAAGAAAACCACAATTTGTTTAAATGTCAAAAGTTTAAAGATGCTGAGTATTCCTGTCGATGGAATGTTGTGAAGAAAAACAATTTGTGTTTCTCTTGTTTGCAACCAGGCCATAATTTATATAGTTGCACAAAACGACGACAATGTGGAGTGCAAGGCTGTGATAGATTCCACAACCGATTGTTGGACAAAGAAAATTCTAATAATAATACACATACAAATAATAAAGACGAACAAGATAGCAAGCCAGTGGCCACAGTCAGTGAATTTCAAACTTCGCTGCATTCAGTTTATAAATCAGCTGACACAAAACAAACACTTCTGAAATATTTGCCTGTAAAATTGAAAGGGCCAAAGGGCGAAGTCACTGTAATTGCATTCATCGACGAAGGGGCCAAAATCTCATTGATAGAAGAAAGTATCGCAAAAGCCATAGGAGTGAAGGGTAAAACTGACATGCTTCGCCTCAAGTGGATAGGCAATCAAACGACGAGTGAACCATCGAAGCGAGTTTCATTCGAGATCGGCGATATTTTTTCAGAATCCACAAAATACCAAATGAGCGGTGTACAAACAACAAAAAAATTGTACTTGCCCGAACAGTCTTTGCACTTAGGCGAATTTATACGTAAACACAAACAGCTTAGAGATAAATATATTTTTGGTTATTGCAATGCAGTTCCACAGTTATTGGTAGGCTTGCCACATACGCATTTAATTCGACCGACTAGCGTTTTAAATATTGATGAAAGTTTTGCGGCACATCAAACCAAATTAGGGTGGACAATTTTTGGATCAAATGAAGAAAGCGCTACTGATGTAATGGTGGGTCATGTAAACATTGAAGCAACAGATTTATATGAACTAAATCAGCAAATCGCTGAGTATTCGTTGCTGATAATTTCGAAGTGAAATCAGTACCAATAGTCCGATAAGATGCAGACATCCGAGCAGAAAAATTACTCAGGGATACTACAAAATTTATAAACAATAGATATGAAACTGGCTTACTGTGGCGCAGTGATAATGTTAGCTTTCCGCAAAGCTTTGACACAGCTGTAAAGCGATTACAACAAGTCGAATCAAAAATGAATGCAGATGCCGAATATCGTGATTGGTATATACAAAAAATTGATGATTACGTTTACAAGGGTTATGCAAAAAAGTTATCAGTGGCTGAGATTGACAACGTTGATGATCGTACATGGTACTTGCCACACTTTATAGCAACCAGCCCAAACAAAGGAAATAAACGGCAGAATAGCTATGAGTCTATACTCCTTGTTTTGCTTGGGGATTGGGATTACCTTGGCAACTTTCCAAAATTTGGGAAATACACAGGACGTCAGCACAGAGTTAACCAAATAGGTTAAGTGAGGAAAGATTTTAGGAAGAATTATTTTTAAAAATTTCGGACATATACCATCGAACCCCATAGCATTAGACTTTACTGAAAAAATGGCTTGAACGACATCACAATCATCGACACTAGCAAACTCAAGAGGACCAAAATCAACATTAGCGCGAATACAATAATTGTCAGCACATATATTGTCAGTTGAGATTGGCAGATTTACAAAATTTATATTTATCTTGTTACGGTCTGCTGTTATAGTCTACGGTTACGGTCCACTTGGGAGCTTTTTCGTGCGAACACACCTAATGACTAGGAATGGACCAAAAAGTTGCGATGCAATAGTATCGAAACAAGAAAAAAAGACCGGCGATCACTAGCGAAAAAAGCCATGAGTTTCCGGTCGTAGAAACACAAAGAAGGAGTAGAAAATTTTAGAACAGAAAAGAAAAAGATAGCCACGAGTTTTCCGGCCGGGAAAAACGCAAGAATTAGCTTTTTACTTGCGCAGTTAATCGGAAATTTTTATAAAACCAAAAAGGTTTATCGTAAAACTAGTCCTATAAGGCGTTATACCAACGAGAAGATTTGTGATTTGCTCCAGCCTAAATTTTGGCGGCCCTGCGACCATACCAAAAGGATCGTATAACATCTAGGACACAACTTCAACACCAAAGGCGTCAAGCTCAGAAACTGCTTCATTAGCACTATTGCTTACCTCAACTGCTCGTCCCCAACTATATTCAACTCATCGCAAAACACCCTCGCGTGCTGTGCACATTTTCAAGAGAGTATTGTTGAAGAACCAAAGGACTGCAACGAGGAACCGCAGGCCGATTCCTTAACCCAACTACCAAAGAATAACCCGGGAAATGCCCAGAAACTAGGAAGAGTCGATAGCGGAAGGTACCGACACAGTCCATTCCGACAAGCCTCGTTTTTACTCGTCTATTTCGGGGTGGTAATAAACCTTACAACGGTTGTGTGGTGGTGACACAAGCTCCACGTATAGAATATCCAGTTGAAGTAGGTCGGCGTTTCACAGTCACACCTAGTGAGAAAAGTACTAGTGATTCCGATTCGGATTCAGACGGCACTAAACTAATTGTGATGAGAACTCTTGTTATCCGCAAATAAACCCCTTTCTCTACGTCTACGAAGTACACTACTACCTTTGGAACAGCGTCCGGCACCATCTCCGCCTCCAGGGTCAGCAGTACGCTGCAGCGTAATACAACGAACGCCCAATTAGCACCAAGTCATACAGGTCGTAAAAGTCAACACGAAGTTTTATTGCCACCAGGTTCACTCGATCACCTCGGACCAGAGCGCAACAATCACCAACAGTACCAACACAGCGCGCCCAAGACCGCGCACCAAAACCAACAACAGCGTCAATTTCACCATGTATAAACTTCAAAATAATTACCCTACAAAAAAATTTTGGTCATAAAACTTACCCACACCCATGCAAATGTGACTAGGAATATAACCTATGACTGTATAATAGCTAGTCAAATGACGTGGAATGACGAGAGCGTTTTTGCAGGGTAGTTAAAGAAACTTCTAAGTGGTACTTAGAGGGTTTTATACACTCCGGTTGAAATTTTAACAAGGGTCGATTTTTCCCGTCAAATTTTATTATTGAATACTTGAAATTGTTAGCTTTACAACAAAGGGCATACATTTTTTATATCATTTTAATAATATATTTTGTTGCTTTAAAATGATTGAAGTTAGCTCTATAAATTTTATACATAATAAGCCGTCTTCATCACGTGAAACGTTTTAGCGATCCATTTTTGGAGCTCAACCATAAATTGTTAGAAAAAAAAAATTTGCGACCGCAGCCAATGGTCGATTATGCACGAATTGGCTAAAAGATTTAAATTTTTTCTTATATCATACAAATACGATATATATATATATACATATGAATCAATATTGCTAGCAATATCGTTCGAACAACCAGAAGAAAATAATATACGTGCATATAATACATAGTACTATCACAATTTGATCTTTATTGCTTTTATAACAAATTTTCTTAGTACATATTATATATTATTCTCATTATACTATGCCATTATACCAAATTGATATTTTGTGACACTCAAAAGTAAGTTCTACCACAACCACATAATAATTTTGTAAGAGAGCCCCCAAATATCGAAATTTGTATCCAAACTTTATAGTCTTAAAACATGTTTTGTGAATGTGAATGAAAAAGAAAAAAATTCAACCAAATTATTACTTTGTAGGTAGTATATTTACAATACATAAGTACATTTAATTACATATTTTTCTCAAACATAGCGTTTATAACGATTAAAAAAAAAGAGGAGACATAAATAATTGTATAATTTAAAATATTACGAGCAAAAGTAAGAGAAAAGAAAAGAACCCCCAACAGAACGAGCTTAGTCAGACTTAAGTATTCATATTAGATTTCGTTTCGATTTCGGCCCAATAAAGTGTGATCTGTTGGATCATTTTTTTTTTTCTCTCACTTTATACACCACACACATTTACCTACATTTTCATAGCGTAATTAGCTATTCGTATTTCAACAATGCTGTAGCCCCGGTTAAGAAACCTGCATTATCTTATTTTTTTTTTTTGTTGCTTACATACGTTAATAGAAATGAATTATAAATAAATTAGTATTTAAAATGGGAATGTTGGCGTCGCCATTTATTTAGAAGGCACGTAGGGTCTACAGGTAAGGGGCCACCAGAATTTTAGGTGCGCGGTTGCCATGGCTTTTGAGGGTGGGATAATGCACCGGGCGTCGCAACACCACCCGCGGCGCCCCTATGTATATTCGGCCTTTTTTTCCTTTTTATTTTTTAACCTTTTTTTTTTTTTTTTTTGATTTTCAGCGTTGGTAACCGGCCATGTCCGGTTCGGTAAATTTTTTTTGCGGTTATCTTTTTGGAATTTAAATCTTTGAATGTTAACGGTCTGTCCGTGACATCCGGTTCGGCCGGATGTTGTTTTATTTTGAATTATAAGCGTTTTGAGACGTCTCTGCGCTTCTGTCGGGTTGTTTTGAATCTGATAGCTGAGTTTTTGAATAGGCATGATATGACATTTTTTCTGATTATGGCGCAGGAACAGTAAGGTTGGCAAGGACCCGCCCCAGCCGACAATGACTAGCCACTGTGCACCACCACATCTTGCCGACCGCCTTCCTTACTGCTTCCATCGTAGATGCGAAACCATAACAATCTCGTTAATGTCTACATCAGGGACGACAGAAATATCGCATTTGGATTTTCCGATACCAATATTTTTAATCGACTTCCAGGTTTCCTTCGAACTCAAAGCAGCACTAAACTTGTTATTATAAAATTTCTGCTTAGCTGACCTAATGGCTTTGTTTGCAGCGATCCTAGCTGCTTTGAAGCAGTTGTGAGCCTCCAGGGTTTTGTATCTTTATTTTTTAATAAATGTCAATTTGTATGAAAAAATGTCAAAATTATATGGAAACAAACAAATGGCATTCAAAATGTAGACGTCACTTAGAACTTACATATCAAATCTAAATTCAACAGACTTCTGCAGGGCCCATTACTGATATTTAGCATAGACTTGACTTGACTTCAGAACTGTCACTTACAGTTCTGTTAAATGAACATTGCATGTTACTGGTTACTCAAAACTTAGCAACACTTAACTTGACTTAGAAGTCTGCTGAACTTTGACTTTCTATGTAAGTTCTAAGTGGCGCTTAAATTTTGAGATGCCATTTGTTTGTATCCATTTCATTTTGACATTTTGTCATACAAATTGACATTTATTGATTATGATACCAGATTGTATGCGCTAAGTGGAGTATAATCGTGGCTAAGTTGCCAGGTTTACGCCAAGTCAAGTCTATGCTAAGGATGAGTAATGGGCCCTTTATTGCTTTTAAAATGAACTTCGCCAAAAATATGGCAGCTATTATTTAACGAAAGTGATTTATCACCAGCAGCGCTTTCTTACAGAAATAATCTATAATCAAATTTTGACTTAATGGATGTCAAGTTGACAGATATCATATGTTTACAGAAATAACTTTATTGCTTTGTTTTCTTTGGAATTTGCATATAGTTCTTGCTTTCTAACATATAGCTATTGCACTTTACAATTAAACTAATTGGAATTAGAGTTTGGTTTGGAGACTTAGTTTATCTGCCATTGATTTAAAGTTAAAAAAAATAATCTCATAATCAGAAGAAAGTAACGAAAAGAAGGAATGTCCAAATTAAAAAAGCTTCTACCTGGTATTTTTGGCAATAATAAGGATAGCAAAATCCATACGAATAAGAATGATTTTGAAAATGATAACGAATGCACTCTGAAAAGAAGCGAGGGTAGATTGGAAACAGATGCTTTGCCTGTTGATGAACAAGTCGAAGACTTACCAAACAGCAACAATAATAATAACACACTAACAACATCGACTGAACTCACTGAATCTGTTGTGCGTGAACTTTCCGATCCCAATTACAATTCCATGGAAGTGGCCGCTCATGGTCATGATTTCAGAGCTGTAAACTCACTAAATGCAAATACTGGTGCAATTGCGACGCAAGCAAATGATGGTGCTTTATCTCCGACAACACCAGTTCTACTTGGAACCAGTGCCACAATGAATACCATGAATGTACACAATGCACAACAACAAATGGTAATGCAATTCTCTAATATTAATAAACTACATTTTGGTGCTGTTTATAATATTAATACGAATATAAGTGCAGTTGCTAGTAATAAAACACTAGAGCATAGCACAAGTGAAGAACCAATAACACCGGGATGTTCTACTGGTGGCTCAAATGCTGCGAAAAGGCAATATCCACGTAAAACTACTACAATTGTCACTATGATGCAGTCCCGCGAAGAGCCAAGTCATCGCATATTAGAAACTATATCTACACATTTGGGTGAAGGCTGGAAGCATGTAATGCGCGAATTGGGACTATCAGAAGGACAAATCGAACAAGCGCTAATTGATCATCAAATGCACGGCGGAATAAAAGAGGTATGTTTGCATATACCGAAATGTGTAGATATGTTCTAACTTTGCTATTAAATCTCCTATCCTTTGTTGAACCTCATACCATGCAGGTTATTTATCAACTATTACTTCAATGGCTTCGTGAAGCAGATGATGGAGTAGCTACATTAGGTCACATTGCTACATTACTTTGGGAATCAAATCATCGAGATTGTGTGCAACGCATGAAGTTAATTTATAAATCAAATGGCGACAGAAGAAAAAAATCATCCTAGCTTTCTAGTAATAGAAACATAAAAGGTGGTGTGGTAGTACCTTGTAGCGCTATGGGAAAAAATACCGCGGTCATTAAAAAACGTTGTTAGATCAGATTTACTATGAATCCTCCGACTTCCTTCGACTAATAAGCGCGTCGTATGTTAAAAATATAATATTTAGGTTATATTTTCCACATATTCTATGGAGCAAGATGCCTTATAAACAATCAGTCAAACTAACGCAAGTCAAGCACTGGCACACACCCCACTTAATTGTCGCTATACCATTCTTGACTGCTGAGTGGAATTTCCTCTATCTTGGCTGATGTTTCGAAAACTTTTTTATAACGCCCTATTTAAGAATTTGCAACCTGGATAGGCTGATATTCCACTCAGTAGGATATTGAGGTTATCTCCCAAAAACAAAGCTTGTTCGAAGGCGGATTTACATAGAAACTAAGGCTTTCATATATGAGTTCAATACATGCTTAGGTGCTAACTTTCTACACAGCAATTGTGGAATGGTACGGTATAGTAAAGCAACGCAAAAAATGTACAGTATTTAAGGAATGATGCGCATGTTAGCCAAAGACAAACTTTGAGTCCAAACGGATCCTTGTAAATGGTCGTTGAAGGTTGAAGGATTCATTGCTAATGGGCTCATCACATTTTTCTGCGTTATATGCTTTGTCTTTGCCAGATGATTTCTTGTTAAGTTTAATTGAGAACTTGATACCTTGATACGAAGAGTTTGTGTAACGTTAAACAGTTTAGAAATTTGTAATATAAGATAACGTTCTTAAGACCAAGTGTTCATTGGAAATGAGATCTAACATATGAATCACTTATGTACATAGAACGCTTTGACCAGTGCTCCATTTTCACAGATAACAGCCAAAGCCTTAAGCGGAGCTTTCTATGCAAGGATCTTAGTCCGGTTTGCTTTATAAAGTTTGTAAATTTAATATGTGCAATTTTTATTGTATAATTTTTTTTTTTGACTATCAATTCCAAGATTTTTAACAGCATAATTATAGAAAAAAGTTATCATATCTGTTATACCTACGTATATTTTGATTGTATAAGCATGCACATATTTAAGCTCTATACAATTTTTTACATAATTTTTAAAACTACAGGGTGATGAAATGCAGATTTTTACAATATTTTTTATAAAAAATAAAAACCATATTATATTGTGAATTTTTAGCAATAGTCCTGTTTACATGTTTTTTCAAGTGGCTATAAGTCAGAAACATTTTTTTTTAGAATGAAGCTGCATTATGTACATATATACACATATGGATATGTATATGAGGAGCTGCATATCGAAACGCAATTGTAGCACATACAATATTTTTCTGAATTTGATAAATTCATATTATCCTTTCCAATATCTTCAAGATAGCAACAAAAGTATAAGGACAGTTGGTCTAATCTATTTAAAATGCATAATAAAAAGTTGTATTTGTACTAAGACTTTGTTTACATATATAGATCATCTCCATTTTCGTACTTAACTCCTACCGTTGATTCAATAATTAGATCTCCCATATAAATTTTTGCTTTCAATAATCGGCAATTATAAATATATTTTAGAGATCTCGGTTTTTTTTATCATAGAAAAAGTTCCGCCTCTAGAGTGTGATTTCGTTAATTCTATACGACAGCATGACACTGTTAATACACGTCAAAAAATTTCGGGAGGAGCGTCAAAAGACACGTTTTGGTGGCAGCATTACGTTGAAAAGATATTAACGAAAAACCGAAAAATAACCCCGGGTTCCTCCGAATCCTGTGGTATGATCCATAGTATTTTTCCGCACCTTTCTGCGTTGGCGGCCCTCGCCACGCTTATAACAAATTACCCTGGCCGTTCCACCAACGGAGTGGGATCAAAATTAAATCCATGCAAAACCCCTTTGTATACAACATTTTTTCCTGTGTAGGTACAACAACATTACAACAACCACATGAAAAGTTGCAATTTCTTTAGCAAATGTCGCTGTATAATACACTTCCACCTTGCGCACTTGTGTGTATTGAGCTTAGTATGCAATTGAAAATATTTGGATTTTTCAAATACATAGTAGGCGAGGTGAAAAAATAATTTAGTTTGAGTTTTGGTAATTTGAATGGAAGGTGATCGAATGTGAAGTATCGTTGTTCATCTTATATGTAAATTAATAATCAAATTTTAAAAAAATACATTTTAATTATTAAATAAAATATTAATATAAATAATTATAAAATATACGTGTATGTGTGTTTTAATTAAAGCGTATTTGTGTGTAATGGTGCATAATTGCACGTAAGAAGACATTCCATTTATGGAGTCTTTATATGGCGACCGTGGGCCGGAGCCTTACAATAAGAAAAAACAAAACGAAAAGCGGAACGAAGAGAAATACTAATATTAATATATTAAGTGAACGAAAAAGGAACATAGAGAAATACTAATATTAATATATTAAGTGAACGAAAAGCGGAACTGAGAGAAATACTAATATTAACATATTAAGTGAACGAAAGAGGAACATAGAGAAATACTAATATTAATATATTAAGTGAACGAAAAGCAGAACTGAGAGAAATACTAATATTAACAATGGTATAAAAAGAATGGAACAAGTCAGCACTGAATATTAGCAATAATGAAACAATATATTACGAAACAATATATTACGAGCGGAAATCATACACTATTACAACAACAACAGCAACTAATAATGATTGCAGAATTGGGTATGGCGCACAGTGTACGAAACATGTAGTTTAGCAAATATAAAATAAATTTTTTTTTTTTCTTGAACTAAAATTTTCTTAATTTATATTATTTACACTTTTGCACATTTATTATAGTACCACCACACACATGTACTCATTACATATTTACATACAAACTATTACTAATATAATTTATCTAAATATTTAACAATAAAAAAAAAAATTTAAAAAAAAAAAGAAATAAAATTTAAATAATAATAATAATAATTAACATTTTACTAAACTTTATTTTAAATATATTAAAATATATTAACATATGTATGTACAAGTGTACATGTTAATGACAGTGGGCTGGTGTTGATGAAAATTTTAAAATATTTCTTTTTGTTTTTATTTGTTTTTGAAGACAAAATTAAAACAAAATAATTGAAATAAATAATTGAATTCAAATTATTTAATTTTTCTTTTTGAAAATTTACTTTTGCCCTACTGTCCTATATTCACATGTGGTAAAATTTACTTTAATTTAATACAAGTTTTTTTTATATAAGGCAGTGTGTGCGTAAAATGAATATGTTACTTTTGAAATAAAGCGATACAATTCTCAAAGATGTGGCTTGAAAGCGATGCGTCAGTAATATAAAAAAATTTATTTTTCCCAAATTTTGTAAGCTCAGCGGAAATTTCATTTTATTACGATAAATTACACGGTAATTCTTTTACTATTACATATTCAATATTCAATTTAGTTTGCTTTTGTTTTTTTTTTTTTTTATATGTGCGATTCTAATAGTCCACATACATTTTCAAATACTAGAATAGAATTTAGTGCAGATAGAGATTCATTATTTGAAGACTTTTTAGGGTTTGATAACACAAATCATTCTACGCAAACTTCATCTTCTAGTTCGATTTCTAATTTTGACCTAACTTCAAATTCTAATTCTTATTTTACTTCTGATACTATTTCAAATTTTAACGATTTAAACATGGCTACTCTTGAGCAAAAGAGGTCATTCATTAGTACTTGTGCCTCGATTATTCGAGAAAACTATAGCGGTGATCCGTTATCACTGGCCTCGTTTATAGATAAAATTGATTTAATAGAAGATTTAACTGATGTATCTTTAACTACTACATTTATATCATTTTTAAAGTCGAAACTCGAAGGCAAAGCTCGCGAAGCTCTACCAACGCAAATAGATTCTATTAGTCAGATTAAAGATGCTTTACGTAGCAGAATTAGGCCAGATAACTCGAAGGTTGTTGCGGGTAAAATTGCGGCCTTAAGGGTAAACAATAATAATTTTACTGATTTTTCAAAACAAGTAGAAGATCTTTCTGATTCGCTAGAACGCTCTTTGATCATCGAAGGTATGACACAGGCAAAAGCTCATGAGATGGCGGTTGAGCAAACTGTTACTGTTTGTAGGTTGAACAGTCGTTCAGATATGGTGAAGTCTATCCTTGCATCAACAACTTTTAAGGATTCAAAGGATGTTGTTGCTAAAATGATTATTGAGCGTGAACAGGAGGTAAAAGAGCGGCAGGTGTTAGCGTATCGCTCACGTCCGATAAGATCTAATAGTTTTCGCGGGAATTTTAGAGGTAATAATAATTTCGGATACAATAACAATTTTAGATTCAATGGTAATGCAATTAGACCTAACAATAATTTACATTTTCGAAATACTAATTACAATGGAGGTAACAATAGGTATAATAATTACAACAACAATTACAATAGAAATAACAATCGGTCTGTAAATAACAGTAATTCAAATAATCAACGTGTAAATAACAGGAATTCAGTCAATGTTCGTCCTTTAAATGCCGAAGCCCCTCAGGAGCGAACACTGAGGGAGCAGGTGCTATTGGGTTAAATTCTTTTAAATCAATATATTGTCTAAATTTAAATTATTCTGACTTCATCGAAGTCAACTGTAGTGATTCTTATAAAATATGTTCTTTTCTTGTAGATTCTCAGGCAGATATTTCACTTATAAAAATTTCTAGTTTAGCAAGTGACGTAATAGTAAATAACAGTAATGTAATAAATATAACAGGTGTAACAACAGACACAGTAACAACTTTAGGCACAGTTAGTACGAACATAGTAGTTTCAAATATATTATTTCCTCTGACTATTCATGTTGTTGATGACAACTTTAATATTCCTTCGGATGGTATAATAGGAAAAGACTTTTTAAAAGCAAACAAATGTATAATCAATTATTCGAATGATACAATAACGATAGGACTAGGGAGAGAAAGAGTTAATATTTCAATTTTGCATTGCACTTCAACAGATACTCTTGTAATTCCACCAAGATGTGAAGTTTTTCGTGTTTTTAGTTTGAATAAATCGGAAAATCCAGTTTTTGTCGATTCTCATGAACTTTGTAGTGGTGTTTTTACCGCAAAATGTGTCATTGATACGGAACATCCTATTTTAAAAATTATTAATACTACTGATGAAGTGAAGTATGTTAAAAACTTCAATATTCAAACTGAGGACATAGAAAATTTTGATATCTATCGCATAAATGAAACATCTGTTGATTCAAAACGCATAGAAGAGCTTAAGTCAGTTTTAGTAAAACAAATACCTTCGTATGCAAAAGATAAATTACTTGACTTATGTTTGAAATATTCAGATATTTTTGCTCTAAAAACAGACTTAATGACGATTAATAATTTTTACGAACAAAAATTAAGACTAACGGACAAGACACCAGTGTACATAAAAAATTATAGATTGCCATATTCACAGCGTGCTGAAATAAATAAACAGGTTGATAATTTGTTAAAAAATGATTTAATTGAAGGAAGTTGTTCAAATTATAACAGCCCATTGATTTTAGTACCGAAAAACGACCCAAATGGACAAAAAGCATATCGAATGTGTGTAGACTTTAGAGCAGTCAATAAAAAACTTGTTGCAGATAAATTTCCTTTGGCACGTGTTGATGATATTTTGGATAACCTTGGTCGAGCTAAATATTTTTCGACTTTGGATCTTTTTTCGGGTTTCCATCAAATTCCATTACATAAAGATTCGAGAGATATAACATCATTTAGTACAGATCGTGGATCTTTTCGTTGGAAAGTTTTACCATTTGGACTAAATGTTGCTCCTAACTCATTTTCAAGAATGATGTCAATAGCATTTTCCGGTATTGCACCTAATCAAGCCTTTATGTATATAGACGATATTATAGTCATTGGATGTAGTGAGACCCATCATTTAAAAAATTTGGAGAAAGTTTTTGAGACATGCAGAAAGTTTAATTTGCGGCTTAATCCTAATAAATGTAATTTTCTTAGATCTGAGGTAACATTTTTGGGGCATAAATGTTCAGCAAAGGGTTTGTTACCTGATGATTCAAAAATAGAGGCAATTAAAAAGTATCCTAAGCCGCGTGACAAAGACGCAGTTAGAAGATTTGTTGCATTTGCAAACTATTATAGGAGATTTATACCTAATTTTGCTTGTTTAGCGGCACCTTTGAATCGTTTGAGTCGGAAAAATGTTGAATTTAATTGGGATACCTCGTGCGAGCTGGCATTTGAGAAACTAAGAAAAAGTTTAATGTCTCCAAAACTTTTGCAATATCCAGATTTCACTAAAGAATTTCTAATAACAGTTGATGCTTCGAAAATTGGGTGTGGTGCGATATTGAGTCAAGATCATAATGGTAACGATTTACCAATTTGTTTCGCTTCAAAAGCATTTAGCAAGTCTGAACAAAATAAAGCAATTATCGAATTAGAACTTTTGGCAATATATTTTGCAGTTAAGCAGTTTCGGCCATACGTTTATGGTACACACTTTATAGTGAGATCAGATCATCGGCCGTTAGTTTATTTATTTAATATGAAAGATCCTACGTCAAAACTGTCTAGAATACGTTTAGAGTTATCTGAGTATAATTTTACTATAGAGTATATAAAAGGTAAAGCGAATGTAGGTGCAGATGCTCTTTCTCGTATAACTATAGATGAGTTAAAAAATTCGACTAAACATATATTGGCAGTACAAACAAGGTCAATGACAAAGCAAAAAGAGGAAATACAGATACAAAACGATAACCGACAAATACAGACAGAAACATTACAAGTTTACGACAAATTTGCTTATAATTTTTCAAATAAAATCCCGAGAATAAAGTCGAATATAAATTATGATAAGAATGGTGATATTAGTAATATAGAAATATGTGCGCACTTAAAACATAAAAAGCTCGAGCTACTTAATTTTGAGATTGTTAACAAAATAGTGAATTTAGATGAGCTACTTTTGAGGCTGGAACATAATGCCGGCAATCACAATATTAAGAATATTGAATGGCAGAAAGATGATAATATTTTTCATCATTTTACTATTGCAAATTTTAAAGAAACCGGGAATAAAATTTTAAAACATTTAATAATTATATTGACAGAGCCAGTAGAGACGGTAACTGATGAAGACACGAAATTAAAACTTATGACAGTTTATCATAATGATCCAATATCAGGTGGTCATTGTGGATATAAGAAGTTATACGCGAAAATACGTACAAAACATTTTTGGAAAAATATGACGCGCGATATTGCTAAATTTGTGAAAAATTGTGAAAAATGCCTGTTAAACAAAGTCAAGCCCAAAACAAAAGAAAATATGGTGCTTACACCAACACCTTGCAAGCCTTTTGATATAGTAGTTATAGACACGATAGGACCTTTGCCTGAGTCGAATAATGGGAATAAGTTCGCAGTTACCATTATGTGCGATTTGAGCAAATATTTAGTTACAATAGCTATTCCAGATAAGAGTGCAAAAACAGTTGCATCTGCAATTTTTGAAAGTTTTATTTTAATTTATGGAATAATGAAATCTATTAAATCAGATTTAGGTACAGAATTTAAAAATGAAATTTTTGCGGAATTGACTAAACTTTTGAAAATTGAGCATAATTTTTCAACACCTTATCATCATGAAACTGTTGGTACTATTGAAAGGAATCATCGTGTATTTAACGAATATTTAAGAGCTTACCTTGACGATTCATTTCCCGAATGGGACGTTTATTTAAAATATTTTACATTTTTGCATAATACAACAACAAGTACTGTTTTTGATAATCTATTTACACCTTTTGAATTAGTATTTGGTAGAAAAGTTACTTTGCCAAATGAGTTAAAGAAGGAAAATATAGATCCAATTTATAATGTTGAAAATTATGCAAAAGAGGTAAAATATCGTATGCAAAAGTCACATCTACTTGCAAAAGAATTAATTAATAAACATAAAATTAGAAATAAAAATGTTTACGATAAAACAACAAAACCTTTGACTATTAATATAAATGATCGAGTTCTAATAAAAAAAGAACCTAGAGATAAACATGCAAACATATATCAGGGCCCCTACACTATAACAAAAATTGATGGAGTTAATGTAACAATTTTTGATAACAAAATTAAAAAGAAAAAATTAGTACATAAAAATAGAATACATAAGATAAAATAAATATTCTTATATTTTAGTTTTAGCATAGACTAAAATTTAGTTGTTGGATTAATGAAAATTAAAAAAAAAAAATTCAAAAAAAAAAAATACTAAATGAATAAATTGTTTAATAATACAAATTGAATTTAATATTTGAATTATTAACATAATGTTTAGAATATAAGTTAGTAATTATTTGTAAATTACTTAATGTAGTATTAACCTAATATAGTATTAACATAGTAGTAATAATAATAATTAATAAATAAGTTAGTCTGGTTTTTTTTTTCTAAATAATG
Organism: Eurosta solidaginis; assembly: GCF_040869045.1. Taxonomy (NCBI): domain Eukaryota; kingdom Metazoa; phylum Arthropoda; class Insecta; order Diptera; family Tephritidae; genus Eurosta; species Eurosta solidaginis. Next base: position 206,020,882 of record NC_090321.1, read on the forward strand.
CATATTCGTTCATTCAAAACAATTAATCTTGCAGTTGAATAAGCAAGAAGGACGTGACAAAACTGATCAATTTGTCACATCCTTCTTTTCGAAAGGAGGGTGATATAATACACTTCCACCTTGCGCACTTGTGTGTATTGAGCTTAGTATGCAATTGAAAATATTTGGATTTTTCAAATACATAGTAGGCGAGGTGAAAAAAATAATTTAGTTTGAGTTTTGGTAATTTGAATGGAAGGTGATCGAATGTGAAGTATCGTTGTTCATCTTATATGTAAATTAATAATCAAATTTTAAAAAAATACATTTTAATTATTAAATAAAATATTAATATAAATAATTATAAAATATACGTGTATGTGTGTTTTAATTAAAGCGTATTTGTGTGTAATGGTGCATAATTGCACGTAAGAAGACATTCCATTTATGGAGTCTTTATAGCTGCACAGACGCAAAATTTTTTATTTCCGTTTTCGGATTCGTATAAACTAGTATAATAAAAAAAAAATAGCAAAAAAATAAATTTAATGAAATAAAAGATTCAGAAGTTTTAGTTCTGAATTATCCGAACTAATAGGGACAGTCTCTTTTATAAATGTGGTTTGCGCCGACTTTTCATAGGTATTTTTTTTTTACAAATTTTGATTTCAAATTTATTGTAAATATGCACTAAAAAATTTAGAATAAAACATTTTTCTAAGACATTTATTTCAGTGTAAATAATGTATGTAAATAGAAATTGCAATATCTATCAAATACATGTAAATAAGTATTTTTCAAGAAATGTGTTCCTCTTAACTTCTGCTCCAGCTCGGAATCAGTACCCTGGTCCACTTGCCTGCAGCACTGAAGCTCCATTGCTGTTGGCAGCGTCGGATAGATTCTTTTTGCGCCGGTACGGCAGCAATATCTCTGCGTACTTTTCCTCGGAGGTGATAAATTGATTTTCAGCGAGACCTGGAAGGGTCTACCCTTCCCCAAGTCTTAAAAGGTGAACCGCAAATTATCTGGGTGGCCGGCAGGCATCGGTGCAATTTAGAAACGCAACATCAAAAACCAAGAAGAATTAAACAAGGGGTGCCACAGGGTGGTGTCATATCCCCACTTTTATTTAATTTCTACATATCAAAGCTACCTTCGCCACCAGAAGAAGTTACTATCGTTTCCTACGCCGATGACTGCACAATAATGGCCACAGGCCCAAGCCCACAAATCGATTAGCTTTGCAACATAATTAACGGCTACCTCCCTGATCTCTCCAGTTTTTTCGCCGAGAAACCTGGCATTATAACCGACTAAATCCTCCGCGACCTTATTTACAACATGGACGTCCCAAATGTCGTCCATTTTGAACATCCACGTCGATGGCACTACGCTACCGATTGTCCTACATCCCAAAATCTTGGCTGTGACGTTTTATCAGGATCTACATTTTGGAACGCACACTTCGCGCGAAACGCGAGTCACTCTAGCTCAACTTCGATCTGGGTACTGTAACTCGTTAAACTCTTACCTATTTTGTATTGTGGAACCAACGCCTCTAACACCCCTCTCATTATGGTCCACCCCTGTTAAACAATAAGTTTCCTTGGACTCCCGTTAGAGGATATTGATGACAATTTGTGATCGGTCGCACCTATTGGATGGGGCGAAGCACTGCTACAACAACCACAACTGCGTCTGCGGATACCGTGCGGTAAGCTGAGGCATCTCGAGCATTGGACTGAGGTAAAAGCTGCTAGGTATTTTCGGAATTTCTTTGCATCCGCCAAAATGTCTGCACCGTACAAAAGTATAGAATCCGAAGCGGAAGCAAGCAGCTTTCTTATACATGGCTTTGGCCGTCCTATATTTGCCATTAACCGACTTGGGTACTCTATGGTATACGTTTTCTCCCAGGCTCCTTGAAACTGTTCCGAGAAGGTAAGCTTGCTATCTAGCTTCACCCCAAGTTATTTCGTGGAGCTGCGTGTTTGTACTTGCTGTTACCCAAACATCATATTGATTATGGTGGGAATTCGTCTCGTGAGGAACATGATCTCAGTTTTCGCTGTCGCAAGCTGAAGTACATAGTCCCTCATCCATGTATTTACACTGCGCATCACTTGGTTTAATTTAAGCTGCGCCAGCTCGCAGTTCCGTGCAGTAATTACTGCAGCCACATGTTGTTGTTGTTGTAGCGATAAGGTTGCTCCCCGAAGGCTTTTGGGAGTGTTATCGATGTGATGGTCCTTTTCCGGATACAGATCCGGTACGCTCCGGTACCATAGCACCATTAAGGTGCTAGCCCGACCATCTCGGGAACGATTTATGTGGCCACATTAAACCTTCATGCCATTCCCTCCCTCCCCACCCCCAAGTTCCATGAGGAGCTCGAGTGGATCTCTGGATCAAGGGCCAAGGGCCAATCTAGGCAGGAAAGGGCTGAAGGAAAATCCAGCCCGGGTATTCCAAAGGCCGGTACCTCTCGGGGAGGGGCCACCGACCGGGAGGCCTTTGGGGCGGCTGCCGCCCATCTCGTAGCCACCAGCACGGCTGCCACTCGGCGTCAAGCGTCTGGCGGTTTGGCTGCTGGGGGCTCCAGGGGTGTGGGGGTGGCCGGCTCTAGGGTCAGGGGAGTTAAAAAGCCCAGTCTACACGACAAGCGCTGGGCTGCCCGGATCCTGCGTAGGAATTCCTCCTCGCCGATAAGGGAGGGGGAAGTTTCTGCGGAGGACTGGGCGTAGGCGCAGCGTGACCTTGCTTGGGCGAAACAGATGTTGCCGGAGTTCAGGCTGGACTGGGTCGAGAGCGATGAAGCCTCGAAGCGCCAGCGGTCTATGGATGAATCCAACCGTACGGCACCGAAAAGGGCCAAGACGCAGGGAGGCTGGACGCGGTCTTTCGCCGAAATAGCCAAGTATCGGCAGATCATTGGTGTTATTGACGAGAGCAGCGAAGATGGCAGGATCCCGAAACAGCAGTGGAAGTGGATTGAGGCAGCGCTCGCTACTGTGGGCGTTAGGGTCAAAAAAGACAACCCTAGTCCGCCGCCTTCTTATACCGATGCGGGGTGGTTCCAGGGCAATGTTAAACTAATTGCATGTGACAACGCCAGGTCGGCGAAGCTTTAAAAAGCCGTCGTCTCGATTATAGGGGAGGTGTATCCGGGCGCGCGCCTCAAGTTAGTGGAGGCGTGTGATATCCCCTCACGACCAAGGGCGCGAGCCTGGGTTCCAGTGACGCCAACGAACCCCGCTGATATCCTGGAGCTGCTCCAGGAGTACAACCCGGGTCTACCGACCCAAAACTGGAAGGTTGTTAACGTGGAGAAGACTGAACGGGCCACGATGCAGATAGCCCTGCTGTTCGACAGCGCAAGCGTCGAAGCGTTGAAAAGGCAGGATTTCAGGGTAAGCTACGGCTTCAAGAATATAAGCCTTAAGGTTTATAAGGCTGACGTTGAAGCCTTGGTAAACCTTGCGTCTCGTACGCAGGTGGTTGAACTCCCCCCCAGTGAAGACGAGATGGAGGTAGACGAGGGCGAAGAAGCTGGTGGATACGCTTCGTCAGGCTCGAGCGGAAGCTTGGATCTCAGAGAGTTGTACTCTGAGGGTCAGCTTCTGGAGGATGGAGATTCTGACGCGACGCTCACGGAGGAGAGCGCAAACAAACAATGATTCGGGTCCTCCAAATAAACCTGCATCACTGCAAAGCAGTATCAGCTGCACTCCTACTGCACCTGTCTTCAGGTGCGGTATACATCGTACTAGTCCAGGAGCCGTGTATCGCTGGCAATAGGATCTGTGGCCTGCGGACACCAACGTATAAGCTTTATAGCGCTCAGGAAAAGGGTAAGCCTCGCACATGTATATTGGCTAAGTCTACTCTTAATGTTTTTCTTCTACCCAATTTTAGCGATGGGGATCTGACAGCGGTTAGCGTCGAGGTGCTAGGGAGGAGCTTTCAACTTGCTTCCTTCTACCTAGTGCACGATCACGAAGGCTCGTTACCACGGGATAATTTCAGGAATTTCGTGAGATCGGCAAATCCACGAAACGATTTCGGAGGCGACGCCAATGCTCATCACGCCCAATGGGGCAGCAGTGATACAAATGGCCGAGGTGAGTCTTTATTTAACTATCTTTTAGGCACTAATCTAATTATATGTAATAGGGGAAATAATCCCACTTTCATTACGAGGAACCGCGAAGAGGTCCTTGACATAACCCTGGTCACAGACTCTTTCAGTGACCTGATCGTTTCATGGAGAGTTCTAAAGGAGCACTCCTTTTCTGACCATAGATATATAAGCTTTTCTATATCACAGGCGCACACAAGTACTAAGTACATACAAAATATTAGAAGAACGAACTGGGGCTACTATAAGAAGATAATAAGTAAAAAGCTATCTGAATAGGTGCGAGCCCCAGAAAGCGAGAGGAGCTAGACGTGTTTGTAAATAATTTCAGTCAAAAATATAGGAATGCTTTAGATATGGAAACTCACAAACCACCATGGTGGTCGTCCGATCTTGATAAGCTTAGGAAGTCATGTAGGGCGGCCTTTAATAAAACAAAGCATGATGGACATGAATCCTCATGGGCTGCTTATAAAGCGAAAATAAATATATATAAAAAAGCAATCCGAAATGGAAAAGCGATTCTCCTGGAGGGATTTCTGCGGCAGGATTGAATCCACATCCGGCCTCCTGGTTAAGGAAGGTGCTATCGAAACCTCCAACTCAGCTAAGTTATGTCCAAAAGCCGAATGGGCACTGGACGGACTCCAGCGCTGAAACTACAAACTTGCTAAGGGATACGCACTTGCCAGCAAGTACGGGTGTGTCTTCAAGTATTGTCAGCGGAGGGTCACCTAATGATCAGCTGATAAGCGAAATCACAGATGATAAAAGGATAGATTGGGCTTTACAGACCTTCAAGCCTTAAAAATCGCCGGGCCGGATGGAATTTTTCCGGCTCAGCTACAGTACACTGCCGAACTTATAAGGCCCTGGATTAAAGGGATGTTTATAGGTTGCCTTAGGCTCAATTACGTACCAGTATCGTGGAGGGAAGTCAACGTGGTCTTTACCCCAAGGCAGCGAAACTCTCCCACTCTAAACCAAGGCCTATAAGCTTATCTTCTTTTCTGCTTAAAGCACTCGAAAGACTCCTAGAGGACTACATCAGGAGGAGGATTGAGCCGTCGCTTCTTTCGCAAGCTCAGCATGCCCATACTAAGGGCAGGTCAACTGACACGGCCTTGCGCTCACTGGTATCCGTTATCGAAAGGTCACTAGACCTCAAGGAATACACATTGGTGGCATTTTTAGATATAGCTGGTGCCTTCAACAACGTTCTCTCGGAGGCCATCACCTCGGCGCTTACCGATCTGGGGGTGGACGCGTGCCTGGCGGAGTTTATATGCAATCTGCTTACGCGTAGGCAGATTAAAACTGAGCTAGGTGGATGCGTGATCCGCAGACCGGTCGGCAGAGGCACTCCGCAGGGAGGTGTTCTCTCTCCGCTACTTTGGATGGTTACCGTGAACCAACTACTACGCCTCATGGAATCAGAAGGTCACCAAGTGATCGCGTATGCAGATAACATCTGCGGCACCATGCGGGGGAAATTTCCGCAAACTCTTTGCAACCTAATGGAAGGGGCACTATCCAAAATTTCGCACTGGGTCACAGCCACAGGTTTGGAAGTCAACCCGGATAAAACCGATTTTGTCCTCTTCACGAGGAGGTACAAAGTACCAAATCTAACACCGCCAAGAATTGGGTGTACGTTTTTAGCGTTTAGCGATCAAGTCAAGTATTTGGGAGTCATTCTGGATAGGAAGCTATTATGGAGTAACCATATAGTGGAGCGTTGCAAGAAGGCAGCAGCAGCGCTGTTCACCTGCAAGAGGGCAATTGGCACCTCCTGGGGATCTTCCCTAAGGTGACCTACTGGATTTATACAGCCATTGTGCGCCCGATTCTTCTTTATGGTGCCTTGGTCTGGTGGCCTGCACAAGCTAAAACTTCCTATCTTAAAACGCTTCAAAAGGTGCAACGGAGTTCGGAGCTCTGCATCACCGGGGCTATCGGCTCCACTGCATCTGAAGCACTCAACACAATGCCAAACCTTCCACCTCTTGACCTGGTGGCGAAGGAAACAGCGGTCATCGACGCTCTACGCATAAGGGAAACAGGTCTCTGGTCAAATGGATCTAGTGGACACGCAGCAATCCTGGGCACGAACGCCCCAGTCCCAATACCGGTGCGCACTGACTACTACACGCCAAAGAACGTCGTCGTTAAAAACTGTAGTATATATATACCATCGCGATAGGACTGGAATACCAGACAACATACGGTACCGGGTGCCATCAACATATTCACGGATGGTTCTAAGCTTGACGGGAAGGTGGGAGCAGCCTCTTTTCGCCGGATCTGGGCCTAGAGTTCTTTTTTCGCCTACCAGATCACTGTAGTGTTTACCAAGCGGAAATGCTGGCAATACACAGGGCTGTGAACCATCTCGGGTCTATGCATAAGGATGGTAAACGGGTGTTTATTTTCTCAGACAGCCAGGCCGCATTAAAGGCCCTGCACTCATTCGTCGACAACGCAAAGTCGGTCACTGAATGACGCAGATCTCTTAACGAGATGGCTCAGCACTTCAGTATCACCCTTATATGGGTACCTGGGCACAGGGATATTGAAGGCAATTGCAGAGCAGACGAGCTGGCCAGAAGAGGTACCACCGACCATATCCTTCCGGGAAAATATTCGGTAGGTATGCCCATGGCCACTTTCAGGCTTCGTGTGAACACAAGCACTATAAGAATTGCAAATGGACTATGGTCAGCCATATCATCGTGTGAGACATACAGGCAAACCTGGCCCTCATATGACAAGGGGCGCACAGAAGCGCTTCTGATTTTAAACAAATCAGTTCTATCGTGACTGATAAGAGCTCTAACAGGGCATTGCTTAATAGGCACGCATGGTGCTAGAATGGGGATAACGACCTTCGACTATTGTCGCAGCTCAGGTGTACAGAAGAGGAAGAGAGTGTCCAGGACCTTCTCTGTCATTGTCCAGCGCTTAGTAGGCGTAGGCTGGCCATCCTTGGTAAACCTTTTCTACATGACCTCGCTGAGGTCTCTAGCTATGAAATAAAGGCTCTAGCAAAATTTATAATTTCCACGAGGTGGTTAGACCCGCTTTAGGCAGGGTAGGGGTCCTCTTTGAGACCGTATAGGGTATTACAATGGGCCCATTGGTGGCCTAAGTAGTGAGCTGTTACCATAGTGTCCAGCTCAGCCCTTGCAACCTAACCAAACCTATTACTGCTATTATTATTATTATTTGGCCGCGATCAACAGCACCTTTTATTTAGACATATTGTGTATATTAATGTATGTGGAGGCTTTTAATGTATTTAATTACATCTTCAGGTTTTTCACGCCATTAAGAGTCGATCCACCTAGATGGAAGCGGTTGCCTTGGCAAAGGAACGTATTTACATAGAGTGTGAACCGGCGTTTCATCCTCCAACTCACAAAAGTGAGTTTATTATTCACACGTTATATCAACCTGTGAACCAGCTACCCTTTCTCTTTGAGAAGGGTAGAATATGCTGCACTTTCGTAGTTTTGCAGTGCGACATTTTGAGAAGCGAACAAATCACCGTGTAAAAAAGAAATCACAATATGAATTTTCCCACTACCTTCGTATGCTCTGTCATTCTTTCTATCTTTAGCACAGATTTTTTTTTTAAACTTATCAAGTTTTGCATCTTTTTCTATTAGAATACGGAAGGGAGGGCTTACCACCTTCGTGCATTAGCAGAGGACGTTCTCATCACCCGTTAGCCCCCATGTTTTGCCATTGAGCCGAGTGCAGGCGAAGAGAGCTCTGCTTTGTTTAAGACAGCATCTAGATGAAGTGTTAACAATAATTTGATACATACCCGAAGGGATACAAAGAGGACCTGTAGTATAGTAGAACCATGACGGAACGATACAAGGTGGCAGCATGGTGACATACCTACAAACATAAATAAAAATTCCATGTATTTTGTTTTTGTAAATTCGATGGACAAATGTCAAAATCGTACTGCGCCGGAAGTTGATGTATCAAATCAAATAAAAAAGGTTATAATCAGCTGTCCCATGCTGCCACCTTGTATCGTTCCGCCATGAGTAGAACAGTACCCGTAAGGTATGGTGTCCAGACGTCCCCACTTTCGGGGATTTGTCCCAGCGTCCCCGCTTATACTCTAAATGTCCCCGCTTTTACGATTTACCAGCACTCATGTAATTTAGCAAATACATTATATGCCTTTGTTGCTGACAACACGAAAACGAATTTCGAAGGAGTCAATCGCAATGGAAAAAATAACATTTTTCACAGACTACAAAATCTCAATGCTGAATTGATTAGGATCGGATGTTCCACAAATATTATACACAATTCGGCCCATCATGGATTGGAGCAGTTTGTTCTATTTGATATAAATTGTATTGTGTACAAAGTGTACGAATACTTCTCTATTTACACTGTTCGAAGAACGGGATTGAAATCCTTTTGCGAATTCGTCGAGACAGATTATAAAAATCAATCATTGTAAAACGCGCTGGTTAAGCCTTTTCCCTACAGTCGAGAGGATTTTGAAAATGTTTGAGGCCTTGAAATCTTATTTTTTATTTCAAAACAAATCACCTGCAATGATTGAGCGTTTTTTTAATAATGACCTCAGCGAAAGTTATCTATTATATGTGCATTCATTTATGGCTTTGTTCTATTCAAAAATCGCTTCTCTTGAAAAAAAAGACAATAGCATTTTAGATATAGGTTCAGTTTACGATGATCTCCTATCAAAAGTGAATGAACGACAAAAATCGAATTTTATTCCATGTAAGGACGAATTTGGCACAATTAAGAAAAAATGGAAAAGACCATGCTTGCGACAAACTTTTGGCAAAAATCGATATTGTTTATTGTGAAACATTAGAATATCTGAAACTTTGGACGTCAGGATTTTCGGAATTCAGAGCTTTCGAATGGTTTGATTTCAAAACAGATCAAAACTTGCAATATAGTGAAGTAGAATCATGCCTCTTTTATTTGTTTAAAAAAAAAAAACAAAAAAGTGACCATCAATGATTCTTTGTTACATGATCAAATAGTAAATTTGAGAAAATTTTTGGAATCCAAGGCCAATGATCACGATTGTTTTGCCCAAAAATCTGCAAGCGCCAAAATGGCTGCGTTTTGTTCAGCTAATAAATATCTCGAAGGATATTCGGAAGTGCTCAACTTTTCTATTCGATACCATGTCACAATGCGAACTGCGAAAGAATTTTCTCCTTAATGAGCTCGCAATGGACAAAAGAAAGAAGTCGTTTGACACATCCTGAGAAAGCTAAACTTTTGAAAAAAATCAGCAATTCCCAGAACTATGTCGGGAATAGCTAACAGAAAAAGAGCACCAGATTATTGAAATTAGAAGTAAGAAAAAAGAATGTATAAATAATTATCTGTAATAAACAACATGTTTATGCGAATTGTTAAATTATTTACAATATTCCCCTACCCTTTATAAATTTTTTTGCAGTTGTCTGGATGCAATTGCCCATCTTTGACTGCGTTTAGAGGTTAAACTTGGTCAAACTTTTTGCTATTGAAATTTGATTACCTCTTTTGTTGGAAGTGTCCCCGATTCATGTCTCAGGCATCTGGTAACCCTACGTAAGGGCATGAAGGAGAGCTGAAAAGGACCTGCCCGATAGTGCCCTTACGGACAAGTCTAACACAACCCGTTCAAGAATAAACAGGTACAATCGGTATCTCCATAGGACATGTTCAAACACAAAAAATCACTTTAACCCATATAAATAGACCAAATTGGCTAAAGAGTTATTAAACTTCCTTAAGGGCGGATTAGTGGTGGCTTATAATGTAATGTAATGTATTTATTTATTACGGCTTTCCTAAGCCTAACTTAAATCTATTTTACATGTTTATAATTATCTTCTGGACTATCCAATCTAGAATAGTTACATCTATGTCCTACCTTGGAGTACTATGGATGGGAGACTTCCAGATCATGCGAACAACCATAAAGCCATAACCAGATAAAACAGCTGATCACACCTACCTTATGGAAATCAATGTAATCGAGTTAGCGTTATGGTATGGCACCATTAATCGATTACATTGTTTCCATAATGAAATCAATGTAATCGGGTTAGCGTTATGGTATGGCACCATTAATCGATTACATTGATTTCCATAAGGCAAGTTCGATCAGCAGTTTTATCTGATTATTGCTTTTTGGCTATAAGTCATCATTAAGCTGGAGACATTGGTGCTTTATCGGTAACCGTATCGGTAACCTTTTAACAGTTGATTCGACCAACCTTATGAGAATCAATGCAATCGATTATTGGTGCCGCTAAGGTCGTAACCGTATCGTAGCCAACCAATTGCCCTACAAGCCGGAGGTAACCAGTTCACCCACACATTCAAAGCTTTTTTCGCTCTCCACTAACCCATCGACGTTTCATGCTGTCATCGAAATGACAGTTCATTAATTATTCCGGAAAAATTGAAACGCAAAAAAAATATAAATTGTTTACAACGAAAAATATCTTGTGCTTTTAGTTGTGACATGTGACGGAAATTAAAAATTTTGTTGCAGAGAACACCTTTTTGCGTTGGCGACCTTCGCCCAAAATAACATTAAGTTAATTTGAGTTGTGACATGTGACGGAAATTAAGGATATTGCTGCAGATACCATCTTTTTGCGTTGGCGGCCTTCGCCCAAAATAATATTAAGGGTAAAGTTTTACAAGACGGTACACCACCTAATTTAAAAATATCAAATAATAATAAAAACGGAGCTCGAAGCGCGCCTTTTGATTCCACGTTTGATAATTTTTGATAAAAATTGGGTGGTGCACCGTCTTTTAAATCGTTACCATATTAAGTTGTATAGAATCGACGGGATGGCCTACAAGGTTTTATGTCAACTAAATCGCTCCCGATATGGTCGGGCTAGTACCTTAATGGTTCCCGGAACGTACCCGATCTGCATCCGGCAAAGGACCACCAAAGTCCATAACGGGGAGTGTCCTTATCGCTACAACAACAACAACATTATTTACTTTCTGATTTTCATTCATACGTATGTGCATTTTTAAATAATAAAAAAAATATTATATTATTCTAATAGATAGCATCTCCGCCGGGTTGCGATTCTGCTCAGAATATGCCAAAATCAAAGGAAATCTACAAAAACAAGGTACTTTACAAGCAACATGCTTTGGAATACGGTACCAAACTGGTGGGATGTATTTCCCTAAAAAAGGCTGGAACTACGCATCTTGGTTTGCCAGTATTTGCTTCGGTAATTAAATTGATTTGTAGTGATTAAAAATTGCAATAGTAGATAATGTAATGTGAATTAAAATTGAATAGGTAGCCGGAGCAAAAAAGGCAACTGATCGGCCTGCAACTGTTATTTATGTGGTGCCACCGGGAGCTGCTGCTGCTATCCTAGAAGCATTAGAAGCAGAAATGTCTTTGATTTTTTGCATCACCAAAGTTGTGCCATGACATGTTAGGGTTCGCGTTAAGCACGCTCTCTTAAGGCAAAAAAAATCGCGTCTAGTCAGGCCCGATTGTACAGGAATCATCGCACCAGAAAGGGTAAGTAAATTGGCTACCATATTAAATATATAAGCAACATGTATGAATTTTTTAGTGATAATTTGTCATGCTTTTGTTGATAATCAACTGAAGAATGCAAATACGACAGAGTTCGAAGTTCATGTGAAAACCAATTAATTTTTTTAATTAGCATTTGGAGAGAAAAATACATATGTATGTATGCATAGAACTGCATAGAAGGGGAGGAATTAATTAATTATTATCAGTAGATTTACAAGATTTTTGTCATTTTCCCTGCGTGGCAGTTGTCATTATATTGCGTTAACAGAGGACATCAACACCTTAATACCCACAGCCAGTTAAAATTTTTAGTAAATTTTGCTCTTTTCATCACTGTTTCAAAACGTGGAAAGTTATATATCGAGCATTCCATGGAGAATGGTGCATTTTAGCAGACTTTCGCATTGCCGGCATTATTAATATTCAATCCCTAGAAGGTTTAATGTAGTCATATCAATAGTTCCCGAGATGGTGGGGCTAGTACCACAATGGTGCTTGTTACCCGAACGTAGATAGATAGATCATTTATTGAGGATTGCACAGTGACTTGCACATCTCTTTCACAGCACCTCATCCTAGCCGACTTCCTTGATGAACCCCAGCAGTGTTCTTTGCTTGAGGGATTAAATGTGGGAATGCTCTGGCCATGGTGAGCCCATAAACTTAGCCCTACGTCTTGAAATTGCGCCGCAATCTAGAAGGATATGGTCCACCGTCTGCTGATCCATCACAAAATCGGTATGTGTTGTTCGATACTATACCCAGCTTTTGCTTGTGACTGTTCAGTCTACAGTGTCTTGCAAGAATAGCCGTTGGGGTTCTTAGGTTATCTTTTTGAGAGGCCTATTAATGCCCTATATCGAGTTGTCCTGTAACCCCCTAACAGTAACTTAGATTGACTCAGGCCTGGCATATTGCGCCAGTGTTCTTCCCTATTTCCCTCTCTTCTACTAATAGATGCCCCTGTGGGCCAACTGGCAGGAACGGCTCGGGATCGATGGGTCATGCAGTTGCTGCCTCTCTTACCGTGTTGTCCGCCTGTTGTTGTTGTAGTAGCAGTGCTTCGCCCCATCCAATAGGTGCGACCGATCACAAATTGTCATCAATGTCCTCTAACGGGAATCCAAAGAAACTTTCTGTTTCAACAGGGGTGGGCCATAATGAGAGGAGTGTTAGAGGCGTTGGTTGCACAATACAGTTAAAGAGATGGTTGGTGACATGTGGGGACACATTACAAGCAGGACAATGTTTTGTATGTCGGGGTTGATTGTGGATAGGTAAGAGTTTAACCTGTTACGTTATCCAGCTCGAAGTTGGGCTAGAGTGACTACTCTCGTTTCCCTAGGGAGAGTGCGTTCCTCTTCTGCTAGTTTTGTTCTTTGAGTACAGGAATCACCAGCATAGAGGTCCGACGCCTGTTTGTGGAGTTCACTGAAGACATGCTTGTGTTTTTTAGCTTCAAACGGCTGTGTTCTCAGGTGCCGTATTTCCTCATAATGTTATGAGGCCGTGAACAACAAGAGCCACAAAAGATTTATAAAAGTTACGAGGACGCTGGATTTTGGAATCTAGCCCAGAGCAACCTGTCCGATGCAACCATCCCTTGCACGTGAAACACTGACAAGAGTATTTATTTTTTTAATTTAATTTATTTATTATTACGGCTGTTTAGGCCCAAAACTTAAACTACTAAGTACAATTCATTGTTATAATGACTTATTTCTATTGAATATGCTGTTGGAATGCCATGTGATTCCGATCAGCATATTTACTAGCGTGACAGAGGGACGAGTCTGGGAGCCACTCATTAAAGGAAGGTTGGAAAGGACGCGTTTCCAATCCTCCAGTGCTCCCAGCTTAAGGCAACAAAATTTGGAACTTATATTTTTCAATTATATGTGTATTTTAAGCTTTCGGAATGTATTAGTCTCCGATCAATGAAGCTAAACATGTCTTTGGATGTTGGAAATTGAAAATAAGTGTATCCAATCACCCCTCAACTTTGTTTAGTAAAGACGCTGTCGGAATGCATGAAGATTCCGATTAGCACAGCTCAACATATAATGGGAGGTTGAAAAGGACGTGTTTCCAATCCCCCTCGTTATTTTTGTTACACATTATATAATTTTATTGTTATATTTATGCTGTCGGAATGCGAATGATTCCGATCAGCAACAGTAAATACCAGCTGGAAATACCGAATTCCAGCGAAATTAGTTGTTGGAACTGTCTGGAGTTACAGGTGGCGACCGATTTTCTTTTCCTTAGGGCCGGATGCATTGTATTTTGCTGCTACCATTATTACCATTCCCTTTTCGCGCTCCAGTATCGGTATATCATGTAAAAAAATAAAAGAAAAAAAAACTATCTTATTGGAAGGGTTTTACAATGCTCCAATAAACTTTTTTTAAAAGTATTGAAGTTATTACTACTTTTTATGTGATTAGGAAGTTCATTGAAATATTTCAGGCCCTTATATATATGACCGTCCTAAAAAGATTCTTTTCCGGCAAACGCAGCAAACCCATTTCTCAGTACTGGGGTCAGGAGAAGGACCCGGATTGGGGTCGATACCTTCCCGGAAGAGGAGAGTATGGCGCAGACCCGCTGCAAGGATCTGCTGGGGGGTTGACAATTTGTGGGAGAGACGCAACAAATTAAACATGGAGTCCGCCTGCTCATTGCCCTCCACTCCCCTGTGGCCTAGGACCCAGGCCAACAGTACTACGTTGTGTGCTCCTAATTGATTCAGCTTTTCTACGCACTGAAGGACAAGTGCTGACTTTATTTCGAACGCCGCAAGTGCCTTTAGTGGAACCTGACTGCCTGACTGAGTATGGCAATTGTTTCTTTGGGGTATCAGCGCTGAAGGTTCAGCTTAGCGCACTAACTTATGGCGAATACTTCCGCTCGAAAATGCTCGGATGTGCTTTTAGAGTTACTGATATTTTGGTTCTGGGTCCGAAAACTCTGGCTCCAATCCCCTCTGGCGTCTTCGAGCCATCTATGTACCTTCCGATCTTGAGCCTAGTAATACATTGCACCCGCCTATACCTATACAGCCGTACCAAGAGACGGAGCAGCCCATTACATATTGGCACAACCGGAGCACTGCTGGACATCCATCCTATATGAAAGCTATGCATTCAAAAGTGTTTGTACCAGTGGCTGGTGCACACCGAACTGGACCAATGTATGCTATATTGAGGCCTTCACAAATACCAAGCTATGTTTATGTAAATAATGTTACTGCTAATGTCAATTTGCACGGTTGAGCACATACAGTACCTACGTTTATACAAGGTGGAACACCACACTACCTACATGGCGATGTAGCCACCGATCAGGTTGTTGTAAGAGATTAATTAAAATATGTTATTCATAAACACTGATTCTTATATTTTTATTATCATTAAACTGTAGACTAGACTCATGACGGGTATTCTTACTGGATACTGCCTTCTGGCGTCACATGCCTTTAAATTAGGCTTGGTCAGTGATAGCAGATGTAGGAAGTGCGAGTTGGAGGAGGAAGCGATCGATTTCATTCTGTGCTCGTGCCCTGCGCTTGCCGGGCTAAGACTCCAGCTGACAGATGTCAGATCTAGAAGCAGCAAGTGGCTTAAGTTCTAGGAAGCCGCTAACCCGCTGGAGCCATGAGAAGCGTGGGTGCACTTTGGGTGTCCCAAGACAAGTTCCGTACCTGCTCCGAATAATTTGATAGATAGATAGATTAGATAGGGATCTGTTCTAGGTCCAACTCTTTGGAATGCGGTGTATGGCGGGGTGCTACAAAACCACCTTCCCGGAGGCACGGAAATTGTCGGCTATGCAGATGATATTGTCGTAGTAGCAGTGGCCAAGAAACTTGATCTGATCCAAGCATTATGTAATGACGCCATGGGAAGAATAGAGGAATGGTTGACGAACACGGGGCTGGAGATGGCTAGCAATAAGACAGAAGTGGTTCTGATGAGCTCAAAGCGGACTGTGGATGAGTTGGTCCTAACCATAGGAGATTTTCAAATAAATTCAAAGCCCTCCTTGAAATATCTAGGAGTAATCATTGACTCAAAACTAACTTTTAGGGAGCACTTCAGGGCGGTGGGGGACAAAGTTTCTAGAGTTAGTGGAACCCTAACGCGAATAATGCCCAACATCGGCGGCCCAAGCGAAGCTACCCGTCAGCGATTATCCAACGTAACCAGCTCTATAATATTATATGCAGCACCAGTATGGCACAGATCTAAAATGGTCCACCAAAAAGATATACTAGCAGTCTACCGCATTACTGCTATACGAATAGCATGTGCTGTTCCGACGACGCGATCCATGTTTTATCCAGGAAAATCCCAGTAGATCTACTCTCAGGTGAAATGGCCGATCTGTATGGCATTGGATTCAGCCGACCATCTGAAGATGCTAAGAAAACCGCAAGGTCACGAACAATAGTTAGGTGGCAAGAACGGCGGGAAGATTCGAGAAAAGAGCGCTGAACCTTCATGCTAGTCCGGAATATAGCGGAATGGTACGAGCGAAAACACGGCAAACTAAATTACCATCTCACACAGATATTGAGCGGGCACGGTGGCTTGAAGGAATATCTACATAAGCGTGGGATAGAGGAGGATCCTTTCTGTCCAAGCTGTCCGTCCGAATTGGAAGGCGCAGAACATGTAATATTTCACTGCCCTCGTTTTCACAGCGAAAGACTGTCTGTAAACAGAGTTTTTGGAGAGGAACCTTCCATTAGGAATTTAGTTCCACGAATTTGCGGACAAATAGATTGTTGGATTGCTGTGAGCAAGATGGCCTTTATAGTAATGACGAAATTGATGATGCATGCCGAAAGGGAGCGTAGAGAAATGCGCATACGAAGTAGTGGCGACTAAATCGGCTTTGAAGTTACTTTACCAGGTCCTGATTCTAGTTATCTGAAATTTCTCTTGTGCCTTTGGAAAAGAGCTATGTGTGGAGCCCTATTTATGGAACACTTTTCGGCTTATATTAAAAACTTTTAATCTATTCTTACTGATATGAGTTTCTTTTTCATTCTAGGTAATTTGATTTTGACGATGTGAGGATAGAAATATCCCAAATATTCCAGCTGTGGCTGTAAGAACATACATTTGCTCAAATTAGAAGAAAACTGCACGGTTGAGCACATCCAGTATCTACGTTTATACAAGGAGGAACACCACACTACTTTCACGGGGATGTAGCCACCGATCACGTTGTTGTAAGAGCTTATTTTAAATATGTTATTCATAAACACTGATTCTAATATTTTGTTTTGGTTTTTACTTTAGAGTCAACCTGTTATATAAGCGATGTCAGCTATGCCTGTAACTTAAGCGCCTTCAGATGTAATAGTTACCGCGGACGCGGTCACAGGAGTAGTTCACTACGTGGGGATTACACTAATCAAGGACTTTCAATATCGGAAGGATTTCCAGCACTATAACACACCAACAATATGTGCAATCAGCCGAATAAATTGTACAACAAACGTGAACACCACATCATCAGCCAGCAACAACAACAACAAACGCAACAAGTTGAAACTTCTAAACAATTAATGACTAGTGAACCACCAACATATCCGCAATATGCGCAAACATCAACACCAACATGTGTCGCCTACTTTGCAACACGGTGAAGATGGCCAAGGCCATTCTGATTCTAATACTGATAAAGGCGAACCATTGGCAAATTTAAAAACTCAAACAGACCACGAAAAATGTTGATGATGGTATTAATTCTAGTACGGATAGTAAAGAATTTAAACCTAGGAAAAAAGCTAAACTTGATAAAAACTTAACCGAAGATGACAATGTTTCTAATTCTAATACTAAGGAAGATGAACCTTTGATAAATATGAAGCTTAAAACAGAGTTATCAAAAAATGACGATGATGATAATGATGTTGATGCAAAGTCCAATGTTGAAAATGATGAAAATTATGAAACAGAATCTGAAAATAGTATGAGTGTGGATTATAACCTGAAGCAAAACTGTCATATCCTGTACGGCCAGAATTAGATGTTAAGAAAAGAGCCTACATAAAGAGGCTCAGTATATTTATGGAAAATTTATCATGAGACAATGCCCAATGTATGTATTTCAAATAAATTCAGCACATTGTTGGAAAAAGCATCTAAACTTTATGCATCGTGTAGAGAAACCAGAACATTTACAATTTAAATATAACGAACGTGGTGCAAAATGTAAATTTTGTGTTATTCAAGCAGCTACACCAAGCTTCAACAAATTATTGGACCATGAGATTTCTCATATGCCTAATAGTCATTATTTAAAATGTAAATTATGCGATTGGAAGACGAAAATACATTCAAGAATGAATTTTTATTTACGTGTACAACACGCTGAAACAATTGATGTAACAACGAAAAGTTTAGAATTGAATGTTTGTCCATATTGTAATCACAATGGTATTTACGCAAACACTTAATACATATTTTCTATGTTTAGAATGTGGTGAATAATTTATAACAAATACAAGTTTACGTGTACACCACAAGATTTGAACGGAAATATCTTGAGGGTATGGTTACACCTATGTGGCATCTACAAGATATTTATAATTACTAGTATGGAATGAATCCGGATATGGAAGTAAACGGAGGTGACGAATCACCATGCTTCTTTGGATTCTGGTGATACTCCTGACATGCTTCCTAATTTCCCTACGTCTGATGTTACTATACCTACCAAACTAATATGACTGCAAACTGATGAGCAACACTACCAGCGCAGGAAAAATAAGAACTTCAAAACAAGGTTTCGGAAAGGGCACGACTATGAATAGACGTTAATGTATTTATATAGTTTATAAATATAAAAATTCACATATGTAAAGTTCGCTAGAGAAATAAGGCAATAATTTAAATTCTAAAAAAACATTGTATATATGAATAATTTATAATTAAATATTATCTGAACATAAAGGACGCGTTTCATTCATAGAAAAAGCGATTTGACAGAAGGTAACCGATACGGGTAACCGATAGACCAGTTACCCGTATTGTTGTTGCATATGTTTTGGTTAGCGATAACGAAAACATAACTGATGAAGTAACTTAAAAATGTAAATAACATCGAGCGAGAAGGAATGTCGAAAACACAATAGGTAAGAGCGAGAAAGAGAGTCACACGTACACTATTTTGAGAGAGCACATGCGTTACCTTTTTCACGACAGCAATGTAAAAGTCATTAAGACGATAATTGGTGAACAAGTTATTGATGACGATTAAGTAATCGATTAGGGAACGGGTACCTGTCTTGTAGGGTGGGTTTTGGTTTACCGTCGTAACGATAAACAGCTGATTACGTTAGGGATACGGATACAGCGATACGACATACGGCACCAATGACTCCGGCTTTAATTCGCCCTTTACCCTAACGCCATAGGTGAATGGATTTGCAACTCTTTGTTTCGAGAGAGCGTTGTCAAAATGCACATTTTTTATAACATTTTTCAATGATGCCACTCCAAAAAAAAAGGAATAGATCTGAATATGGGATTTTAGATATACATTTCGGCGATTATAGTTTCAATCATTTAATAAAATGATAGCCGTAATACTGTTTTCACACAGACGGCTTATTGAATAATAAAGGCAGTTTTCTACATTAAGACGCTTATTGAGCTCAATCTTCCCTACAAAATTCGAATTTATTATTATTTCATTAGTAGCTAATCGAATGCCTAATGAAGTCAAAAGCACAATGCAACTCTGTTGGCAGCGTTCCGCTTCCGTTTCCGCTTCTTAGTTTTTGGTGTGTTCAGTGCTTCAAAATGTCAATTGCCAAAGTAAATGTCATTGTCTACATGGCGGAACGATACAAGGTGGCCGCATCGAACAGCTGATTATAACCTTTTTTATTTGATTTGATACATCAACTACCGGCGCAGTACGATTTTGACATTTGTCCATCGAATTTACAAGTACATGGAATTGTTTTATGTTTGTAGGTATGTCACCATGCTGCCACCTTGTATCGTTCCGCCATGATTGTCTGTCATATAGCATTGTCATTTTATTCGCTTGACATTTCATCCTTAATACTAATCGATCAGTTACTTCTGTGTGAATTCAAAAAATGTACGATTTCATTAAAAGGTGAAATGAGATCATTAAGTATCTGTGTGAAAACAGTATAAGATATTCATTGCTTTAAACTTATTTTACAATAATACGACTAGCTAGAGTCAAATATAAACAAATCTAAGTAAAATTTACATTTTGATTAAATTAATTAGTCAAATATTGTAACGCATTTAATTCAAAGTGAAAACCATATATTCTTTTGAAATTTCAGTAAATCGGACCTAACACATAATAGTTAACTTTATTTAGTGGATAGGGCTTATCCTACATGTCTGAAGTTCCAGGTTCTGTGATCAAAATGGACTGGTTGCATCGGACCTTCATATTTAAAAAAACCTGTTTTTAGTGATAACTTCTGAATGGGAAATTATATTTACCCTCGCCCGCGAACTTATAATATTTACACTAAAACAAGTATTTTTATCCTTTTTCCCATAATTTTTGAACGCTATTCTACAGTTGTAGGTCAAACTAAATTTTACCGAAATTTTTGGCCCGTTTTTCATTTTAGCTGGCACATTTTTTGTTCTGGCACCCGCTTCAGCTGGCGCGAGGATTTATCTGTGATTGTTGCCAGCTCAAATTTGAGATAATTCCCTCGTGAGAGCGAAAAAATTGAGAGCGTAAACAAATGTTTCGTATCAAGTCATCTATGCCTAACGCCATAGTCGCAACCATGCCCATATCCATAACCAGTGCACGGACTTTTAAAAAGAGAATATTGGTTGACGAAAAATTAAAATAGTGGTAGAAGTTGGTAGATCTCTTTTCCAAGAAAACAATAGCTACAGTTTGTATTTGTATAAAACAATTCATAATGTAATTGCAAACACAAATAAAGCACATTTCACGGAAATAACACTTTTAAAAAACATTAAGTGACTTAAACTATGAACATTTTTCGGTCGTTTGTTTTATTAGCCATTGAGTGTGCTTGTAATTCTCAACTGGTTAGTGAAATATTTTAAAGACATAGTTCAAATTTTTTTTACCCCAAAGGGGGGTTTTTCAAAGCAAAACAAGGTGGCTCAACCCGCAGCCAATACTTTGGAGCCCCCAGTGCTCGCTCCCAATAAATATATAAAAGGTGTAACAGGTACATAGCGACCTCTCTCTAAAAATAACAAAATAATATAATAACAAAAAAATATTCGCCCGTCGAATCACTAAAGCTTAGACACAAAACAAAAGAATACATGTAATTTTGTATATACACACATAGCTTTTGCATATATGCCTATAAAAAAGCAACCTGTATTTCGAACTTGAAATACTGAAGAAAATTTACCGAAACGTCTAATTACAATAAAAATTTTCCAATGCACCAAAAATATTGCCAAAAATCAACCGACTTCGGCATGTTTTCGTTTAGTTAAAACTTTTTTATTTCCGTTCAAAATTATTCACAAAAAACTGGTGAAAATAGGGCAGGAAAATATTTGCGTGCTCATTTACTACATTTATTTCATAAAAAAATTTATTTCTTGTTTGAATTTTGGACAAATTTTTCAAAATTGGTTAGTTTGGTTAGTGTCACCGCTTAATGTTATTTGGGTGTGCTCGGCAATTAAATACGTTTACCTAATGATCGCAGTATTTGGTTTCAATGCGAATATATTGAAATGTTGGTAGATTTTTGGACTTTGGTGGTAGAAGTGGTTGAAAATGAAAATGGGCTAAAATGTTGGTAGATCTACCAATAAAGTGGTAAAGTCCGTGCACTGTCCATAACCATCTCCAATGTGATCGATTAATGGTGCCTTAACCTAAAAATCGTGAAAATTTCATAAAAATGAGGAAAACGCAAAAAATTACAAACATATTCCACAAAAAACAAGTCTCTTAGTCATATCGTATCCAAAACAATGAATAAAATCCACAAAAATTTGTTAAATTCACCAACTCAAATATTTTTAGGTTATGGATATGGCGTGAAACCAAAAACCAATTGGTTGGCTATGATATGGTTATGGCATTAGCGTTATGATATGGCACCCGTAATCGATTACATTTGCCGTTTTTCAGTGAGTTTTGCAGCTCCGGCTCACGCTCAATTCTCACGGGAATGCTCTGGATCATTGAGAGACTTCAGAAGCAGATGTGGTGAAATTTTCGCACACGTGAAATGTGATAGGCAGATGTCGCCGCTGTTTTTCATTTAACTCATACGGCGAAAGGCTAAGCAGCGACATCTATTTTTGAAAAAGTAGGTTTATTAAAGGCAGCGTTGCCAAATTATTAAATAAGTAATTAAGAAATTACCTGGCTCATAAATTGAACCAGCCTTCTATCTGGATTTATCTGGCTCAAATCGTTGTTGTAGCATTTACATGCAAAATTACTTATCCGGCTCAGGATTTTGCCACCGGATGATAGCTATTGA
The DNA here is from genome assembly GCF_040869045.1 of Eurosta solidaginis. NCBI lineage: Eukaryota > Metazoa > Arthropoda > Insecta > Diptera > Tephritidae > Eurosta > Eurosta solidaginis. The sequence continues at coordinate 206,043,112 of NC_090321.1, forward strand.
TTTCCATAAGGTAGGTGTGATCAGCTGTTTTATCTGGTTATGGCTTTATGGTTATAAATCACCATTAATTCGCCCTATAATTCTTTGCAACTTATCGCGGATTCATCGTAGACTAACCGTATTTTTTGTAGCCAAGCATTGGCTACTTTGCTTGGCTTAATGAATGAACTGTTTCGCGCTAATCATTTTTATATGTATATGGAAGTCTATATTTATCTCGATTAGTCTATGACGTTACAGCTACTGTTATGTCAATAAAATTAAGAGCCTCCTGCGATTTACAACCAGATTGACTGAATTTTTGTATGTGTGCGTGTCGGCTATTTGACACTTGCCCCGCGACTATCAAATAAAAAGCCATCAATCAACATTTGCATGGAGAAACCGTAGCGTTCGGTCGTGAATATGTCGTCACCGAATGATGACTTTTTTTACTTGCAACTACAGCAGTTTTATTAAATAATAAAAAAATGTATTAAATAATAATAAAAGCTTTACATTCCATAAAGCTGGTAAACATTGATAATTTTCAATAAATTTTAATATGAATTGCTGTTCTTCCGCGCACTTGTTCATTTTGAATGTCGACATAAACTAAATACAACACTGCTGTTTTGTTCATCACACCCCGCGACTATCAAATAAGTTAGCGGCAAATGAAAAAATCAAAAATTTTTGATTTTCATCAACGTGTAGCCGACAACAAATACGTGTGTTACGAAGCCACCCGACTGCACTAACTCACACAAAATTCAGTCAATCTGGTTGTAACTCGCAGGAGGCTCTAACATACTCTGTGAGATTTGCTCAGCTGATCATTGTGGTTAAAGCAAAGAGGATAAATACCAGGGATGCACCTTAACGTTAAGCTAATCGTTTATCAAAAAATTTCCACCGTTTCCGTTGAAACACTTCGAAATATTATCGATAAAGAAATTATCAAGATAAATTGTATCTCGTTTTTAACCGAAACGAAAAGCTTTCGTTAACGTTAAAAACGTTAACGAAAACGTGATACTTTATGACTTCGTTTCGTTTATTAACGTTGATTATCGTAACGAAATGATATCGTTTCGTTGGTTAAGCATGCCTGATAAATACAATAAGAGCCGTCACTCGTTATTTTTTTGTCATTTACTCGATGTATACTGAGAGGTAGTCGCTACATTTTTTTTGGGCGAGATGTTTATAAATGTCTTCTATACATTTTCGTGGGGTATTTGTGTTTATTTTTCGACTGTACTTAATTAATTTATTTAATTCTCTTTCCAAAAATCACAGTTGCACAGGGGGCATACACGGTGTGGATAAATGCAGAAAACATTCGCCATCAATTTTTTCAATTTCCAGCGAGATACTCGCCACAAAATAACGAGTGACGGCTCTTATTGTATTTATCCTCTTTGGTTAAAGCAAATGTGATATGTTATCCGTCAACTGCCTGACAGAGTGTTCAATATGGCGGCGCATAGGGCCGGCTATCTTCAGCGAGTGATAGAAAGAGATACAGAATGAGACAGCGATAGTTAATTAAAAATAAGGTGATCCATTCTATTTGTAATTTTGACGTCTATGCAGAAGTTATCACACCTGTCTTATCCAGAATGCAGCTGATAGCGCGCTGAAGATGTCTCTCCTTAAAATTTAGGGTGCGTTCGAATGGAGATTGATCAAGATCCGAATTAAATTTTAATAAGCAAATGCAATCATAGTATGATCCATTGTACAGGCCTACAAGTAGGATATGTAGCAGCACGCACATACACAGCCACGCTCACCTGATAAATTGCTTGTTCTTGTTCGTTTTTTGTGTGGATGCTATTTGGCAGTGTTGTACTTCTTAAGTCCAAGAAAATTTAGTAGCTGCTAACGAAAACTGTGTAAAATTTGTATTGCAAAATTACAAAGAAATATCCTTATTTACTTTCAAATGAGCACTTAATTACATCTCTTTTTAATATGCATATGTTTTGGACAATTTTAATTAACAAATTGTGATACTTTATTACTGGGGACGATTGCTAAAACATGGCCAAAACCGTTGAGGGAAGTATTAATAGACGCGTTTTTGCCTCAGTTCCAATAATTCGAATACTTTTCCGCCTTGGACTATTGATAACAGGACAAAACGCGTCTTTTCATTTTTCTTTCCGCTTTTTTGGACGGGTTATTGTAGTCGACCTCGGTTTCAAACTGTTTTTCGCGGAGAACTTTTGAACGGGTAGAAAAACTTAACTCCCGTGTTTGTATTCTTGAAGACTTTTTTATAATTTTCTGAAGGACCCATATGGGTGCACTTAAAATTTCCTACTAAATTCGTTCAAAAAATTTACCATCACAGCAACCCATATCTGATATTCCGATCCCTTTTTTGCTTCCCTGTGTCGCTTTCGACGAAGCAACCCCGGTAATTTTGACACTTCGTTCAGTGTCAAAACTCATGTTCCACGCAGGTTCCACTGGGTTCCACGCTAGTTTGACACTGACCGAAGTGTCAAACTGCCGTGTGTTAGAAAGGGAAAGAAATTGTTTCCCTCTCATACATATCATACTTGTAAACCTGTACAATGGTATGATCTATATGGATCATTTGCTGTTGTTTTTGCATATTGAAATTTGGCTTAAGTGCAGAATACACACATTTGTCAAATTAAAAAAATTTATATGAGTATCGGTTTATGGTGAGTTCAACCGTATAATTTTTTTTGGTGCAAATAATAACTCTAGGGGTACTTCCACGTCAAAAGGTAAATTTTACATTTCTTTAAAACAAAATATCTTTGAAACTATTGAGTCAATCTTGAAAAGATAGGTAATAAAGCAAGGTTTTGTTTGATATATAAAACATCCATATGTAGAAGAAATTTCTATAATAAAATTATGTTTTTATGGGAAAATGATTGCTAACTTATCATAAATTGAATAATAAGTCGAAAAAATATGTTATTGACAAAATACTTTAATACTATCGTGTTGAAGATAATTTCATTGCCTTTAATTTGGTATATCTATCTTTATATAAGAAGGTATAACTTGATTATTTAGGGGCGAAAAACAAAGAAGGTGTCATATGAGTTCAATTATTTTTTTCGATGTAGGTATATATATGATGTTATTTATGTATGTATGGGTTTCTAAAATATACGTCAAAAGTAAACTATTTAAAATTTTGCATTCGTGAACGAGCTGATATTACCTTATAACTCTTATGTTTATTGTTATTTATTTTTTTTGGGAACTCTAGAATAATGTTTTTAATAACTGTAAAAAGCCCGTTATTGTCAAAAGTGGAATTTAATTGTACGTGATAACATGGATAACTTAAACTTATTAAAAATTTTTAAAATCTTCGGTTGTAACGAAAGTGGTCTATTAACACGAGATGCACTAGCAGCTCTTCAGGATTGGGGTTTGGAACCTTATGAAGGTACATATTTATGTGCAGAGGGCCATGAAATGAAATTAGTGGAGTGCGCCCAGAACATTGACGGATTTGTTTGGAGGTGAGTTTTTATTTTAGTTTTCTTGTTGCCGGTGTCGGATCGGTTAAGGGTAATTTTTTTAAAAGTGTTCCACGCAGAATTACTGTGTATGGCGTAGCCGGTGTTGGATCGGCTAAGAGTAATTTTTTTAAAGTGCGGCCTTCAGCCTACGCAGAAGGGTGTACTACGCAGAAGGACATCACCGTGGCGGTATAAGCGTGGCCGAAGGCCGCCTATGCAGAAAGGGGTTCTACGCAGAATTACTGTTCATGGCGCAGCCGGTGTTGGATCGGCTAAGGGTGTTCTACGCAGAATTACTGTGCATGTAGACTAAATACACTAGGTTATAACAAAGCTAATTTAATATATATGTTTAAAATTTGTAGACTAAGTTAACTAGGTTAAAAGGATGCTGTGTTTAATACAGGAATATATAAGACTAGTTTTAGATAGTTTTAGTTAAGCCTTTTTTAATAAAATTTAAAAAATTTCCACCAAAAAAGAGCTTTTTCAAATTTTTGGTAAATAAAGACTAGAAAAGTTAAAGATATATATACATCAGATGAAAGGTATTTTTATAAGTTATTTTTCGATTTTTTAATTTTTGAAATCCATCCACTAGTTTCGGAGATATTTTGATTTGAAAAATTCATAATTTCGCCTTTTGACATGGAATTACCCCAAACCTTTCATTTGCACCAAAAAAGAAAAATAACTTTGGAATCAGCATAAAAATCTAAAGTAGTCAGATTTTTATTTTTTTTTTTTTGACAAATGTATGTATTCTACACTTGTTCCTGAACTTTTATCGGGATTTTGACAGTTGGCTCAAGTCGCAATTCATAAAACAAAATTGCTATCACTCAATGACGTAGACATGTTTGCAACGTCAACGTATCAATATACAAGTTTTGATCGCAAAGTAGATACTTATGCAAGTACATACCACTTAAAATCACAATCTTCTAGGCAATTAAATATATTCTCTAGGCAACATTATTATTGATTTGTCGCTATTTATTTTATTTGAATTAAATTCGCAAATGCATGCCTGCACATACATACAAACACACTTAGCTAAGTTATAGAATTAACACACATTTGACCCTTGTCACCTTAGAGCTCTGAAATTGTTTTCTTTACTTTTTCCTTAAACATATCGACAAGCATTTGGGCACCATAGCCATTCAATTGGTCATAGTTGGGCAATTGGCCCATAAGTGTCATCCATCCACTCAGCTTTGGATGCTTCGAACTATTAATAGGCGCCAACCCCACCAAACTGGATACAGTTGAAATGATACTAAAATCTGCTACCGTTATTGTTTCACCACACAAATACGCGTGATTGCAAAGAAAGGCTTCCAAAAAGTCATAAGCTTCATATATGGCATTGATTTTAGAACGCGGTACTTCGTTCTCATTTCCATAGAACAGCGGCAATGCGATATTACGTAAACAACCCTGAAAGAGTACACCCGACTCAAAGTGTAAACGTTGATCGACTTGTGCACGTTTAAAAAAATCCTTCGGATAGAGCGTGTCATCTTTGCCATAACGACGTACTAAATATGTGATGATAGCGTGTGAGTCCCATATGGCGTGACCATCATCCTCGAGCAGTGGTACTGTATGTTGTGGATTTTTACTTAAATATTCTGATGTGCGATGTTCACCATCTAATAATTTTACTATCTTATATTCGTATGGTAGATCGAGAGCAGCTAACGTCAGCTTGCAAGCTCGTACCGGTGGACTTGCGTCAATGCCATACAAGACAATTTTGCCCATTTTGAGGTTTTGAGGAAGTTTAGTTAAGGGCTGGTTTGTATGGATTTTGTCCGTTTTAAGCGATTGGTTACGTTGGGGTTCTAAGGTAAAACTGAATGCTTTGATTATACATTTCATTCTCTTCCCATCGGATTATTTTGAACTTTGTTAATATTTCCGTGATAGGAGCGCGTCGCATCGTGTGTTGGCTTACATACACGCACAAGTTTATATAATGAGCGCATGGGCGTATTTATAGGCGTATATGGGGAGTAATTGTCCCCAGACAGACTGTTTTTTAATAGTAACACAAGTTTTCTAAAGATTTTGGGAGGTGCTGTCGTGTTGATATCTTAGATAGGATATGAGTCTCGGTCATGATGGCCTGGGTCTGGCCTGGCGACTGTGAGAGAATCGACTATCTCATCGCAAATGCAACAATCTTACATTGCCTGTTGGATCAGCAATACATACTTTCTCGGAAGGTTTGTCGGGTGTTATCGATGTTGATAGTCGTTTCCCCCATCAATATCCCTGAGGATAGTAGCCAACCGCCTGTAGATATGTCGAATGACCATCTTCATTATCATTAACTGGCGCTAATCACTAAGGCGATCCTTCCCTTGCGATAACCGACGCCAATTGGGTCATAAAGGGAGATTGAGTCTTCTTTCTCCGTCACTTCCAACTCAGTGGAGGTCTTCGCCCTCATTTACTTTTACATGTATGTGGCGAAAGGAGTACTTTCTGGAATCGGGAGTATTCGACGCCGGTTACCGCTAATCCTTGTCGCATCCCCAGAAAGATGGGGCTTAGATTGTATGCCTGTCTTAAGAAGCGTATAAAATCTACAGACTTAAGCTTCGAGCCTTAAATAAATCATTTATTCGTAACAGTAACCTTTCCTCAACATTTTTTGGTTGCATGGCGATATGACGCTATCCACCTCTCCTAAGTAAAGATAGGTTAGGTTAAAGTAGTTGCCCCACAGTACTGTACTTTTTATTCCAGTGGTCGAGATAGAGATCTTCTTTTACATATATAAGGATTATTATATATTATTCCCATAGAGCCATGCTCCGTTAAACAGCCAATGAAGTGCTTGTTCAGATCAAATTCCCATTCGTTATCTCACCAGAATGTGACCGGCAGATCTACATTCGAATCTCTTTTCTTCGCACAAAATTTGTCAGAATACCTCACCTGTGTGTTCTTTGGTCCATATTTCATAAGCTTTCTCGGTAAAAAAAAAACAGAGAAACGATTCAGTATTTGCACGGAGACAGAAAGGGAGCGATACCATTCCGCTGGTTTAACTCGCTCTGTTCCGTATCCTTCCTCTCTAGATCGTGGGCAGGCCAGTTCTCAGGCACACCACTGTAACCTGGAACTCAAATCATTGCGGTTTTGCAATGAAAGACCTAACTCATCACAATGAATTGCTTTTATTCAAATTGGATGGTAATGTTAGTTCCAAACAGTTCTTATGTAAATGGACGAACAAGGTGTGATCGACACAAAAGTTTGGATGTAGTCAAATGAAATCAGCTGCATGAAAGACGAGCAGTATCAGAATGTGGTAGTACGCAAAAGGACAGGACTAAAAAGGCGCCGTACTGACAGAAAACTGTACGTGCTTCAGACCAGGAACTAGCATGATTACACAATCAAACCATGCTGGAGTTGGAAATTTATTCTGCATACCTTGACTTGCATGGTTTAGCGGGGAGTGACCGGCCGAGTGGCCAACAGTTGCATAGGCCCTGGCTATATATCAATTATATTCTTGTCCACTCGTATCGCTTTTGATACATGAAAAAAAGACAGCAGTGTTCCTTCTAAGGATCCATAATGCATAACGCTCAATATATTTCCTGTGCGCAGTGGCGAATACATTCGAGTTATTACTACCTCGTACTTAGTATATAGGATTTGCAACCTGCCATACATCAACACCCACCTCGCAAGAAGAGCAAATGACCATGGCTTCAACTCCCCAGCGGGCTAGGGGGTCACAGTATAGCTGCGGTAGGTATGCCTGTAGTAAGAGGCGACTAAAATATCAGATTCAAGGGGCTGTGTAGCGCAACCCTTCAGGTTTCCAGCGCAATATATAGCTTCTCCAAACCCAATTGTCAACCTCACCTATCCGCGGCGAATCCTGTTTCACTAACAGACGAGGCTCTGGCGACCCCAAGCTCCTCATGGAACTTGGAGGTGGGGAGGGAGGAATGGCCTGAAGGTTTAATGTGGCCATATAAATCGTTCCCGAGATGGTCGGGCTAGCGCCTTAATGGATCTGTGTTACCGGAGCGTAACGGATCTGTATCCGGCAAAGGACCATCACATCGATAACACTCCCCAAAGCCTTCGGGGAGTAACCTTATCGCTACAACAACAACAACCATGGGTTCAACCATGCCACCTTAGCTCCTCATCGCAGCTGAAGAGATGGCTGAGAGCCATAGTGACATATTTTTCACGCTTATATTTTAAGGTTCATAAGCCACCCTTAGGCCAAACTTGACTACGCCCCTGCATATATATGTAATCTATAAAGAATATACTAATTTATTTATTTTATAAAAAACATATATTGCATGTGCATTGGCATTGTGGGTTTATGTCAGACTATAGCGTGAGTTTGATAAAGAGACCCCTTACACATCCAGAGTTAAAAATATGTTTCTTCAAACAGTGAAATTCTTGTCTACGGACATCACTTGCAAAATTTCGAAAAATAATAAAATAATTAAAAAAAATGTTTAAGTTAAACGGTTTTATTGAAAACAATACTTACATGAAGTATTAATAATACTAAATGCTAGAAAATAATTAGGTAGATCCTATGTACTAGTCATCACGCCCCTCATCAATCTATGGCGTTGATCAGACAATTAAATAAAAGCATTGGGCGCGTAAAATTTCTAAAAATGTGAGGCGTAGCATAACCTAATTAAGGTGCAGTCGGTCTTGTATATGACTATCAATAGAAATTTGACGCGCCCAACGCTTTTATTTAATTTTCTGATCAACGCCCTAGATTGATGAGGAGTGTGATGACTAGTACATAGGATCTACCTAATTATTTTCTAGCTTTTAGTATTATTAATACTTCATGTAAGTATTGTTTTCAATAAAACCGTTTAACTTAAAATTTTTTTTTAATTATTTTATTTTCAAGTTTTTAGTCTTTATTTAATTGCCTATTATTTCTAATTCTATTTAGTTGATTTAGTGACTCATTATTACAAGGACTCTTTCCTGACAATTTGTTACAATTTAAGTCCGCAATACATAATCCTTGCAAAGACTTTACTCGACTCTGCGCCACGTATGCTTGTCCCTCCTCCAACTCCAAAATATTTTGATGTCACTCCTACCGGACTATATGTAATATTTGTTCCAAATATGAGCCAAATCGGACATCATAGGTCGCTTTCTATTCATGTATGTATTATGTATTCCAAATATGGACCAAAACGAACCACAAATACGATTTTTTTTGAATATATCGATCTTTGCGCCACCTAGCGGCGGTTTTTTTCATAGGTCGCTTTCTATTCATGTATGTATTATGTGTTCCAAATATGAGCCAAATCGGACCACAAATACGATTTTTGTGAATATTTTGATCCTTGCGCCACCTAGCGGCGATTTTTTCATAGGTCGCTTTCTATTCTTGTATGTATTATGTGTTCCAAATATGAGCCAAATCGGACCACAAATACGATTTTTGTAAATATCTCGATCCTTGCGCCACCTAGCGGCGATTTTTTCATAGGTCGCTTTCTATTCTTGTATGTATTATGTGTTCCAAATATGAGCCAAATCGGACCACAAATACGATTTTTGTGAATATATCGATCCTTGTGCCACCTAGAGGCGATTTTTTTCATAGGTCGCTTTCCATTCTTGTATGTATTATGTGTTCCAAATATGAGGCAAATCGGACCACAAATACGATTTTTGTGAATATCTCGATCCTTACACCACCTAGCGGCGATTTTTTTCTTATTATTGCATTGTCATCGGGTTATGAACTATATTCCAAGTTTCAAGTTTCCGGCCGGCCCGTCAAGTCAAGCTAAATAAAACCGTTTAAAAATGAAGAATACTGTTTTTCTTCGCGGGTTAAGCTTGTATGAGTTCTTGGCAAAAAGTTGGGCCAAAAACTTTTTAGATCTTGATTGAGACCGAAATAAAATGATATAAATATTAATGATATTTGCGAACTTGATAAGCGGTTAGTAAATAATTACATTAATTACCCATACAAAAGTAATGACTAACTGCATTTATTAGATATTAGATATCAACACAACTGCACAATTAGCGATAACTTTTAATCAAGGAATGTAACCGAAATCTTACGGTTAGTTAGGTAGGCAGATATTGAATGGGGACTATAGCTCTATAGGTCCCTCATCTGGTTGACAACGTATCATTTAAGCTGACTCCTTTAGGATATTTAGAATTTCTTTGGCTTAAAAGCGGATTTACTTAAACGCTTTGGTCGCGTTTCGTCGTCTTAACGCTTTGGCAGTGCCAAAAGATAATAGGCATCATCTGGTCGCAAAGATCCTGAGACAGATAAATAAGTTTGCATGTAAATGCAACAACAACGATTTGAGCCAGATAAATCCAGCTAGAAGTCTGTTTAAATTTGTGAGCCAGATAATTTGTTAGTTTCTTGTCTTCAGTTTGGCAGCGCTGCCGTTGAATTTTTTCAAAAATATATGTCGCTGCTAAATGAGCGGAGACATCTGCCTTTCACAACTCATGTGTACAAAAATATGAGTACCTCTCGTTCTCAAGTCTCCCAATAATCCAGATCATTCCCGATTCCCGTGAGTATTGAGCGTGATACGGAGCTAGAAAACTCACTGGATGGTGAGTAATAATGAAACGCCTGCCGCTTTCTTCATTTGGTAAGAAAAAGGAGAAACCCTTGGGCAAAGAAGTATGTATATTCAATTCAAAAGCGTAACAAAAGCGTTGTTTAGGCGATATATTTAGGTTGGCAAAAGTCGTGGACCGCGGCAGTTTTAGGATGAGAGATTTGTTGAGGAATTACAAAGGGGACATAGGTAAAGCAAAGATATTGTGACGAATATTACCATCACTAGTAATAAACTCCCAACACAAAAACAATGAAGCGAGCCACACTGTGTACATAAACACATTAATCATCATTTACCAAATACATTCAAGGCAACGAAGAGATAACTCACACACAGATCTACTCATCAGCCGAAGTAGTACTCACATATACACACGCATATGGCTATGCGAGAGACTATAAACTACAATTATACATGTACATATATGGATGGTAACCAAGCATGAATTTCGAGAAGTTACTAGACCTTAGGAGAAACGGATGGACGAGACAACAGAGTATAAAAGCAGCGAAAGCTGAGTAGTCAAAATAAGTTTGATTTAAGCACGCTATGGGTTGTGAAGTTAAGTGTTATTGTAAAGTACTTTCAAAGTAGTCTAATAAAGACCATTTTTGCATTATTGAATATTGGAGTTATTTATTCAACAGTTTAGCGATACGAACGTTAGTAGAAGGTGTAAAATAAGCGGAATTTCCCGAAATTCGTTACAATTGGTGTCAGAAGAGGAATTGGTGAATAAATTCCAGAGTTGCAGAGTACAACATAGAGATCGAAAAGCGGAGTGAATTGAAGATCCATCAACTGTAGAAGGAGTTGGAGAGCCGTGGATTAAATGCAACCGGCAATAAGCTCGAACTTCAGGCACGACTACGAGAGGCAATGGAATCGGAAGGAATGGTGGCGATGAGACAACAAAATTGGAGGAGAAAAATGAAACACCGCAGACAATGGCGAACACAGACCTGAACATGATATTGGCTGCAATATCATCACAAATGTCCGAAATGTTATCTCAAATATCCACAAACATGATGATAATATGGAAGCACAGGAGTCACGCATTTCAGAAATGTCGTCGCAAATATCATCTCAACTGGAATCGCAGGATACTCGTATAACATCCAAGATTGAAGCACAAGAGGCACGAATATCCGAAATGTATGCACAAATTTCAGCACAGATATCATCGCATATCTCTGTACAACTGTAAGAGTAAGAAGGGCGTATTTCCTCGAAGTTGGAGGCGCAGGATACAAAAATTTTACAACTCGAGGACAAAATCGATGCCGAGATTGGAACATTGAGAGGTCGTATACAGGAGTTGCAACTAAATCACCCAGCACTTTCAGCGAGTAATCCAAAGGTAAAGACACCATCCTATGACGGCTCTGTTCCTTTCCAGGTCTTTAAGCTACAGTTCGAGAAGACCGCAGCAGTGAACAACCGGAATACTGAAGATAAAGTTGCAGCTCTATTCGTAGCATTGAAGGGGCCAGCAGCAGAAATTCTACAGACGTTTTCCGAAGGAGAGCGGAACAACTATGAATCATTGATGGCTGCTGTAGAACGACGTTACGGAAGCGAACACAGGAAACAAATCTACCAAATAGAATTGCAAAACCGCTACCAAAAATCTAACGAGACTTTTCAGGAGTTTGGTTCAAGATGTGGACGCACCCGTGGAATATACTGAAAGGGTAAAGATTCAGAGTTTTATAAATGGCATACGGGACGGCGAAACGAAGCGAGCTACATACGCAAGCCTGTAGATACGGACGCATCACATTCCTTAATCCGATCTGATTTGGTCACCAGGAGAGTAAAGCCATTACCTGGAGCAAGGTTGCGTACGATCACTGGCGAGTATAACCAAGTCCAAGCAGAAGTGGTATATGAGGTCTTAATTGGATAGGTCACTATTTGGGAGTGGACTTCTTAGTTGGCCATGACATAAGGATCGACATGTAAAGAAGGAATGTGCGCTATAAAAACCAGGATATACCACTGAACTTCAGTTTGGAGAAAGGGTTCAGCAGTAAGCGGGTGCTGGTGGAAGCTATTCGACAAGGACCACCAAAGTCAAAGGCAGTAGATCGGGCAAAGGTTGATGGAACGAATGGGCCAAACAAAGCAAAATCAAAGATACCTGCGGGAAAAACACTGGCATTGACAAACTCTAATGGATGCACTAAAACGAAAGAAAGAATTTCCCAGAAAAAATGCAGGGTGGTTTCAAGCCAGGGCGCACTACTGTTGTGAAACGTCGGAACGATACTGATTATGCGAAGCCAATCCGGCAAGCGCAAGCTCTACCCTGTCCGACCCAAAAATGTCCGCTAGAAACATTGGCGATAATTGACATTTTTTTGTTTTGTCATGAAAAAACCTTAAAAATCAAAGTCGAAAAAAGGAAAAAAATTAAATTTCGTAGGCTCGAAAAATATTTTTTTTGGTATGCGTAGTGGAACTTTTTTTCCTGAGCACAAATCAAAAAATTTATGGCGCGATATCGGTTAATAAATCGACCCAGTCTAGTGCATATACATATGTATGTATGTATATTGGATTTCAATTTCAAAAACTAGAGAGGTCCACACTTACAGTTATAAAAAATCTAGGGGCAGGTTGCCTGGTTTCGAACCTAATTGCCGAGGGTTCTTGTAGCTTGCTCTAGCTACTGAGCCATCACATCTTTGTAAGAAAAGATATCATAGCACCTCATGAAGCTTTTCACGTCAAGTTTTCCCACTCTAAAAACTTAATATTTCCAAATCCAACAAAGTTGGAAACTGTTGTCATTGCAAAAGAATTGACCGAAATATGTATGAACGAAATGCGATGATACAGCGCACAGTGGGTCGGTTCCATAGGCCAAAAAAAAAAGATATAAAAAAAATAAAAAATCAAAGTGAAAAGTTTGTCACCAAATCTGTCGTTAGTATCTCTTATTAGAACAGCCTTTTAAAAGATATATTTGTTTTTGTAGTATTCGAACTGTACTCTTTAAGAATAACTTCAAAAGTGAGGTTATGGTATTAGTTGGTTTTTGCAGTGTGAGCAAGTTAAAAATAAAGTGCAAGTTTAAGCTACTTAAAAATACATAAAATATAATTGTATTGAAATAAATAAAAATGACTATTTATTATATTTTATATTTATTATATTTTGAAATAATTTTAGTGTCTTTAGCTTGTTGTGTTTTTTTTTTGTTATTTAAAATTTCGCCAGTGCGTTTATTAGTGTGTATTTGAACAAATATTTCAATTTCAGCTAAAGTTTTAATTAGTCAAAGTTGCAAGATTCTTAAGTGTTAATATCAGCTGCCACTTTCTGTCACTACTATGTTTTGCGATAGTTTTCTGATAACGTCAGCCTGATAAATTATTGTCGTATGTTATATGTGCTCACATGTAACATATGACATTATTTTATCCAGTCGACGATATGCAAATGTAAACTTTTGTGTGTGTTTGTTGTTTTGTTATTGTTATGTATGCAAGATCTTTTAATAACTTTAATAACTTTAATTTCTTTAATTACTCTTATTAAACATTGTATTTGCGACAGACACATCTCACCACTTTTCCCCCACACATCTACTTATTTTGTATCCATGCGGTGAAAGTGGGTGGTTGTGGGTCGGTGTGAAGGTATCACCCGCATCAATTTTATGAAAAAAATAATTCTTACATACATAATTGTAAAACCGTGACTAAAGTTTCACGTTGATATCTCTACTGAAAGTATTTTTGGCCACCAACTGCATATAAGACCGAGCACTGTGCAGCGTGTTGAAAATTAGATTTCTTTCCTTAATAAAATAATGAAATATTTAGCCACTGAATTTCAATGACAAAACAACTTTTGGATGATTGTTGAAGTAATTTTTCTGTATTTAAAAAAAAAAAATTATTACAAAAAATTTGACCAATTTTTCTCAAAATAAAACGCTAACGGATACAACGAAACTGAATGGATTGAGGCTGATAATAGTATAGCGTCATCCAATAATACGCGAAGAAATTAGCTGATCCTCTGTCTGCCGTTTATTGGGGTCTTAGAGTTTAATAAGAGTGGAATGTTGGAAAACGTGTGCGGATAACCAAAATAAATGCTGCTCCTGAAATAAGCAGTTCATAAAAGCTCCCTGATCACTATTATGTCTCTCAGGTGAAAGATCCTTGGAGCTCCTCGGTAAATGTTTCAATCAGATTGGATGAGAGGAAAATGAGGTTAGGTTTTTCATTTCGCTCTGCAGAACTTTTTCATTTTCTTTTACTTAATAGGGTAGGTGGCACACACATTTTACAAAGTTTTTTCTAAAGTTATATTTTACGTCAAAAAACCAATCAATCACCATGTTTCATCCCTTTTTTCGTTTTTGGTATAGAATCATGTAATTTTTTTAATTTTTCGAAATTCACGATATCTAAAAAGTCGGATTTCACCCATTTTTAATACCAAGATAAAGTGAGTACAGATAAGTAAGTGAACTAAATTTAGTTGCAGTTGTCTAAAATTTTTTCTTTCTTCTATTCTAATTTAAAAATTTTTTCAATTAAGAAAAAATTTATCATAACAATAATAATGATAAAAAATTATTGTTAGGCCTTGAGCTCGATTCGAACCCGCGATCTTAAAATCAGTAGGCCGATATAACAACAAAAATTGTTAATACATCCCAGAGCACGGGGAAAAAAGTGTCAATAAAATATGACACTATGGCAGCATTGCCAACAAACAAGTCCAATTTTCACAGCTATTCTGCAACAGATGTCGCAGTGTTGTGAATATCAATTGGCACGAACCAGAATAGAAGTAGGATTAATGAAGACAAACAAAAAACCGCTGTGGTGGCTGAATGGTTATAGCAGCGGCGCCTAAACGTTGCCGATGAAGGAATTTAGCAGTTCCCGAAATGGATCTATACAACGAGCTTTGGCAGTTGTCTAAAATTTTTTCTTTCTTCTATTCTAATTTAAAAATTTTTTCAATTAAGAAAAAATTTATCATAACAATAATAATGATAAAAAATTATTGTTAGGCCTTGAGCTCGATTCGAACCCGCGGTCTTAAAATCAGTAGGCCGATATAACAACAAAAATTGTTAATACATCCCAGAGCACGGGGAAAAAAGTGTCAATAAAATATGACACTATGGCAGCATTGCCAACAAACAAGTCCAATTTTCACAGCTATTCTGCAACAGATGTCGCAGTGTTGTGAATATCAATTGGCACGAACCAGAATAGAAGTAGGATTAATGAAGACAAACAAAAAACCGCTGTGGTGGCTGAATGGTTATAGCAGCGGCGCCTCAACGTTGCCGATGAAGGAATTTAGCAGTTCCCGAAATGGATCTATACAACGAGCTTTGGCAGTTGTCTAAAATTTTTTCTTTCTTCTATTCTAATTTAAAAATTTTTTCAATTAAGAAAAAATTTATCATAACAATAATAATGATAAAAAATTATTGTTAGGCCTTGAGCTCGATTCGAACCCGCGAAATTTAGTAAAGATATATCGATTTTTGCTCAAGTTATCGGACAGACAGTCGACTGTGTATAAAAACTGGGCGTGGCTTCAACCGATTTCGCCCATTTTCACAGAAAACAGTTATCCTCATAGAATCTATGCCCCTACCAAATTTCACAAGGATTGGTAAATTTTTGTTCGACTTATGGCATCAATAGTATTCTAGACAAATTAAATGAAAAAGGGCGGACCCACGCCCATTTCGAAATGTTCGTTTTTTTTTTTTTTTGCATTTTGATGCACCATATCATTACTGGAGTTGAATGTTGACATAATTTACTCATATACTGTAAAGATATTCAAATTTTTGTTAAAATTTTATTTAAATAATTTTTTTTAATGTGGTCGTGTTTGCCATCCGATTTTGCTAACACATATTTAGCGCACATATAGTAATAGGAGAAACGTACCTGCCAAATTTCATCATGATATCTTCAACGGCTGCCAAATTACAGCTTGCAAAACTTTTAAATTACCTTCTTTTAAAAGTGGGCGATACCACGCCCATTGTCCAAAAGTTTACTAATTTTCTATTCTACGTCATATCAAAAAAGTGGGCGTGGTTATAGTCCGATTTCGTTCATTTTAAATAGCGATCTGAGATGAGTGCCCAGGAACTTACATAGCAAACTTCATTAAGATACCTCAAAATTTACTCAAGTTATCGTGTTTACGGACGGACGGACGGTCGGACATGGCTAAATGAATTTATTTTTTCGCCCACATCATTTTTATATATAGAAGTCTATATCTATCCGGATCAGTTTATGCCGTTCCGGGGTACCGTTATGCGAACAAAATTAATATACTCTGTGGGCTCTGCTCAGCTGAGTATAAAAATACAAAAGTGCGGAAAGCAAAAACGATAGTTTTATATATGTTCTTGCTCGATATATAAATACGGAAAGCCACCCATGTTTCGGGGTTGTGTAATTTTTAGTGCCATTTTTTGTTCCCTTGGACATATAAGAGAGTCCGATGACCAATCATGGGCTCTTAAAACTATGTGTACAAAGTTTCAGCAAGATCGAAAATAGCTTTAGTAGGGTTAAATTTCAATAAATTGTTAAATGGATAACCTATCTTATCACGACGAAAAAAGTTATGAGTTTGATTTCATAATAAGTACTGCAGTACCTAGCTCAACAACAATCCAAATATGCCCAAATACTCAACTAGAAATAAGAGATAAATTTAGTAAAAATTATATACTTTTATCAACAGAACTAAAGGTGACGTGGTATAGATAGCACTGTGCTTATCTTCACTTCAAAGTTGTTGGGTGCAAAACACCCGCCGTTGGTATTGGGTATATATGTATGATTATCTACTTTTATCAGCTGAAAATCCAGTGAGTTTTCTAGCTCCGTATCATGCTCAATTCTCACGGGAATGCTCTGGATAATTGGGAAACTGAAGAAGCAGAGGTTGTGTTATTTTTGTAAGCACGAGCTGTGATAGGCAGATGTCGCTATTTCATTTAACACATGCCATGCGGCCAAGCAGGCCAAGCAGCGACATTTATTTTTGAGAAAGTAGATTTATTAAGAGCAGCGCTGCCAAGCTAATAAGAACCCAGTAGCCGTCATCCAGTGAGTTTTCCAGCTCCGTATCACGCTCAATTCTAGATCATTGGGAGACTTTGATGTCGAAACGAAACGAGCGACAAACGCAAACCGAAAACCTACATTCGCAGAAACGGTATCACATGCACTGATTCAGGAAACAGCATCGCTTCTGTGTAAGCCACGTGCGGAAGTAGCAACGCCAGACTGGGTGAAACACAATATTGGAGGCGTTGAAAGGATCGCAAAAGCGGAGGGACAGAGTAATCAAATGCTTCAAAGGCGGGAAGCCAGGTCACATTGCACTCATTGCGATCTTGATTCTAGTGGTTCCAACAGCATGGGTGCTCTTAAGTACAAAGCTAAAGGAGATGAGCAATAGCGAGCTAGATGTAAAGATCGAGAGCTAGCTCCAGCTGTTGAATGTCCCGTTACATACTTGCTGACATTATAGCAATTTCCATCCTGCCAAAGATTTCTTCAGATGCCGATAAACGAACCAGACGTCCAAAATAACTACGAAATATATAAGAACACAAATGCTGCCGAAGCACCGATGTTTATGAAAATCGGCCGCAAATAGCCAAAATTGGATGTGACCCTTTATATCGGTAATATCTAATAAGATAAGAATAATTGTGCGTCGACCCTCCACTCGTTTTTTATTTGCAAAATGTATAAATAGTATATTTTTTGCAAAGTTGATTACATTGTTTAAAAACTCCGCCAAGAGTACGGAGATATTATTATTCAGTTCTTATTCTAAAACAAGTAAGGAAGGCTAAGTTCGGGTGTAACCGAATATTACATACTCAGCTGAGAGCTTTGGATACAAAATAAGGGAAAATCACTATGTAGGAAAATGAACCTAGGGTAACCCTGGAATGTGTTTGTATGACATTGGTGTCAAATGGAAGGTATTAAAGAGTATTTTAAAAGAGAGTGGACCATAGTTCTATAGGTGGACGCCATTTCGGGATATCGCCATAAAGGTGCGCCCAGGGTGACTCTAGAATGTGTTTGTATCAAATTAAAGGTATTAATGAAGGCTTTAAAAGGGAGTGGGGCTTAGTTGTATATGTGAAGGCGTTTTATTGATATTGACCAAAATGTGGACCAGGGTGACCCAGAACATCATCTGTCGGGTACCGCTAATTTATTTATATATACGAACAGTATTCCTGCCATGATTCCAAGGGCTTTTGATTTCGCCCTGCAGAAATTTTTCATTTTCTTCTACTTAATATGGTAGGTGTCACACCCATTTTACAAAGTTTTTTCCAAAGTTATATTTTTCGTCAAAAAAGCAATCTGATCACCAGGTTTCATCCCTTTGGTATAGAATTATGGCATTTTTTTCATTCATCCAAATTTTCGATATCGAAAAAGTGGGCGTGGTCATAGTCGGATCTCTCGCATTTTTAATACCAAGATAAAGTGAGTTCAGATATATCGACTTTTCCTCAAATTATCGTGTTAACGGCCAAAAGGAAGGACAGACGGTCGACTGTGTATAAAAACTGGGCGTGGCTTCAACCGATTTCGCCCATTTTCACAGAAAACGGTTACCGTCATAGAATCTATGCCCCTGCCAAATTTCACAAGGATTGGTTAATTTTTGTTCGACTTATGGCGATAAAAGTATCCTAGACAAATTAAATGAAAAAGGGTGGAGCCACGCCCATTTTGAAATTTTCTTTTATTTTTGTACTTTGTTGCACCATATCATTACTGGAGTTGAATGTTGACATAATTTACTTATATACTGTGAAGATATTAAATTTTTTGTTAAAATTTGACTTAAAAAACATTTTTTTTTAAAGTGGGCATGTTCTTCATTCGATTTTGCTAATTTTTATTTAGCACACATACAGTAATAGGAGTAAGGTTCCTGCCAAATTTCATCATGATATCTTCAACGACTGCCAAATTACAGCTTGCAAAACTTTGAAATTACCTTCTTTTAAAAGTGGGCGATGCCACGTCCATTGTACAAAATTTTATTAATTTTCTATTCTGCGTCATAAGGTCAACCCACCTACCGAGTTTCACCGCCTTGTCCGTCTTTGGTAATGAATTATGGCACTTTTTCGGTGTTTCGAAATTTTCGATATCGACAAAGTAGGCGTGGTTATAGTCCGATATCGTTCATTTTAAACAGCGATTTGAGTGCCCAGGAACCTACATATCAAATTTCGTCAAGATACCTCAAAATTTACTCAAGTTATCGTGTTAACGGACAGGCGGACGGACATGGCTCAATCAAATTTTTTTTCGATACTGATGATTTTGATATTAGGAAGTCTATATCTATCTGGCTTCCTTTATACCTATACAACTAACCGTTATCCAATCAAAGGTAATATACTCTGTGAGCTCTGCTCAGCTGAGTATAAAAATGTACATAAATATATGCTCTACATACAAAAAGGGTAAAATTGTTTTGTACGGCGCAGAAGCCAGTCCACCGGTGCATGCTGTACTTTTAGCTTTAAACGCCTTAGATATACCATATGAATTTAAATATATAAATTTACCGGAAAAGGAACAGGATTCCGCATAATTTCGTCAAATTAATCCTAGAGGCAAAGTACCGGCATTAGAAGATGACAGTCATATTATCACAGATTCGCATGCAATCAACGTTTGTTTGGTTATAAATATGGCAAAGATGATACGCTCTATCCAAAGGATTTAGTAAAACGTTCAATAGTCGATCAACTTTTACACTTTTATAGAGGCCCTGTCTTCGATCGTGCGATACTTGCTATAACAAGACCACTTATACTTGAAAACAAAATAGAAATACCTCAATCTAATATTGACAATGTTGAAGCTGTATACGAGACGGTCAATCAATTTTTACAGGGTCAACCATACGTTGCTCGCGATCACTTGACTATTGCTGATTTTTTATTAGTTTCATCGATAAGTTCATTACAAGCATATTTAGAAAGTGATCCCATTAAGTACTCAAATTTGGTTGCATGGATTAATAAACTATTGGAGCAATTAACCTAGTGTGAGGAAGCAAATGCTAAAGGTGTTAATCAACTAATCGAGTTTATCAAATCCTTGGATATAACAATTGTGCCAAATTAATAACTCACTCCATTTTTATTTAATAAAATAATATATTGGTAATTGCATGGCTTTTTATACTCATTTATTTAATTGGTGCTTAACTGGCCATCGCCGAAGTGTAGAGGCCCAGAGGCCCTTCGAGGAACTTGTGTCTCGAACACTTCCAGAACCGCATCTGATGTTGTCATGGTACCTCCTTCTGCAACTATATAGCAGTGTCTTGTAGAGCATGATATCCGTTTGCCGAGAGATGACTTTACTTGTTAATTGCCTGCTGAGACCAAAATAGCATTGGTTGGCAAGGATGATTCTGCGCTAGATTTTTAGGCTAACGTTGTTGTAAGCGAAGTCTCTTACTATTTCGAAGCTATGGCTGCCAAAAGAGACGTAGTTGTAAAGGCGCAAATGCGCTGACTCTTTTCTGGATGACAACAGGTACTTGGTGTCGTCCTCATTTACCATAAACTCCATCTCTTTCGATTCCTTTTCCAGTTTGGAGTAACAGAACTTAAGGCGCGGTGTTATAGCCGATGAGTATGCCTGTCGTAAGAGGCGACTAAAATACCAAATAGATTCAAGGGATTGTGAAGCGCAACCCTTTCAGGTTGCTGGCGCAATATATAGCTTCTCTTAACCCAATTGTCAACCTCACCTATCCTTGGCGAATCCTGTTTCATTAACGGCCGAGGCTTTGGCGACCCTGAACTCCTCATGGAGGAGGGGTGGCCTAGAAGGTCGCATGTGGTCATAACAAATCGTTCCCGGCTTGGTACCGGAACGTACCGGATCTGCATCCGGCAAAGGACCATCAATATCGATAACACTCCCCAAGGCCTTCGGGGAGTATCCTTATCGCTACAACAACAACACATGATAATGATGTAGTAGTGATTAAGTCGTTTCTGAAATACACATTTCGAGGTTTCCTAAAGCGTTATTACTTTAACAAAGTTTTAACTGTTAAAATTGTAGATTAAAGATATTAATGAAAAATATACATATACAAATTTTTCTTTCTATTGCTATAGTCAAGGTTCTTTATCAGATAATTTACCAGTAGTTCTTCATCTACATGTGAATTTATTAAATCTCAATAGCAAATACCAAAACTGGAACATGGTGGTAGTTTTCTTGATATTTTTCAGGATATATGCCAGAAAAATATCTGTACATTAAGATCTACATTATGGTTTTTTGGTATATTACATGCAAATAGTTATACCGGTCATTGTGAATCAAACTAAGTGTGATATCTTCTGCATAGACGTCAAAATTCCAAAGTGATTGGATCACCTGATTTGTAATTGACTATCGCTGTCTCATTCTGTATCTCTTTCTATCACCCGCTGAAGATATGCGCCATCATATTGAACACCCTGTCAAAACGCTCAAAAGTAGCCATATTGAACATCCTGTCAGGCAGTTGACAGATAGGATATCACACTTAGTTTGACTCACAATGATACCGGTATTTCTAGTGACATATACTTGAAACATTCCTAAAAGAATGGCTACAAATATCGATAGTTTCCTAGTATCTTTCAAATAGTTACTCTGGCTTTTGGGAATTTTTGCTTAAACTTCAGTGGAGGGTTCTGGAATTTCCCTGAAAGTTACTTATAAGACACGCCTTGATGGCACAACGCCGAAACCGGGTTGTCTCGAAACCAAATTTGACAAGGGATGACGGAAAATCGTTCCAATACACATCGTTTATCCACCCTGTCGGAAAATCAACAAAACGAAATAAGTCAGTCGAAACTCTCATTTAACTGACTAAATCCAACCATTGCTAATTAAACGATTCAAGCGTTATGCAACTCAGAGAGATAACACTGTATAAGAAGGCAATATTGGAATTTAGCTTAAAAACAGGAGGAGATGCAATTCCAATAGAAATTCGCCTGGAAAATGCGGACCTTTGGCCACATAGTGAGCAGTGGCGAAGTGAGAGGGTAGGAGGGAATCTTGACCCGGGCGCTACTCACAGAGCGGCGCCAAATGGTCCGCAAAACAGAACTTCCTTGATAATTTTTATTTTTATTATATCTGATTTCTGCAAAATATTGATTTCTGGAAAAAAATTTCTATACTAAAAAGTGCATTCATATATCCGGAACACTTGCGACAGGTTGTGGAACAATTGAAAGCATATACATATCTTTGTTTCTCACGTTCAACGTTATGATGGGCATTATTAAAAACTGCTTTAAAAAAAACTTTCAAGCGTGAATCTGAAACACGATGGAGCGCCAGAATACAAGCGGTTAGCGTTACCGTCGATGGGCTAGAGAATGAATTAGAACAATTAGCAGAGGACACTAACACCACAGCTGACACCAGAAGCGAAGCTACAATTAGGTTGAAAAATATACTAAATTTTAGTTTTATAACATTAGTTCATTTTTGGTATGAAATCTTAAGGAGAATTGATCGTGTGCAGCTCAGATTACAAGATCCGGGGATAAATTTTAGAGAAGCGTATCATGATCTTAAATCATTAGCGACTGAACTATCCGAAATTTGAGTGTCTCAAATCTTTGTGAAGAAGCAATAGAAAAAGGGAAGCCTCTTTGTGAAAAATGGGATATTGATATAGTAAAACGTGTAAGAAGGCGCCGAAAAATGCTCGGAGAATCGTCTAAAGATGTTGGTCTTTCCGCAGAATGTGAAATTTCTCGCGTTAGGAAAAGTGTTCTCGATAGTCTCCAACAAGAAATACGTAGTACGTACGTATTACGTACTAGATTTACACAACTAAATGACCTTAATTTTAAATTTGGATTTATTTTAGACGTTGGAAATTTGTTAAACAAGGATAACAACGACTTAGAAAGAAATTTTAAGAATTTGGGTGAATACAGATTTCGAAGGAACAGAACTTATTATCGAAATATGTGCCTGCAAAACATTACTTCGCAGTAGAAAAAAAAAAATTTAACTAAAACTCCATTAGAATTACTTACCTTTATAATCTCGTATGGAGATGTTGTTCCAAACTTGCGAGTAGCACTTCAAATACTCTTGATTATCTCAGTATCAATTGCTAGCTGCGAACGTTTATTCAGCAAATTAAAACTGATTTTAACATATTTACGATCAAAAAAGAAATATTTTTCGTCCCGGGCGCAAAAAAACCTCACTGCGCCACTGATAGTGAGGTTGATTTGCTTTTATGAATATCGCATAACATTTTTCTCAAATTTAAAAAATTTGGAAGATCATTCTATAAAGCCTATTTTTAATTTATTACCTATAATTTCAACAGTTTCAGAAAAGCCAATTAAGTGTCCGTATCGTGTTATACGATCACGTATCGAAAACCAATTTCACTCAAATATGAATCCGTCAAGTTATTCCTAAAAATTATAAAACATTATGATTCTAACAAGTAAGGAAGGTTAAGTTCAGGTGTAACCGAACATTACATACTCAGTTGAGAGCTATGGTGGCAACATAAGGGAAAATAACCATGTAGGAAAATGAACCGAGGGTAACCCTGGAATGTGTTTGTATGACATGTGTATGAAAGGTGTTAATGAGTATTTTAAAAGGGAGTGATCTTTATTTCCATAGGTGGACGCCTTTTCGGGATATCGCCATAAACATGGATCAGGGGTGACTCTAGAATGCGTTTGTACAATATGGGTATCAAATGAAAGGTGTTAATGAGTATTTTAAAAGGGCGTGGGCCTTAGTTCTATAGGTGGACGCCTTTTCGAGATATCGCCATAAAGGTGGACCAGGGGTGACTCTAGAATTCGTTTGTACAATATGGGTTTCAAATGAAAGGTGTTAATGAGTATTTTAAAAGAGCGTGGACCTTAGTTCTATAGGTGGACGCCTTTTCGAGATATCGCCATAAAGGTGGACCAGGGGTGACTCTAGAATTTGTTTGTACGATATGGGTATCAAATGAAAGGTGTTAATGAGTATTTTAAAAGGGAGTGGGCCTTAGTTCCATAGGTGGATGCCTTTTCGAGATATCGCCATAAAGGTGGGCCAGGGGTGACTCTAGAATTTTTTTGTACGATATGGGTATCAAATGAAAGGTGTTAATGAGTATTTTAAAAAGGAGTGGGCCTTAGTTCTATATGTGGACGCCTTTTCGAGATATCGCCATAAACGTGGACCAGGGGTGACTCTAGAATGTGTTTGTATGATATGGGTATCAAATTAAAGGTATTAATAAGGGTTTTAAAAGGGAGTGGCGCTTAGTTGTAAGGTGTTAATGAGTATTTGAAAAGGGCGTGGGCATTAGTTCTATAGGTGGACGCCTTTTCGAGATATCGCCATAAAGGTGGACCAGGGGTGACTCTAGAATTCGTTTGTACGATATGGGTTTCGAATGAAAGGTGTTAATGGGTATTTTAAAAGAGCGTGGGCCTTAGTTCTATAGGTGGACGCCTTTTCGAGATATCGCCATAAAGGTGGACCAGGGGTGACTCTAGAATTTGTTTGTACGATATGGGTATCAAATGAAAGGTGTTAATGAGTATTTTAAAAGGGAGTGAGCCTTAGTTCCATAGGTGGATGCCTTTTCGAGATATCGCCATAAAGGTGGGCCAGGGGTGACTCTAGAATATTTTTGTACGATATGGGTATCAAATGAAAGGTGTTAATGAGTATTTTAAAAAGGAGTGGGCCTTAGTTCTATATGTGGACGCCTTTTCGAGATATCGCCATAAACGTGGACCAGAGGTGACTCTAGAATGTGTTTGTATGATATGGGTATCAAATTAAAGGTATTAATGAGGGTTTTAAAAGGGAGTGGCCCTTAGTTGTATATGTGAACGCGTTTTCGAGATATCGACCAAAATGTGGACCAGGGTGATCCAGAACTTCATCTGTCGGGTACCGCTAATTTATTTATATATGTAATACCACGAACAGTATTCCTTCCAAGATTCCAAGGGCTTTTGATTTCGCCCTGCAAAACTTTTTCATTTTCTTCTACTTAATATGGTAGGTGTCACACCCATTTTACCAAGTTTTTTTCTAAAGTTATATTTTGCGTCCATATTGGCGGCCACCGTGGTGTGATGGTAGCGTGCTCGGCCTACCACACCGTATGCCCTGGGTTCGAACCCCGGGCAAAGCAACATCAAAATTTTAGAAATAAGGTTTTTAAATTAGGAGACAATTTTTCTAAGCGGGGTCGCCCCTCGGCAGTGTTTGGCAAGCGCTCCGGGTGTATTTCTGCCATGAAAAGCTCTCAGTGATAACTCATCTGCCTTGCAGATGCCGTTCGGAGTCGGCATAAAACATGTAGGTCCCGTCCGGCCAATTTGTAGGGAAAATCAAGAAGAGCACGACGCAACTTGGAAGAGAAGCTCGGCCTTAGATCTCTTCGGAGGTAATCGCGCTTTACATTTATTTTTTTTTTTTATATTTTGCGTCAATAGACCAATACAATTACCATGTTTCCTCCCTTTTTTCGTATTTGGTATATAATTATTGCATTTTTTTCAATTTTCGTAATTTTCGATATCGAAAAAGTGGGCGTGGTTATAGTCGGATTTTAGCCATTTTTTACACCAATACAAAGTGAGTTCAGATAAGTACGTGAACTGAGTTTAGTAAAGATATATCGATTTTTGCTCAAGTTATCATGTTAAAGGCCGAGCGGAAGGACAGACGGTCGACTGTGTATAAAAACTGGGCGCGGCTTCAACCGATTTCGCCCTTTTTCACAGAAAACAGTTGTCGTCCTAGAATCTAAGCCTCTACCAAATTTCACAAGGATTGGTAAATTTTTGTTCGACTTATGGCATTAAAAGTATCCTAGACAAATTAAATGAAAAAAGGCGGAGCCACGCCCATTTTTAAAATTTTCTTTTATTTTTGTATTTTGTTGCACCATATCATTACTGGAGTTGAATGTTGGCATAATTTACTTATATACTCTAAAGATATTATCTTTTCTTTTAAAATTCGAATTTAAAAATTTTTTTTTTAAAAAGTGGGCGTAGTCGTTCTCCGATTTTGCTAATTTTTAGTAAGCAGACATATAGTAATAAGAGTAACGTTACTGCCAAATTTCACCATGATATCTTCAACGATTGCCAAATAACAGCTTGCAAAACTTCTAAATTACCTTCTTTTAAAAGTGGGCGGTGCCACGTCCATTGTCCAAAATTTTACAATTTTTCTATTCTGCGTCATAAGTTAACTTACCAAGTTTCATCGCTTAATCCGTATTTGGTAATGAATTATCGCACTTTTTCGATTTTTCGAAATTTTCGATATCGAAAAAGTGGGCGTGGTTATTGTCCGATATCGTTCATTTTAAATAGCGATCTGAGATGAGTGCCCAGGAACGTACATACCAAATTTCATCAAGATACCTCAAAATTTACTCAAGTTATCGTGTTAACGGACAGACGGACGGACGGACGGACGGACATGGCTCAATCAAATTTTTTTTCGATACTGATGATCTTGATATATGGAAGTCTATATCTATCTCGATTCCTTTATACCTGTACAACCAACCGTTATCCAATCAAAGTTAATATACTCTGTGAGCTCTGCTCAACTGAGTACAAAAAAGGACTTGTGGCCACTATTCCCGCATAACCTCAATCCCAATCAACATTTCAGTGCTATTGCGATTTAAAAAATTTAATTCGATCACGGATCGTACAACACAATACGGACCAAGTATTCACTAAAGAAATACTTAAGTTCTTCATATATTATTTATAAGGAATAAATACCAAAACTTTACTTTAAGACCTAGTTTACATATAACGAT
The DNA here is from genome assembly GCF_040869045.1 of Eurosta solidaginis. Classification (NCBI taxonomy): domain Eukaryota; kingdom Metazoa; phylum Arthropoda; class Insecta; order Diptera; family Tephritidae; genus Eurosta; species Eurosta solidaginis. Next base: position 206,070,209 of record NC_090321.1, read on the forward strand.
ACTATTTAATTCTTGTACTTCAAATCGGTAATTAAATTACTAGATTTCCCATATAAATTTTTCACTTGGATATTTATAAGCAAATTTAAAAGATAGCGATTTTTTTCTCTTAGCACTTGAACCATCTCTAAATGGAAGCACAAAATGAAAGAGAAACGCGGAAATCTGGAAGTTAATAATCTAATTGCCAGGGATTGGACTTATGTGAAAGCCCCGATTAGCAATTGTGGATTTACTGCAGATTATGGATGTGTAAACGTGGTCTAAGTTAGAAATTAAAGTAAAAATTAGGTACAATGCCTGGTAATTACTAAAAACGTACTGAATTCATACTACTTTTCTAAAGAAGATAGTCTTTGTTAGAATTACTTACTTTTATAATCTCTATGGAGAAGATGTTTTTCCAAACTCGCGAGTGGAACTTCAAACACTCTTGACTATCTCAATATGAATTGCTAGCTGCGAACGTTTACTCAGCAAATTAAAACTGATGTGGACATATTTACGATCAAAAAAAATATTTGCTCCGGGCTCAAGAAAACCTCATTACGCCACTGATAGTGAGGTTGATTTGCTTGTATGTACATATGTGGCATAACATTTCTCACAAATTGAAAGAAGATCATTCTATAAAGCCTATTTTTACTTTATGTTCCTATAATTTTAACAACAGGAATTTTATCACATACTTATTTACTTTTAAACAATGTATTGGTAGTAGGGTTGCCAGATTTTTATTTCGGGTTCCCAGGACAAACCTCAAATTTGGACCAAATGTACGGGATTTTTAAAAATTTCCCGGGACATTTGAAAAATAAGAAACACCTAGGTACATGTTTGCATGGGTTGCTCATTCAGAAAGAAATTGATATACTTTCTGCAATCCAGCTTGTCAATATGACCACGGCGAGATTGCAGAGGCAACGTGAAACTAGCACAGTCACATTTAAAAAACTTTTCAATCAGGCTGAGGGCATCGAAAGTGAAATTGGTACAGCAATCACGGTCCGCAGAATCACCAGCCGTCAAGGAAACATTCCGAATGAGTAAGTTGAAGATTATTACCGACTTTCAGTATACATCCCGTTTCTAGACTATATGCTAAGTGAAATGAAATCCAGGTTTCCTAGTGCGCCATTGCAAGGAATAGGAAATCTGCAAAAATTCTTGTCCCATAACTTCAGCGACGAAAATATAGTTCGTGTATTACAAGGCGCGGAAATGCATAAGGAATACCTTCCTTGTTTTATAGCTTGAAAGGGAGAATTAAAAGTTTGGCAGCAAATGAGAAAAGATATTTCACTATTTCCAGTAGATGCTTTCAAACATTCAGCAATGCTGCCAAATATAAGAACACTTTGCCAATTACTGTGCACGTTTCAAGTGACTACTAGCACTGCCGAGCGCTCCTTCTCCACATTACGGCGATTGAAATCATCTTCGTAACAGGATGACAGAAGATCGTTTGAATGGATTGGCTTTAATGCACATTCATGGCAATATTACGGAAAAAATGGACATAATGAACATAAGAGAAAATCGTCTTTATTTAACATTTAGTATTTGTTGTTTAGTATTTATATTTTCTTAAACGTTCCTATATACCAGGGATGCACCTTAACGTTAAGCGAATCGTTTATCAAAAAATGTCCACCGTTTCTGTTGAAGCACTTCAAAATATTATCGATAAAGAAATTATCAAGATAAATTGTATTTCGTTTTTAACCGAAACGAAAAGCTTTCGTTAACGTTAAAAACGTTAACAAAAACGTAATACTTTATGTTTGGATTGTGCTGGCAATGCTATAGCCATGGTGAAGCCGTAAGGTGGTAACAGCGAGCGGACATACACACACAAACTCCATGTAATTTGTTTGTGTAATTGGTTGGTGGTAATGTCAAAAATACTCTGAGAAATGTTCGTACTGTCAAAATTCATGAGAAAAGTTGCAATCAGCGCGGCTAATGCTTTCACCTTTAATGACTCCTCCATCAATCAGCTTTGCCAGCATAGTTTGAAATTAATAATCAACATAAACGATTTGATTTCGTTTTGATATGGCAGAAAACGAAACAAAATCACTTCGTTAATTTGACGTTCTTGACGTTAATAAACGAAACGAAATGACTTTGTTTCGTTTATTAACGTTAATTATCGTAACGAAAAGATATTGGTTCGTTGGTTAAGCATGCCTGCTATGTACTATAACTTGCACTAATAAATTTGAGGTACATCACTTCTTGTTGATTTTTGACCGTTCGCCCTTTGTAGACCTCCCCCCCCCCCCCCCCCCCCCCCCAAGAAAAAATCCTGGATCCGCCCCTGAAAATATGTATATATTTATTTTTAACAAGTTATTAGTAACCATTTATTTAAAATAAAACAATCATAATTCTAATCAGTTTACGGTACAATTTTTATATTTTTTGCTCTGATCATTTCCTCAGCTTTTTTGCCCGGTTTGCCATTAGCCTCCTCATAGTAGGGTAACTGCTCCAAACGTTTAATCCATGCCACTAAATTGGGATACTTAATAGGATCGCTCACTAAATATACTTGCAATGTAGATATCGATGATATCAATGAAAAATCAGCAATGGTCAAATGATTGCCAACAACATAAGGTTTATCTTTCAAGAAATTATTAACGGTTTCGTAAACTTCAACGATCATATCGATCTTGTATTGTGGTATATTAGTTTTATTTTCCAAAAATATTGGCCTTGCTATATAGCGTAGTGTGCGTTCGAACACGACACCAGTATCATAGTGTAAAAGTTGATCAACAGCTGCACGCTTTACTAAATCTTTTGGATAGAACGAATCATCTTTGCCATATTTACTAACCAAATAAGCATTGATTGCATGAGAATCCGATATAAATTGACCGTTATCATCTAATGCTGGTACTGTTCCTGTTGGATTAATACGACGATATTCTTCCTTATCATGTTCTTCAAACAAATTCACAAATTTAAATTCATACGGTATATTTAAGGCTTTCAATGTTAGAACGGTGGCGCGCACCGGTGGGCTCATTTCTATGCCATATAAAACAAGTTTACCCATTTTATTTAAAACTTGATATTTATTAGCAATATACTCACTTGTCGATGCTTTGGTATTAACTAATCAACATATGTGAATATTCAACTTTTTATTAACAAATTTAGTATTCGACTGTATTAGGAAATGAGGTTGTGTCGGTGAGCGGGAGATGATAAAAGTGATGTCAGAAACACGGTTGCCACACCATGTTTTCATTTTGGACCGAAAATCATCGAGAAAAATTTAAAAAATCTTACAGAAATGGACCAAATTTTTGCATTCTTTAATTGGCTCAGAGGTCTGCTTTGAGTACTAATAAAATTAGAGCACTTAGTCATGAGCCAAAAAATTGTGTCTAAATGTGTACTTAGTCAAGTACAGACAAATGCTACGAGTGACTAGCGCATATAATAGAAAATATATTTGAGTGCCCCGCAACACATACATATGTCCCATACATATATGACATTGTTGAGTATAAACTGAAATCATAGTCGCGTTAAAGCCGGAGTCATTGGTGCCGTATGTCGTATCGCTGTATCCGTATCCCTAAAGTAATCAGCTGTTTATCGTTACGACGGTAAACCAAAACCCAATTGGTTGGCTACGATACGGTTACGACCTTAGAGGCACCAATAATCGATTGTATTGATTCTCATAAGGTTGGTCGAATCAGCTGTTATAAGGTTACCGATAAAGCACCAATGTCTCCAGCTTAAAGCTGGAGTCATTGGTGCCGTATGTCGTATCGCTGTATCCGTATCCCTAACGTAATCAGCTGTTTATTGTTACGACGGTAAACCAAAACCCAATTGGTTGGCTACGATACGGTTACGACCTTAGCGGCACCAATAATCGATTGCATTGATTCTCATAAGGTTGGTCGAATCTGCTGTTATAAGGTTACCGATAAAGCACCAATGTCTCCAGCTTAATTCAGTAGCATGTTGGTTTCGTGTGTAATACACTATATACTTCGTTTATTATCGGTTTTTCTTTAGCGCTGTATTCAGTTTAGTTTCGTGTACATCGTTGTTTTGCTAGCGTCAGAAGACTGATATGACTATATTCATTTTATTGTACTGTTAGTCATACTGATTCAAATTAGTGTTTTCGTATAACACAGTTGACTTTCTTGCTCAATAAAACAATTAAGTACTGAACTGCTTCGTGGCTTATGAGCTGTTATTCATTTTACGAAGCATGACTATGTAAACGTGTTTTAGTGGATATAAGTGCTTGATATTCTTTGTTTGTGTACGCACTAATACTAATTTTTTGGTTAGCTCACTGATTGGCTTACAAACAATTTGACAATTCACAAATGTGTCGAATTCCTTGTAAAATCTTTAATTTCAGGTTGTGGTAAAGTACAATGTCATACACACTTTCATTTTAACAAAAAGCCTTATATAAATACATGTTTTAACGAAAAACCTCAAAGAAACCCGATGCCGAAATCCAAACTAATTCAGTTTTATTTATATAAAATTTTTATTTTTAAACTAAATTTCTCAACATCTCGGTTTTAGGTTTTATCAATTTTATTATAAAATCAGTCCTAAAAGTTAAAAAAAAACTGGTTTCCAATAGTAGGGAGTTCCAATTTTTTTTGAATGATTTAACTCTTTACTTTTTCGTTTACCAATACATCAATTTTACAATCTATGGTCTAGATTTAGTAAGTGCGAGTTATGAACTGTACACTTTTTTCATATAATTTGTTTTAGAGAAAAATATATATTTCAAAACTCACATTTATTGAGTCCAGTAACAGTCCTCAGATTAACCCCTGAAAAGTCTTAAAAGTTTAAACTGTGTAGTGGTGAAATTTTCATCACATTTAATACATAGGTAGGAGAAATTAGTTAACAATGTTGTTATTAAAGTTTCCGCGGTTCTGCTCTCCAACGGGAATAATTTGGCACAAAGCGTTTATATCAGATATACGTTGAGCATTTCTAAAGTAGTCGCTTACAAAAAATTATGTCTGTCTTACTTCCAATAAAAATATTAATATTGATTATTGTAATAACGTATGCTGAAATTTTTTAAATATTCAATATTTTTATATAATCATTGTACCTACAGTTACTCAAAACGTGCTTCATATTGATGGTATAATATCGGTAGACAAACTTTTCAGATTGAACAATTTAGTGCAGGCCGAAAATAAATATGAACTTTTAATTCTGTAACTAATACTGAATTTGACAGTGGTATGGAAGAAACGCCGTAAAATAAATATCTGCGTGGCTTAACACTGCAATAGTCTTGGATTTCCTTAAACTCATTTTTTTGCTTTCGCCTCTCTGGGAAAAATAACAAATTAGTCTCATGATTTGATTAAGTTTTCAATTCAAGAATGGCTTCATCAGTGGCAAACACCGTCAAATTTCTTTAAGGCGCACGAGCATTTTCCAAATTTTTTTAAGCTCAAATAGTGACAAAAATTTATAACGAAAAGTTTTTGAAAATTGCTTTGCTTCTAGATCCAAAACTTTCCCATCTACTATCTGCTGGATGAAGTGCCATTTTTCTGCTACACTTTAATGACAGCAATTTTTTTCGTAAGAAATCCATTGAGGCAATTTGAAAATTATATGAAGGTTAATGAAGGTGTGGAAAATTTTGTGGACAGTATTGCTCATTTTACCTCAGTGAAAAAAAAAAATAAAAGTACCAAAAAAAGACCAAAATTGAAAAAAGGGCCCATCGGATGAAATAGGGTAGGAAAGGACCATTTTTGGTACAAATGAACCAAAGTGGCAACCGTGGTCAGAAACAAAATCATTTTTTGATCATTTCATTGAATTTTACTAAAATTTTTCTTGAAGGGCCTGGCAAAGTCGACATAGGCATAACAATATTTTTTCTTAGCTATATATATTGGAATCGGTTGGTTATTGGTGCCTTAACCTAAAATATGAGGAAATTACATAAAAAAGAAGAAAATACACAAAATTACTGCGAAAGTCCACAAATAATAAGTTACTTAGTCAAATTGTATCCAAATAAAAATAAAATATCCAAAAGAACAATAAATTCACTAAATAAAATATTTATAGGTTATGGATATGGCGAAAACCAAAAACCAGTTGATTTGTTTTTGTATGGCACCATTACATTGATTTCCATAAGGTTAGTCGAATTAGCTGTTTTATATGGATATAGATATGGCTAAAATTCAAATAAAAATTTGAAGGTCTGTTGGGGTTTCAGTTATTGATAAAAATATATCTAAATGGAACTGGCTGTTAAACATAAATTAAACAAGTAAGGAAGGCTAAGTTCGGGTGTAACCGAACATTACATACTCAGTTGAGAGCTATGGAGACAAAATAAGGGAAAATCACCATGTAGGAAAATGAAAATAGGGTAACCCTGGAATGTGTTGTCATACAAACAAATGTACCAAATGGAAGGTATTAAAGAGTATTTTAAGAGGGAGTGGGTCATAGTTCTATAGGTGGACGCCATTTAGGGATATCGCTATAAAGGTGGACCAGGGCTGACTCTAGAATTTTTTTGTACGATATAGGTATCAAATGAAAGGTGTTAATGAGTATTTTAAAATGGAGTGGGCCTTAGTTCTATAGGTGGAGGCCTTTTCGAGATATCGCCATAAAAGTGGACCAGGGGTGACTCTAGAATTTGTTTGTACGAAAGGTTATAATGAGTATTTTAAAAGGGAGTGGGCCTTAGTTCTATAGGTGGACGCCTTTTCGAGATATCGCCATAAAGGTGGACCAGGGGTGACTCTAGAATTTGTTTGTACGATATGGGTATCAAATGAAAGGTGTTAATGAGTATTTTAAAAGGGAGTGGGCCTTAGTTCTATAGGTGGACGCCTTTTCGAGATATCGCCATAAAAGTGGACCAGGGGTGACTCTAGAATGCGTTTGTACGAGGTGGGTATCAAATGAAAGGTGTTAAGGAGTATTTTAAAACGGAGTGGGCCTTAGTTCTATGGGTGGACGCCTTTTCGAGATATCGCCATAAAGGTGGACCAGGGGTGACTCTAGAATTTGTTTGTACGATATGGGTATCAAATGAAAGGTGTTAATTAGTATTTTAAAAGGGAGCGGGCCTTAGTTCTATAGGTGGACGCCTTTTCGAGATATCGCCATAAACGTGGACCAGGGGTGACTCTAGAATGCGTTTGTACAATATGGGTATCAAACGAAAGGTGTTAATGAGTATTCTAAAACGGAGTGGGCCTTAGTTATATGGGTGGACGCCTTTTCGAGATATCGCCATAAAGGTGGACCATGGGTGACTCTAGAATTTGTTTATACGATGTGGGTATCAAATGAAAGGTGTTAATGAGTATTTTAAAAGGGAGTGGGCCTTAGTTCTATAGGTGGACGCCTTTTCGAGATATCGCCATAAACGTGGACCAGGGGTGACTCTAGAATGCGTTTGTACAATATGGGTATCAAACGAAAGGTGCTAATGAGTATTCTAAAACGGAGTGGGCCTTAGTTCTATGGGTGGACGCCTTTTCGAGATATCGCCATAAAGGTGGACCAGGGGTGACTCTAGAATTTGTTTGTACGATATGGGTATCAAACGAAAGGTGATAATGAGTATTTTAAAAGGGAGTGGGCCTTAGTTCTATAGGTGGAGGCCTTTTCGAGATATCGCCATAAAAGTGGACCAGGGGTGACTCTAGAATTTGTTTGTACGAAAGGTTATAATGAGTATTTTAAAAGGGAGTGGGCCCTAGTTCTATAGGTGGACGCCTTTTCGATATATCGCCATAAAGGTGGACCAGGGGTGACTCTAGAATTTGTTTGTACGATATGGGTATCAAATGAAAGGTGTTAATGAGTATTTTAAAAGGGAGTGGGCCTTAGTTCTATAGGTGGACGCCTTTTCGAGATGTCGCCATAAAAGTGGACCATGGGTGACTCTAGAATGCGTTTGTACGAGGTGGGTATCAAATGAAAGGTGTTAAGGAGTATTTTAAAACGGAGTGGGCCTTAGTCTATGGGTGGACGCCTTTTCGAGATATCGCCATAAGGGTGGACCAGGGGTGACTCTAGAATTTGTTTGTACGATGTGGGTATCAAATGAAAGGTGTTAATGAGTATTTTAAAAGGGAGTGGGCCTTAGTTCTATATGTGGACGCCTTTTCAAGATATCGCCATAAAGGTGGACCAGGGGTGACTCTAGAATTTGTTTGTACGATATGGGTATCAAACGAAAGGTGATAATGAGTATTTTAAAAGGGAGTGGGCCTTAGTTCTATAGGTGGAGGCCTTTTCGAGATATCGCCATAAAAGTGGACCAGGGGTGACTCTATAATGTGTTTGTACGATATGGGTATCAAATTAAAGGTATTAATGAGGGTTTTAATAGGGAGTGGTGGTAGTTGTATATGTGAAGGCGTTTTCGAGATAACGACCAAAATGTGGACCAGGGTGACCCAGAACATCATCTGTCGGGTACCGCTAATTTATTTATATATGTAATACCACGAATCCTTGCCAAGATTCCAAGGGCTTTTGATTTCGCCCTGCAGAACTTTTTCATTTCCTTCTACTTAATATGGTAGGTGTCACACCCATTTTACATAGTTTTTTCTAAAGTTATGTATACTTTGCGCCAAAAAACCAATCCAGTCACCATGTGTCATCCCTTTTTTCGTATTTGGTATATAATTATGGCATTTTTTTCATTTTTCGTAATTTTCGATATCGAAAAATTGGGAGTGGTCATAGTCGGATTTAGGCCATTTTTCACACCAATACAAAGTGAGTTCAGGTAAGTACGTGAACTGAGTTTAGCAAATATATATCGATTTTTGCTCAAGTTATCGTGTTAACGGCCGAGCGGAAGGACAGATGGTAGACTGTGTATAAAAACTGGGCGTGGCTTCAACCGATTTCGCCCTTTTTCACAGAAAACAGTTATCGTCCTACAATCTAAGCTTCTACCGAATTTCACAAGTGGTAAATTTTTGTTTGACTTATGGCATTAAAAGTATCCTAGACAAATTAAATGAAAAAGGGCGGAGCCACGCCCATTTTGAAATTTTCTTTTATTTCTGTATTTTGTTGCACCATATCATTACTGGAGTTGAATGTTGACATAATTTACTTATATGCTGTAAAGATATTAACTTTTCTTTTAAAATTTGACTTTAAAAAAAATTTTGTTTAAAAAGTGGGCGTGCTCGTTCTCCGATTTTGCAAATTTTTATTAGGCATACATATAGTAATAAGAGTAACGTTCCTGCCAAATTTCATCATGATATCTTCAACGACTGCATAACAGCCTGCAAAACTTCTAAATTACCTTCTTTTAAAAGTGGGTGGTGCCACGCCCATTGTCCAAAATTGTACTAATTTTCTATTCTGCGTCATAAGTTCAACTCACCTACCAAGTTTCATCGGTTTGTCCGTATTTGGTAATGAATTATCGCACTTTTTCGATTTTTCGAAATTTTCGATATCGAGAAATAACAATAAATAACAATCTGAGATGAGTGCCCAGAAACCTACATACCAAATTTCATCAAGATACCTCAAAATTTACTTAAGTTATCGTATTAACGGACGGACGGACGGACGGACGGACATGGCTCAATCAAATTTTTTTTCGATACTGATGATTTTGATATATGGAAGTCTATATCTATCTCGATTCCTTTATACCTGTACAACCAACCGTTATCCAATCAAAGTTAATATACTCTGTGAGCTCTGCTCAATTAAGTATAAAAAGAGGTAGGTACTTTGTGTGAGGATGCAAAGTTTCAGGTTTTTGTGGTCTGCACGTAAGAACTATGACTATGAATCACGTATTTCAACAATATATGACGTAAACGTAACTACTTGATGAAATTTGATGAATTTTGAAGCTTCTAGCCGTAAAAAAGGTGCAAAAATTACAGTTTATATGGGGTATATAATATATATACCACCGATCTCAATGATTTTTTCAGACAACAATATATGCTACACACGTAAGCATTTGGGGAAATTTGAAGCTTCTAGCTCTTAAAATAGGGCAGTAATTACGAAAAGTTTGTTATCTGAACAATCGGTTGTGGGGATATGTACTATATATACGACCGATCTCATCAATTTTTTCAGACAACAATATGTGTAATATACGAAAGTATATGGTGAAGTTTGAAGCTTCAATCTGATAAATTGAGGAAGATATGACAAAAATCCTCTTTTTCTGAAAAATCGGTTGTATGGAGGATATATGCTATAATGGTCCGATCCGGCCGGTTCCGACAAATGTCTAATCGGACACCCAAATACACCCGCTCACCAAATTTTATCAAGATATCTCAAAAACTAGTTTGCATACAAACAGACAGACGGACATGGTTAAATCAACTGAGCTCTTCATCCTGATTATTTCGGTATATTTAATGGTGGGTCTATCTATTTTCCTTTAAGGACTTAGAATTTTGGGATTCGTGACGAAATTAGTATACCATTTCATTTTCATGAAAGGTATAAAAATCTATGCGCAGCAGTTTGGTAAACTTTTTGAATACATAAAAAATACAATTTATTTTTAACTTTTGGCGCTAAATGCAGTTTTTGATACGGAGGATATAAATTGCGTAAGTGGTGCGTTCTCTGAATACTGGATATTTGGTCTAGAAAACATGAGACAATTGCCCTATTTTATTATACTCAGCTGAGCAGAGCTCACAGAGTATATTAACTTTGTTGGCATAACGGTAATCCGTAACGGCATAAACTAATCGAGATAGATATAGACTTCTATATATCAAAATGATCTGTTCGAAAAAAGAAATTCATTTAGCCATGTCCGTTCGTTCGTCCGTCCGTAAACACAATATCTTGAGTAAATTTTGAGTATCTTGATGAAATTTGGTATGTAGATTCCTGGGCACTCATCTCAGATCGCTATTTAAAATGAAATCGGACTACAACCACGCCCACTTTTTCGATATCGAAAATTTCGAAAAACAGAAAAAGTGCGATAATTCTTTACCAAAGACGGATAAAGCGATGAAACTTGGTAGGTGCGATGACCTTATGACGAAAAATAGAAAATTAGTAAAATTTTGGACAATGGGCGTGGCACCGCTCACTTTTAAAAGAAGGTAATTTAAAAGTTTTGCAAGCTGTAATTTGGCAGTCGTGGAAGATATCAAGATGAAATTTGGCACGAACGTTACTCCTATTACTATATGTGTGCTAAATAAAAATTAGCAAAATGGGATGACGAACACAACCACTTAAAAACAATTTTTTTTAAGTCAAATTTTAATAAAAAATTTTAATATCTTTACAGTATATAAATAAATCATGCCAACATTCAACTCCAGTAATGATATGGTGCAACAAAATACAAAAATAAAAGAAAATTTCAAAATGCCATAAGTCGAACAAAAAATTACCAATCCTTGTGAAATTTGGTAGGGACATAGATTCTATGACGATAACTGTTTTCTGTGAAAATGGGCAAAATCGGTTGAATCCATGCCCAGTTTTTATACACAGTCGACCGTCTGTCCTTCCGTTCGGCCGTTAACACGATAACTTGAGCAAAAATCGATATATCTTTACTAGACTTAGTTCACGTACTTATCTGAACTCACTTTATCTTGGTATAAAAAATGGCCTAAATCCGACTATGACCACGCCACCTTTTTCGATATCGAAAATTACGAAAAATGAAAAAAATGCCATAATTCTATACCAAATATGAAAAAAGACATAAAACATGGATTGGTTTATTGACGCAAAATATAACTTTAGAAAAAAGTTTGTAAAATAGGTGTGACACCTACCATATTAAGTAGAGGAAAATGAAAAAGTTCTGCAGGGCGAAATCAAAAGCCCTTGGAATCTTGACAGGAACACTGTTCGTGGTATTACATATATAAATAAATTAGCGGTACCCGACAGATGATGTTCTGGGCCACCCTGGTCCACATTTTGGTCGATATCACGAAAACGCCATGACATATACAACTAAGGGCTTCCCTTTTAAAACCCTCATTAATACCTTTAAGTTGATACCCATATTGCACAAACAAATTCTAGAGTCACCCCTGGTCCACCCTTATGGCGATATCTCGAAAAGGCGCCCACCTATAGAACTAAGGCTCACTACGTTTTAAACAATCATTAACACCTTTCATTTTATACCTATATCGTACAAACGCATTCTGGCTCACCTTTATGGCGATATCAAGAAATGGCGTCCACCTATAGAACTAAGGCCCACTCCCTTTTAAAATACTCATTAACACCTTTCATTTGATACCCATATCGTACAAACACATTCTAGAGTCACCTCTGGTCCACCTTTTCGGCGATATCTCGAAGAGGCGTCCACCTATAGAACTAAGGCCCACTCCCTTTTAAAACACTCATTAACACCTTTCATTTGATACCCATATCGTACAAACACATTCTAGAGTCACCTCTGGTCCACCTTTTCGGCGATATCTCGAAGAGGCGTCCACCTATAGAACTAAGGCCCACTCCCTTTTAAAACACTTATTAACACCTTTCATTTGATACCCATATAGTACAACACACATTCTAGAGTCACCCCTGGTCCACCTTTATGGTGATATCAAGAAATGGCGTCCACCTATAGAACTATGGCCCACTCCCTTTTAAAATACTTTTTAATACCTTCCATTTGAAACCCATGTCATACAAACACATTCCAGGGTTACCCTAGGTTCATTTTGCTAAATGGTGATTTTCCCTTATTATGTCTCCAAAGCTCTCAGCTGAGTATGTAATGTTCGGTTACACCCGAACTTAGCCTTCCTTACTTGTTTTTAATTTTATTTTATTTTTCTTTATTCTATTTACGCCCCAATTCTAGTGTGGTAACAACATTCTTCACCACGGTAACGAAATCATGTGGCAACTTTTACTCCCTTTTGGTATTCTACCCGCGAAAGTAGCCGGATAATTTTTTACCCATAAAAGTAGGTGGTTACTTCGAAATAACCACACAACAGCTGTTGTTGAGAAAAAGGCAAAACTTAAAAATATAGATATACATAGGGACGACGAAAAGAAAATTGGGAGTTCGACTAGCAGAGCACGAAGCGGACATAAACAAAAAGAAAAGCGGCACGGCACTTGCTCAACATATTCTAACACATGGACACACCGCTGATTTACAAAATACAAAAATAATAGACACAGAGAGGAAAGAGAAAAAGCGGTACACACTAGAGAGTCTTCACATACTAAAAAATAGAGAGAAAACAGTAAATAGACGAGAAGATACTGATCAAATTGCGGCAGCATATCTATTATGCTTATGATTTGAAATTAGTTTTGACAAATATACCAAACATGCATGGTATTATATACTCCTATGAGTTTTGTGATATTTTATTTTAATTATTATTTCATGTGAGTTTCCTTTTTCCGCATTTAATGTTTGTGTCATGATTTAACATTGTTTATGTTCCAACTTGTTTTTACAAATTTGTCTTTGTTATTGTTATTGTTTTTAAATAAAGATGTCCAGCCCCTGAGGATGCCAAGGAGCTTGGCGAAACGTCGGATTTATAAGTGAAGTTTAATCTTACACTGTTCAAACATCTGACCACAAAAGCCTATAATAATTCTGAATTTAAAAATATAGAATTGTAAGCGCAAATAAGTAAAGATAATAGTAAAAAATGTTTGCCTTTTGCTATACATATTTGTTTACATTATGTACTTTCACAGAATAAATTACAATATACCTATGTAGAAACTTATCATGCATAATATGCATATACACATCGTCCCTAAACATAGTGAAGACTTTCCTTTAATTCAAGCTGAACAAACAAATATATGTGCATGCAACCAAAAATGGTACTATATTTTGACATAGGATAAGTCTATGTCTTTCACCAACCAAACATTATGAACCTAGTTTTGGTCACAAAGCTCTTAGTACTAGCATTATGTTGTTGATTGCAATGAAATAAAATGTATAGTGCAATTAGGTTTTAGTAAGAAACAGTTAAAAATTTGCGTTCTGGTGATGCCGAACTAATTATTTGGAAAACTCAGTAAATCATAAATGAAACTAAGCAATTTTTTTAGTTCTATTTTTATAGATGCTTACTTTTTCCCTTAACGTTTAAACTTCATATCAGATCCTAGATTCAGTAAGTGTGAGTTTTGATCCCAGGCCTCAGGGGTTCTGCTAGCACCTTCGGGAATAATTTTATACAAAACATTTCTTCCGAAATCAAATCTCTTTTGCATTTGCTTCCTTCTGCCTTCGAGTTAAAATATTTCTTGTGCCAAGATACTTAGTTTTCAATTACCTTGCGTGGCTTAACACCACAATAGTCCTGGAATTCATTGAACTCATTGAGCTGGGTGAGAAAGATTTAAATATCAACGTGCCAAACGAGAAGTAATGCATAGAATTTCTTTGTATAAGTTTTGAAAGTGTTAGGCTTACGGCAGATTGCTCGCTATAAGCTATGCTAGGCGAAAAGCAATTTTTATGTTCATATATTTTACATAGTGTTTATAGCCGATCGAAATATCTAGCCGTTATTAATATTATTATAAAACAAGAGTTTTTTTTTTGATTAGTCGGTTATTTCATCAACAAGTAACGACAATGCGTTTGCCAACACTTTCCTTTTTAATGCCTGGCATAAATTATATCCTAGGTGAAATGTTATTGTTCTGGTACATTTTATGGACTGAGCAATTTTTTATGGTGAGAGTTCCATTGAAGTAAATTCAAAATTATATGGGGGCTAACGAAAGTGTGGCGAATTTTTGGGCAATATTGTGAATTTTTACCTGAGTGAAAAAGAAAGAAACGTATCAATCGTGGCTACTGCCTAAAAGGGGCCAAAATTGAAGAAAAGGGACCAGCGGACCAAGACCATTTTTGATCCAAATGGACCAAAGTGGCAACCGTGAATGCGAAGAAAACTACCTTTCAAATTTCTCCACAGACACTGGTGAGTTTTTCGGTGATGACAGCGTTACCACTTGGGCCAGAATCGCGGATAAAAGAACTGGTAACTATATTCGGTTACATAGTGTTCTGGGTACTATTTTACCGGTAACGCTCAGAATCGGGGCGTTAATGTTATTTTATCTTTGTTAAATTAATATTATTTTATGGTCTTTAATTTTTATTTCGTATTTCATTTTACATTACTTAATTTATTGGATTTTTAAAATTTTATTTTAATTAATTTTTATTTAATTGTAATTTTTTTCTTTGTTTGCACTTTATTACGTCATATAATCTAACAAAATAATACACAAATATGGCACAACAAACAACACTCTAAAGAGAAACTAATTTTAATTTAAACCTTAAGACCTAAACACTTGCTTTGTTTTTGTAAACACTCTCTGGCTCTTTATAACCAGCGAAACAGCAGTGCATACGTACATCTGTTCGAGCACTTGCGTGCACAAAAATTGTGTATATGCTAAGAAACTTTAATTCATATGTACATTCAGAAGAAACACTTACCTAAAATTAGTAAAACATTTCAAATCTTATTTAAAAGTTTATTAAATTTAATGCACTGCTCCCAACTCTAGTTTTGTAGCAGTATACACATTTTGGAAACATATAAAGCTAATTACGTGTACTTTTCTGTATTTATTCATTAGCGTACACATAGCACCTTAATAACACAATTCAACTTCGCAAATACATAGGGGCAAGTCCTGGGTAACGGACACGATATTCGCACGCATTCAACCTGCATGAATGAGTACATGGTCAGCGGATTGAGCGGATATTACAATATTTGAATTAACATTTGTGGGTACCTCAAAAATGGAAGTACATAAATACATGTATATGATCATATATAATGAGGTTCGGACGCGACAAGAAATAGAAGGAATTTTTTAATGTTTGTGAAAGTATGGAAAACTTAACGAAGCTATGGGTAAATTTGACATTCCTTAAATGAGAGACAGACGGTGAAATAAAGACCCAATGTCCGTAGATTTTCGAAATCTGAAATATCTTTTTGCGTTCAAAAACTCACGAATATAATAAATCCATTGAAATTTGGACAAGATATTCCCATTTAACCATTTCTAGTCGACAAATATATATATATATTAGGGCGGGTCAAATTGTATGGGAAAAAATGGGGAAAAAACTGCAGGTGCACATCCAGTTTCTGAATCTATGGGTATACTGAGTAATATTGTCCATGGGACCATAGGTCTGAAATGAATTTCGAGCCTCCCTAATTTTGTTAGAAAATTTTATATCCCAATCCGAATTCGAATTTGACATTTATTTTCATGTGTTTTATTTGTGAGAGCTGCTATTCGGATTGTAATATAAAATTTTGTAACAAAATTAGGGAGGCTCGAAATTCATTTCTGACCTATGGCCCCATGGACAATATTACTCAGTATGACCCATAGATTACGAAACTGGATGTGCCTTTTCAACAATAAATTTGACCCGCTCTAATATATAAATATATATATATATATTTTTAGCAGATAAAATTCACAAAAAAATGCAAGCTAATTTGTACTGTTTTCTTTTGTGTCTTCATATGAAATTGTTTAATACACCAATAAAACCTACATTAATCTTTAGAATTCATATATTGTTGAAATCAGAATTGATTTTAGATTTTGCCTAGATAATCCTTTATATACATGTATAAATTAAAAAAGAGATACAACAATTAAAATTTTCGTAATATTTTGTAAGATGTCTCTAACATCTCCAAGAATCAATTAACTGTTTATACCCTGCCGGAAGCGCCAAATGTCCTCTTTCTGAGAACATATTAGTTTTGTTCGTTGGCTAAACAGAAATATTGTTATAGGCCAATGTATGAATCAACTAATGGAAGAGATGTAATGGACTTGACAAATTTTAGACACCAATAAAAAATGTTACCCGAACTTTCCGGAAAAATTTGAGTAAACAGACCTATTTACCATCTGAACTATTTTGTTAGTAAAACATCTAAATTTACAAAACCGACGAAGCCTTTCTTTGAAATCGCGTTTCTCTGTACAGGATGAGGGGAAAAAATAAACTATTAGTATTCCATATCATACACATATTTGACCTTTACTCCCAAGTGATTGAAATAAAATCTGACCACTTTTAATTTTCCGTTCATGATGGACCTTATTAGGGATTCGCCCACATATAAACAAACAATTGCAAGGAAATTTTCGTTTGAAAAAGTATAGCAAAATGTTTTGTCAAGGCGGGGCTCATTTCATTTTGCTAGAATGTCAATAAATACACTAAATTTGTTATTTTGATGGTGCAAAATC
This sequence comes from Eurosta solidaginis, assembly GCF_040869045.1. Lineage (NCBI taxonomy): Eukaryota > Metazoa > Arthropoda > Insecta > Diptera > Tephritidae > Eurosta > Eurosta solidaginis. Next base: position 206,087,543 of record NC_090321.1, read on the forward strand.
TGTTTGCTCAGTTAATTAAAAAAAACAAGTAAAGGTGTCTAAGTTCGTGTGTAACCGAACATTATATACTCAGCGTGAGCTTCACTTGCACATTTCATTTCAGATAAATTACTTTTCTACATAATGCGTGGCACCGCCTGTTTAAAAAAAAATGTCTCCCAACTTCCTCTTACAATAAAACTTGATTCAAAACTATTTTTTGCTAAGTTATTGCTTATTATTCTAGTCTACGACACTTTTAAACTTGTTTTATATGTAAGTTGCCGTGGTCTTTAACCGATCCCGTCCATTTTTACTAGAAATATTTTCTAATATAGGGAAAATTTGTGTACCCAATTTTATTACGATCCGTTAATTTTTCTTCGAGTTATGGCTCCCGAAACATAGAAAATTGCTTAGTCATAAAAGGGGCGGTGCCACGCCCATTTTTTTAAATTTTACGTTTTTCCTTTTTATTGTTATAAATCCACTTGGGAAATGAAATACCATTGATTATAAACTCTTTTTTGCAAAGATATAGCTTATTTTATTCGTCCACGACCCTTTTAAAAATCTTTAATATAAAAGTAGGCGTGGTCCTTAACCGATTTCGTTAATTTTTTTCAAAGCATTCCTTATAGTAAAAGCAAACCTCTCTGCCGAATTTTGTTACGATAGGTTTAACGATTTTTGATTTATGATTAATAATATTTGTAAAATTGATTTTATCACAATTGGGCGGTGCCACGCCCATTTAAAAAAAATCAAATTTTTATCAAGAGTCTTAATACCAGTCCACGTGTCAAATTTCAACATTCTAGGTGTATTATTTAATAAACAATCAGATTTTTTGTCTTTTCCAAAATGTTATATATATAAAAAGTGGGCGTGGTTTTCATCCGATTTCGCTCATTTTCAATACCAATCTATTATGGGCCCAGCTAAGCTCGTGTACCAAATTTGGTGGAGATATCTCAATACTTACTGAAGTTATCGTGTTAACGGACAGACGGACGGACGGATATGGATCAATCAAACTTTTTTTCGATACTGATGATTTTAATATATGAAAGTCTATATCTATCTCGATTCCTTTATACCTGTACAACCAACCGTTATCCAATCAAGAGTATAAAAACAAACAAGCAAGGAAGGCTAAGTTCGGGTGTAACCGAACATAACATACTCAGTTGAGAGCTATGGAGACAAAATAAGGAAAATCAATCTGGGGTAACCCTGGAATGTGGTTGTATAACATGTGTATCAAATGAAAGGTATTAAAGAGTATTTTAAGAGAGAGTTCCATAGTTCTATGGATGAACGCCATTAGGGATATCGCCATAAAGGTAGACCAGGGCTGACTCTAGAATTTGCTTGTACGATATGGGTATCAAATGAAAGGTGTTACTGAGCATTTTAAGAGGGAGTGGGCCTTAGGTCTATCGGTGGACGCCTTTTCGAGATGTCCCCATTAAGGTGGACCAGGGGTGATTCTATAATGTGTTTGTACGATATGGGTATCAAATGAAAGCTGTTAATGAGTATTTTGAAAAGGAGTGATCCTTAGTTCCATAGGTGGACGCCGTTTCGAGATATCGCCATAAAGGTGGACCAGGGGTGTCTCTAGAATGTGTTTGTACGATATGGGAATCAAATGAAAGGTGTTACTGAGCATTTTAAGAGGGAGTGGGCATTAGGTCTATAGGTGGACGCCTTTTCGAGATATCGCCATTAGGGTGGGCCAGGGGTGACTCTAGAATGTTTGTACGGTATGGGTATCAAACGAAAGGTGTTACTGAGCATTTTAAGAGGGAGTGGGCATGAGGTCTATAGGTGGACGCCTTTTCGAGATGTCGTCATTAGGGTGGGCCAGGGGTGACTCTAGAATGTGTTTGTACGATATGTGCATCAAACGAAAGGTGTTACTGAGCATTTTAAGAGGGAGTGGGCATTAGGTCTATAGGTGGACGCCCTTTCGAGATATCGCCATTAGGGTGGGCCAGGGGTGACTCTAGAATGTTTGTACGATATGGGTATCAAACGAAAGGTGTTACTGAGCATTTTAAGAGGGAGTGGGCATTGGGTCTATAAGTGGACGCCTTTTCGAGATATCGCCATTAGGGTGGGCCAGGGGTGACTCTAGAATGTGTTTGTACGATATGGGTATCAAATGAAAGGTGGTAAGGAGTATTTTAAAAGGGAGTAATCCTTAGTTCTATAGGTGGACGCCTTTTCGAGATATCGCCATAAAGGTGGACCAAGGGTGACTCTAGAATGTTTGTACGATATGGGTATCAAACGAAAGGTGTTACTGAGCATTTTAAGAGGGAGTGGGCATTAGGTCTATAGGTGGACGCCTTTTCGAGATATCGCCATTAGGGTGGGCCAGGGTGACTCTAGAATGTGTTTGTACGATATGGGTATCAAACGAAAGGTGGTAATGAGTATTTTAAAAGGGAGTAATCCTTAGTTCTATAGGTGGACGCCTTTTCGAGATATCGCCATAAAGCTGGACCAAGGGTGACTCTAGAATGTTTGTACGGTATGGGTATCAAACGAAAGGTGTTACTGAGCATTTTAAGAGGGAGTGGGCATTAGGTCTATAGGTGGATATCGCCACTAGGGTGGGCCAGGGTGACTCTAGAATGTGTTTGTACGATATGGGTATCAAATGAAAGGTGGTAATGAGTATTTTAAAAGGGAGTAATCCTTAGTTCTATAGGTGGACGCCTTTTCGAGATATCGCCATTAGGGTGGGTGTTACTGAGCATTTTAAGAGGGAGTGGGCATTAGGTCTATAGGTGGACGCCTTTTCGAGATATCGCCATTAGGGTGGGACAGGGGTGACTCTAGAATGTTTGTACGATATGGGTATCAAACGAAAGGTGTTACTGAGCATTTTAAGAGGGAGTGGACATTAGGTCTATAGGTGGACGCCTTTTCGAGATATCGCCACTAGGGTGGGCCAGGGTGACTCTAGAATGTGTTTGTGCGATATGGGTATCAAATGAAAGGTGGTAATGAGTATTTTAAAAGGGAGTAATCCTTAGTTCTATAGGTGGACGCCTTTTCGAAATTTCGGCATTAGGGTGGGCCAGGTGTGACTCTAGAATGTTTGTACGATATGGTCAAACGAAAGCTGTTGCTGAGCATTTTAAGAGGGAGTGGGCATTAGGTCTATAGGTGGACGCCTTTTCGAGATATCGCCATTAGGGTGGGCCAGGGGTGACTCTAGAATGTTTGTACGATATGGGTATCAAACGAAAGGTGTTACTGAGCATTTTAAGAGGGAGTGGACACTAGGTCTATAGGTGGACGCCTTTCCGAGATATCGCCATTAGGGTGGGCCAGGGGTGACTCTAGAATGTTTGTACTATATGGGTATCAAACGAAAGGAGTTACTGAGCATTTTAAGAGGGAGGGGGCATTAGGTCTATAGGTGGACGCCTTTTCGAGATATCGCCATTAGGGTGGGACAGGGGTGACTCTGGTATGTTTTTGTACGATATGGATATCAAATTAAAGGTATTAATGAGGGTTTTAAAAGCGAGTGGCCCTTAGATGTATATGTGAAGGCGTTCTCGCGATATCGACCAAAATGTGGACCAGGTGATCCAGAAAATCATCTGTCGGGTACTGCTAATTTATTTATATATGCAATACCACTAACAGTATTCCTGCCAAGATTCCAAGGGCTGTTGATTTCGCCTTGAAGAACTTTTTCATTTTCTTCTACTTAATATGGTAGGTGTCACACCCATTTTACAAAGTTTTTTCCAAAGTTATATTTTGCGTCAATAAACCAATTCAGTTACCATGTTTCATCCCTTTTTTCGTATTTGGTATAGAATTATGGCATTTTTTTCATTTTTCGTAATTTTCGATATCGATAAAGTGGGCGTGGTTATGGTCAGATTTCGCCCATTTTTTATACCAAGAAAAAGTGAGCTCAGGTAAGTACGTGGGCTAAGTTTAGTAAAGATATATCGGATTTTGCTCAAGTTATTGTGTTAATGGCCGAGCGGAAGGACAGACGGTGGACTGTGTATAAAAACTGGGCGTGGCTTCAACCGATTTCGCCCATTTTCACAGAGAACAGTTACCGTCATAGAATCTATGCTCCTACCAAATTTGAGAAGGATTGGTAAATTTTTGTTCGACTTATGGCAATAAAAGTATTCTAGACAAACTAAATGAAAATGGGCGGAGCCACGCCCATTTTGAAATTTTCTTTTATTTTTGTATTTTGTTGCATCATATCATTACTGGAGTTGAATTTTGACTTAATTTACTTATATACAGTAAAGATATTAAATTTTTTGTTAAAATTTGAATTTAAAAAAATTTTTTTTTAAAAAGTGGGCGTGTTCTTCATCCAATTTTGCTAATTTTTATTTAGCACATATAGAGTAATAGTAGTAACGTTCCTGCCAAATTTCATCATGATATCTTCAACGACTGCCAAATTACAGCTTGCAAAACTTTTAAATTACCTTCTTGTAAAAGTGGGCGGTGCCACGCCCATTGTCCAAAATCTTACTAATTTTCTATTCTGCGTCATAACGTCAACCCATCTACCAAGTTTCGTCGCTTTATCTGTCTTTTGTAATGAGTTATCGCACTTTTTCGGTTTTTCGAAATTTTCGATATCGAAAAAGTGGGCGAAGTTATAGTCCGATATCGTTCATTTTAAATAGCGATCTGAGATGAGTTCTCAGGAACCTACATACCAAATTTCATCAAGATACCTCAAAATTTACTCAAGTTATCGTGTTAACGGACGGACGGACGGACGGACATGGCTCAATCAAATTTTTTTCGATCCTGATTATTTTGATATATGGAAGTCTATATCTATCTCGATTCCTTTATATATGTACAACCAACCGTTATCCAATCAAACTTAATATACTCTGTGAGCTCTGCTCAACTGAGTATAAAAACAAGTAAGGGTAAGTAAGTAAGCTGAACAAACAGATTTTTTTATGGAGCCAAATCTGTTTGTTTAGCTAATTAAAAAAACAAAAAACAAGTTAGGGTGTCTAAGTTTGGGTGTAACCGAATATTATATACTCAGCGTGAGTTTGAATTGTACAGTTCATTTCAGATAAATTACTTTTTCGAATTTTGTTACGATGTATTTATTATACTCAGTTGAGCAGAGCTCACAGAGTATATTAACTTTGATTGCATAACGGTTGGTTGTACAGGTATAAAGGAATCGAGATAGATATAGACTTCCATATATCAAAATCATCAGTATCGAAAAAAAATTCGATTGAGCCATGTCCGTCCGTCTGTCCGTTAACACGATAACTTAAGTAAATTTTGAGGTATCTTGATGAAATTTGGTACGTAGGTTCCTGGGCACTCATCTCAGATCGCTATTTAAAATGAACGATATCGGACAATAACCACGCCCACTTTTTCGATATCGAAAATTTCGAAAAATCGAAAAAGTGCGATAATTCATTACCAAATACGCATTAAGCGATGAAACTTGGTAGGTGAGTTGAGCTCATGACGCAGAATAGAAAACTAGTACAAGCTGTAATTTGGCAGTCGTTGAAGATATCATGATGAAATTTGGCAGGAACGTTACTCTTATTACTTTATGTCTGCTTAATAAAAATTAGCAAACTCGGAGAACGACCACGCCCACTTTTTAAAAAAATTTTTTTTTAAATTCGAATTTTAAAAGAAAATTTTAATATCTTTACAGCATATAAGTAAATTATGCCAACATTCAACTCCAGTAATAATATGGTGCAAAGAAATACAAAAATAAAAGAAAATTTCAAAATGGGTGTGGCTTCGCCCTTTTTCATTTAATTTGTCTAGGATGCTTGTAATGCCATAAGTCGAACAAAAATTAACCAATCCTTGTGAAATTTGGTAGAGGCTTAGCTTCTAGGACGATAACTGTTTTCTGTGAAAAAGGGCGAAATCGGTTGAAGCCACGCCCAGTTTTTATTCACAGTCTACCGTCTGTCCTTCCGCTCGGCCGTTAACACGATAGCTTGAGCAAAAATCGATATATCTTTACTAAACTCAGTTCACGTACTTATCTGAACTCACTTTGTATTGGTATAAAAAATGGCCGAAATGCGACTATGACCACGCCCACTTTTTCGATATCGAAAATTACGAAAAATGAAAAAAATGCCATACTTATATACCAAATACGAAAAAATGGATGAAACATGGTAATTGTATTGGTCTATTGACGCAAAATATAACTTTAGAAAAAGACTTGGTAAAATGGATGTGACACCTACCATATTAAGTAGAAGAAATGAAAAAGTTTTGCAGGGCGAAATCAAAAGCCCTTGGAATCTTGGAAGGAATACTGTACGTGGTATTACATATATAAATAAACTAGCGGTACCCGACAGATGATGTTCTGGATCACCCTGGTCCACATTTTGGTAGATATCTCGAAAACGCCTTCACATATACAACTAAGGGCCACTCCCTTTTAAAACCCTCATTAATACCTTTAATTTGATACCCATATCGTACAAACACATTCTAGAGTCACCCCTGGTCCACGTTTATGGCGATATCTCGAAAAGGCGTTCACATATAGCACTAAGGCCCACTCCTTTTTAAAATACTCATTAACACCTTTCATTTGATACCCATATCGTACAAACAAATTCTCAAGTCAGGCCTGGTCCACCTTTATGGCGATATCCCTAAATGGCGTCCATCTATAGATCTATTGCCCACTTCCTCTTAAAATACTCTTTAATACCTTCCATTTGATACACATGTCATAGAAACACATTCCAGGGTTACCCTAGGTTCCTTTTACAACATGGTGATTTCCCTTACTTTGTCTCAACAGCTCTCAACTGAGTATGTAATGTTCGGTTACACCCGAACTTAGCCTTCCTTACTTGTTTTTATTTATTTTTTTTTTTGATGCTTTAGAAATGTTTTGTAATGCTTGATTGTAATAGGGGCGTGGCTCCGCCCGTTGATAAAAAAAATTTCTCCTAATTTCCTCTTACAATAAAACTTGGTAAGTGAAATATTATTGATACAAAGCTACTTTTCGCTAAGATATAGCTTATTATTCTACTCTACGACCCTTTTAAACTTCTTTTATATACAATTTGATGTGTTATTTAATCGATCTCGTCCATTTTTACTAGAAATATTTCCTGCTATAGGGAAAATATGTGTACCCAATCTCATTACGATCCGTTAATTTTTCTTCGAGTTATGGCTCCTGAAACATAGAAATTTGTTTGGTCAAACCCATTTTCAAAAATATAATTTTTGCCCTTTTTCGTGTTTATCTCGATTCGTTTATGCCGTTACAATCAACCATTATGTTACCAAATATAATATACTCTGTGTGCAAAGCACGCTGAGTATAACAACATTGACCTTGTATGGCTTTAACTTACATAAATGTATACATATGTGTTTTTCTTATTTCAAATTCTTGAAATATTATTTTTTGTTTACACGACTCAGTTAGGTATAAATAGGGCCCACAAAATTAATCTCGAAGTACTTTATACTTAGACAGTGGTAGAAAAGGTTTTAAACTATAATTAATATACCTAGATACGTATATAAAAAAACCTAAAAAACAATGGTGCCGTTTTAGTATCTATAATCCACTTAGATATTTGACGTTCATAACCACTGCCGCGAGTCTTCAATAATTGCAGCTGGATGGGTCTAACTGTCGTTTACGCACCTAGCCTAGAGAGATATGTACAAACAAGCATACTACAAGTTTGTCGTGCTTAGCTGATTTCATATTGCTTAAGGAACCAACGCAACGATAGCTGCCATGATAAAATATTGATACCGAATATGGGCTTTCCGCTATTCTTATTTTTATATTATATTTACCTATATAAGACTATATTTATATAAGAATAGAGGAAAGCCCATATTGAGTAGCAATATTTCATGATGGCGGCTATCGTTGCGTTGATTCCTTAAGCAATACGAAAGCAGCTAAGTATGACAAAGAGGATCTCGAAATGATCGCGTACTTTCATTTTTAACACGCTTATATTGGGTTCATATAAGGATAGAGAAAAGCCGATATTCTGTAGCAATATTTCAGCATGGCGGCTATCGTTTCGTTGGATCCTTAGTTGATATGAACTCTCTGGTTACAGGAGCGCATTGCGTAATAAGGGAAGAATGGGTCGTTGTAGCTGGTGTTACTCATGTACGTCAAATAAACATTGCAAGAAGGCAACGTCGCAATGTGCAGCGTATACAGAAACAATTATTTGTGCTGAATGTAGTGGAGAAGATGTGCGTCTTGGAGATTCTGGAGCAGTAGGCGTTCTGAATAGTCGACTTTGTGAGGTGGTACAAGGTGGTTGTGGGGACTCCAATATGCCGGATTTATATGCAGATGTAACAAATGCAAGAGTTGGAAACTTTGTAACATGCAGGATGTAACTGAAGGATGTTGTTATAAATTGACTGTTGAGTGCAATATCACCCTAACTCGACGAATTCCGAAACATTTGAGATAGGGCGTTTTCGAAACATCAGTAGAATTATGGTGATATTCCGCTCAGCAGTCGAAATGGCGATAATTTTTTCTGGTATAATGTTTACATAAATTGTTATAATTGTGAGTAAATGAATATTTTTTATTGTATGCAATGAAAGTGTGACGCATGTAAATGGATTAAGTTGTGAGTCCAAACTTTGATTACAACTTTAAAGTTTCCTTGTGTGATGAAAACAGAATTGTGGTTTGATTACTTTAAGGCCCTGGCAAACTGCGTGTAAAACAGCTGATCAAACGAATTCTATGTAAGCCAAACTAATCGGTTATTAGAACCATTGAATAACGCCTTATTCATAACGATACCATAGCCAACCAATTAGTTTTTGGGTTTCCGCCATATTCATACCACTACGTTACAAAAACGAGCTTTAGTTCTGCCCTATGAATCAAATATACTCTTTCGGAAAGGGGAGAAAAAATAAAAATACACGTGTATCGGCGATTTTCATGTACACGTCAGAATTTATTTTTTGTGTATAAACGGACACTACGAGCTTTATACTTAATACATAAAACAAGTAAGGAAGGCTAAGTTCGGGTGTAACCGAACATTACATACTCAGTTGAGAGCTATGGAGACAAAATAAGGAAAATCACCATGTAGGAAAATGAACCTAGGGTAACCCTGGAATGTGGTTGTATGACATGTGTATCAAATGGAAGGTATTAAAGAGTATTTTAAGAGAGAGTAGGCCATAGTTCTATGGATGGACGCCATTTAGGGATATCGCCATAAAGGTGGACCAGGGCTGACTCTAGAATGTGTTTGTACGATATGGGTATCAAATGAAAGGTGATAATGAGTATTTTAAAAGGGCATGGGCTTTAGTTCTATAGGTGAACGCCTTTTCGAGAAATCCCCATAAAGGTGGACCAGGGGTGACTCTAGAATATGTTTGTACGATATGGGTATCAAATGAAAGCTGTTAATGAGTATTTTGAAAAGGAGTGATCCTTAGTTCCCTAGGTGGACGCCGTTTCGAGATATCGCCATAAAGGTGGACCAGGGGTGTCTCTAGTTGTACGATATGGGAATCAAATGAAAGGTGTTACTGAGCGTTTTAAGAGGGAGTGGGCATTAGGTCTATAGGTGGACGCCTTTTCGAAATGTCGCCATTAGGGTGGGCCAGGGGTGACTCTAGAATGTGTTTGTACGATATGGGTATCAAACGATAGGTGTTACTGAGCATTTTAAGAGGGAGTGGGCATTAGGTCCATAGGTGGACGCCTTTTCGAGATATCGCCATTAGGGTGGGCCAGGGGTGACTCTGGAATGTGTTTGTACGATATGGGTATCAAATGAAAGGTGGTAATGAGTATTTTAAAAGGGAGCAATCCTTAGTTCTATAGGTGGACGCCTTTTCGAGATATCGCCATAAGGGTGGACCAAGGGTGACTCTAGAATGTTTGTACGATATGGCTATCAAACGAAAGGTGTTACTGAGCATTTTAAGAGGGAGTGGGCACTAGGTCTATAGGTGGACGTCTTTTCGAGATATCGCCATTAGGGTGGGCCAGGGGTGACTCTAGAATGTTTGTACGATATGGGTATCAAACGAAAGGTGTTACTGAGCATTTTAAGAGAAAGTGGGCATTAGGTCTATAGGTGGGCGCCTTTTCGAGATATCGCCATTAGGGTGGGCCAGGGTGACTCTAGAATGCGTTTGTACGATATGGGTATCAAATGAAAGGTGGTAATGAGTATTTTAAAAGGGAGTAATCCTCAGTTCTATAGGTGGACGCCTTTTCGAGATATCGCCATAAAGGTTGACCAAGGGTGACTCTAGAATGTTTGTACGATATGGGTATCAAACGAAAGGTGTTACTGAGCATTTTAAGAGGCAGTGGGCATTAGGTCTATAGGTGGACGCCTTTTCGAGATATCGCCATTAGGGTGGGCCAGGGGTGACTCTAGAATGTTTGTACGATATGGGTATCAAACGAAAGGTGTTACTGAGCATTTTAAGAGGGAGTGGGCATTAGGTCTATAGGTGGACGCCTTTTCGAGATATCGCCATTAGGGTGGGCCAGGGGTGACTCTAGAATGTTTGTACGATATGGGTATCAAAGGAAAGGTGTTACTGAGCATTTTAAGAGGAAGTGGACATTAGGTCTATAGGTGGACGCCTTTTCGAGATATCGCCATTAGGGTGGGCCAGGGCTGACTGTAGAATGTTTTTACGATATGGGTATCAAACGAAAGGTGTTACTGAGCATTTTAAGAGGGAGTGGGCATTAGGTCTATAGGTGGACGCCTTTTCGAGATATCGCCATTAGGGTGGGCCAGGGTTGACTCTAGAATGTGTTTGTACGATATGGATATCAAATTAAAGGTATTAATGAGGGTTTTAAAAGCGAGTGGCCTTTAGATGTTTATGTGAAGGCGTTCTCGCGATATCGACCAAATGTGGATCAGGTGATCCAGAAAATCATCTGTCGGGTACTGCTAATTTATTTATATATTCAATAACACTAACAGTATTCCTGCCAAGATTCCAAGGGCTGTTGATTTCGCCTTGTAGAACTTTTTCATTTTCTTCTACTTAATATGGTAGGTGTCACACCCATTTTACAAAGTTTTTTCCAAAGTTATATTTTTCGTCAATAAACCAATCCAGTTACAATGTTTCATCCCTTTTTTCGTATTTGGTATAGAGTTATGGCATTTTTTTAATTTTTCGTAATTTTCGATATCGATAAAGTGGGCGTGGTTATGGTCGGATTTCGGCCATTTTTTATACCAAGATAAAGTGAGTTCAGATAAGTACGTGGGCTAAGTTTAGTAAAGATATATCGGTTTTTGCTCAAGTTATTGTGTTAACGGCCGAGCGGAAGGACAGACGGTGGACTGTGTATAAAAACTGGGCGTGGCTTCCACCGATTTCACCCATTTTCACAGAGAACAGTTAACGTCATAGAATCTATGCTCCTACCAAATTTCAAAAGGATTGGTAAATTTTTGTTCGACTTATGGCATTAAAAGTATTCTAGACACACTAAACGAAAATGGGCGGAGCCACGCCTATTTTGAAATTTTCTTTTATTTTTGTATTTTGTTGCATCATATCATTACTGGAGTTGAATTTTGACTTAATTTACTTATATACAGTAAAGATATTAAATTTTTTGTTAAAATTTGAATTTAAAAAAAAATTTTTTTAAAAAGTGGGCGTGTTCTTCATCCAATTTTGCTAATTTTTATTCAGCACATATATAGTAATAGTAGTAACGTTCCCGCCAAATTTCATCATGATATCTTCAACGACTGCCAAATTACAGCTTGCAAAACTTTTAAATTACCTTCTTGTAAAAGTGGGCGGTGCCACGCCCATTGTCCAAAATCTTACTAATTTTCTATTCTGCGTCATAACGTCAACCCATCTACCAAGTTTCATCGCTTTAACCGCCTTTGGCAATGAATTATCGCATTTTTTCGGTTTTTCGAAATTTTCGATATCGAAAAAGTGGGCGTGGTTATAGTCCGATATCGTTCATTTTAAATAGCGATCTGAGATGAGTGCTCAGGAACCTACATACCAAATTTCATCAAGATACCTCAAAATTTACTCAAGTTATCGTGTTAACGGACGGACGGACGGACGGACGGACGGACGGACGGACGGACGGACATGGCTCAATCAAATTTTTTTTGGATCCTGATTATTTTGATATATGGAAGTCTATATCTATCTCGATTCCTTTATATATGTACAACCAACCGTTATCCAATCAAACTTAATATACTCTGTGAGCTCTGCTCAACTGAGTATAAAAAAGAAATTCTGACGTGTACATAAAAATCGCCGATACACGTGTATTTTTATTTTTTCTCCCCTTTCCGAAAAAGTTTATTTGATTCATAGGACAGAATGTCTGAAACGCGGTGTAATCTATAAATTTTTGCGTTGGTGAAGTTATTCAAATTTTTCATATTTTCTATTTTATGAAGTTATGGCATTTTTAAGGTTAATGCAACAGTAAACGATGCCAATATACTTTATCTATGGTTAAGTGAAATAATGTAACGAATTGGGCGTTATGAATATGGCAAGTTTTCCAGGGCCTTTAAGAGGCGATATTTTAGCAAAATAGCATTTTACTTTGGCAATAGGTGTCGCTGAATATCGCACTGATCGAGATATTTAGAAAACCCTCGGAAAGCGATGCCACTAATTAAAAAAAAGAAAATACTTGGCTCGTTTTACCTGCAAAGAAAATAAAAGGAGAGACGGGACCTACATGTATAATGCCGACAGAAATACACTCAGGGTGTTTGCAAAACCACTGCTTAGGAGCAATCCCGCTTAGAATAACTTGTTTTCTAAGTTGTTGATGTTGCTTTGCGAGAGACTTTAACCCAAGACCTCCAATGTGTTTGGCGGAGCACGCTACTACCATCCTAGCATACACAGTATCTAACGTTAGTTCTCTAGTGCATCTCTAATCGAAAACTATATCAGAGAACTTGGTTAGAATTCGATTAGAGAACTATTTGGGAAACATTTGAAATACGATGTTGTCACAGTTATCGATTATTTGTAGGATATGATCACTCTTCCTTAGTGTTATACAATATGTAGTATGAAAAATAGTCAAAAGTTTTGCAAAAATATTGGTAGTTGCAAAATCAGTTTTTCATTTGTAGTAATTAAAAGTTGGAAGTGACAATTTATAAAAAAAAGTTAAAGATTGAAAGTGAGCAAAATGTTCGCATACTATTTGACTGGCATTAGGAGGAAAACGTGCCCTTATCTACATATATTTCAAATCAATGCAGAGCTAAATACAGAAGGAATAATGGGCCCATTACTGATACTTAGCATAGACTTGACTTGACATGAGAACTGTCACTTACAGTTCTGTTAAATGAACATTGAATGTTACTGATTACTCAAAACTTAGCAACAATTAACTTGACTTGAAGTCAGTTGAATTTTGATTTTCTATGTAAATTCTAAGTGACGTTTACATTTTGAGATGCCATTTGTTTGTTTCCATTTAATTTTGACATTTTGTCATACAAATTGACATTTATTGATTATGATGCCAGATTGTATGCGCTAAGTGGAGTATAATCGTGGCTAAGATGCCAAGTTTACGCCAAGTCAAGTCAAGTCTATGCTAAATATCAATAATAGGCCCTTAAATGACAGCGAACATTTCGTTAAGGTTAGGTCATGATGCAATAAACCAGACAGGTGAAGTCAATATTACAAAATGGTGTCGCATTTGGAAATACTAGCCCTCATAAATTAAAGTGTTGCTTCTTGAATTGTCATCACGCTTTTATTACCTCGGCCTGTATGTAACGGAATATTTGAGCTTAATTTTCACCGGTTTCTAAAAGTCTGATTAATTTGAAAATTTGCATACGTATCAAGGACCGATGACAATGCATTAATGTGGTGGCGCGGTGACATAAGGTCAACGGCCATAAGGTCAATTGGCCTTATTACCACTTTGAATGGCCATAGGTTTGAATGAAACTTTGCACACGTATCAGGGATCGATGACAATGCATTAATGTGATGGTGCGGTGATATAAGGTCAACGGCCATAAGGTCAATTGGCGTTATTACCACTTTGAATGGCCATAAGTTTGATTGAAACCCTGCACACGAATCAAGGCTCGATGATAATGCATTAATGTGATGGTGTGGTGACATAAGGTCAACGTCCGTAAGGTCAATTGGCGTTATTATCACTTTGAATGGCCATAAGTTTGATTGAAAGTTTGCACACGTATCAAGGCTCGATGACAATGCATTAATGTGATGGTGTGGTGACATAAGGTCAACGGCCATAAGGTCAATTGGCCTTATTACCTCTTTGAATGGCCATAAGTTTGATTGAAACTTTGCACACGTATCAAAGCTCGATGACAATGCATTAATGTGATGGTGTGGAGACATAAGGTCAACGGCCATAAGGTCAATTGGCCTTATTACCACTTTGAATGTCCATAATATGATTGAAACTTTGCAGACAATTTGACATAAGATTAACGGACATAAGGTCAATTGAACTTGTTACCACCCCAAATGACCATAGATTTGAAACCTTGCACATAATGCGAAAAACGCCTTCCTTTATTAATGATAGAAGTGGATGCATGGCACATCTACGAAAGAGCATACTGGAGCCCTTTTTAACACGCTTTTATTAGCTTGGACTGTATCTATCTATGTATCTATGTATCGGAATCTGGAGTGGAGCCGAGAGCCCCGGTAATGCAGAGCTCCGAACTCCGTTGCACCTTTTGAAGCATTTTAAGATAGGTACTTCTAGCCAGTGCAGGCCGCCAGACCAAGGCACCATAAAGAAAAATCGGGCGCACAATGGCTGTGTAAATCCTGTAGGTCACCTTAGGGGAGAATCCTCAGGAGGTGCCAATTGCCCTCTTGCAGGTGAAAAGCTCTGCTGTCGGTTTCTTGGATCGCTCCACTATATGGTTACTCCATAATATATTCCACTACCTTGAGGCGCGCGCCCGGATATACCACCCCTATTAGCGTCACGGCGGCCCTATAGAGGTTTACCGAACTGGCGTCGTTACAGGAAATTAGCTTGACATTGCCCTTGAACCACCGTGCATCATTGTAAGATGGCGGTGGACCAGGGTTGTCTTTCTTAACCTTAACGGCCACCGTAGCGAGCGCGGCATCGATCCACTTCCACTGTTGTTTCGGGATCCTGACATCTGCGCTGCTCTCGTTTATAATGCAAATCATCTGCCGACCCTTGGCAATTTCGGCGAAAGACCGCGTCCAGCATCCCTGCGTCTTGGCCCTTTTCGGTGCCGTGGGGTTGGATTCATCCATGGACCGCTGCCGTTTCGAGGTTTCAACACTCTCGACTAAAACTTTTAAAATTACTTGAACTAAAAAATTAAACTGTTACTGTGAATTAAATTATTGTGTTAATAACTTAAATTTTATTATAATTTTATTTTGAGGTGATTAACTATAAATGATTGTTGGACCTGCTACTATTGTTATATAAACTCTTTTTAATTGAAAATTATTTTCTATTTTTTAGTTCGGTGAGCTATGAAAGCGTGTTTTTTTAGTGTTTTTAAACTATTATTTATTTTTTACTATCATACAAAATACTACATTAATGCCCTGCTGACACATTAGATAATCTGCGTGAAAACAATGCCTGTGGTCTGTATTTCCTTTTGGCAACGGTCGTTATTTTATTTTTCTACATAAAATAAGGCCCGCTCGGCGTCGATTCCTAGGGCAATATTTCATTGCATCTGAATTACGAAGCTGCTTAGAGGACATGACAATGTTCTGGTCAATGGAACGGATGGATCTTCAGAGTATCATATTGTTCACAACTAAGGAATATGGCAACAGACCGTTGATGTCAATGAGATGACTGAAGATTCGGAACAATGTTATGGAGATACAGATGAGTATCTTGGATTGACCGCTTCAAGAGAAACAAACATTTATGTAGACCACCCTTACTCTCATTATCCCTCTTGTTGTCCTAATTTTCCCACCTTCCTTCTAACTTCCTATATTTTTCCTTCCCATTTCCTCAATTTTCCATTCTCTTTTCTTTCATTTCCTTTTTTCCAATGTGAAGATATATCGAATTTGGCTTTCCTCCGCATATTGCATTACTTCGGTAGTGGAAAAGTAGCAAAATAATACCAAACATTTTCCCTCCCTACTACTTTGAAATTCATAACTGGATTATAAGGGTCATCAAATTTTTGTTGTTGTACTACTGACTTCACCTGCCTTGGGTTAAGGGCCCATTACTGATACTTATCATAGACTTGACTTGGCGTAAACTTGGCAACTTAGCCACGATTATACTCCACTTAGCGCGTACAATCTGGCATCATAATCAATAAATGTCAATTTGTATGACAAAATGTTAAAATGAAATGGAAACAAACAAATGGCATCTCAAAATGTCAACGTCACTTAGAACTTACATAGAAATTCAAAATCCAACAAACTTCTAAGTAAAGTTAAGTGTTGCTAAGTTTTGAGTAACCAGTAACATGCAATGTTCATTTAACAAAACTGTAAGTGACAGTTCTCAAGTCAAGTCAAGCCTATGCTAAGTATCAGTAATGGGCCCTTTAGGCTTTGAGTTATTGCAACAAAGTTTCTTTTTTCATTAATTTGAGGTAACATTTTTCAATCAAGATTATTTCGTTAGCTTAAAGTGCAAATGTGCTAAGTCAACTTTTACGAATTTTACAGGAGACGAAAGAAATGAATAACTTTTGAAATAACCTTCTTTTTTCAAAACTGTGAATGAGGATACCTTAGTTGCAGTGTAGAAGCTTTGAAAAAGATAAATAAAGATCATGTCTGCCAACGCAGCAGCTATTTTATGACTTAGCACAATTTCCGCACTCATAACAAATTTTTGTTTCCTGACTTAGCACTTTTTATTCAATGTTTTCCCATCGCTCCTCAACTTAATGATTGAAATAAAGCACTAAAACTATATATTTCACAAAAAATACTATTTATTTCTCAAACTATTTCTAACGGTTATGGTCTGGACTCCTTTGCCGGATGGTGCGCAGACAATATTTTATATTTAATTCAAACAAATGCTGTGTTGTGTCTTATTCCAAAAAGGCAACTGCCACATACTTTATCTACAAACTAAATACTAAATCTCTTAATCGTTGTCAATAGAGTAAAGACTTGAGTGTAATTTTTAACTCCAAACTCTCTCTAGCACCATTGACTTCTTGTTTCAAAATTTGTTGGAATGGTTGGGTTTAGTAGACTTAACACCAGTGACTTTAAGGACCCTATGACGTTGAGCGCACTTTATATATCCTTGGTCAGAAGTGGTCTTGAATATTGCTCAATAATATGGAATCCTTTCCATGAATCTAACTCCTATATACCAGCAGGCACAAAATGCTTGGTCTTCAGACTTTGCATGACAGAAGAACTTTAATCTCACTCATGCTTGACTTTAGCACGAACTGCTCTGATTTATCTAATTTGTTCATCACATATATTCCAATGCGTGATCTTCGGCATAATAGATTCTTTATCTAAATAACTAATAAAACGAATTATGCTATGAACGAACCTACATCTAGCAAATCGATTCAGTAGTGTTCTTAATTTTAATAACAGCTTATATAAGTTTAAGCTTGAATTGCTTTCTATTTTTAACTAATCTGTAACAAAGTATGTAGTTATCGACATGTAAGAATTGA
The DNA here is from genome assembly GCF_040869045.1 of Eurosta solidaginis. Taxonomy (NCBI): domain Eukaryota; kingdom Metazoa; phylum Arthropoda; class Insecta; order Diptera; family Tephritidae; genus Eurosta; species Eurosta solidaginis. The sequence continues at coordinate 206,105,299 of NC_090321.1, forward strand.
AGTAGATAATGGTCAGCGCAAAGCATTTATCAAACACCAAAGGTATGTCTCAATTGGGTGAATCCAATTTAAAGGGGTTGTGTAGGCAACTCTCTCTCAAGGGTTCCCATATAGCTTCTCTAACCGAATCGTCAACCTCACCTACACATGGCAAATTCTGTTTCATTGACAGCATAGACTCTGGCGACCCCAAGTTCTTCATGGAACTAGGGGTGGGGAGGATGGGATGGCCTAGAAGGTTTAATGTGGTCATATAAATTGTTCCCGAGATGGTCGGACTAGTACCTTAATAGTTAGTGCTTTGTTACCGGAACGTACCGGATCTATATGCAGCAAAAGGACCATCAACATCGGCCCAAAGCCTTCGGGGTGTCTTTATCGTTAATACAACAACACCAACAACAAAGCATGTACTCTTAGACTGAATGAATTAAATAAGTAAATAAAATGCGCGCACAAAGAAATGACTAGTAATTAAGATTGATATTATGGACTGGTTGACTTAGCACAATTTTTTTAACAGTTGATGACTTAGCACATTTACACCATGAACCAAGTAACAGATCTCGCATTAAAGACAACAACAAAAAGTAAAACTTCTGCTGTGACGTCACGCTTTTGAAATGTGTTTCAAATGAAGTGTAATGTAATAAAAGGGAAAGACAAAAAACAAAGAAAATTGTTTGAATTGAACTTTTATTGTTATTTTTTGAAATTTCTATAGGAAAAACTAAATTAAAATTATTAATTTATGAGAAAACTTAAATAAAAACTACACAAAACTTTATTTTAAGACATTAGCCATGGATTTTAGAAACCCCGCCGAAAAATTGCCAGTGGTTAGTGTTCTTTCCTCCACATTTCTAAGGCGCAATAAAATCCTTAAGTTACTTGCTGCCAGGGCTTGAGGGAATGATAAAGAAGCATTGTTTTCAAGGCAACTGGCCAGCCGCCTGACTTAAATGAAACTCAACGGAGAAGGTTGCAGGCCTGTTAGAATACTCCGTTCATACTTGCGGAGGAATGTCTCCTTACGACTCCTTAGCATTCAATAGTGACGCTAAAAGTGCTCACTGCCAAATAGTGTATTAAGTTGAGAAGAACAAGACATCCCAGCAAATAACACAATGATTTACGCAGTTCTACATTCATCTGAAAGAAAAACTATGAGGTGCCTAATCCAAACAGTGTCCTTCGTTATTCGCCCACTGTGAGCTCTATAATTCAAACTGCTTCAAAATATATTTTTGAGATCGTGACAAAAAAAAAAGGGGGAGGGGGGGGGGCGGATGCGAAGATATCCTGATGTCTGATATCAAGATAGAACGCCATAAATGACGTGCATTTCCGTTTGGTTGTTGTTATAGCGGTACTTTGCCCCATCCAATTGGTGCGATCACTCAGAAATTGCCATATCCTCAACAGAATTCCACGGAAAATTGGTGTTTCAACAATTTTGTACCAAAGAAAGTTAAAGACGTACATACAAGACATACATTATGTATATAGGGGTTGATTCTGGCTGGATAAGAGTTTTACCTATACGGTATTCAGCTGGAAGTTGTGCCACAGCGATTCCCTGGGGATTTGGCTTTCTTCAACTGGGATATTGGACTCTGAGAACGGGGTTCGCCTGGCATTTATCGGCTAGGAAATATCCGCCTCATTTTTGGTTCACGTGGTAAATATGGTCGCTGAAGAATTGGCCGATGATGATGCCAAATTTCATAAGGCAAAAAAACACGAAAGACTTGGAAGATAGTTGTGCATAGATGAAAGAACAGGACCTGTTGGAAGTATCGTGTAATCATTGGCGTAGAAAACAATGGTAGGTACTTCGGGTGGGAAAGGCAGCTACGATATGTAAAAATGACACAATAGTGGGGATGGAACATGCCCTGCGGCATCCCTTAAATAATACTTCTTGGTTTCGGTGTTAGGTTCCTGAACTGGACCGAATGCTATGCATCACCACAAACGATTAAAACTCCCTTGGCTAAGAATTTGATTGAAAATAAAAAACAATCTCAAGGAAAAAATCAACTTTTACGAAATTAAAATTTTTGTTCATTAATAAAAATCGTCAATGAAAATTTAGAGAAAAAAATTAATAATTTAAGAAACCTAAAAACTTCAAAAGCGTTACGTTATTTGACAGGAACTTTTTACCTAAATTAAATTACAGATACACGGTTGTGGCATTACGGGATCTTTAGTCATTGGTTCATGCATTTACACATCATATCAAACAGCACGTAAAATTAAAAATTAAAATATTTTTTTCATTCAGTTTTAAAACTGCATTAAAATACAATTTAAAACAAGTAAGGAAGGTTAAGTTCGGGTGTAACCGAACATTACATACTCAGTTGAGAGCTATGGTGACAACATAAGGGAAAATAACCATGTAGGAAAATGAACCGAGGGAAATCCTGGAATGTGTTTGTATGACATGTGTATCAAATGAAAGGCATTAAAGAGTATTTTATGAGGAAGTGGGCCATAGTTCTATAGGTGGACGCCATTTAGGGATATAGCCATAAAGGTAGATCAGGGTTGACCCTAGAATTTTTTTGTAGGATATGGGTATCAAATTAAAGGTATTAATGAGGGTTTTAAAAGGGAGTGGTGGTAGTTGTATAGGTGGTCGTCTTTTCGAGATATCACCATAAAGGTTGACCAGGGGTGACTCTAGAATGCGTTTCTACGATATGGGTATCAAATGAAAGGTGTTAATGAGTATTTTAAAAGGGAGTGGGCCTTCGTTCTATAGGTGGACGCCTTTTCGAGATATCGCCATTAAGGTGGACCACTCTAGAATGTGTTTGTACGATATGGGTCTCAAATTAAAGGTATTAATGAGAGTTTTAAAAGGGAGTGGTGGTAGCTGTATATGTGAAGGCGTTTTCCAGATATCTACCAAAATGTGGACCAGGGTGACCCAGAATATCATCTGTTGGATACCGCTAATTTATTTATATATGTAATACCTGCCAAGATTTCAAGGGTTTTTTATTTCGCCCTGCAGAACTTTTTCATTTTCTTCTACTTAATATGGTAGGTATCACAACCATTTTACAAAGTTTATTCTAAAGTTATATTTCGCGTCAGTAAACCAATCCAATTACCTTACCATGTTTCATCCCTTTTTTCGTATTTGGTATAGAATTATGGCATTTTTTCATTTTTCGTAATTTTCGATATCGAAAAAGTGGGCGTGGTCATAGTCGGATTTCGTTCATTCATACCAAGATAAAGTGAGTTCAGATAAGTACGTGAACTAAGTTCAGCAAAGATATGTCGATTTTTGCTCAAGTTATCGTGTTAAAGGCCATGCGGAAGGACAGACGGACGACTGTGTATAAAAACTGGGCGTGGCATCAACCGATTTTGCCCATTTTTACAGAAAACAGTTAACGTCATAAAATCTATGCCCCTACCAAATTTCAAAAGGATTGGTTAATTTTTGTTCGACTTATGGCGTTAAAAATATCCTAGACAAATTAAATGAAAAAGGGCGGAGCCACGCCCATTTTGAAATTTTCTTTTATTTTTGTATTTTGTTGCACCATATCATTACTGGAGTTGAATGTTGACATAATTTACTTATATACTGCAAAGATATTAAATTTTTTGTTAAAATTTTACTTTAAAAATAAAATTTTTTTTTTAAAGTGGGCGTGGTCCTTCTCCGTTTTTGATAATTTTTATTAAGCTTACATATAGTAATAGGAGTAACGTTCCTGCCAAATTTCATCACGATATCTTCAACGACTGCCAAATTACAGCTTGCAAAATTTTTAAATTACCTTCTTTTAAAAGTGGGCGGTGCCACGCCCGTCTTTGGTAATGAATTATTGCACTTTTTCGGTTTTTCGAAATTTTCGATATCGAAAAAGTGGGCGTGGTTATAGTCCGATATCGTTCATTTTAAATAGCTATCTGAGATGAGTGCTCAGGAACCTACATACCAAATTTCATCAAATACCTCAAAATTTACTCAAGTTATCGTGTTAACGGACGGACATGGCTCAATCAAATTTTTTTTCGATCCTGATTATTTTGATATATGGAAGTCTATATCTATCTCGATTCCTTTATACCTGTACAACCAACCGTTATGCAATCAAACTTAATATACTCTGTGAGCTCTGCTCAACTGAGTATAAAAAAAGTGACTTTGCACATTTTCACATTAAGCTAACGATTTGATTGAATATTTCTCACAATATTTTACATTTTTATTTATTCCTATAAGCATGGAAAGAAAACATCGCAGTTTTTGAGAAAATTACTTGTCTTGAGGTAAGCGTTTCTATGCCGGAAAATCAATCCAATTTTTTCTTCGTTTTTAGGGACTTTTTTTGTGTAGGTGACATGTTTGCTTTGAGTTGCTGTGTGATTAGTTCATATCAACTCTACCATGAACTACCCTGCACCATGTGGTCCACTGGAGTATTTACCATTCTACTCCACTGTAATGCAGCGATGGACCAGCTCATGTTTCTTCACGAACATGATGTAAGCCGATCATTGCTCGTTTTTAACGATTGTAATCACTACACGATGTTTATTGGACTGTGGGTACTCCATGGATTACTCTGATGTAATGCGGAGCTGGAGTATATGGTCCGGTCCTAGGACATTGCAATGTTAATTGGTCCATATTTTTTCTATGAAGTGTGGTTAATTTTGGAGTACTCGGCTGGTCCATAGCGAGTACTCCATACATGCATGCATGGAGTAATCGCGATTTTTGCAGGGTATGCTCCAACATTATATTCATATTCATATTCATATTTATTGAGTCAATGGCAGAAACCTTACTGACTAGATTTACAAGTTTGCAAATTAACTTAAAACTAAGCAACTAAAATTAATTAATTCAAGGATGAGATAAATTTTCTCGATAGTAAGACTCAATCCGTAACTTAAACAAAGGCCTGGGCATTGCAAAGTCAAGATTTAACATTCTGGAAATTTTATTACACTCTTCGAGACCTCTTGTGAGAGGGGCAAAGCTAAGGTAATTGGTTCTCAGAACTTCACCGTAGAATATATTATGAGAGCGTAGAGATCTACTAGGAACTAGAAAATTTAACTGCTCCAACAGAGCTGAGCAATCAATAGTGCCAGAGATAATATCGTAAATAAACATTAAATGTTGTACTGAGCGTCTGACATGCAGTGGCATAACATTTATAAGCATGCACCTGTTTATATAAGGTGGTAGGGGATTAACAAAATGAAGGGGTAGGAGGGCGAATCGAATGAATTTACGTTGAACCCTTTCAATTCTAGCAGAGTAAGTGCTGTAAATGGGATTCCATATGATAGAGGCGTACTCTAATTTAGATCGCACTAATGAATTATACAATATACTCCTAGTGTATGGGTCCTTAAAATCCTTCGCATAACGCCGTAAAAACGCTAAATTAGCATACGCTTTTGGTATAAGATAGTTAACATGGTTAACGAAAGTGAACGAAGAGTCGAAAATGACACCAAGATCACGAAATTCTTTGACCGAGGCAAGATATGTATTAGCGATATAGTATGTTGACGTAAGCGCACTTGTAGTTCTAGAAAACGTTATATGCCAACATTTACTACTGTTAAGTCTCAGATGATTATTAAAAGCCCACACATTAAGAGCATCCAAATCTCTCTGTAGGAGCAATGCATCAGATACAGTGGTGATACGCCTAAACAGTTTTAAATCATCAGCATAAAGTAAATAATTTGAATGCTTTAAATATAAGCCGACGTCATTAATGAAGATAACAAATAAGATTGGACCGAGAATACTACCTTGTGGCACCCCAGAGGTTGCCAAGAACTCATACGACCTCATATTCTCGATTTCAACAAATAAAATTCGGTTTGTCAGGTATGACTTTAACCATGACAGAAAAGCTGAATGGAAACCAATGTACTCAAGTTTCTGAAGAAGTATCTTGTGGGACACTGTATCAAACGCCTTAGAGAAATCTGTATATATAGTATCAACTTGATACCCATCCTTAAAAGCAGAAACACAGTATTGCGAAAAAACAGCTAAGTTTGTCACTGTTGAACGACACGCAACAAACCCATGCTGACATGGATCGATTATTCCTTTAATAGCAAAAGCCAACTTCTCCTTTACTACTTTCTCAAACAGTTTTGAACAGGTTGATAGTTTAGAGATTGGCCTGTAGTTTGCTACCTCGCTCTTATTTCCAGACTTGAAGATTGGAGTAATAGAAGCCAATTTCCATCGATCAATGAAAACGCCAGTGGACAATGACACATTAAAGATATGGCACAACGGCACGCATAGCGAACTACTACATTTTTTAACCAAAAAAGAAGACAGCCCATCAATATCTTTTTTTAAAGAAGATTGTAGGGACGAGATGCCAATAATAATATCTGATTCCGATACCAATAATGAGCCAAAGTCCAAGGAATTAGCTGTATCAGAACCAACCCTAACATCAGAAATATTAGAGTCAACAACAAAACTAGATTTGAAAAAATCAGCTAAAAGGTTCACTGTTTCCACTAAACTGTTTGAACTAATGCCATTAAAATTGACAGAGGTTGGAATATTGGAGCAACCTTTTTTTGTACGGACAAAGTTCCAAAAGGCCTTGGGATTTTGCTTTAACTCCTCTTCGAAACGGGAGATGTATTTATTATATAAAAACTTATCAAGCACATTGAACTGCTTCATGTATAATAAATATCGATCTCTAAATGAAAAGTCGTTGGATACTTTGTACAACTTAAAATACTTATTTCTAAGATTTTTAAGCTTTTTTAACCTGGTATTGTACCAGGGTAATTTATGTATTTTGCTTCGAAGAAGGGGGAGATTTCTACTAAATATATCAGATAACTGCAGCAGAAAAATTTCAAAGCATTCAGAGGCATTTTTAGCACAGAAAATAGACTTCCAGTCAATTTCAGCAATACTCGAATTGAGTGCATCAAAATTTGCATCTTTGAAATTGTAGGAGGGAGTATTTTGAGTGGTATTGTTGTTAGGTACAAATTCAATGAATTTTAATAATAAAGATAAGGGTACGTGATGCATGTCCGATTTGCAGATAGGAAATTGACACTCAGATAAGTGAGAAATTAAATTTTCATCGACAAAAATAAGATCCAGTATGTTATTTAGCTGGTTCACAAATGAATTAATCTGAACAAAGTTGGCACTAAAAAGAGTATCTAAAAAATATATTTCATGTTGATGATTGACATTCATAGGTGTTAATAGATTGTCATTTAGCAATTTTGATCAAACAACCCTGTTCATATTAAAATCACCCAAAACGCAAAAATGACTGTTTACATTTTTTTCGTAAACTTCAAAAATATTATTCACATGCGCGCAGTACAGAGACTCATTACTACAAGGCGGAATATACGAAACACAAATAAACAGCTTTCCAAACAGCCCACAAATAGAGACACACATTTGGTCCAGTAGCGAGTCAGTATTGGGGAGCTGAACGAAAGAAGAAAGGAGGGTACGTCTTACGGCAATTAGTACCCCGCCACCTCTTTGGCATCCCGTTTTGATTGGATCCCTATCCTTACGATAGGTATGAAACAAAGTAGTATCAAAAAATTCTGCGTCAAAGAAATCATTGTTGAGCCAGGTCTCAACTATGACATACACATCATATTCACAGCGCGAAGTGACTAAGAAAATATCCTTAGCTTTAGTTCTCATCCCCGAGATATTTTGGTAGTAAATATTTACATTATTAAAAATTGAATTTTGCGGATTATTTACTAGGGGTTGAGCGTTTGGCCTTTGCACTTTTGAAAAAAACGAAACGGCTTTACTTTAACATCAGTTGGCCATATAGAAGAGTCTAGTAATTTACTATAGATTGAAGTCGAGACCCCAAGTTTAAAATTGCATCTTACTAACGAGCTAGAATCTGTGTTTTTCTTTACTAACTTATAACAATGAATAAGAGATGGCGAAATATTCGCATTTTTTGATACATAACTGATGATATCACTTGCATTAACTGACGGCTTGAATGAGGATAAATGTAACCATTTTAGGCGAACAGCTAGATTAAGATCAGCATTTACATTACTGCCTACAACGATAGTAGCAGCCTTCTTGGATTTGTTTGTCTTAATTTCAGAAGTTACGTCATCAGATGTAGATTGCTTATTGTTGCCTTTATCCATAATAGTGACGCCAGCACAAGTTGGCACGGTCTCACTGGCAGAAGCAACGTTATCAGATGCAGATTGTTTATTATTACCTTTCACCATAATAGTGACGTCAGCATAAGTAGGCACAGTTTCACTGGCAGACTTCAACGGCATCACATTCTTTGCAGTCATAGTGTTATTGCTTTGCATGGCAGGCGATTGAGAGTCACTACTGGATGTGTTTGTCAAAGACAAATCAATTAGAGGCTGATTTGTTGTTGCAGCCGAATTGGTATTTGCATTTTGTTTAGCTATATTAGCTAATTGTTTATCTTTAGAGGCCGAGACATTGTTAGTCCTACAGTGTAGTGATTATAATACTTACGCTCTCATTCTGTACTACTGCATACTAGAGATATACGCCGCCGATTCGCGACGTTTTTCGCACGCCGCTGCGGAATGTCAAAAATATCGGCGCGACGGCGGCGTTCGGCGCGTTACTATATTTTCTGCTCTTTTAAGGCTGTCTTTGCCATTTATTGTTCATCTCGAAAATTGGTCCGATATGGTCGAAAGGGGTATCAAGGGATGCGCATCACTGTCAGTTATAAAAATCCAATTGCGAAATTTAACATTTTCTAACCGTTAAAAAGTTATTAGAGAAAACAGGCGCTTTCAATGCCAGCTTAACACGGATTTCGCACCACCGAATTCACCAAGTTATTTAAACAAAACACTTAAAGAAAAATTATATAATAAATTTAAACGCTTCGCATAATAAATGTCCCAAGTCAAACATATTTTCAAATTGTCCTCCAGCTGTTAAAAAAAGGAAATTACCCAAAAAAGGTGCAGAGTTTTATATGCCGATTGGCTGAAAGAATAAGCGAAATCAGTGATGCAAAATCCTTTAGTAGGCTCCAGTGGTTTAAATTCTCATTTGAAATGATTCTCAGCTCACACTTAAGTTGCATATATCTTCAACACGTATGAGAGGGGTTTGAAAAATCACTTTATTTGCTGAACTATAAAATAGCGTCTGAAATCTTAATTTTGATTTTCACACTTCATGATTCAACATCCAAGTCTGCCGGTATGACATTTCCTAAAGTCGGCGGCCCTATCCCCAACTAGTCCCTTGTAGTGAATCACATTGGATATAGCCTATCAACCATGCTTAAATATGACCAACACGTGACGGCTCCTGTTACAAATTTGAATACGTAGGCACATTTTTTAACCAGGTTAGGCTTTGTCCTTCGCAAGAACACTTAAAGTGGTGAAGCAAAAGTTTTCTCAAGACAGTCGAATAAATGACCGGGTGTTCTACTAGCTTAACGTAGGGGATAGTATAACTAGTCTGAAAACTGAAGGCGGTCATCCATAATGCGCTGTTATATCATAAGGCCGGAAACGAAGACTATTGAGGTCAATGTGTCGAACACAAACGTCTGCAAATTTTGGTCTACATTTTAAAATTTTTTTCACGGTCCTTGTAAGGTTTAAATTATGTACATAGATGCTCCAAGGGTTATACGATTTTCACCCATGAGTTACGCAATGACATCCACTTAGACCGCTTATAATTTAGAGAGCGGCATCCTTGGCCGAATAGTTACTCCTTAACGTTTCAAGGTGTTTTTTTGGTGTAGTTCGGAGGCATAGCGCGACAAAAGAATCCGTGCAGCTTCTCGAAACAGCCGAAAAACTGAAGGCGCCCTTTGACGCGACCAACAATAAGCCAGCATTGATGGTAATTGTTAAATTGCAAATAATTGATAGCAACCGTAAGTCGCCTTTGTGCGTGACCAGCATGTAGCCACAAATGATTTAAAGAAATCGTGCCGACGACGGGTATTAGAGTTAGCCCAGAACATCGCCTTCGGTGAAACTACGCTATAAAATGTGACCATTTTAAGTATTTCTCCCTCTCTCCGCAAGGAGCTACTCCCGAAATTGTCCGAACAATACGCGAGATTTTGAGGCAAAAACTGCGGATCTTTCCGAATTGGCCGAAACGTCGATTTCCTTAAATACATATAAACAAAACCTTTCAAAAAATATTTTTTTTTTTAATTTTCGCTTTACAAGCCTCCCAGATACTCATCCGCAAGTTAATTATATTTTTCCAGATCGTCAAAGATACCATTGACGTCAGCAGTATGTTTACATATTCATTAGTTGTGGACAATGTAATACTCTGAAGTCCAGCCATTCAATTAAGAGGCTTACGCCGATGACTTTGTCGGCGCGCCGGCCACGCCGTCGCCGATTACGTGACCGGCGTACCACACACTATACCTGCATTTACATTGTACATGTATCCCCCAAACAAAGATGTTTACACATACAAAAAAAAAAACAATTATAATCACAAAAACTATTGTTTAAGGTCTTTAGCAAGAATCCATCTGCTATTAAGGTTTTGCTTCTTTTTTACACGCAGGTGTAAATCTTCCAGCTGAGTATACTTACACAAAACACATATACAATACAATATATATTATACATATGTACTATACTTATAACACTATAAATTAAAATACTCAGTATGTACCACCGTGCGTCCGCGATGATGACTTTTAACTACTTATTTTAGCTACCTATAATGACATTAAAATTTGGCAGACTTTGAATTTAGATTTAAAAAATTTGAAAAAAAACTTTATTTTGTATGTGGATTGAATGCCAGCTTATACTATGTTCAAACAGAAAAATAAATTGAGGCAATTTCGATTTAAATTGAGTGGTGTTCATACAACTCAATTTAGCTTACACAATAGCCGTGTTTTTTAACACGCGTATATCCGTTTACGCTTAAACTTTATATTGACTGCTAAGGGACAAACTATAAATACACCTCTGAAATTGCTGCGCATAAATTTTGTCCTACTAAATTTCAATACGCATTATACTCAGATGTAACTGAAATATGTGTCTTTGTTTCACCCTCTACACTAATTCTATGTATTCTATGTGTGTCCACAATTCATCGCAACTGATTCAGCTATATGTTATACCCTATGGCCATCAGAGCGTTGCGTCTCCGCTTTTCGGTACACCCTGTTGCTGTAGCTAGTTGTTTAACCACAGCCGCTAGATGGGTCTCCTAAGCATTATCTAAGCGAAGATAGGCGTTTTTTAACACGCGCAAACGAAACGTATACGCGCGTGTTAAAAAACGCGCGTATACGTTTCGTTTGCGCGTGTTAAAAAACACGGCTAATAGTAATACAGCAACAACATACCTTTGTTCAGACTGTCAAAATGTGCGTGTTGGTATTAGGCGAATGGAATGGAATGAAAACATAAAATCTTGAAATTTTTTTGTGTTCACATTGTTGTTGCATTTGCATGTTAAATCTCTATCCGTATCTGGTTCATGTACCATTGGAACACGAGGATAGTTGAGCCTTGCGTAACTGACCTTTAAATCTACTCAATAAACACACTTTGCAAGGTTGCATTTGCAGTTTGAAACAATTTATTACGCAATTTTTTTTAATTGACAATTTATTATATGATAAATTGCGTAATAAATTGCCCAAATGGTATAAATTGCCAATTTGGTGTGTGTTTGTACATAGTATTATAATAACATTTCTAAAGACATATTCACAAAAAAACAACATACCTACTCTAGAAAGAAAAAACCCTAATATCTCGTAACTTAATTCCTCACGCTCAGAAATAAACTTTTTGTTGTGTGTGAAGTATTATCTGTTTTAATTCAATGATTAATAATTTTTACATTCACGGTACAATTTTCAGATTCCTAGCCTTCATATAATCGGAAAATTCCACAGCTCCTTTGCTATTCGCCTCCTTAAAGTATGGCAACTTTTCCAAATTTTTCATCCATGTAGATAATTTCGGATATTTGCTAGTGTCAATTTCCAAAAACACCGCCATCGAGATTATCGTCGTTATCAATGAAAAATCAGCGATGGTTAAATGAACTCCAGCGACGTAGGGTTTATGCCTTAAGAAATTATTAACTGTTTCATAAACACTAGCAATATTATCGATCTTGTATTGAGGTATTTCATAGTTATTTTCCTGTAAAATCGGTCTTGCTGTAGCACGTAGAATACGTTCGAAAGCCACACCCATGTCATAGTATAAACGTTGATCGACCACAGATCGTTTCATTGGATCTCTTGGATAGAGCGAATCGCCTTCGTCTTTACCATATTTGTTAGCCAAATAGCAATTGATGGCATGAGAATCTGTGACAATATGACCATTATCATCTATCACCGGTACTGTGCCTTCACTGTTAATGCAACGGAATTCTGGGGTGTGTTGTTCGTTAGCAAATAAATCAACTATTTTAAATTCAAATGGAACATTTAAAGCTTTCAGTGTTAAAATTACGGCGCGCGTCGGTGGACTGACTTCCATACCATACAAGATAAGTTTGCACATTTTAGTGACAGTTTTTATTTGTTTAAAATATTAGCTGAAACTTGTTTGTAATGTATTCACTTGAAGATGTACTGCCAGATACTAATCGTTGACATTGTAATTATTGAGTTATTCATACATAAATGTATGTACATATGTATGTAAAACATATATAGTATACTCGCGAATGGATTCAGGTAGATTAAAATTTGAGTTTAAACAGTTATGGTCAGAGCATTAGCGCTAGTGAAGACGAATACTTAATCAGCAAAATGTATTTAAACAAAGTTAGCCAGGTATAGTATTTTTTTTTGTTACGTGGAAGCAGGAAACGCTTTATTCACAAACCGGTTGTGGCGAGCCTCTCCGAGTGTAGGACTCCATTCTTCTCTTGATGAGCTTCCCACTAAGGCCTAACCTTTATCGCACTCTTTACTTATGTATGTACATAATAGGCCTGATTACATTCACGACGGCGGCTACAAAGCGCCATCTGTCAAAATATTTTTACGCATGTTCTCAACGTCTCAGTTATCTATCTATCGCTTATATGTAAAGATGAATGCGATTTCAAAAGCTGTACCTGCAGATTTGGTGTAGGAGTAACAATGAGAATAAAAGTGAGAGCGGTAGTCATTATTATTAGGCCTGGAAGCACTGCGACCTTTGTGTAGATCTATTGTGCATTCGAGCGGTAGTAGGTGAGGGAATCGGCCCAGGAGTGGCAGGAAGATAAATGGAGGAAAGGATGGACAATGATAAGAAGATAAAGTGAAATAGAATGGCATAGAGAGTTTATAGGGAAAAGGAGGCCCAATTTTTTAATGTAAAAAACACAATTTTCGGGCAGAACAAGGTCTAACGAGTACTCTTAATAATAGCCGTGTTTTTTTACAAGCGCATACGTTTACGTTTGCGCGTAAAAAACAAACGCTTATGCGGGAGTTACTCACCGACGTGTGCCGTACGTACGGACGTTTGTCATACGAAACACGTTTGACCGAACCCTCAAGCCCTTAGGAATCAATGTGTGCGTCTGTGTACATGTACATAACATATTTGTGTGTGTATTGTTTACAGCAAAGCACTGTTGCTATTGACCAGTTTGCATGCATGCTTATGCAACCATCAGCTTTTGGAATTACAATTACAAAATGGCAGAAACAAATACTGAATAGGAATTTCTAGTTCATTTATTTGTAACCTGCAATTTCATATAATAATTTCGAGATTTTTCAAAAATATTTGAAACAATCCATAGGCCCTTTTGTATATTAACTGCAAACGGTCCAAACATAGCACACAAAACATTTAATAGGCAACTCTGTCTTGTGAAAGAGCAATCAGCTGACACGTTCTTACGGAAAAAATCAAAATTGGTTAAATTTTTACGTTCCGGGCTACGAACGTACGTGCGTTGAACGTCAGTGTGTTTTCGTTTATATTGCACACTCATAAGATAGGTCGTGTCAGCTGACACATTTTTTCTACGTACGTTCGTAGGTAACTTCCCCTTTATCCTCGCTTAGATAATGCTTAGGAGACCCATCTAGCGGCTGTGGTTAAATAACTAGCTACAGAACAGAGTGTACCTAAAATCGGAGACACAAACCTCTGGTGGCCATAATGTATAACATATAGCTGAATCAGTTGCGATGAATAGTGGACGCGCATAGAATACATAGAATTAGTGTAGAGGGTAAACATAGACACATATTTCATCTGAGTATAATGCGTATTGAAATTTATTACTACAAATTTTATGCACAGCAATTTCAGAGGTGTATTTAAAGTTTGACGCTTAGCTGTTCATATAAAGTTTAAGCGTAAACGTCTATAGATGTAAAAAAAAAAAAACACGGCTAATATTATAAGTCTGATATTGTCGAAATTACACTCGAAGTACATGTGATGTTTTCTGAAGTACATTTGATTCTTTCTAAATACATTTTACTTGTCTAAAGTACATACATTAAAAGAATTAAATTACGCTTTCAAAAATCAACATGGTACTTTCTAAAGTACTGTTGGAAAGTTGTAGCCTAACGAATTTTTACCGAAAGAAGATTTTGTTTTAACTTGGTACATTTTGTAAATAAATTTCCTTTTGTACAATGTTAAGGTGTGCTTTATCTCTGATCGTCGCTGTTTGGGCATAAGTGAGTTGACAAGCATATATATATAACTCATTTCAAAAGTAAAAGCATATTTAAAGCAGTGGTCGCCGCTATACAAAGTGGCAGCACGGGACAGCTGATTTGTACTTTTTTTATTTGATTTGATACATCAACTTCCGGCGCAGTACGATTTTGATATTAGTCCATCGATTTACAAAAACAAAGTATGTACATGGAACTTTTATTTATGTTTGTAGGTATGTCAACATGCTGCCACCTTGTATGATTCCGCCATGGGCGCGGAATAGCTTAATTGAGACTTGCTTCACACATATTCTTTATCTCCATCAGTCCTTTGGGAGACAAAAACGAATAATGCGGCAGTTACTCACGAACGTACGTACCAAAAACGTGTCAGCTGACACGACCTATCTTATGAGTGTTCAATGTAAACGAAAACTCACCGACGTGCAACGCCGGTACGTACGTAGCCCGGAACGTAGAAATCAAAACAATTTTGATTTTTCCGTAAGAACGTGTCAGCTGATCGCTCTCTCACTAGACAAATTTGCCTAGTAAACTTTTGTGCTCTAATTTTTGACCGTTTACAGTTTTATGCAAAAATACCTAATTAAGGTTTGAAAAATTGTGAAAATAATTCGAAATAATTATGTAAAAGTGCAGATTATAAATATGTAATCTATTTATATTTATTTAATATTGATTCCAGCCTTTTACATCAAAAATTAAATTGGAAAAAGTTGATGTTTCATAAGCATGCATGCAAAATGGTTAATGGCAACAGTGCTTAGCTGTAAACAATACACATACAAATATGTTATGTACATGTACACAGACGCACACATTGATTCCTACGGGCTTGAGGGTTCGGTCAAACGTGTTGCGTACGACAAACGGCCGTACGTACGGCACACGTCGGTGGGTAATTGCCGCTTAAGCATTGCACAGAACAGTCGTACAAATGTTAAGATTCCCCGTGAGAAATTTTAGGATGGAGAAACGCAACTGGTAAGACGGCCTTTCTAAACGAAGGTCATCTTACAAACATGATTTATATGATTTTTTTTATTATTTTCACAAAAGTTCTGAACTGCATGGCGAATTAACAAGTGTCGTGTATCGGACAAGATAATTAATGTATCCCCTGAAGACGATCTCCGAAGGAGATTGAAATATATTGGGAAATATTTAAAAAAAGTGTTCTATTACATTGGACCTTGAGCCGGCAAAAATCACAGTTTGATAAAGTCAAAGTAAAAAGGTCGCTACAATCAAATTTTAATTTTAACAAAAGTTGTAACAAATTCAATCTGGACTACTTTAATTTCTGAGCAAAAAAAAAAAGAACTTCTGCACTGGAAAAAATCACTATAGAATGTTTAAAACGATGTAGGGAAATAATAATAAAAATTGACATTAATGTATCTTTATGTATTTTTTATAAGTCAGCCACATATTTTGTATTTCCCAGGTTACGGCAAATGTATTTGAATGTTTTTGAGATATTTGCCGTATTGATAAACTAGGTTTCGAGTGCATTAGCATGACAAAATATCGACTACCCTTTAAATCGAGTAAAACTTAATGAATTTAAGGACTTGGGAATACTTTCAAATACATATTTCTGAATCAAAAATGAAATTTTCCAAAATTTTTGGTATAACTGTTTTTAATAAATGCACCGTCGTATTTTGTATTTTAAACTTAACTTTTCTACTGGGATGCTCATTCTCTCGATCTCACTAATCCAGTCACATTTTAATTTTTACCGACCACCAGGGTACCCGCTACTTTACATTTTTAGTAGCCAGAATTTTCCAAAAAAGGAACCAAAAGTCGAACATGGTAACCAAAACAAAAAAGCTTGCATTTTTGCTGACAGCACTGATATTTATTTTATTTTAGCGTACATATGTATAACGTAAACAAAGTACACAGCTAGAAAAAAAATTTAGAATTCATTTTTTTTACATAAAATTTGATAAAACAAAAACATAAAATCATGTTATTACAATTGCTGTGTGTTTTTCATAAGATGTAATTACATACCTAAACGTGTAATGAGATCAAAAGTAAATGCAATTAAATAAATAAAAAAAATTAATAATAACTCCCGATTAAAAATGTGACCCCATCTAATTTGTTTCGTCCCTCCCACAAATTGTCATCCTCCCAACAGCTCCTTGCAGCAGGACTGCTCCATATTCTCTTACTCCGGGAAGGCATCGAATCCAATCCGGGTCCGTCTCCTGACCCCGGTCCTGAGAAATGGTTTTGCTGCATCTGCCGGAAAAGAATCTTTTTAGGACGGTCATACTCTGTTCAGTGTGTCTCGTGCAAGGGATGGTTGCATCGGACAGGTTGTTCTGAGCTTGATCCCAAAACCCGACGTCCACGTAACTTTTATAAATCTTTTGTGGCTCCTTGCTGTTCACGCCCAAGAGCGTCCAGTAGTCTACGCCTAAGCGCCCCCCCCCCCCCCCCCCCCACTACCTTCCAGCAGCCCCGCTGCTCAGCAAGCCACAACAAGTACCCGCTGCTGCTCGCGCCCCACGGCGCCAACAACTCAAACAGCTGCTACCACTCATAACTACAATCTTTGTAGTAGAGTCGGAAGCAATGCTGAGCATCAGCCCCTGCCCCCGTCTTCTCCCCCCCCCCCCCCCCCCTCTTTTCCGGCAGCAATCGTGCAGGTCAGGGAAACAGACTCTTAGTCCCCACCTCCGTTTGCACCGTCTGCCAGCACAGAATATATAGGTTTGCGACATCCGCCCAATGTTGGTGGTGCCACTTTCCTAGATGTTCTGGTCTCCGCGACGGCAACCCCCCGACGGGTTTCATCGCGCCATGTTGCCAGGTCGCAAACCCAAATCATCCGGGCCCAAGGACGCCCAGTCACAGGACCACAACAGCAATTGCGTCCTGGCCTTCCACAACCCAGGCGTAGTCACCCGTCACTTACCCCCAGAGTGGCGACGTCTCCCCTTATGTATTTCAGAATTCTGCAGTTAAACTGTAATGGACTAACTGGGAAGATTACGGAGATAGTCGATTTCATGAAGCGGCACAACATCCGCATTGCTGCGATTCAAGAGACAAAACTCACAGCAAGATCTGCATTGCAGACCTGCCCTGGGTATAATGTCCACAGGAAAGACCGCGAGAGCGGAAATGGAGGCGTTCTCGCGTTTATCATACACCACTCTGTGCAATATTATACATTTGATCCTGGCATCGACCGCAGGGACAATGTCTTAGAACGTGAAGGCCTATCTGTCCGGTCAGGCGATGCAAACCTAGAAATCATCAACATCTACATCCCTCCTGCCACCTGTTGCCCCAGTGGATACCGCCCTAATATCAGGGCCTTACTCACTGGCAACAATCGCATTATCTTAGGCGATTTCAATGCCCATCATGATCTATGGCATTCAAACTTGCGGGCGGACAGTAGGAGTGAGATGTTGGCGGATCAAATAGAAGAAACGACGTTCTGCCCAATAAACGGAGACGCCCCCACACGTATGGTAGGAAGCTGTCACAGCTCGCCAGATATCTCAATCGTGAGCGCAGAACTCGTAAACTGCGTCAACTGGCAGCCGATGGTAACATTGGCATCCGACCACCTGCCCATACTTATTTCGCTTGGGCGTACCGCCGACTTCATCGTCACTGAAAAACGCACTTTCATAAACTTCAAAAAAGGAAAGTGGAAAGAATATAAATCCTTTACAGACAGCCGATTTGCTGCCCTCCCTATCCCGACTGATGCCCGCCAAGGGGAGCGTGCCTTCCGTAAGGTCATTAAATCCGCCTCGGCACATTTCATTCCCGCCGGGAGAATTCTCGAAATCCGGCCCCACTTCCCGGCGGAGGCCGCAAACTTAGCGAGAGAACGTGACATTATAAGACAGCTTGATCCAGGCGACCCCCAAATAAGCGATATAAACCAACGCATCAGATTTGCTTGTGGATGAACACAAGCGGGCGAAATGGGAGGAGCACCTAAGAGGTTGTAACCTCTCTACCGGTGTGGGTAAACTTTGGTCCACCGTAAAGTCCCTATCGAATCCGACTAAGCACAAAGACAAAGTTTCCATCGCCTTTGGCGACAAAGTGCTGTCGGTTGCGAAAAAATGCGCGAGCGCTTTCTGCCGACAATATATAATGCATCCTACGGTCGACAAAGATAGACGGAGAGCCAATAGACACGCACATAAACACAAATTCAGCGCGTCACCAATCACCATCACCGCTAAAGAGGTTGAGGACGCCATTGGTCGTGCTAAACCATCCAAAGCAGTGGGCCCAGACGGCATAGCCATGCCAATGCTTAAAAGCCTAGGGAAAGAGGGTTTCAAATATTTAGCGCATGTCTTCAACCTGTCTCTTTCCACCTTTGTCATACCTGAGAAATGGAAAATGGCCAAGGTGGTCCCGCTACTAAAGCCTGGGAAACCAGCTAACATAGGTGAGTCGTATCGTCCGATATCTCTCCTATCGCCAGTGGCAAAGACGCTTGAAGCCATTTTGCTCCCTTATTTCCAAGCAAATTTGCAGCTAGCCCCTCATCAGCATGGCTTCAGAAAACTCCATAGCACTACCACCGCGCTAAATTCCATTAGCACCCAGATAAATTGCGGTTTAAATCAATACCCCCACCACAGAACAGTACTCGTAGCGCTAGACCTATCAAAAGCTTTTGATACGGTCAACCATGGCTCGTTACTGCAAGACCTGGAAGGGTCTACCCTCCCCCCATGTCTTAAAAGGTGGACCGCAAATTATCTGGGTGGTCGGCAGGAATCGGTGCAATTTAGAAACGAAACATCAAAACCAAAGAGGATTAAACAAGGGGTGCCACAGGGTGGTGTCCTATCCCCACTTTTGTTTAATTTCTACATATCTAAGCTACCTTCACCACCGGAAGGAGTCACAATCGTTTCCTACGCCGATGATTGCACAATAATGACCACAGGCCCAGGCCCAAAGATCGATGCGCTATGTAATAAAATAAACGGCTACCTCCCTGATCTCTCCAGTTTTTTCGCCTCGCGAAACCTGGCATTATCACCGACTAAATCTTCCGCGACGTCCCAAATGTCGACCATTTCGAACATCCAAATCGATGGCACTACGCTACCGACTGTCCTACACCCCAAAATCTTGGGTGTGACGTTTGATCAGCATCTACATTTTGGTGAGCACGCAGCCGCAATTGTTCCGAGAATTCAGAGCCGTGACAAAATCCTCAAATCCCTCGCTGGCAGTACTTGGGGAAAAGATAAAGAAACGCTCATGACTACATACGAAGCAATTAGCCAGCCGATTACGTGCTACGCGTCACCCATATGGTCGCCAAGCCTAAAAATCACCCACTGGAAGAAACTACAGGCCTGCCAAAATACTGCTCTCAGAATCGCCACGGGCTGTCTTCTTATGTCCCCAGAACACCATCTGCATAATGAGGCGAGAATACTCCCCATCAGGGAGAGAAACGAAATGCTGACCAAACAGTTCCTGATGAATACCCAGAAACCTGGGCATCCCAACAGACATCTGATTGATGAACCAGCACCGCCTAGGGGCTTAAGGAGTCATCTCCGTAAGCATTTTGAGGAAATACGGCACCTGAGAACCCAGCCGTATGAAGTGAAAAAACACAAGCAGGTCCTTGGTGAACTCCATAAACAGGCGTCGGACCTTTATGCCGGGAATTGCCCGGTGAATCCAGTACTTAACGAAAATTATCCAAAACTCGCGGAAGAGGAACGCATACTCCCCAGGGAAACGCGTGTCACTCTTGCTCAGCTTCGTTCTGGATACTGTAACAGGTTAAACTCTTACCTATCCAGAATCAACCCCGACATACAAAATGTATGCCCCGCTTGCAATGTGTCCCCACATGACACCAACCATCTCTTCAATTGTAATGTGGAACCAACGCCTCTAACACCCCTTTCCTTATGGTCCACCCCTGTTGAAACGGCAAGTTTCCTTGGACTCCCGTTAGAGGATATTGATGACAATTTGTGATCGGTCGCGGCGACCATTGCTACAACAACAACAACAACATTTCTTAGCTTCATTTTAATTAAAGGTAAGTCGGAAAACTTTCTTTCTGCCGCCGCTGAACTATGTGACAATGACAATAACTTCATTACAAAACGCGTAAGATTCTGAAAGCAGGTCTCTCCCAATCCCATTCTTTCAACATGAAACTTTTTCCCAAACAAACCAAAAATCGATACCTAGATTTGCGATAACGAATACCTGTACAACCAGTCGTTATCCAATCAAAGTTATAATATCCTGTGTACAAGTACAGCTGGGTATAATTAACGAAACCGGTGAAACACCACGACCACATTTATATAAAAGACTTTTGAAAGTTTCGTAGACGAATTATAAGATATATCTTTGCGGAAAAGAGCCTAATATCAATGGTACTTTACTTTCTAAATGGAATTATAACAAAAAATTAGAAATTATTGTTACAATTTCAGGGAACTCCGCTTATTTTACACCTACTAACGTTCGCAACGCTAAATTGTTGAATAAATAACTCCAATATTCAATAATGCAAAATGGTCTTTATTAGAATACTTTGTAAATACTTCACAATAACACTTATACTTCGCAACTGATAGCGTGTTCAAAACAAACTGATTACTGCTTACTCAGCTTTAACTCCTTTTATACTCTCTGATGTCTCGTTCGCATACTTCTAGGCGTTTCTTCTTCTAGAATTTACTAATTGTTTACTAGCTATAAACTCACCAGCTATAGACTACAGATGCACGTTTATAGCTTTCCATTAGCGCGTGTATATGTGAGTGATACTACTACCGATGATTGCATACTTATGTGAGTATCTCAGATATATGCATGTGTTTGTGCATATCTCTCCGCTTCTTGTATGTACATTTGTGTAGACATAATAATTGATTTGTTTATGTAGATACAAGTGACTGCTTAGTATCGGCTTAGAGATGATAGTATGCCTTAGTGTTGCTAATATTCATCACAATATTAAACTTATTGAAAAGTAGCGTGGCGCAGGACCTTGTTTGACTAAGCAATTTTCTATGTTTCGGGAACCATAACTCGAAGAAAAATCAATATATCATAATAAAATTGGGAATACATACTTTTTTTACAGCAGGAAATATTTCTAGTAAAAATGGACGGGATCAGTTAAGGAGCACGCCCACTTTTATATAAAATATATTTAAAAGG
Source organism: Eurosta solidaginis (assembly GCF_040869045.1). Taxonomy (NCBI): domain Eukaryota; kingdom Metazoa; phylum Arthropoda; class Insecta; order Diptera; family Tephritidae; genus Eurosta; species Eurosta solidaginis. The sequence continues at coordinate 206,127,252 of NC_090321.1, forward strand.
GTTCTAGACTAGAAGAATAAGATATGTATGTATTAGCGAGAATAGTTTTGTATCAATGATATTTCACTTGCCAAGTTTAATTGTAAGAGGAAATTGGGAGACATTTCTTTTTTCAATTGGGCGGTGCCACGCCCCTATTTCAATTAAGCATTACACAACATTTCTTGAGCCTCAAAAAAAAAAATTCTTCGTAACAAAATTCGATACATAGGCTTATAACAAGAAATAATTATAGTCAAAGTGGTCTAGATCAGTTAAAGACCACGCCCACTTTTATTTAAGAGATTTTGGAAAACTTCGTAGATGAATGTGATATGCAAAATCTATTCGCAACATTGTTTTATATCAATGATATTTTACTTTGAAAGTGTCATCATAACAAGAAAAAGCAAAGTTGAAAAAATAATTATTGGCGTGGCACCGCCTCCTTTTTTGTCCAAGCAATATCTCACGTTTTTGGAGCCGTAACTCGAAGAAGAGTTGACGTGTACATAAGTTGGTACACATATTTCCCTTATAATGAAAAATATTAGTTAATAGCTACACACTCTTCATAATACTTTTTGTCAAAAATGTGCCTTAGTAGGATTGGAAAAGAAATATATCTGAAATGAACTGTACAATTGAAACTCACGCTGAGTATATAATGTTCGACTACACCCGAACTTAGGCATTCTATTTGCACTTAGTACCTATATAAAAAAAGGAAAAATGTGAGTGAAATAAGAAGAAAAATATTTTGGGACATGAAACAAAAATTCAGGTCAAGCAGATGTTATAAAATCGTAACAAAAAAAAATGCAATGAAAAATTAAACGAAAAATTAGAACAGCCAAAAATATCACATCCGAGCTAGATCCAACAAGTTAAAGCTTTCAGATACATAAGACAAAAAATATAGTAGTAGGTAAAGCGGAGCAAAAAATCCTATCGGAATTGAACACTGCGACAGTAATCGATTCGATTTTTGAAAAATCGATTTTTCGACTCGATTAAAATAAATCGATTTAATCGATAAAATCGAGTCGAAACAATTTGATTGCTGCTTAATCGTTTACACGAGTTCACCGTTAAAAAAAGCTCGACACTTTCTTCCTCTTTTTTTAACTGGCGCTAACTCGCAAATCAAGGGGTGCCACCTGGTTTGTCTCTCCGTCCTTCCACCGGAGTGGGATTATTAGTGTATTTCATACTGAATTATCATAATTTTTGTGCTTTTTCAAATTAATTTATAGTAGAGCTTACGATTTCTCAAACTTGTTCGAGAAGAGATTTCTCGCGAGTCTGGCCTTCTCGCTAGATTCTCGAATCTCGAATGACTCGTAATGCTCGCGAGCTTCTCGACATGCAATTTAATCGATTCATCGGCTGTTTTATATAGAGCTTATCATTTCTTCTGGAGCACAAGCGAAAATTTCCAGAAAAACACAACTAAAAACACCGAAATGTATAGAATACTGCCAATGCAGCGACTGAATTGAAAGTCGAGAATCTCGCGAGTATTGCGCGTATGTCGCGATTCGAGAATCTCTCGAGAATTGAAAGTCGAGAAGCTCGCGAGTATAACGAGTACTTCAATGTGAATCAAACTAAGTGTGATATCTTCTGCATAGACGTCAAAATTCCAAAGTGATTGGATCACCTGATTTGTAATTGACTATCGCTGTCTCATTCTGTATCTCTTTCTGTCACCCGCTGAAGATAGCCGTGATCCATATGGTTCACATTGTTGTAGCATTTGCATGTTAAATCTCTATCCGTATCTGGTTTACGTTTCATTGGAACACGAGGAGCATAAGTGTGACAAGAAAAACTTCAAATTTAGGTACATTCGATTATTGAATACAAAAACAAAAACGTTTAAACAGCAAAATATCGGCACTCTGATGTTTGAGAATGTACCTAGCCTTTTGTAGCAATATAGGAGTATTACATATAAATATGATAATAAATATGTTTTGAGTTAAATGTCATTGGAAAGCAATATAATCAACAACAAATTCACAAGTAAAAAAAACCAAGTGTATAAATACTGTCCATACAGCAATTAAGTATATGTCGAGAAGCTCGCGAGATTTATTAGTACTTCGAGACACGAGAATCTCGTGAGAAGTCGAGTCTCGAAAATCTCGCTTGTGTTCGAGAAGAAATCGTAAGCTCTAATTTATAGCAGTAGTAGAGAAACCAACTTCGGGTACCAAGTATCATGAGCAATTTTTGTTCAAGATATTCCATTTTGTACGCAGACATTTCTTCAGTAAATTCTGCCTTCTCTGCACTGCTAGCTTAGAAATCAAACAGAGATAAACTCTTGTCAATTGCGCTGTATAAATCTTTCATCGTGCCTCTTCTATTGTATGGGTTGGAATCATGGACCGTGTCGAGAGACAATGGGACGGCCCAGTGTACGAGAGAAAAGTCCTGGCGACGAGTTATGGCCCTCTCCGTGATGCCAACCGCTACGTCATGTTTTGGGAATGCACGAGACGCTCTGGTACAGATAGTATACCTATCGGCACCCGTATTTGGAAGCAGATGAAGGGGGAAGCAGATCGAAAGGTGAGACCTTCGGCAAGAAAACTTGATCTCCCTTGGTGTCAGTTATGTTGAAACTGGGATAGCTAGCGTGATTTTGTATGCAACTCCAAAACCGTCTAGGCGATTGAGCGCTAATCGATGGTGATGATAAAACTTCTTCATCTTTCCACCTTCACACGAAGCCTCCAACACAATGGCGCATAGTCATGGTTTATGGTTGTAAGAAATATTATGAAACGCGATGTGTCGGTTAATGATTTTGAAAGAACATTTATTTTTGTATACATTAAGTTGATTGATTAACAAATAAATTACGATTGCTAAATCACGTTAACATGTGGACTGTAAAAAATTTACTTCTTTTTTCCGGATGTTTTTATATTACATTATATGTGTACAAGAGAAAAAAGGAATGTCACTAAAGAGAATACTAGAACAATAAATGAATGATATGTGACAAAGAAACATAAAGAATAACAGCGTTGTATTTAATCTTAGTAGTTGCGTAAACATACTCCCCCGGTTGAAGTTCTTGCTGGACTTCAACTAGTCGTCAATACTCAACGGGCATATTTTAGATATGTGTCTGCGATATTCTCCACTCGAAGTTTTGACATCCACTACCCGTACTAAACCATCACTTCCGGGATATAGCTGAGTTATGCGCCCCAATTGCCAACTGCAAGGCGGTAGGTTTACATCCTTGAGTATTACCACATCATCTAACTTTAAGTTTGCCAGTGCTTTATGCCATTTAGGTCTTCTACGTCTAGTCATCTGACCATTTTCGCCAAAACTCATTTACGATCGTTTGCATATAACGCCATCGATTCAAGGTGGAAACTGTGCTGCCTTGATCCGGTACGGACTTTATAGGGCGCATTATTAAGAAGTGTGCAGGAGTTAACGGATCGGTGTCGCCTTCAAACCGTAGACACAGTGGACGTGAGTTCGCGCAGGCCTCGATCTGACACAAAACGGTTGAGAGCTCCTCATAGGTAAAGGAACTAGTCCCCATGACTCGTCGAAGGTGAAATTTAACTGTCTTTACCCCAGCTTCCCATAATCCTCCAAAGTTTGGGGCATGAGGCGGTGAGAAGTGCCATTCTATGCCCAAGCTGGCCGATTCATTGACCATTGCTGTTTGATAATCTTGAGTGCTTTGTAAGTTGAAAACGTTGCGTAAAAATTGATTGGCTCCAACGAAGTTTAGACCGTTATCGCTAAATATACTACGGCACAGACCACGTCGTGCCACAAATCTACGAAGGGTTGCGATGAAAGCCTCCGTTGACAGCTCAGTTACGGCCTCAAGATGAAGGGCCTTTGTCGCCATACAGACAAAAACTGCAATATAGGCCTTATATGTTTTGGCACCACGTCCCTTCCATGCCCTAATAGTTATCGGGCCACAGTAGTCGACGCCGGTGTTAGTGAAGGGCATGCTGGGTTGAACTCGTTGTCGTGGCAATTGCCCCATTAGCTGCTGATATGGAACTCCCTTGTACCGCATACAAACTGTGCATCGGTATATACATCGGCGCACGGCTCTTGAACAGCCGATAACGTGGTAAGTCAATGAGACTAGGGCAATTGTTTGCCGAACTCCAGAATGAAGATTGTTTTTATGAAGCGACTCAATGAGCAATCTACTGAAATGGTGATTATTGTGCAGAATGCTGGGTGCGCTTGTTCGTATGGAATATTTGCCGACGCAAGCCTGCCGTTAATGCGAACTATAACGTGTAAGGCGCGATAACCTCCGAAGAGATCTATGGCCGAGCTTCTCTTCCAATTTGCGTCGTGCTCCTCTTGATTTTCCCTACAAATTGGCCGGACGGGACCTACATGATTTTATGCCGACTCCGAACGGCATCTGCAAGGCAGATAAGTTTTCACTGAGAGCTTTTCATGGCAGAAATACACCCGGAGCGCTTGCCAAACACTGCCGAAGGGCGACCCCGCGTAGAAAATTTTCTTCTAATTGAAAAACCTTATTTCTAAAAATTTTGATGTTGCTTTGCCCGGGGTTTGAACCCAGGGCATCCGGTGTGGTAGGCGGAGCACGCTACCATCACACCACGGTGGCCGCCACGAACCATGCGAACTATACGCTTAGCGTCAATGCATGCATCTAAACCGTAGAATGCTCCCCGCTTGGGAATTCGCTTAGCAGTTTTTAGTTGTTTGATTTCAGTTTCGAACATTGAGTGTTGGGCAAGACTTATTAGTGTTAGTCTGGTCTCATCTAACTCGTTTGCAGTGAGAGGACCGTTTACTGCTTCACCTTTGGGACGGAATAGTCGTTTAATTCTGGCTGTAGAGCGGATCAATCGATTATAGTTGGAAAATCTGCTTAAATGTTCATCATAGAAGTCAGGCGTTTGAGAGCTTTTAATTGTGCTTGTATAAACGTTATCTTCGTTGTGAGCGTACCTTGATTCAATAGGAGGAATCGACCAACCTTTCACTGTTGAGTGGTGCAAAAAGTCAGGGCCACTCCACCATGACGACAGCTGTAATAAATCTTTCGGAGTGACTCCTCTCGTCGTGTAGTCCGCAGGATTGACAGTTGTAGGAATGTAACCCCAACTTGTACCCGATAGTATGCTAACGATTTTTGAAAGCCGATTATCGACAAATACATTTCTCTGGCGAGGATACCCTTTGATCCAATATAAAACCGTTGTAGAGTCAGTCCATCCGAACAATTGCATGCTGGCGTGCTTGATACAGCGGCTGACCTTATCGATAAGCTGCGCGGCAAGGAGTGCTGCGCATAATTCTAACCGTGGAATGCTTAGATCGGGTTTGGAGGGCGCTACCCGAGTTTTACTGGCAATAAGCGAGACATAACTTGTGTTGTCCGAATCTTGTACGCGCATGTAAACCACTGCACCATAGGCCAATTTAGAGGCGTCCGCAAAGACATGCAGTTGACCATTTGTATTTTCAAAAAATTGTGTCCATCTACCCACGGACAGCTCGGATATAACCTCTGCACCATTTCGAAATGCGTTATATTCGTCTACCAATGGTTTTGGTATGGGATCTTCCCAGGTGATACCAGCAGACCACACCTTTTTCATTAAAATTTTAAGAAATATTGTCATAGGGGATAACCACCCCATCGGATCAAATATTCGAGCGATTATTGATAGCAACTCTCTTTTCGTACCATTTACGCCGATATCCTTAAGCTCTACTCGAAAACGGAAAACATCGGGTTGTGGTTGCCACCACATGCCCAAAGTTTTTATGGCACCCCTTCCTCCAATTAACTGCTCTTCACTGGTTTCCCGCTCGGAGGTGGGCATATCTTCTATACATTCTTGACAATTTGACGACCATTTACGTAGCTTCATCCCGGCTGATAGAAGTAACTCGTTTAAAGCTTTCGATGTACTCTTTGCAGCCTCTATTGTTTGAGCACCCCCCAAATAATCGTCCATATAGAATTGTTCTAACAAATGTGAACCTGCGTGAGGATAAATTTCCATGTTGTTAAGCGCTATTTGTTTCAATGTTCGTGTGGCTAGGAAAGAGGCTGGTGTTGTACCGTACGTAACTGTATTTAGCCTGTACACTGATAGATTTAACTCTTCAGATTCTCACCAATAAATCTTTTGGAAATAGGAATCACTATCGTTTACCAAAATTTGCCAATACATTTGCGCTATATCAGCGGTGACGGCCAGACGAAAAGTTCTGAAGCGGACAAGGATTGTAAACAAATCATTTTGAATAACTGGACCGAACATCAAGCAATCATTAAGTGCCAATCCCCTTTTAGGTTTAGCTGATGCGTCAAAAACTACACGAAGTTTCGTGGGTGTGCTGGACGGTTTTAGCACGGCATGATGTGGCAAAAAATAGCCTTTATCGTCGTTGCCAATATGCGTAATACGTGTCATATGCCCCTGCGTCTCATAATCGCGCATGAAGGCCGTATATTAGGCCTTGAAGTTGGAATCGCAACGAAAACGACGTTCTATAGCATATAGCCTTTGAATAGAAATGTCGTGAGTTTCGCCAAGGGATGATACATTCGATTTAAAAGGCAACCGAACTACAAACCTTCCATCTGCACGCACTGCATGGGTTTGACAAAAATGTTTTTCTATTGAATTCTCAGTGGTTTCATCCGAACCTTCACCATCAGTGAAGCTTTCTTGCTCCCAAAAGCTTCTTAAGAGGTGATCAAGGTCTGAGAAAGACGTATTTAGTACACTTATATCAGTTGGTGGTTCTGTGCATTCAGTGCTACCAGCTATGACCCAACCAAATAGTGTATTCTGAGCGATTAACGCCTGTGATCGATGTTTAATTTGCCCATCGATAAATGCTTGAAAAACAACATCGACACCTAATAAAATATCGATTGCGCCTGGTTGCTCGAAGTACGGGTCAGCCAAATTTAGTTTTTGAAAGAAGTTTACACTGGATTCAATCAATCTTACCTGCGGTAAATCATCTGTAAGTGCTGACACAACATATGCAGTTGTTGTAATATTCTCTACTGCTGCGATGTTCAATACAACCTTTCCACAAGTTGTCATGCCTTTTTTGGGTTGACCAATTCCACTTATAGAGATTTTTGCGTTCGTTCGTTGTAGTCTTAGGCGCTGCGTACATGATTCTGTTATCAGTGTCGACTGCGAACCAGAATCTAGAAGTGCACGACATGGATGAAGTACGCCTTGGCTATCACATACCATTACTACGGCGGTAGGTAGCATGCTAATTTTTGTGTATTTTGGTATAGGTACATACTCGGCTGCATTTACAGATAAAACATTCGTTGATACCTTGGTTTCGTGGAGAAGCGTATTGTGTCTGCCCTTGCATAATCTACAATTTGAGTATTTGCACTCTATCAAGTTGTGTTTAGTACGTAGGCAATTTGCATATACGCCATTTGTACGTACGAGCTCATTTCTCGCAGGTATTGACAATTCCTTAAATGAAGGGCATTGGTAAAGTGCATGCTGTTGTTTACACTTGAGACAAGATGGAAATGAAACTGCAAGTGACCGATTCCTTGTGTACTTTGATGGCACTGCCTTTTGTGAGTGGCGAGTGCAATCTTCGAATTTCTCCTTTTCTACAATCCGCTCATTTAAGAATGTAAGAAACTGTTTAATGCCCCTATTACCGTTTACAACTCAACTCTGGTTGGGTTGAAATTTCGCAATTTGGTATTACAGATTACAACTCAACCTGTCAAAAAAATTTCGGTTGAGTTGTCTAGTCTTACAACTTTTTGTGGCATTGCCGTTTACAACCTTGTGTTGGTGTAGTTGTCAAAGATGTCAAAATTTTACAACTGCTTACTAGCAGTTGTCTCATGCAATTTTGCAGTTGTTTTGAAAAAATTTTACGTTTTAGAAGACGGTTCACCACCTAATTTTTAACAAAAATGTTCAAAGTTTGTATCAAAAGACACGTTTCGACCTCCGATTTAAGAATCCGAAAACAAAAATTGTAATTCTTTGCGACAGCATGACACTGGTAATACGCGTCCAAAAATATTGAGAGAGGTGTCAAAACACGCGAATTAATCTCGAGAACAATAATCCGGTGGCAAAGATACATTTTATCTCTGTCCGGAGATATTTGCAGTTGAAGTTGGCGATTTTCATGTGGTTGTTGTAATGTTGTTGTCTTTTTTCGGTTTTTGTTTAATATCTTTTGAACGAGTTAAAATTTTTATTTTCTGCCTTTGGATTATTAATACTGATGTCAAGACGCATCGTTTAATACCTCTCTCGATATTTTTGGACACGTATTAGTGTCATGCTGTCGTAAAAAATTACCACAAAAATTAAAAATTTTATTTCTAATAAAATCTAATTTCATGTGGTTGTTGTATTTTGCCAGATTTTTTGTACACAGTAATGCAGAAAGGTGTTGGACCCAACCAGAGTTATTTTTACGAATCGCGGCCAAGGCCGCCAACGCACAAAGATGTTCTGTGCAAAAAAACTGTGGAACGGGCCTCATATTTCGGACCCTCTTGGGCCATTTTGTGGGTCTTTGTAAATATCTTTCGAAAGAAATAAAATTTTTAATTTCCGCTTTCGAATCCTAAAAACGGAGATGGAAACCCGTCTTTTGATACCACCTTTGATAAGAGTTAGATGGTGCACGGGCTTATAAAACGTTACAAAAAAAAAAGCAAACAATTTAAAGCCGGTAGTTAAACCTTTTTTAATCAAACAATAATCACCAATTTGTACACATTTCTAGAAAAAACAACGTTTAAACGAATTACATTGAATAACTTTTTGACTTTATGTAGCGACATTCCACGAGGCTGGCCGCAGTTCGGATGCAGTCAAAATAGGTGAAATTATGCGAGTCCCATTGATACTTATCACTACTCCTGGGAATCCTATTTGAGTAAAATACAATTTTTTTTGTTTGGGTTTTAATCTACTTCGCACAAATACGCTCCTCAATAATATCTAAAACCAGTCCAACACCAAAATCATAATTTTAAAATACGAACGCGTATGCGGAAATGGTCCTTAATTTTGTTTAGTACTGAGTAAAATGCTTCCTTTCAAATCTGCAAAATAACTTCATATGAAACTGATTATTTGTCACTTAAACATTTTCTTACTTGGTGCTTGGTAGTTCCAAGGGATTGGAATGATCACGCGAATGCTTTCCGTATTCGCGACATGTCAGTCACCAACATTTTTGTCATTATAAAATAGATTTCATATAATATTAATAAAAAAATGAAAATGCTTAAATTTCTGCCACAAATTGATCAGCTGTTTATTTATCTGTCAAATCATCACTTTCTGAAGTTGGCAACTCAATTCAATTTCAACTGAAATAAGTTGTAATTCGTAATACCAAACAGGAGTTGAGTTGTCTTAAAGTTGAGTTGTTTTAATTACAACCCAACTAAGTTGAGTTGTAAACGGTAATAGGGGCATAAATGTTGGCTCTTCAATTTTTCTAGTTTCGCGTGACCAAGCCAATTTATAGTCGTTGTCTAGCTTTTTCAGCAAGTGGTACAATAAAACCTTTGACAATGAAAGCACAGGTTGCTTTAATACTTGTAATGCGTTGTAATTTTCGTTTGTTGTGAAATAAAATTGTTTAAGAGAATTAATATTCTCCATTTTAATTGGCGATTGCTCAAATATTTTGCATAGATGAGCATCTACAATAAGAGAAGTTTTGTTGTAGCGATCACATAATAGGGTCTACGCTATTTCAAAGTTGTCGTCACTTGGTGAAAGATGTTTGATAATAGACAATGCTTCGCCCTTGAGTCGACCTTGCAAATATTCCATTTTTTCAATGCCGGCTAAGTCCTTGCGAGACTTTATGATTGCAGCGAATAAATCCCTAAAGCGAACCCAATCATCAAACACTCCACTAAATTCAGGAATGGACAGCTCTGGTAACTTGTTCTTCATAATGCCACGATTAGATGTAGATTCCCTCTGTATTGATGAATTTGATATCTTTTCTAATATGGAATTAAGAGCAGTTTGGTTACTGGCGATACTTTCTAGGGCGCCACCTATATTTGTATTGCTAGCTTCATCGTATTGAAAAGGGCTACCAATTGTAGTGGCAGCTTCGTCGAGTAGGGTGAACATTTTAGCCTTAACTTTATAGCTAATACTTTCGAATTCATCACGTGCATTTAATTCGTCCTGAAACTTGTCTTCGGCAACGGACTGTTCGATTGATGTCTGAACCATATCAAATTGCTTGATAATGTCGTCTACCTTGGCATAACGTACTTTGATATCGGCATTTGTGCACTCGGGCTTCTGCAAATAATTTTCTATGCGTGTAACTTGAGCTTTAATCGAAGCTCTTTGTCGTATTAATGATTCCATGAATCCGGCTCGAAGGACCAAATGTAAGAAATATTATGAAACGCGATGTGTCGGTTAATGATTTTGAAAGAACATTTATTTTTGTATACATTAAGTTGATTGATTAACAAATAAATTACGATTGCTAAATCACGTTAACATGTGGACTGTAAAAAATTTACTTCTTTTTTCCGGATGTTTTTATATTACATTATATGTGTACAAGAGAAAAAAGGAAAGTCACTAAAGAGAATACTAGAACAATAAATGAATGATATGTGACAAAGAAACACAAAGAATAACAGCGTTGTATTTAATCTTAGTAGTTGCGTAAACAATGGTTTTATTTTGACCATGAATATACGCCAGTGAAGGGTAATTTTATAGAAAATTACAATAAATATATTTTCTGTCCATTTTGATCAATCAATATTAAATTTTGCCTACTGTAACTGGAAGATGATCAAATTTCAATGGCTAAAAAAATCGAACGGTTATGGGAAAGAAATCGTTTCCTCATTCTTGGAAAAAAGATCGATTAAATCGATTAAAAATCGAATCGAAGTCCAGCTCTAATGTAGCCATACTCGTGACGTTGAGGGTAGAAAATTTATTTACTCTCTTTTTAATACCAGAGATCCTATTCGGTAACTATGAGTTTTGAAATATCCATTTTTCTTTCATACAAATTATATTAAGAAAAAGGGTACATTTTAAAACTTACTGTTGCTGAATAGAGCCCCAGATCTTGTATAGTTGGTCCACGCACCTGAACCAAATTATTTATCATACAGGGCCCGTATACGTGTTACGACCAGTGACTTAAAACAATTTTCACTCAAGCGATAAATATGCAACTGTCAAGCTATTTTTAAAAATTATGCCATTAATCTGATCTACCATTTCAGAGCTATTGTGATTTAAAAATGAGTGACGATCACGGATCGTAACACAGATCGTAATACGGGCCCAGGTTTGCCACTTTGGTCCATTTGCAACCAAAACTGGCCCCTTTTCGTATTTGGCACGCCTGGTCTACTTCTTTCACAATATTATAAAATAAAATAATATCAGAGGAAATAAAATAAAACAAAACAAGTAAGGAAGGCTAAGTTCGGGTGTAACCGAACATTACATACTCAGTTGAGAGCTATGGAGACAAAATAAGGGAAAATCACCATGTAGGAAAATGAACCTAGAGTAACCCTGGAATGTGTTTGTATGACATGTGTATCAAATGGAAGGTATTAAAGAGTATTTTAAGAGGGAGTGGGCCATAGTTCTATAGGTGGACGCCATTAAGGGATATCGCCATAAAGGTGGACCAGGGGTGAGTCTAGAATTTGTACGATATGGGTATCAAATGAAAGGTGTTAATGAGTATTTTAAAAGGGAGTTGGCCTTAGTTCTATAGGTGGACGCCTTTTCGAGATATCGCCATAAAGGTGGACCAGGGGTGACTCTAGAATTTGTTGGTACGATATGGGTATCAAACGAAAGGTGATAATGAGTATTTTAAAAGGGCGTGGGCCTTAGTTCTATAGGTGGACGCCTTTTCGAGATATCGCCATAAAGGTGGACCAGGGGTGACTCTAGAATTTGTTTGTACGATATGGGTATCAAACGAAAGGTGATAATGAGTATTATAAAAGGGAGTGGGCCTTTGTTCTATAGGTGGACGCCTTTTCGAGATATCGCCATAAACGTGGACCAGGGGTGACTCTAGGATTTGTTTTTAAGATATGGGTATCAAAAGTAAGGTGTTAATGAGTATTTTAAAATGGCGTGGGCCTTAGTTCTATAAGTGGACGCCTTTTCGAGATATCGCCATAAAGGTGGACCAGGGGTGACTCTAGAATATGTTTGTACGATATGGGTATCTAACGAATGGTAATAATGAGTATTTTAAAAGGGAGTGGGCCTTAGTTCTATAGCTGGGCGCATTTTCGAGATATCGTCATAAAGGTGGACCAGGGGTGACTCTAGAAATTGTTTGTACGATATGGGTATCAAATGAAAGGTGTTAAAGATTATTTTAAAATGGAGTGGTGGTAGTTGTATATGTGAAGGTGTTTTCGAGATATCGACCAAAATGTGGACCAGGGTGACCCAGAACATCATCTGTCGGGTACCGCTAATTTATTTATATATGTAATACCACGAACAGTATTCCTGCCAAAATTCCAAGAGCTTTTGATTTCGCCCTGCAGAACTTTTTCATTTTCTTGTACTTAATATGGTAGGTGTCACACCCATTTTACATAGTTTTTTCTAAAGTTATACTTTGCGTAAAAAAACCAATCCAATCACCATGTTTCATCCCTTTTTTCGTATTTGGTATATAATTATGGCATTTTTTTCTTTTTTCGTAATTTTCGATATCGAAAAATTGGGCGTGGTCATAGTCGGATTTCGGCCATTTTTCACACCAATACAAAGTAAGTTCAGATACGTACGTGAACTGAGTATAGTAAAGATATATCGATTTTTGCTCAAGTTATCGTGTTAACGGCCGCGCGGAAGGACAGATGGTCGACTGTGTATAAAAACTGGGCGTGCCCTTTTCACAGAAAACAGTTATCGTCCTAGAATCTAAGCCTCTACCAAATTTCACAAGGATTGGTAAATTTTTGTTCGACTTATGGCATTAAAAGTATCCTAGACAAATTAAATGAAAAAGGGCGGAGCCCTGCCCATTTTGAAATTTTCTTTTATTTTTGTATTTTGTTGCACCATATCATTACTGGAGTTGAATGTTGACATAATTTACTTATATACTGTAAAGATATTAACTTTTCTTTTAAAATTTGACTTAAAAAAAAATTTTTTTTTAAAGTGGGCGTGGTCGTTCTCCGATTTTGCTGATTTTTATTAGGCATACATATAGTAATAAGAGTAACGTTCCTGCCAAATTTCATCATGATATCTTCAACAACTGCCAAATTACAGATTGCAAAGCTTCTAAATTACCTTCTTTTAAAAGTGGGCGGTGCCACGCCCATTGTCAAAAATTTTACAAATTTTCTAATCTGCGTCATAAGTTCAACTCATCTACCAAGTTTCATCGCTTTGTCCGTATTTGGTAATGAATTATCGCACTTTTTCGATTTTTCGAAATTTTCGATATTGAAAAAGTGGGCGTGGTTATAGTCCGATATCGTTCATTTTAAATAGCGATCTGAAATGAGTGCCCAGGAACCTACATACCAAATTTCATCAAGATACCTTAAAATTTACTCAAGTTATCGTGTTAACGGACGGACGGACGGACGGACATGGCTCAATCAAATTTTTTTTCGATACTGATGATTTTGATATATGGAAGTCTATATCTACCTCGATTCCTTTATACATGTACAACCAACCGTTTTTCAATCAAAGTTAATATACTCTGTGAGCACTGCTCAACTGAGTATAACAAGTAAAGGTGTCTAAGTTCGGGTGTAACCGAACATTATATACTCAGCGTGAGCTTCAATTGTACATTTCATTTCAAATAAATTACTTTTCTACATAACACGAGGCACGGCCTGTTTGAAAAAAATGTCTCCCTATTTCCTCTTACATTAAAACTTGATAAGTGAAATATCATTGATTCAAAACTAATTATACGACCCTTTTAAACTTGTTTTATATCTAAGTTGCCGTGGTCTTTAACCGATCCAGTTCATTTTTACTAGAAATATTTTCTGCTATAAGGAAAATATGTGTACACAATTTCATTACGATCCGTTAATTTTTCTTCGAGTTATGGCTCCCGAAACATAGAAAATTGCTTAGTCATAAAAGGGGCGGTGCCACGCCCATTTTTAAAAATTTGGAGTTTTTCTTATTTACTGTTATAAATACATTTGGGAAATGAAATACATTGATATAAAGCTCTTTTTTTCAAAGATATAGCTTATTTTATTCGTCCACGACCCTTTTAAAAATCTTTTATATAAAAGTGGGCGTGGTCCTTAACCGATTTCGTTAATTCTCTGCCGAAATTTCAACATTCTAGGTGTATTTTACTAAATAATCAGGTTTTTTGTGCTTTCCAAAATGTTATATATATAAAAAGTGGGCGTGGTTATCATTCGATTTCACTCATTTTCAACACCAATCTATTCTGGGTCCAGATAAGCTCGTGTACCAAATTTGGTGAATATATCTCAATATTTACTCAAGTTATCGTGCTATCGGACAGACGGACGGACGGACATGGCTCAATCAAATTTCTTTTCGATACTGATGATTTTGATATATGGAAGTCTATATCTATCTCGATTCCTTTATACCTGTACAACCAACCGTTACCCAATCAAAGTTAATATACTCTGTGTGAAAAGCACTCTGAGTATAACAAACTTAAATAAAACGAAAAAATAAAATAAAATAAAATAAAATAAAATAAAATAAAATAAAACAAAACAAAATAAAACAATATAAAATAATTTAAAAAAAAATTTAAGTTAAACAGTTTTATTGAAAAAAATACTTACATGAAATAATAATAATACTAAAAGCTAGAAAATAATTAGGTAGGTCCTAGGTACTAGTCATATCAATCTAGGGCGTTGATCAGACAATTAAATAAAAGCATTGGGCGCGAAAAATTTCTAAAAATGTGAGGCGCAGCATAACCTGATTAAGGTTCAGTTGATAGAAATCAGTAGAAATTTGACGCGTCCAACGCTTTTATTTAATTGTCTGATCAATGCCCTAGATTGACGAGGAGTGTGATGACTAGTACCTAGGACCTACCTAATTATTTGCCAGCTTTTATTATTATTATTACTTCATGTAAGTATTGTTTTCAATAAAACCGTTTAACTTAAAATTTTTTTTAAATTATTTTATTTTAAAGTTTTTAGTCTTTATTTAATTTCCTACTACTTCTTACTCTATTTAGTTCATTTAGTGACTCATTATTACAAGGACTGTTTCCTGACAATTTGTTACAATATAAGTCCTCAATACATAATCCTTCCAAAGACTTTACTCGACTCTGCGCCACGTATGCTTGTCCCTCCTCCAACTCCAAAATAGTTTGATGTCACTTCTACCGGACTGTATGTAATATTTGTTCCAAATATGAGCCAAATCGGACATCATAGGTCACTTTCTATTCATGTATGTATTATGTGTCCCACATATGGACCAAATCGGACCACAAATACGATTTTTTTTGGATGTCCCGATCTTTGCGCTACCCAGCGGCGATTTTTTTCATAAGTCGCTTCCTATTCTTGTATGTATTATGTGTTCCGAATATGAGCCAAATCGGACCACAAATACGATTTTTGTGAATATCTCGATCCTTGCACCACCTAGCGGCGATTTTTTCATAGGTCACTTTCTATTCTTGTATGTATTACGTGTTCCAAATATGAGCCACATCGGACCACAAATACGATTTTTGTGAATATCTCGATCCTTGCACCACGTAGCGGCAATTTTTTTCATAGGTCGCCTTCTATTCTTGTATGTATTATGTGTTCCAAATATGAGCCAGATCGGATCACAAATACGATTTTTGTGAGTATCTCTATCCTTGCGCCACCTAGCGGCGATTTTTTTTCATAGGTCGCTTTCTATTCTTGTATGTATTATGTCTTCCAAATATGAGCCAAATCGGAACACACATGGGATTTTTGTGAATATCTCGATCCTTGCGCCACCTAGCGGCGATTTTTTTCTTATTATTGCATTGTCATCGGGTTCTGAACTATGTTCCAAGTTTCAACCTTGTAGCTTATCGAGAAGTTACTTAAATTTCAATTACAAAATTCGTGTCAGCCAGCCAACCAGCCATCCAACCAACCAGCCTGTCAAGTCAAGCTAAATAAAACCGTTTAATAAAATAAAATAAAACAATATAAAATAAAATAAAATAATTCAAAATAAAACAAAATAAAAAGGAAAGAAAAGGAAAACAATTT
Source organism: Eurosta solidaginis (assembly GCF_040869045.1). NCBI lineage: Eukaryota > Metazoa > Arthropoda > Insecta > Diptera > Tephritidae > Eurosta > Eurosta solidaginis. The sequence continues at coordinate 206,143,564 of NC_090321.1, forward strand.
GCTCCACTTAACCATTTTGGTCCGTCCGAAAAATATGTAATATAAACAGCAAGTTCAGACTTTAATTTATGAATTGAGCCTGATCAACCACGCGGATGGCCCACAAACATTGTCGTAAGCAATACTATGTTAAAGCATAAAAAGATATATCAAGCTACATTACTATCAAGCGATCGAAGACACGCAACCAGATCGACTATGATCCGATAAAAATGTGGTACATTTCTAAGCTTGGAAATGGCGGAATCTGTAATTTATGGTGCTTAAAGTCCCACCACTTTTACCTCTGGTCGCTCCAAGGCGAACTTTATAAATTATTCACAAATTAAAGCTCACAAGAACTGAAATAATTGACGGCATTGTTATCTATAATGTGAAGAAAATTAGCAACACTAAGGGATACTATCATCTCTAAGCCGATACTAAGCAGTCACTGGTATGTACATATACAAATCAATCATTAGGTCTACAGATATGTACATGCAAGCAGCGGAGAGATACGCACAAACACATTCATATATCTGAGATACTTACAAAAGTATGCAATCATCGGTGGAAGTATTACTCACATATACACGCTCATATTGCTATGCGAGAGGCTATAAACGTGCATATCTAGTTTTTAGCTGCTAAGCTTATTGCTGGTAACTAAGTAGTAAATTCTAGAAGAAGAAACGTCTAGACGTATGCGAACGACACAGCAGATAGTATAAAAGGAGTGAAAGCTCAGGAAGCAGCAATAAGTTTGATTTAAGCACGCTATCAGTTGCGAAGTATAAGTGTTATTGTGAAGTATTTTCAAAGTAGTATAATAAAGACCATTTTGCATTATTGAATTTTGGAGTTATTTATTCAACAGTTTAGCGATACGAGCGCTAGTAGGAGGTTGCATATAAGCCGAATTTCAGTAAATTCGTTACAATAATAATATATCGTAAACATCTGAATGTTTCCACGTGTGATTATCAACAACGATTAAATGAACGAAACTGCAAATCAGCCTTTAAATAGCTAATGATAAAATAACATTTGAAAAAACGATTGAATTAAAAAGACGAAAGAAATGAATTTTTAACGAAAATTCTAATGCAATTACAAATATGCGTCGCCTTTGCATAACGATTATTGTAATTTTTAAATTATATGCCCTTAGGGTTCTTTTGCACGAGTCCAATTTTTGACGTTGAACAAATGCAGTAGACGACGAGCCTCTCTTCCAACTTAAGTCGTGCTCCTTTTTAATTTTCCTGCAAATTGGCGCGACGGGGTTACATGTGAGAAGCTAACCATGGCAGAAATACGTACACTCGAAGTTTTCGCTAAATCAGTGCCGAGGGGCGACCCAGCTAAGAAAAACTTGTTTCTAATTGAAACAATTTTTGATGTTTTTTGCCCGGGACTTGACCACAGGATCTTCGGTGTGATAGACGGAGCTCGTCACCACCACACCACAGCGGTCGCGAGGAAAGTCCTATCTGAGGGAAATGTAGGCCAGGAACTGATAAAAAGGACGACATGGTATGCCTGTTGTAAAAGGCGACTAAAATACCAAATTGATTCAAGGGGTTGTGTAGCGCATCCCTTTCAAGGGGATGCAAGCGCAATATATAGTTTCTTAAACCCAATTGTCAACCTCGCCTACCCATGGCGAATCCTGTTTCTTTAACAGCCGAAGCCCTGGCAACCACAAGATCCTTATGAATCTAGGGGGTGGAATAGAACCCTATCTCGTCTGCCATTTCGAAAATGTTCAGTCTCAGAAAAGTTTTGAATAACCAGAATCCGGTGGAAGAACGCCCTATCTTATGAAACAAATTTTGAAATAAGGCGTTATTCAAACGTTTTCTGCAGCCGAAATATGGTGATATTTAATTCTGGCACTATTAAATTGTAGGCGGTGTAGCCAAATTACGACAATTTTGGTAGATCGATCACATTTTTGGGAAATTTCCCTTCTCCTGCCTCCGTTTTTTAAAAATCGACCACAATTTTACTTGTCGACATCTTCACATCAGAAAATTTCAGAACAGCCTTTTTTATTTATTGCAGTCTCCCGAAATTATTTTATGGTCAAGCTTTTTGTATTAAAAATCATACAAAAAACATATTGTGGCGACCTTGGCATGGTACAATGAAAATCATTCGACTTAATTTTTGTGATTTGACAAACACTCCGAGTGTATTTCTGCCATGAAAAGCTACTCAATGAAAACACATCTGCCTTGCAAATGCCGTTTGGATTCGGCGTAAAACATGTAGTTCCCGTCCCGCCAATTTGTAGGAAAATTAGAAGGGAGCACAACGCAAATTGGAAGAAAAGCTCGGCCTAAAATATCTTCGGAGCTTATCGTACCTTGTATTTATTATACTCAGTTGAGCAGAGCTCACAGAGTATATTAAGTTTGATTGGATAACGGTTGGTTGTACCGGTATAAAGGAATCGAGATAGATATAGACTTCCATATATCAAAATCATCAGGATCGAAAAAATTTTGATTGAGCCTAGTCCGTCCGTAACACGATAACTTGAGTAAATTTTGAGCTATCTTGATGAAATTTGGTATGTAAGTTCCTGAGCACTCATCTCAGATCGCTATTTAAAATGAACGATATCGGACTATAACCACGCCCACTTTTTCGATATCGAAAATTTCGAAAAACAGAAAAAGTGCGATAATTCATTACCAAAGACAGATAAAGCGATGAAACTTGGTAGGTGGGTTGAACTTATGACGCAGAATAGAAAATTAGTAAAATTTTGGACAATGGGCGTGGAACCGCCCACTTTTAAAAGAAGGTAATTTAAAATTTTTGCAAGCTGTAATTTGGCAGTCGTTGGAGATATCATGATGAAATTTGGCAGAAACGTTACTCCTATTACTACATCTACGCTTAATAAAAATTAGCGAAATCGGAGAAGGACCACGCCCACTTTTAAAAAAAAATTTTTTTAAAGTAAAATTTTAACAAAAAATGTAATATCTTTACAGTATATAAGTAAATTATGTCAACATTCAACTCCAGTAATGATATGGTGCAACAAAATACAAAAATAAAAGAAAATTTCAAAATGGGCGTGGCTCCGCCCTTTTTCATTTAATAAAAAATTTACCAATCCTCTTGAAATTTGGTAGGGGCATAGATTTTATGACGTTAACTGTTTTCTGTGAAAATGGGCGAAATCGGTTGAAGCCACGCCCAGTCTTTATACACAGTCGTCCGTCTGTCCTTCCGCATGGCCCTTAACACGATAACTTGAGCAAAAATCGATATATCTTTACTGAACTTAGTTCACGTACTTATCTGAACTCAATTTATCTTGGTATAAAAATTAACGAAATCCGACTATGACCACGCCCACTTTTTCGATATCGAAAATTACGAAAAAATGAAAAGAATGCCATAATTCTATACCAAATACTAATTGGATTGGTTTATTGACGCGAAATATAACTTTAGAAAAAACTTTGTAAAACGGGCGTGACACCTACCATATTAAGTAGAAGAAAATGAAAAAGTTTGCAGTGCGAAATAAAAAACCCTTGAAATCTTGGCAGGTATTACATATATAAATAAATTAGCGGTATCCAACAGATGATGTTCTGGGTCACCCTGGTCCACATTTTGGTCGATATGTGGAAAACGCCTTCACATATGCAACTACCACCACTACCTTTTAAAACTCTCATTAGTACCTTTAATTTGATACCAATATCGTACAAACACATTCTAGAGTCACCCCTGGTCCACCTTTATGGCGATATCTCGAAAAAGCGACCACCTATAGAACGAAGACCCACTCCCGTTTAAAAATACTCATTAACACCTTTCATTTGATACCCATGTCGTACAAACAAATTCTAGGGTCACCCCTGGTCCACCTTTATGGCGATATCTCGAAACGGCGTCCACCTATGGAACTAAGGATCACTTCCTTTAAAATACTCATTAACACCTTTCTTTTGATACCCATATTGTACAAACAAGTTCTAGGGTCACCCCTGGTCCACCTTTATGGCGATATCTCGAAACGGCGTCCACCTATGGAACTAAGGATTACTCCCTTTTAAAATACTCATTAACACCTTTCATTTGATACCCATATCGTGCAAACAAATTCTAGAGTCAACCCTGATCCACCTTTATGGCGATATCCCTAATTGCCGTCCACCTATAGAACTATGGCCCACTCCCTCATTTGATAGACATGTCATACAAACACATTCCCGGGTTTCCCTCGGTTCATTTTCCTACATGGTTATTTTCCCTTATGTTGTCACCATAGCTCTCAACTGAGTATGTAATGTTCGGTTACACCCGAACTTAACCTTCTTTACTTGTTTTACTACCACCAAATTTGTTTTGGAAGTGAAAAACACTGGTTGTAGGAATAGCACAGAAAATTAGTAATATTTTTTAAGCTTTAAGCACGGTATCCACTTCATAAGGAAACGCTTAAGAAAAATTTCGTATATATATCTTGTGTGAAAAATAATAGCAGCCAAGTAGTTTTGACCTTTCCTTTATCTTTTTTATTTCTATGAAGCGGCGTCATTTACCAGCAAGACACGAAGGTTAGATTCAGCAATGAATTAGAAGAAAATTTGGTAAAATTAACAAAGTCGAATTGAAAATGCACTTAGTTTAAAGAGAATACACTAAACAAGAGATAAAAACACTTGTGCCCATATAGAATTTCAAATTGCATTAAAAAAAGACTCGTTAATACAGTCACTGGTACCAGTGATTTAGCCGACTGTATTCTTACAGGGTCGTTGCTAAAAAATAATGAGCCGCACATATATTTCTTGGCGAAACCACGTTCACACGTTTACAAAAACATCTTTAGAAATTAAATTTGTCGTAGCCTTTTCATGAGCGTTGTTTTAATAAAAGAGACGGGCTTAACTCTAGCACATCTAACTATAATAAATTTGGTGTCTTTTTTTAAATATTACTGTAAAAAACCAAGTAAGGAAGGCTAAGTTCGGGTGTAACCGAACATTACATACTCAGCTGCCAAATTACAGGTTGTAAAACTTTTAAATTACCTTCTTTTAAAAGGGGGCGGTGCCACGCCCCTTGGTCAAACTTTTAGTAATTTTCTATTCTACATCATAAGGTTAACCCACCTACCAAGTTTCATCGCTTTATCCGTCTTTGGTAGTGCTGGGCGTGGTTATAGTCCGATTTCGTTCATTTTAAATAGCGATCTGAGATGAGTGCCCAGGAACTTACATACCATATTTCATTAAGATACCTCAAAATTTACTCAAGTTATCGTGTTTACGGACAGACGGACGGACATGGCTAAATGAATTTCTTTTTTCGCCCAGATCATTTTGATATATAGAAGTCTATATATATCTCGATTAGTTTATGCCGTTACCGGGTACCGTTATGCGAACAAAATTAATATACTCTGTGAGCTCTGCTCAGCTGAGTATAAAAAAATTAAATTTACGGCAACCCAGACTGTTTAGATAGCGAAAAAGCTTTGAAAGCACAAGTAAGCTTTTACTCCACCCGTTTTAACAGAACCCGCCCAACAACAACATATACAGAAGGCGTTGAAGCGAAAATAATGAACTAAGTCAACTTTCACGCCTTTCAACTATTCAATTGAGCGCTACCCCGATATTAGCGATGAAAGTTAAAAGGCACAATTGCTTTCGTAGGGTTAAATTATTTTTATTTTATTTGCTGTCTCTTAAGAAATCCTTTGCCCAAACTTTGCTTTTGCCAGATAAGCAAATAAAAAGCACAAGAGAGAACGATAACAGGATTTAATAATATACCTAAAAGCTGTGAAAATATTCTTAGAGATTCTCCTCCCAATTTGAATGTCGCATAGTGGAACGGATGTGCATTCGAGATGGACAAAAAGTCCCAAAACTCGAAGTACATACCAGTCTTAGTCCTACTCATAATAACTGTAAAATGTCTTAAGCGTGTGTCATCCCAATTTCAATATGTTCTGCGAAAAAAAACACTTACCTAAAATGAGGAAAACATTACAAAAAAAATTCTTTTAGTTGAGGAAAATTTTAATTTTTGTATAGGTACATCTTTTCAATAATTTGAGGGTGTATTTTTATTACATTTTTTCAATCAGGAATACGTCATTGAATATTTCTCACAATATTAGCACGTACGAGTTAGCTCACTCAGAGAATAGGAGCAATCGTCTGTAAAGTTGAGCACGTCGTCTAGAAATTTATTAATGTTCTTCATTTTTAAGAATATTATTCCAATAACCAGGGAAAAATAGTTTTAATTTTTAAGAAATTTGCTTGTTCAAATTTAAGGAAGGGCTTTTATGGCGAGATATCAAATTCACGCTACATTTATGATACTGCAAGCCTACCTTAAGAGAATAAGTTTTTCTTAATTAACTAAATTTTTCCTACAAATAGAACAGACGGGTCCTACACGTTTTACACCGACACCGAACGTCATCCGAAAGGTATATGTGTTTTCACTGAGAAGCTTTTCATGGAAGAAATACACTCGGAGTGCTTGCCCAATCACTTCAGAGAGACGATCCCGCTTAGAAAATTTGCATTTATAACTAACTGGACATGAAAGATAGCTTTTGTTCACATAGAATCTACACCCGACCCACCGTGTGTCGTTATGTAAAACCCACCACTGCAAACTTCAATATGGAAGGTAGTGCTGTAAATCCAAATACATACTAAACATTGCCGCTCTCTTGTATAAGCTTTGTAACTTCGTGGAACGGCATGGGGAAAATTAGAGTACATTCATGGAGTAAATTCAAGTTTGGGAAATGTTGAAGAGTTAAATCAACATCGCACAGGAAGTTTAATGATAAAGTTATAATAAGATATGGAAAGAATTTGTTTTGAACATAAGAGCATAAGAGCACAAAATACGAAAAACTTAACGTTCTGAACTTGTTGTCTTAGGTAAGTTTTTGATGAAGCTCTAAATATTCTAAATCAGGCATCGTTAATTTTTTAACGTTTTTTTTAGTGCGAAAGAACGCGTGCCCAATTTACATCGCTTGACAGCGAAATATATGAAATTTTCCTCAGCCTAATCCATTTGAAAGTGATACTCCGGAATCAGTATACTGAATAACATCGTAGATAAGGTACTATCTGTCGTATTGTTCTAAGTTCCATAGCCCACTGTCGACCTTATCAGCGCGTTTTTAGGCCTGGTAAATTTTTTTCGACTCCAAAAAAGGGTTTTTATAAAACGAGAAATATATTGGTAAGTAAAGTTCTGCCTCTACGAACAAATTTCACTCTACTATGTATACTGGTATTATGGTCAACCCGACCTGCCATGGGAGTCTATCGGAGAAAATATGCCAAAGTCATAAAAGATATGAACACATCGAATTGGTCATAAATAAAACCAAGCAAGTAAAGGTGTCTACGTTCGGGTGTAACCGAACATTATATACTCAGCGTGAGCTTCAATTGCATATTTCATTTCAGATAAATTACTTTTCTATATAACACGTGGCACCGTCCGTTTAAAAGAAAAATGACTCGCCATTTCCTCTTACAATAAAACTTGATAAGTGAAATATCATTGATTCAAAACTATTTTTCGCTAAGTTATAGCTTATTATTCTAGTTTACGACCCTTTTAAACTTGCTTTATATCTAAGTTGCCGTGGTCTTTAACCGATTCCTAGATCTTGAAATATTTCCTTTTATAGGGAAAATTTGTGTACCCAATTTTATTACGATCCGTTGGTTTTTCATCCAGTCTTTTAAAATTTGAAGTTTTTACTATTTATTGTTATAAATCCACTTGGAAAATGAAATACTATTGATATAAAGCTCCTTTTTGCAAAGATATAGCTTATTTTATTCGTCCACGACCCTTTTAAAAATCTTTTATATAAAAGTGGGCGTGTTCCTTTAGCGATTTCGTTAATTTTTCTTCAAAGCATTCCTTATAGTAAAGGCAATCTCCCTGCAGAATTTTGTTACGATAGGTTTAATGATTTTTGATTTATGATTAATAATATTTGTAAAATTGATTTTATCACAAGTGGGCAGTGCCACGCCCATTTTAAACAATTTTTTCAAATTTTTACCAAAAATCTTAATGTCAGTCCACGTGTCAAATTTCAACATTCTAGGTGTATTATTTAATAAACAATCAGATTTTTTGTGTTTTCCAAAACGTTATATATATAAGAAGTGGGCGTGGTTATCATCCGATTTCGCTTATTTTCAATACCAATCTATTCTGGGTCAAGATAAGCTCTTGTACCAAATTTGGTGAAGATATCTCAATATTTACTCAAGTTATCGTGTTAACGGACAGACGGACGGACGGACGGACATGGCTCAATCAAATTTTTTCTCGACACTGATGATTTTGATATATGGAATTCTATATATATCTCGATTCCTTTATACCTGTACAACCAACAGGGATCCACACAAAGTTAATATACTCTGTGTGCAAAAAAAAAAAATTTTGTTTAAGTCAAATTTTAACAAAAAATTTAATATCTTTACAGTATATAAGTAAATTATGTCAACATTCAACTCCAGTAATGATATGGTGCAACAAAATACAAAAATAAAAGAAAATTTCAAACTGGGCGTGGCTGCGGGCTTTTTCATTTAATTCGTCTAGAATACTTTTAATGCCATAAGTCGAACAAAAATTTACCAATCCTTGTGAAATTTGGTAGGAGCATTGATTCTATGGCGGTAACCGAAATCGGTTAAAGCCACGCCCAGTTTTTATACACAGTCGACCGTCTTTCATTCCGCTCGGCCGTTAACACGATAACTTGAGCAAAAATCGATATATCTTTACTAAACTCAGTTCACGTAATTATCTGAACTCACTTTGTATTGGTATACAAAATGGCCAAAATCCGCCTCTGACCACGCCCACTTTTTCTATATCGAAAATTACGAAAAATGAAAAAAATTCCATAATTCTATACCAAATACGAAAAAAGGGATGAAACATGGTAATTGGATTGGTTTATTGACGCGAAATATAACTTTAGAAAAAACTCTGTAAAATGGTTGTGACACCTACCATATTAAGTAGAAGAAAATGGAAAAGTTCTGAAATCAAAAGCCCTTGAAATCTTGGCAGGAATACTGTTCGTGGTATTATATATATAAATAAATTAGCGGTACCCGGTAGATGATGTTCTGGGTCACCCTGGTCAACATTTTGGTAGATATTTAGAAAAGGCGTCCACCTATAGAACTAAGGCCCACTCCCTTTTAAAACCCTCATTAATACCTGTAATTTGATAACACATTCTAGTGTCAGCCCTGGTCCAACCTTATGGCGATATCTCGAAAAGGCGTCCACCTATAGAACTAAGGCCCACTCCCTTTTAAAATACTGATTAACACCTTTAATTTGATGCCCATGTCGTACAAACACATTCTAGAGTCACATCTGGTCCACCTTTATGTCGATATCCCGAAATGTCGTCCACTGGCTCACTCCCTTTTAAAATACTCTTTAATACCTTCCATTTGAAACCCATGTCATACAAACACATTCCAGGGTTATCCTAGGTTAATTTTGCTATATGGTGATTTTCCCTTATTTAGTCTCCAAAGCTCTCAGCTGAGTATGTAATGTTCGGTTACACCCGAACTTAGCCTTCCTTACTTGTTTGAAATTCTGTTTGAGCACAAGTGTTCTTTCCCGAATTTTTAGTGTATTCTCTTTAACTTAAGTGCATTTCATACTCGAATATGTAAATTTCATAAAAAAAAAAAAAAATTCCAATGCATTGCTGGATCTGCCTTTCGGGTCTTGCAGGGAACTGACAATGCTTCATAGAGAACAGAGAGATAAAGGAAATGTCAAAACTTGGCTGCGTAAATTTTTATGGGGCTGCTGACGGATGTTCTTTAATGAAGCAAGGGGGCTCTGTGTGAAGAGAAAAAATCAATTATTTCACTAAACTAAATTGTAAATTGTGATTCCATTAAGTTTCTGTGTGAAATTGGTATAAGGAAGAACATTTTTGTTTTAATTAAATTTAAAAAAAATTACCTCATATTATGTATAGTTTTACTGTTCTGTAAATAATTAATTATTATATTAATTTAATACATTCGGCCTCAATTAAATTCAGTGGAGGTTGCGAGAGAATCAATTAATTTTTCCATACAAAAATTAAGAGCGGTAATTCCCGCTTTTTCCACTGAATAGTTTTTTTTTTAATTTGCTGGACTAATGCCATGAATTCCCGCTATGACCATATGCACTTTCTACGACTGGTACGTTTAAATTTTGAACGGGGATTACCCATATTAGAATTAGTTGAATTGTGGTTTTCTTGTTATCGACAGTAGTCTAATACTTTAACAACACTACCAATGTACAGTGATAAAAAGTAAACGGTTTTTGTCGGTTGAAAGATTCGATTCAAAATGTGCGGTAATTCCCGGCATTGCTTTACTGAGGGGCACTTGAATGGCGGGAATTCCCGCAGTAAAGCCGAATGTGTTAAAAGCTCCCAGAAATTCTAATAAAGCAAGAGCTTAAATGAAAATTATATGGGCTGCTACAAAACTCCTCGTCTAATGAAATAAAATCACCTGATTTTAGGTGGTAAAAGTATAAAAACAACAAAAGGTAGAAAATGAGTTATAAATGGAAACTTTCAAAGTATATTGATTGCTTGATGCGCTAAAGCGTAAAGCTTTCAATGTGTGGATCGTTAATGATACACCATTATGGGTTTTGAAATATTTGGCTATATGATTTATGACTTTGTTTTGTATGTATATGAATTCAATAAAAAATAATTTGTAAAATAAACATTTTACAAAAATAACAAACCCGGTCTTGAAGGCGACAATTTAAGATAAAAAAATACCTTTGTATGTGCAATTTGCAACACTTTCGCTAAGTCTTTTATATATATATATATATATATTTTTTTTTTTTTTTTTAGATTTTTATAAATTAGGTTTTAACCTTCCTATACTCGTGCCAATTCTTGTAACATCTGTACACGCGCACGGTCTCACAGACCGATAGTTCATACCCCCTACAATTAATTTTTTTACATGCTTTTTTTTAATATTATAATTATTTTAAAATTTAGGGCATAATGAAATAAAATAATAGTGTGCACAGTACTTCATTTATTAGTTATTTTACAGACTTTCAGTCTATCACAAATCAGTCTCAAATTTGAGATATTTTTCTTAAGTAATAGGAAAACAAAAATAAAATCTGAAATTCATCTTAAAAACAAAATAAACCTCTTAATAATTTTAAAATACATATCAAAGTATATATTTATCTAGGTTTGGCTTAGTTTTGAGCCTCACCACAACAATCAGGGCATACTCGCGTCGGTCTCACGGACCGATTGGCGCCAAATGATACAACACGTACGCTTCGCACGAACGCATAGCGTCATTGTAAATTTTACCAAGTAGCGCAACTAACAGCTGATCGGTGAAAATTCGCACATGCACACGCACAGTTCTCGACTCAGTTTCAAAAAAAAACTTTAGTTTATTTAACTCAAATTTTAAAGTGAAATACTCCTTATGAATTTATGTATATAGAATATATAAGGCGTTTTTGTTGTTATTAAAACAATAGTTTTATTTATATTAAAGCTTTTATAATTTTTTTTATACTCAGTTGAGCAGAGCTAACAGAGTATATTAACTTTGATTGGATAACGGTTGGTTGTACAGGTATAAATGAATCGAGATAGATATAGACTTCCATATATCAAAATCATCAGTATCGAAAAAAAATTCGATTGAGCCATGTCCGTCCGTCTGTCCGTTAACACGATAACTTGAGTAAATTTTGAGGTATCTTGATGAAATTTGGTATGTAGGTTCCTGGGCACTCATCTCAGATCGCTATTTAAAATGAACGATATCGGACAATAACCACGCCCACTTTTTCGATATCGAAAAATCGAAAAAGTGCGATAATTCATTACCAAATACGGATTAAGCGATGAAACTTGGTAGGTGAGTTGAACTTATGACGCAGAATAGAAAACTAGTAACATTTTGGACAATGGGCGTGGCACCGCCCACTTTTAAAAGAAGGTAATTTAGAAGTTTTGCAAGCTGTAATTTGGCAGTCGTTGAAGATATCATGATGAAATTTGGCAGGAACGTAACTCTTATTACTATATGTCTGCTTAATAAAAATTAGCAAAATCGGAGAACGACCACGCCCACTTTAAAAAAAAATTTTTTTAATTCAAATTTTAAAAGAAAAGTTAATATCTTTACCGTATGTAAGTAAATTATGTCAACATTCAACTCCAGTAATGATATGGTGCAACAAAATACAAAAATAAAAGAAAATTTCAAAATGGGCGTGGCTCCGCCCTTTTTCATTTAATTTATCTAGGATACTTTTAATGCCATAAGTCGAACAAAAATTTACCAATCCTTGTGAAATTTGGTAGAGGCTTAGATTCTAGGACGGTAACTGTTTTCTGTGAAAAAGGGCGAAATCGGTTGAAGCCACGCCCAGTTTTTATACACAGTCGACCGTCTGTCCTTCCGCCCGGCCGTTAACACGAAAACTTGAGAAAAAATCGATATATCTTTACTAAACTCAGTTCACGTACTTATCTAAACTCACTTTGTATTGGTGTAAAAAATGGCCGAAATCCGACTATGACCACGCCCACTTTTTCGATATCGAAAAATGAAAAAAATTCCATAATTATATACCAACTACGAAAAAAGGGATGAAACATGGTAATTGTATTGGTCTATTAACGCAAAATATAACTTTAGAAAAAAACTTGGTAAAATGAGTGTGACACCTACCATATTAAGTAGAAGAAAATGAAAAAGTTTTGCAGGGCGAAATCAAAAGCCCTTGGAATCTTGGAAGGAATACTGTTCGTGGTATTACATATATAAATAAATTAGCAGTACCCGACCGATGACGGTCTGGATCACCCTGGTCCACATTTTGGTCGATATCTCGAAAACGCCTTCACATATACAATTAAGGGCCACTCCCTTTTAAAACCCTCATTAATACCTTTAATTTGATACCCATATCGTACAAACACATTCTAGAGTCACCCCTGGTCCACGTTTATGGCGATATATCGAAAAGGCGTCCACATATAGAACTAAGGCCCACTCCCTTTTAAAACACTCATTAACACCTTTCATTTGATACCCATATCGTACAAAAAAATTCTAGAGTCACCCCTGGCCCACCTCTATGGCGATATCTCGAAAAGGCATCCACCTATAGAACTAAGGCCCACTCCCTTTTAAAATACTCATTAACACCTTTCATTTGATACCCATATCGTACAAACAAATTCTAGAGTCACCCCTGGTCCACCTTTATGGCGATATCTCGGAAAGGCGTCCACCTATAGAACTAAGGCCCACACCCTTTTAAAATACTCATTAACACCTTTCACTTGATACCCATATCGTACAAACAAATTCTAGAGTCACCCCTGGTCCACCTTTATGGCGATATCTCGAAAGGGCGTGCACCTATAGAACTATGGCCCACTTCCTCTTAAAATACTCTTTAATACCTTCCATTTGATACACATGTCATACAAACACATTCCAGGGTTACCGTATGTTCTGTTTACAACATGGTGATTTTCCCTTACTTTGTCTCCACAGCTCTCAACTGAGTATGTAATGTTCGGTTACACCCGAACTTAGCCTTCCTTACTTGTTTTTTTTAACTTTGAAAAAACTCCGAACACCATTCCTTCATTATATGACCTTCGACTGTCTAGTCCACTGCCTTCCACTCTATTCGCAACATAACCTCTCTTTAAGATGCCAAACTATATAGTAAACAATGCATAGCGTGCACTAAAACGAAGTAAGCCATAAATTCGACAGCTAGAATAGAGCTCGGCTTCTCCAGATCTTCGTGCATAAAAATAATTACGAAAATGTGTTTCGCCGGTCTCAGAGACTAATGCGCGAGTATAGGAAAGTTAAAAACAGTTCTGGCTAATGCAGCTGAAATTATTTCCACGTTTTTGCCTTATCACATAAAAATATATGAACTAAACGAATTTGTATCTTTTTTTGCTAAAAAAAACTACCCCTAACATTCGTTACATTACTAGAGCTTAAAGCAAACTGTTTTCGCAAAAGAGAGTACTCAATCAAAAAATGGTAGTTTCGTCAGCGAAACGTCTAGTTACCACCCCACAGTCCACCCATTATGTTAAAACCGAGCGTCATCGGCCTGTAGAGCAGCAGCATCAACATCAGCTATTTGAACCATAGAAATATATGGAAATAGTCGACAGCATCAGTTGAGTAGTTCGCCTTCATCGGAGTGTATAATGTGCTTTCGCCGAAGTACTATCCTGACACAAAACAACAAGACATTTAGTGCTTTTTTGGGCTTGGCAGTCTAAAGGCGGGACACTATTCAGCTTTAATCCTGTAATACACAGACATAAATCTCATATGATGATTTATGAACGCAACGCCTAAATAGTTAGAAAGCAATAAAAGTATATGAACGAATCATCGTATTTAAACTATTTTTTCTATGAAATATTAAATTTACACTAAAATCTATTTAAATAATTACGGGTAGAATCAACTAAAAATCAAACCAACTACAGCGAAACATTAATTTACTGAAAACAAAATACTCAAGTGAGTGTAAAATTCTAAGTGAAATAAATTATATTTGTATTGTAGGTCATACATATATATGTATGTACGTAAAAATATTTGCAATGCATTTTGGGGAAAAAAATTAAATAACTCTAAAGTTTGAGAACAAGTGCTCATTCTATAGTATAAATGCATATTTTATAAGCAAAGTCACAATATATATTTATATAAGGACGCACCTATGCACATTTGGCCGTATCAATAAAGCGAAGCCGATCGAAGAAAACCTTTCAATTTTGATGCATGCCAAATTGTTTTAAACAAGTTAAGGTGTCTTAGTTCGGGTGTAACCGGATATTATATACTCAGTGTGATAGACGGAGAGCTGGCTACTGAGATAGCAACATGACTCGGTCCAAGGAATATCTCACCTGGAAAAGGTTCCATTAGTAACGGTGGAGCGAAAGCCCGACCGCCGGAAGGCGCACTGGAAGCTGTATGCGTGGGCGGGCGGATAAAGATGCGTATTTTTTTCCTTAAAAAACTGTTAACGGACAAGGCTGAAAATTCGTTCAGGTGTTCAGTATACTTAGCTGTAATAGGAAAACAATTGCCAGAAGCGTAAGTGGAAGCCAAATGGTTGCCAGAAGTCGGCCAAGTTGCGAAAATTTTGCAAAATTTACATGTTGGGGGACAATCTTATTATTTATTTATTATGCATTGAAAAGAGTTCCTGTAAAATGCCAGAAGATAAAATGGAAGCAATCCCTAAATATCAAGGAGAGTAGGCGTGAGCGTCGGCCAGCGGCGCGCGGCCCAGCGGCTCGGGCAGCGATTCTGACTTATTTTATCTGATAAAAATTTTATGAACACTTCTGGCAATTTATTGGAGGTTTCTTAAGAAACTAAGAAAACTACCACACAAATGGCAGACGCTCATTCGGAAAATTTATTATTTTATAAGAACTTCAAAAACCCATTAAATTGAAGCATATAGCTCAATGACTACGCTCAATTAAAATTTACGAACGAAGTATAATTCAGTTATTTTCATAATCAGTATCGAATACATCTTCTTCATTATCTTCGTACTCTGGATCTTCATCGCTATCATATTCATACACGTCGCTGTCAACTGGAAAAAAAAGGAATGCGTTATTGTATCGAAGTTTTCACGTACTTAATTGACTTGAACGGAAACTGAAATTTACCTTGTTCACCGTTTAAAATTACGTCTTTCACTGATGATGGTAGTTAGGGGCCTTCAAACCCATTAAAAAGTCATATTTATTATCAACTGTGGTCCACCCATAGTCCTCTGGATCTAATACTACTGGATCTGGAAGTGTTGCATTATTCCGTACATGTGAAATATAATGTGCCCTTCCCATTTGTTGATATAACTCGCTGTGGCATGGAGGTAAACATGAAGCATCAAAGTTTTTCAAATGCTTTTTGAGGAAAGCTTCATCAGTTTTCTTCGCTTTGTAATTCCGAAGAAACATTTGACACCTCACATCGTTAATATTTTGGTCGATCTAAATCGATACATAATACAGATAAATGTTTCAATTTTTTCAAATGTTTCTTCAACATTGACTGACGTGTTCCACAAGTTTGCGAAGGCTTTCTGGAACTCTTCCTTCTTCTTGAGCAATTTAAAAGGGCGTTGTTTGCCTTTATCGTAAAATGCGGGGTTGTAATCGCACCCAGTAATTGCATGGAAACCAGGCAATCCTCTACATACATTCGAGCCAAACCCGATGTAAATGATCGCAGAAATTTTTTGAATATTAATACCTAACATGATAATTATGTCTGTATCAGAGCACTTGACAAAAAGATACGTATCTGGATTCATTTTGGATGCGTGATAAATAATTTTGGAACCTGCTTCTTCATGCGATGGACAAGAAACATTCATGTTTCTCTTCTCGAACAACATTACCATTTTCATTCAGACTATACGGCCACTGTGGTGTGATGGTAGCGTGCTCCGCCTATCACACCGTATGCCCTGGGTTCGCACCCCGGCCAAAGCAACATCACAATTTTAGAAATAAGGTTTTTCAATTAGAAAAACATTTTCCTAAACGGGGTCGCCCCTCGGCAGTGTTTGGCAAGCGCTCCGGGTGTATTTCTGCCATGAAAAGCTCTCAGTGAAAACTCATCTGCCTTGCAGATGCCGTTCGGAGTCGGCATAAAACATGTAGGTCCCGTCCTGCCAATTTGTAGGGAAAATCAAGAGGAGCACGACGCAAATTGGAAGAGAAGCTCGGCCCTAGATCTCTTCGGAGGTTATCGCGCCTTACATTTATTTATTTTTATTATACTCATAACATCGCAGATAATTCAAGACAACTGTCTTGTTTCGTATAAATGAAATGAGCTACTTCATCACTTTGCTAATGAGATATTAAGAAAGTTACGAGAGCTTCTTTAAACCTATAATTTCTAAGCTCTGTTGCAAAGTCATTCGTCCTCGCCTGTTCTGGACCAGATATGACGTAGTCATGATTACTTTCGGAACCTCTTCTTAATGAACGCTCATAATCTTTGATAGATGGGGAGCAGTATCGGCCATAATAATATGCACACATCGTGTATTGTAACTAGTGAGAATTTGAAGAATTTTTTTTAGAAATATCACCGAACGATTGCGGTAAAGAAACCTTCAACAATTACAACATCGATATGCGCTGGCAAAGGTGAATCACACCGAAGACTTTACATCTTGACAGCTTTTTTAATATCACATATCGTTCCATCTGAATGGCATATGGAAGGAGGCATCGGAGTAATATGGAAAGTAAATATCTTCTCCAAGTCAGTTGAGTTTTCCATCGAAATTCCCAACATACGGCCGAATAAATCACGTTGAATGCGTACTTCTTGCACTTTATTATTTTTAACGATTTTCTTTTTTGCATTGCAGCTTGTGAAATTCATTATTTTATTCTGCTTTATAGTAGATTCAAATCTTCGATCGTCTTGTGAGCACTCTATTATAAATGTTTCTCTCAGTTCTTGTCCTTTCTTTTCTACATTGAGAAGAAATTCAGCCACAGAATTAGGCGCGGTACGATGTTGCATCCTGAATTTTTTTCAATCCCTAGTAATCAAACACATGATAAATTATGTATGATCTCAAGCCATGACCTTTAGCCCATCGCTGTCGAGCACTGATCGAGTTCGTAAAGTGTGTTAATCCTGTCAATCTTTTTTTGTTGCATCAGCATTCACGGTCTGTTCTAGAGTTAGATCTATTGGAATACGCCAAAAGGAGTTAGACGTTCTTCTTATACAGCCATCGGGCATAGTTAGCTTGATTAAATATGAAAAATAAATTACTCAGTTTTGGCATGATAAATTCGTAGAGATCGAAATCTCCTACACGAATGCTTCTAGTGAACATCATATAATAATTAATAAATTCTATATACATCATATACAATTGTGCAGTTTTACCATGTATTCCAATGAGTGTATCTTCTTTAAACTGTCTATATTTCTCTATCAGTTCAACAAAGTCCCTGTCAGTAAATGCATCGTTTGACAATTTTTCAGACTGTAGTTTTATTAGAAAGTCCTTAGTGTGCTCAGAAATATTTAAGCCACACTTCTGAATGAAAAATTCTGCATGTAAAATCTGTAATCCTAGAGGAATCAACGGATTTAGTCGCTTACAGCGGTTGTAATGCTTACGGCTTATGAAACCGTTTACTGATTTACTGGTTATTAATTTACTCTCGACCATCATATGAGTTAACCCACAGTCATCTATGAATTTCCCTACAGCCCTTAAATAGGCCATCATTACATGAAAGGCACCCATATGTATGAAAAGATCATCAAAGTGAGGTTTTTCAATTGATTGTATCTGATATGCAAGTTTGGAAATAGCTAGATCGTACGCAATCTGCATATAATTTTGTTGGCATTCTCTAACAATTTTCTGAGTATGTCTCATAGTTTCATACACCACTGCGGGATTTGTAGGAGACTCATTGATCGGCATGAGATAAAAATTTTTTTTGCTTAACGCTGCTATAATTGGTGATTTTTAATTAAAGCCTACCCACATTGGAGTATCACGAACTTGTTTGTCAAAAAATATTCATTTCTTTAAACTTACCTTGCAATAATACGACTAGTTAGAGTTAAATATAAACAAATCTAAGTAAAATTTACATTTTATTAAATTAATTAGTCAAATAGCCACGCGCCGCTGGCCTACCTACGCTCACGCCTACTCTCCTCGATATCTCGGGATTGCTTCCATTTTATCTTCTGGCATTTTACAGGAACTCTTTTCAAGGCATAATAAATAAATAAATAAGATTGTCAGAAGTGTCCCTCATCATGTAAATTTTGCAAAATTTTCGCAACTTGGCCGACTTCTGGCAACCATTTGGCTTGCACTTACACTTCTGGCAATTGTTCTCCTATTACAGCTAAGTATACTGAATACCTCAACGAATTTTCAGCCTTGTCCGTTAACAGTTGTTTAAGGAAAAAAATACGAATCTTTATCCGCGCGCCCACGCATACAGCTTCCAGTGCGCCTTCTGGCGGTCAGGCTTTCGGGTCGCCGTTACTAATGGAACCTTTTCCAGGTGAGATATTCCTTGGACCGAGTCATGTTGCTATCTCAGTAGCCAGCTCTTAGACTATGAGCTTCAATTGTACATTTCATTTCAGATAAATTACTTTTCTACATAACACGTGGCACCGCCCGTTTAAAAGAAAAATGTCTCCCCATTTCCTCTTACAATAAAACTTGATAAGTGAAATATCATTGATTCAAAACTATTTTTTGCTAAGTTATAGCTTATTATTTTCGTCTACGACCCTTTTAAAAATATCTTATATGAAAGTGGGCGTGGTCTTTAACCGATCTCGTCCATTTTTTCTAGAAATATTTCTTGCTATAGGGAAATTTTTTGTACCCAATTTTATTACGATCAGTTAATTTTTCTTCGAGTTATGGCTCCCGAGACAGAAAATCACTTAGTCATAAAAGGGGCGGTGCCACGCCCATTTTTTTAAATTTGAAGTTTCTCCTATTAATTGTTATAAATCTACTTAGGAAATGAAATGCCATTGATATAAAGCTCTTTTTTGCAAAGATATAGCTTATTTTATCCGTCCACGACCCTTTTAAAAATCTTTTATATAAAAGTGCCGGTGTCACGCCCATTTTAAAAAATTCTTTAAAATTTTTATCAAAAGTCAAATTTCAACATTCTAGGTGTATTTTACTAAATAATCAGATTTTTTGTCTTCCAAAATGTTATATATATAAAAAGTCGGCGTGGTTATCATCCGATTTCGCTCATTTTCAATACCAATCTATTCTGGATCCAGATAAGCTCGTGTATCAAATTTCGTGAAGATATCTCAATATTTACTCAAGTTATCGTGTTAAGGGACAGACGGACGGACGGACGCACGGACGGACATGGCTCAATCAAATTTTTTTTCGATGCTGATAATTTTGATATATGGAAGTCTATATCTATCTCGATTCCTTTATACCTGTACAACCAACCGTTATCCAATCAAAGTTAATATACTCTGTGTGCAAAGCATGCTGAGTATAAAAATATGCATAAATGAAAAGCACGACCACTAGCAGCAATAGAGGTTGACTAATCAAACCTCACACTGTATTCCTGAAACAATAATATATTTACACTCACGGTAAAAAGTATTGCCATAAGGACTTCTTTTGTTGTTTTCACCTAGTTTTGCTTAAGAAAAATAATTTTCGTTATTTCTTTATAAAAGCAAGTACAAATATTTAGTAAAATTCGCGAAAATTCGAAAGACGAATCTTCAGTGAAATTGTCATTAAAAATTTTCAGTTTTTCTGAGAATGCAGTTTTGTAGCTCATCGAATTTAATTATAATAAAAGTGTTAATCTTCATCCCCGAAAAAGATATCCTGATTTTCGGCAAATCTTTTTGTCGGCTGGGCTGAGCATTTTCTTCCATACAAACATTTGAACGGAATTTTTTTTATAAGGTACTTTAATTTTCGCGAACTTTGGGTAAGAACTTTATTTTATATTGATTTTATAACATATTTTTACATGTTTTATAAAAAAAAAGACTATTTGGACCGCTGGATGTCATCGTGCTGCCTTCTTATCCGTTATCCCTTGAACCCGAATTGTAATAAATTTACTTTCGAATCGAGTTGTGCTATAAAAACTGCTGACGGGTGGAGAAATTTTGGATGCAAAGGTACAGAAACTTTTCGAAAAAATGTTCCTCGAATATTTCAAAAAGCATACATGTATCTATCTTCTCCACCAAAGTTGAAGTATGTAGTTGGCAAGAGTCATTCTCGATACAACTCTTACTGAAGTTATTCGCCCTGATAGCTCTGGCTCACAAGCAGAAGAAGTCGAAAGAGTCTACATATATTGCGGATCCACAAATCCTTTTTGTACGACCCGTAATTTTCAGTCAGCCCACAAAGGGTTAATGCACTTATTTAAACTTTTTTGAAGTAAGGATTCCCACAAATCATTTGATTTGTGAGGATTCCTACAACACCAAAATCATTGTGAATGAAACTAAGTGTGATATCTTATCTGTCAACTGTCTAACAGGATGTTCAATATGGCTACTTTTTAGCGTTTTGACAGGGTGTTCAATATGGCGGCGCATATCTTTAGCGGGTGATAGAAAGAGATACAGAATGCGACAGCGATAGTCAATTACAAATCAGGTGATCCAATCACTTTGGAATTTTGACGTCTATGCAGAAGATATCACACTTAGTTTCATTCCCAATGGTATTAACAATTGACAATCAGAAATAAAGGGTCAATTAAACTTCCTTAACCCTAACGCCATAGTCGTAACCATACCCATATCCATAACCATCTCCAATGGGATCGATAAATGGTGCCTTAACCTAAAAATCGTGAAAATTGCAAACATATTCCACAAAAAATAAGTCTCTTAGTCATAACGTATCCAAAACAATGAATAAAATCTACAAAAAGTTATTAAATTCACAAACTCAAATATTTTTAGGTTATGGATATGGCGAGAAACCAAACCCCAATTGGTTGGCTATGATATGGTTATGGCGTTAGCGTTATGGTATGGCACCATTAATCGATTACAACGATTTCCATAAGGTAGGTTCGGTCAGCTGTTTTATCTGGTTATGGTTTTATGGTCAGAAGTCACCATTAATTGGCCCTTTAACCATTTTACAAGAATTTATGGAAGAAAAACAGACAAATATAAAAAAATGCAAAACATTATTTTCGCAACGTTTGCAGCAAAAGATAATATGTATTTATGAAAAATAGGCAATTTTTTGATTAGACGCAACATCTAAGAGTAGTTGCGCATGCATTTTATTTTGATAATATTGAAAGACAAAGAGGAAATACAGATTTTGTTTAACTGTTTTTCTTAAATAACAATAGCGGTGTTTTTGTTTACATGTATATGCAACTGCATGCGCGGGTTAAAAAGCGCTTATCATCACTTAGATAATAGGGGGACTCATTAAAGCATATAAATTTATAAGGTGTAAAATTATATCCATTTACACACGCTGTTATATGAACGCACCTAGTAATATTATTGATAAACTTATTTGCTGTATTATTGCCAAAAAAAGTTTTTGATTGTTATTATTATACAAATTAAAAAATGCCAAGATTAAGTGAAAAATCAATACTAAAACATCTTTACTAAGCCATTCTTGTAAATGACATGTCGGAGATTTCAGATGAGAAAGGCGGCAATTATGTTTGCAAGGTTGCATTCCTTTGAGTTGACCGCGTTTACACCATGAAATGTGCGCGTAAATTTATACAAATTGTGTAAATGATTTTTCATACAAAAGTTGGCAGTTTGTTTACGCACTAGATAAATTTACACGTTTACACACTTTATAACGCATTTATAAGGTTAAATGAGTCCCCCTAATGTTTAGCAGCCCCATCTCCCTACAAGCCTGGTTGTGCTGCATAGCGGAGACACGCACCTCCGTTGGTCATAGTGTATAACCGACATATAGCTGAATCGGTTGCGATGAATTAGAGTACTCAAACACTTTTCCGTTATAGAAGTAGAGAACAGTGTAGAGAATGGAGAGATACATTTCAGTTTCCACTGAGTATAATGCATACTGAAATTTAGCAGTACCAATTTTCTGAGCGACAACTTCATAAGTGTAGATAAAGTTACACACTTAGCAATCCATATAAAGTTTAAGTGCATATGTATATACATGTAAAAAAACCCAGCTAATATATTTTTTAAGGCTGCTGAAGGATTTTGGTAAATGAACTTTGGCCCTGTGTGAAAAAGAAAAATTTGTTATTTCTTTAAAAAAAATTAAGCTTCTGAGTGAAATTGGTATTATACCAATTAAATAGAAACATAATCGGGTCACAATTTTGTTTAACAAAATAATTAAGATTTTTTGTACACAGGGCCACTTGTTTCATTAGGAGAACCTCTGTCGGCAGCCCCAAAAAATATAACGTTTTTACAAAAAATAGTTAAAATCGATAGTAAAAAGTTGCACCTAACCAAATATGCACCTATTTTTGAAAAAATTATGTAACGGGTCCTAGATAGAACTTCCGGGCAAAGTAACATCAAAAATTTGGAAAAAAGTTTTTTCAATTAGAAAAAAGTTTTTCTGAGCGGAGTCGCCCATCCTCAGTGATTTGGCAAACACTCCCGAGTTTATTTTTGCAATGAAAAGCTTCTCATTGAAAATTGATCTGCCTTGCAGACGCCGTTCGGAATCGGCATGAATAATGTATGTAGGTCACGTCTCTCAATTTGTAGAAAGAAGTAAAGGAGCACGACTAAAATTTGAAGAAAAGCTCGGCCTAAAATCTCTTCGGAGGTTATCGCGCCCTGCATTTATTTTTTTTTTAATATAACAAAGCCTTAATTTTCCATCAGATATGATAGACTTTTTTGTATTGAAAATTTTTGAGGTTTAGAAGTGCCTAGTTGAGAGAAAGTCTAAGATAGCGTAGTTGAGATCGATAAATGCGAGCACTAAGTTCAAAAATTACGGTGAATTTTTTAAATTTTCTTTGATGATTTTTCAAATAAAGCAAGTAATATCAAAATATGTAAAACAATGTCAAAGTTTTGTTGATGTTATTTTGTGGTTATGGATGTAAACAATTTAAAATTTCTTGATTTTTTTTAATATGCACAAATAAATTATGGTTACACAGAACTATCTTGTTCACAATCGATTTTTCGAGTAGACGATTAGTCGAGTAGCAACATTTGTATCGACTAACCCCAAAACGGCCGACGAGTTACCGGGGTGACTTTTTCATATTCGCTCCTAAAAAAAAAAACACATTTTTAATAAATTTTGTTAACTCATTTTCCGTAACATCCTAACTTAATGAATTTTAAGTAGAAAAAATACAAAATAAGGTTTTATAATTTTAGTCATAGACAACTGTAACGGGTTGAACACTTTTATTCTTTTTCTGGCAGTCACCGGGTGACTGCGTCGGCCAAAATGTGTTGTAAAAATCTTCGGCCGTTTTAGGGTTAAAAATCGATTAGCTGATGCTCAATTTAAACATATCATGCAGATGGCGGGCTGTCATTGTTCTAATGTTAAGAAGTAAAATTAAAAAATTTTATATATTACAATTTTTGCCATAACAACTTAACAAATTTAGCTGCTTGCTGCAAAATGATTTTCCGAAAAAGGTTTGAAATTTCTACCCTACTTTCTAGGATGCCAAATAAGCAAAGTGCAAAATACATGAGCTGCAAATAGTTTGCAATATATCGACAACATCTGCTCCGAATCGCAGGACTCTTAGAAAAATGACAACAAACCTTATTCGAATAGTCGAATCTGTTACTAAATCAGACAACTAGTTGATTGGTGATAATCGACTTTTTTACTTAACAACTTTTGTTAATTGACTAATTGATTATTCGAATAGTCGATTATCAAAGGCTCTATTCTGAATGCAATTATTGCTTGAACACAGCAAAATATCCATGTCAGCTCGTTTTTCATTAAAAGTTATGCTCTTTTCACGTTTTCTTTAAAATAATTTCATGACGAGGGTAGCTAATCTAAACACCTTCGAAAGTGTGAAATCGCCCATTTAGGGCCGAAGCTGTTGGACCTTAATATACTTCATCATAGTTACATCCACGTAAAGCAAATTGAATTAGCACTAAATAACTGTACCTAAATCTCATGCAAATATGTATCTATATATGTATGTATGTGTTGAAAATTTATGGACCAAAGAAAGCGCGTGCATCGATTTGAGTGGCGAGGAGGTCCTTTAAACATTCACATGTACATACTTATACGTACACAGGGCCGGATTAACAAGTAGGCAGAATAAGTAGTTGCTTAGGGCCCCTGATTTTAGGGGGCCCAAAAAATTAAAAAGACTTCTATAATTTTCTTACAAACATAAAATTCTAGAGAGTGAAAGAAAAATATACAAAACTGAAAATAATTTTTACTGAAATAAATAAAACTAAATTGACCGCATTCAAAAGGCGACGACCGACAAACTAGACAAGGTTCCTAAAAAGAACATTTCCGACTCATTTGAAAAATTGTATTAGCGTGCAAAGAAGTGTATCGAAGTGAAAGATTATATTGAATAATAAATAATAATTATCTCAAAATGTGTACTGGTTGCTTTTATTTTGGAAAATTTCGGTTATTTTTGGAAAAGAGGGTGTAGAAGCCTTCAACTCTATTTTGACTGCTATGCGTTCAGTGAGTAAGTCTTTTCAAAGTGAAAAAGCAGATTTGAAAACCTGTGCTTTTTTGTACGGATCGTTAGAAGAGAGTTTAGTTTCATTCCGTGAAAAGTACAATGATTTCGAGGAAAAAAACAAAACAATTATTACCTGGTGTAGGTTATACAGAAATCGTAAAACGTACTCGTCGTAGAAAAAACAACCTAATGACGGAAATGCTCCAGAAGTAGAATTTTTGCCTCGCGATGATTTTAGGACAAAAGGTTCCCTCGAAATAATCGACAATCTTCACAGTGAAAGTATATGGAAGTTTCAGAGGGATTTGCATTTCTCATCAACTTTTCTCTAAGTGGTGGAGACCTCCACGAAGCTATAAATAACTTAGTTATTTTTTATTCTGGAGACTTGGAATAATTTTTCATTGAAATGAAACAATTCCAAAGTTACGTGAACTCCAGATACACTGATGCACAAAAAACTCATAGTCATTTGTATAAGATTGTAATGGATGTATTTCCTAACACAGAAATAGCTCTTCGGATTTTTTTAACATTAATAATCACAAATTGTTCTGCGAACGATCCTTCTCGCAATTAAAAGGAAATAAAAGGAACGGACGTGAAAAAGGGCCCCCAAATTTATGGTTGCCTTGGCCCCATTGAAGGTTAATTCGCCCCTGTACGTACATACATAACTTTGTGGATATGTACGTATGTATGTGGCGACTCAATATTGCATTAACAATTACTACGTGAGCCTTACCATTACCCAGTAGAGAAAACAAATATTCCGAGCCCGACTTCCGCGCAGATCCCAAATACGGGCGGCCGCCATGATGTGGCAGTAGCGTTTTTTTTAATTAAAAAAAATGTCTAAGCCTTGTCGCCTTCGGCAGCGGCTTGGCAAACACACCCAGTGTATTTCCGCCATGAAGTCATCCACTTGTAGGAAATATTAAAAGGTAGTCCGATTCAAATTGGAAGAGAAGCTCGGCTAAATCTCCTCGAAGGTATACCGCGCCTTGTATTTTTGTAAGTGTATATGTGTACAATTGTAATAGGCACAGCAACTCTACTGAATGACCTCTTTAGAATAACTCAAGCTCTATCCTTAGGTTCGTCAGCGATAGAAATTATTGAACGTTACCCCTATGGAGCGAACTAGCCTTTCCGGCACTGTATTTTCAAAAATTTCACGAAAATATCTTTCAAGCAGTAGATGTCGGATTTTCCGTACGCTATCACCTTTAAGCGCCAAACAATTGATATGAAGCGAGTTGCTTGAACAAAAAGCTAACCTATTTAATGGACGCCAATTAGAAACGCTAAACGGAGCAACACCATTTTATAACTGCGCCTCCGGCGGAGCTGACTTAGTCGTATACTTTTCTTCTATAGCCCCATTCGACCGATTATTATTATTAACAGGGCTGGAAGCACTGCGACCTTTGTGCAGACTATTGTGCAAGACTTTACAGCCTAATTTTGTCTCTGGAGGCTTTTAATGTATATATGTACCTCTTCAGGCTTTTTTCTCCATATCACAGAGGGATTAAGAGTCCCACCACCTAGATGGGATAGTCTCTGCCTAGCTAGAGCTACGCATTCGCAGAGAATGTGAACCGGCGTTTCGTCATCCAGCCCACAGAAACGACAAATTTGGGTATCGGATAGATTTAATTTACTTAGGTGATATCGTACACCGCAGTGTCCCGTATAGTACCCAGTGAGAGTTCTTAGATCCTCCCTGATTAGATTAATGAGTTTGGCTGATACTTTCGTTGCCGGAAGTATAAACAGTTTGGCCTGCCTTTGCCCTGGGCAGTCAATCCAGTGACGTCTGAATTGTTTAGTTTCCCAGTTACTAATAGCTTCCCTGGTGTGTGCTTTTGTAAGTCCGCAAAAGGGCTCTGGACCATAGAATGCTGATGTAGCACCCTGCTTTGCTAGGTAATCTGCTTGTTCACTACCTTCATGTCCCTGATGTCTGGGAACCCATTCTAACGAAACCTTGTTTTTGCCTCCCAGGGTATTAAGGATTTGCATTTCAGTGTATTCATCTACTTGCTTAGATGTAACTGTGTAGGGTTGCAAGGCACGCAGAGCCGCCTGGCTGCCCGACATAATTCGACCGATACATACATATGTATGGCGCTCTAG
The DNA here is from genome assembly GCF_040869045.1 of Eurosta solidaginis. Lineage (NCBI taxonomy): Eukaryota > Metazoa > Arthropoda > Insecta > Diptera > Tephritidae > Eurosta > Eurosta solidaginis. Next base: position 206,171,096 of record NC_090321.1, read on the forward strand.
TCCGGCGAAAGGCGCTAGATAAAAGAGATCAAACAGAAGGCTTAGAAGGTGCAGAGGATAGCGTGCCTGGGAAAATAAGGTGCATTGAGAACTGAAATTTAGGAACTCACGAGGACATGTAGGAAGTTTCCATGCACACCCTCTCATTACTGACCTTTTTGATGGGAGGGGTTGTATATTTTAATTGTCGTTCCTCAAACACAAGGACATATTTATATAACAGACGGATCTTAAAGCGAAACTGCACTGCGTCAAAAGCTTCGATTTTGAAGTGTTGTTGTTGTTGTTGTAGCGATAAGGTTGCTCCCCGAGGGCTTTGGAGAGTGTTATCTATGTGATGGTCCTTTGCCGGATACAGATCCGGTAGCACAGCTCCATTAAGGTGCTAGCCCGGCCATCTCGGGAACGATTTATATGGCCACATTATACCTTCCCTGCCATCCCTGCCTCCCCACCCCCAAGTTCCATGAGGAGCTTGGGGTCGCCAGAGCCTCGTCTGTTAGTGAAACGGGATTCTCCGCTCGAAGGTGAGGTTGACAATTGGATTTGGAGAAGCTATATATTGCGCTGGCAACCTGAAAAGGTTGCGCTACACAGCCCCTTGAATCTGGTATTTTAGTCGCCTCTTACGACAGTCATACCTACCGCGAGTATATTCTAACCTCCTAACCCGCTGGGGGTTCGAGTTTGAAGTCGCACATTCTGTTGAACAGATATCTCTAACGTGAGTCCCTTGGTAGATTGTGTGTGTTATTCTTTTGCTCGCGCCCAGTTTACCTAGTATTCACAGTCCAATACCGAATTCTTTTCCAGACTTTCCAGGAAGTTACATATTACTCTGGCTCAACTTAGATCTACACACTGAAACAGGTTAACTTTAACTTGATCAGAATCACCAAAGCCTCTAACAGCTATATCCCTATGGGTAAACCGTGTTGGAACGATCAGTTTCATTGGACTTCCGTTTAGGAATATGGGGTGAGGGTAAATCACTGTAAATATAACAACGAAAACGAGAGTCCAAATGATCCGCTCGAGTTTGTAACTTCACTCCCATCCACAAAAGACCTACTAACGTTGCCACAAGTGCTCGAGGAAGACGTTCAATTGTTGGATATACTTTGGATTTTCCTCACTGGGTTCTCTTCGCTATTATTAGATGCCGTAAGCCAACATATACTTATATATAGAATAATTGCAATGAATCCGCGCATATCTAAACAAGGACAAGACTCATTGTTGTTTTGTAAAAACGCATTAAACTTGAAAGCCCACACAAACAATACTACTTGTTGTCTCATACTTGTTTGAACATAATCATCTAAGAGTGTGGGTGTGTGCATTTAAATGCGTTAATGAAAACAAAAATTCATTCTCAACAAGTCAACTTAAGTACTTGTATTCTTTGAAGAGGCAAAACATGCTGACACATAGCCATAAGGCTTATGAACTCATGTCGACAAAGTATATTTGGATGGTACTCTAAGTACATGAGATGGGCGTAGACTTTGTTGATGTTTTTACTTTGAAAGTTTCAATTGTAAGGGCTTTAAAATTTTCGTTTTGTGGGGAAATATGAGACCCTCCCCGGATGTAGGACTCACATTTTGTTTTAGAGGCGCTACCCACTAAAACCTTACCTCCAACCCAATTCTCCGTAGCTGAGACCCCACTTAGCACTTCTATAGCTATAAATTCCGCTGGCAGACCTGCAGAAAGATTCTTGATTCGAAATATTTGTTATGCATGTACACGAGGTCTTGGCAGTTTGCAGCTAGCCTAATCGTCTCCGCGTATATTCCGTGAAGGCCTGGGGTTTTTCTGGCTTTATACCATGCTTTACCTCATCTTCAAGGAATTCTTGGGAAACGTGCCCATCCCCTCTTGGTAGAATGGTGGTTGAGTTGACTCGAGGACAAGTAGCAGCTGACTACAAACCTGGTTCACTACATTAGCACTAGCATCTGTGGCCCAGTTCCGGTGTCTCCATAATGTGTTAAACACTACTGGCAAAATGAGATTCGGTGATGATTACACAATTTATGGTTATTTGCTAAATGATAAATATGCTACAGCCTTCAAACCCTGAAATATGGTCAAGCTTTTGTGAGTTACTCAGGAGACATTTTGAGCTTTCGGTGCATGTCGAGATATGACCGTTTTTTCCAGTAGTCGCTACTTCTGTCTGGATCCTTGAAGTCAGCCTTTCAGTGCCCAATGGTGATATGACTTCATATCACATCACTTATTATCATTTCTCTTAACTATAAATATACCACCATATCTGATCGCATAAGATAATTAAACATATCATATCTCATGAGTTAACGACAACTAAGTTAGAGAACAATCCTTCGAAGCACAATTTCGCAATGATCTTAATGATCTTTGCAGTTACTTGGAATGTTGAAATACCTCAAGGCAGCCGGTTCTACCCAACAAACATCTAGGTTATAAAACGATTAGAAGACGAATCGAATTCTAATGTATTCCTCTAAGGTAGAAAGTTAGAGGAGGATTTGCGAAACTGTCGCGAATTATAGCATTCTCGGGGACTTCGTTCTCGATATCCAGAAAAGGGTTAGAATTCTAATCGAACTCTAACGTCGATTTCTAATGGATTTCTAATGAGAATTTTGAAGTGATGCGCATTAAATTCAATTATTTAAAATCAGCGATTTTTTCAATGCTTCATTATATAAAATACTTTTATTTAGTTATAAGCTTATTATTATGAAGAATGAACATATCTCAAAGGCTTTTTCTATTATGATAAATTAAAACAGAACTTAAAACTTAAATATATTCGGTGCACATATAGGTATAAATCAGTTAAATTCAGTGGCGCATAGTCATAGTCAAAATAAAATAGGTGTTAAATTTAGTTACAGCTTTTTTGACAGATAGCTCATAGAAAATTATGTCAAAAAGCTGCAACTAAATTCAAAATCTATTTTATTTTGACTATGACTATGCGCCATTGAGATTAAAGATATATTTTGCAAATTTCATAATAAATAATAAAACATAAATAATTCAAAATCCTATCGTATGTTTCACAGTACTAGCTATGGTGTTGGAATTGTCGCTTCCACTTATTCCCCCAGGATTGAGCTCAGCGTTGGTTTGAGGTACGGATGAGGAAGCGTTTTCTTCAGCTATTCAAAAAGCACTTCAACAATCTGCTCGCTTTCCCTTTTTAACTTTTTTTGATTTATTTTCATTTACTAGTATTTATTATTATAAATAAAAAACTTTATTTTTCAGCTTATAATATTTCCACACAACTTTTCTCTATTTTTATTTTGTTTGTATAACTCTAACGATGAGTGATCATGTCGTGAAAATAATCGATAACTGTGCAAATAATAATAACATCGCATTTCTAGTGTTATTCGAATCGTTTCACAGTTGAATTCTAACCTAGTTCTCTAACCTAGCTTTCGATTCTAAATGCATTACAGAACTACATTAGAATTCTAATGTAAAATTACAATATTTCACTAGAACAGTACTCGTTGCGCTAGACCTATCAAAAGCTTTTGATACGGTGAACCATGGCACGTTACTGCAAGACCTGGAAGGGCCTACCCTTCCCCCATGTCTTAAAAGGCGGAACGCAAATTATCTGGGTGGTCGGCAGGCATCGGTGCAATTCAGAAACGAAACATCAAAACCAAGGAGAATTAAACAAGGGGTGCCACAGGGTGGTGTCCTATCTCCACTTTTGTTTAATTTCTACATATCTAAGCTACATTCGCCACCAGAAGCAGTTACTATCGTTTCCTACGCCGATGACTGCACAATAATGGCCTCAGGCCCACAGATCGATGAGCTTTGCAACAGAATAAACGGCTACCTCCCTGATCTCTCCAGTTTTTTCGCCTCGCGAAACCTGGCATTATCACCGACTAAATCCTCCGCGACCTTATTTACAACATGGACGTCCCAAATGTCGACCATTTTGGACATCCACGTCGATGGAACTACGCTACCGACTGTCCTACACCACAAAATCTTGGGTGTGACATTTGATCAGGATCTACATTTTGGTGAGCATGCAACCGCAATTGTACCGAAAATCCAGAGCCGTAATAAAATCCTCAAATCCCTTGCTGACAGTACTTATGGAAAAGACAAAGAAACGCTCATCACCACATAAAAAGCAATTGGCCAACCGATTGCATGCTACGCGTCCCTTATATGGTCACCAAACCTTAAAACTACTCACTGGAAGAAGCTACAGGCCTGCCAAAATACTACGCTCAGAACCGCCACGGGCTTTATTCTTCTGTCCCATCTACATAATGAGGCGAGATTACTCCCCATCAGGGAGAGAAATGAGATGCTAACAAAACAGTTCCTGTTGAATTCGCAGAAACCTGGGCATCCCAACAGACATCTGATTGGTGAGCCAACACCGCCCAGGGGCTTAAAGAGTCGTCTCCATAAGCATTATGAGAACCCAGCCGTATGAAGCAAAAAAACACAAGCAGGTCCTTGGTGAACTCCACAAAGAGGCGTCGGACCTTTATGCCGGGAATTGCCCGGTGAATCCAGTACTCAAAGAACAGTACCCAAAACTTGCGGAAGAGGAACGCATACACCCCAGGGAAACGCGAGTCACTCTAGCTCAACTTCGTTCTGGGTACTGTAACAGGCTAAACTCTTACCTATTCAGAATCAACCCCGACATACAAAATGTATGCCCCGCTTGCAATGTGCCCCCAAATGACACCAACCATCTCTTTAATTGTAATGTGGAACCAACAGCAAGTTCTTGGACTCTCGTTAGAGGATATTGATGACAATTTGTGATCGGTTGCACCTATTAGGTTGGGCGAAGCACTGCTACAACAACAACCCCATCATTAATGCGCTGCCTTAGTAAAAGATAATCATTGGTTTAAATATAAAAGATGTAATGTATATTTTTTTATGGAATTATTTTGTTTGCATATGTATGTATATTACATATTTTATGTAAATGAATACAAAATATATTAAGCTAAACAAAATGTCATTTGTGCCAATTGATTTGTATGCTTACAATTATAGCTTTGGTCTTTTTTCATAATTAAAATTCTATTGGTATGAATTAAGCGGGGGTTGCCCTTATTGCTTTAAATGTTTGAAAACATTTATTTAAAGCAATTTTTAATTTTTCCCATATTATTAAAACAAGTAAAGGTGTCTAAGTTCGGGTGTAACCGAACATTATATACTCAGCGTGAGCTTCAATTGCACATTTCATTTCAGATAAATTACTTTTCTATAGAACGCGTGGCACCGCCCGTTTAAAAAATGTCTCCCCATTTCCTCTTACAATAAAACTTGATAAGTGAAATATCATTGATTCAAAACTATTTTTTGCTAGGTTATAGCTTATTATTCTAGTCTACGACCCTTCTAAACTTGTTTTTTTTTCGTCCATTTTTTTTTAGAAATATTTCCTGCTATAGGGAAAAATTGTGTACCCAATTTTATTACGATCCGTTAATTTTTCTTCGAGTTATGGCTCCCGAAACATAGAAAATTACCACGCCCATTTTTTAAAATTTGAAGTTTTTCCTATTTATTGTTATAAATCCACTTGGGAAATGAAATACTATTGATATAAAGCTCTTTTTTGCAAGGATATAGCTTATTTTATTCGTCCACGACCCTTTTAAAAATCGTTTATATAAAAGTGGGCGTGGTCCTTAACCGATTTCGTTAATTTTTGTTCAAAGCATTCCTTATAATAAAGGCACCTCTCTGTCGAATTTTGTTACGATAGGTTTTAACCTTTTAGACGGTTAAGCGCCAATTAAGTAAGTAAGTAAGATTTAACGATTTTTGGTTTATGATTAATAATATTTGTGAAATTGATTTTAACACAAGTGGGCGGTGCCACGCCCATTTTAAAACTTTTTTTTCAAATTTTCATCAAGAGTCTCAATATCAGTGCACGTGTCAAATTTCAGCATTCTAGGTTTATTATTTACTAAATAACCAGGTTTTTTTTGTTTTCCAAAATGTTATATATATAAAAAGTGGGCGTGGTTATCATCCGATTTCGCTCATTTGCAGATAAGCTCGTGTACCAAATTTGGTGAAAATATCTCAATATTTACTCAAGTTATCGTGTTAACGGACAGACGGACATACGGACGGACGGACATGGCTCAATAAAACTTTTTTCGATACTGATGATTTTGATATATAGAAGTCTATATCTATCTCGATTCCTTTATACCTGTACAACCAACCGTTATCCAATCAACGTGCATAGCACGCTGAGTATATAAATTCTATTAGTTTAACAAATCCTCGCCATAAACCTGTATTAATGCAATATTGCTATCTCGTGGAAAATCAAGCGTATTCACATCGCATTCATTTAAATGCACAGCACCCAAATAGGCAGTGTCTATTGCCTCTGCGCTACGCCGATATAAAACACCAATATCTTTCACTTGTATGGCGCCATCAAATGCCACTACATAATAACGTACACGCCAGCCATTGTGCGAATTATTTGGCAGTGAAAATTCTTTGGGTATTTTTGCTGTGTCCAACATATTACTAGACAATAAATTATTATATTTTGATTTTAACGGTGACACATAACAACGTCCTTTTTGTAAATTTGTTGTATTATAGTAATCACCCATAAATAGATAACAATCGCGCGCATTATTTCTGGTACAAAAACGTAATATACAATCAAATTCACCATCGTTGGGGCGTAATTTAAATGCATATGCAAAAACTAAACCACCATTTTGCAAATGAAAATCTGTAGCAAATATGCGAAAGCTATTATTGTATTGCAGTATGCGTAAACATGAACCGCCATTAAATGCATCCGCATAAAAACGTTCTGCAAGCTCATACAGAGGCACTGAAGGTTGTAATGAGCAGCGTGATAAGTTAAAAAATTGTTCACCGTCACCGCCGCCACTACCACTCGCACTTAGCTTTGAATTTCCATTCACAAATGTATGTTTACCAGAACCCATACAAAAGTCTGTATAAAAAGGCAGCGTGCTGTAAGGATGTGTAGCTAAATGTTCCCATAAGGAACACCAAAATTTTTCATTACGTCTCAAAAAAGCATCATTCACACTATCATCACCCAATGGTTGTTTTATATTATAACCAAACATTTGTAATGTTTCATATGTCCAGGCTGGCGCAAAAATGCCTGTGGAAAAGCGATGACTCACAATACGTGCCAATGTTTGTTTACTTTGAAATTTGGCAATTTGTCCACGTCCAAAAACATCGATGCCAAAAAAAACGCGTTGACATTGAGATTGTGAACGTTCACAAATTTCTGTTGTCATCTCAAGACTTTTATCATTCCATGTATAATTGATTAGCATACCATTAGCAGCACGAAAAAAACGTACATTCTTAGCATTAATCTCATTTTGCCAACTCAATTCGCCTGTATCGATGATGCTGTCATACCAAAAAACTACACCATGTTCTACGTCATTTTCAACGCAGGTGCGCAAGCGTTCGACGAGGTAGCTGCAATTAATAAGGCCATGTATAAAGTAATAATAATTTGAAAATCTTGCGAACCTACTAAGTATATACTTACTAAAGGTTATCCATATCTTCTAGTTTAACTTTGCATTCGACATTTATTAGCCAACCCTCGAAGCAGTAATGCTTGCATAACTTAACCATAGCATCAACAATCTTATCAACCATATCTTTGGACTGCAATACTTCATGCAACAGTTGGGCGTGGTCACTTTCGGCAATAAATGTACCTTATTTGAAAATAAAAGAAAAAATACCTTGGAAGAATTCGCTAAAAAAATATATATTCTTAAGTTTAATTTTAGTTCTGGGCTAAACTAGAGTGAAAGTTCGCTATAAATCACTTTTCAAAGTTCATCAAATCACTTCTTCTTCAGCAGTTATAGTGGGACTGGCTGTGAGAACATTAGTGTACTGAACGGAACTCTTAAGCTAAGCAGCCATTTTCTAGTTTGGTAAAAGTCATTCCCGCAGGTCATGTTGTTGTTGTTGTTGTTGTAGCGATAAGGTTTCTCCCCGAAGGCTTTGGGGAGTGTTATCGATGTGATGGTCCTTTGCCGGACACAGATCCGGTACACTCCGGTAACACAGCACCATTAAGGTGTTAGCCCGACCATCTCGGGAACGATTTATATGGGCACATTAAACCTTCAGGCCATCCCTCCCTCCCCACCCCAAGTTCCATGATAAGCTTGGGGTCGCCAGAGCCTCGTCTGTTAGTGAAACAGGATTCGCCGCGGATGGGTGAGGTTGACAATTGGGTTTGGAGAAGCTATATATTGCACTGGAAACCTGAAGGGTTGCGCTACACAGCCCCTTGAATCTGGTATTTTAGTCTCCTCTTACGACAGGCATACCTACCGCGGGTATATTCTGACCCCCTAACCCGCTGGGGGCGCAGGTCATGTCATTGATGACGCTGCCGGAGGATAGTCTCCGTCAGCCTCATCGCTGTTGAGCGAGTGTTCACATTCCAAGGAGATGTGACCTTAAGTCGTCTAAATTTCCATGATATAGCAGAACGGGTTTTTAACTTTTCCCATTCCGTGGCGATATTTACAGAATTAACCGAATTATCCGGTTAAACAATTGTCGAGATCGAGCATATACTGCGATACTTTTAAGAAAGCGTTCTAGTACCTCATAGAGTCATCCCACCTGGCTAATTTTAAAAAAGCTTAAGGAGCTTAGAATATTACGAAGTGCCAAAGGTTCGCGGCGTCAAAGAAAAAACTGTTTCCGCTGCAGTCGGACTGCCAATACAAAACAACATGACACTTCATTCAGCAGCAGAGCATCCAAAGCTGGCAGTCAATATGTTGTAGTTGTGGCAGTGTCGAGTACGCTCAAACCATGGCTGGCTACCATCTCAAGGTCTAACTTTTCCCGGTTATTACTCCACGGCATCCATCATTCGACGGCTTTCGCAGTGAAGTAGCCCGCAACGTCAAGGTTACCAGTTGAGTCCATCAGACCAGTTGATAGTTTCGAGTTGACCATTGTGATATTAGCCGCAGTAGCACGGACGTATCCTTGTTCGCCAACACGGTTCAAATGTTGTTGTTTTAACGATATGGACATTCCCAGAAGATAAGATTTTGGGAAGTGTTATCGATGTGGATGGTCCATTGCCGCATATAGATTCGGTACGTGCCGGTGACACGCACATATACATACATTGAAATGAATAAAGAATCGACACACGTCAAACCACAGGAATTATTTCCAAACAAAGATGACACGGTTCACATGTTGTTCTTGTTGTATTAACGATAAAGACACTCCCCGACGGCTTTGGGAGTGTTATCGATGTTGATGGTCCTTTTCCGGATATAGATCCGGTACGTTCCGGTAACAAACCACCATTAAGGTACTAGCCCGACCGTCTCGGGAACGACACGGTTCACATCATTGACGTTAGCGTCCGCTTTCCATATCGCGGCAGTGACAGTGTTATGCATATGCCAATTATATGTGGCCCAACAATAAGTTAGTAGTTATCTGACGTTTACATATGTCGCTCTATGGTCAAGAACCAATTGATATAGTAGCTCAACAGCGAGTACGCTCCAATTTAGGTAGTCTTTAATAAAGCTAATTTGGCCTTTCCAGGAGCGTGTGCCACTAAAATGATTCACACTCCAGACTCAGGGCTGATCGCTCTTTTGTGAGTTACACAGGTAGAGTTTTGGGTTTTTGACGCAGGCCGGGCTGTATGAGTGGTTTCCCCACACTTCTTGTAGGCGCCACTTCAGTCTAGACCTTTTGGAGTCAGCCCTCCGGCAGACACCGAGTAGCCGACAGCTCGCTTTTGTATTCAGCTGTAAAAATGTTGCCCTTTTTGGTAATTCGCTGACGAGATGTCAGGCTGTCAATGCCTAGTACGTACATCTTTATGCTGTTGCAGAACTGGTGCTAGGCATCATATCCGCATATTAGTTGTACTTTACTCTGCTTGCAATACCTGGGCTCCTCCATAATCAGTTTTACTCAATCTACACCTTTTCCAGTTTAAGTTCAGAAAATTACAATTCTAGTTCAGAATTCCAATTTAAATTCAGAAATTTACAATTCAAGTTCAGAGTTTCCAATTCAAGTTCAGAAAATTACAATTCAAGTTCAGAAATTCCATTTTAAATTCAAAAATTTACTATTCAGATTCAGAAAATTACATTTCAAGTTCAGAAATTCCAATTTAAATTCAGAAATTTCTATTTCAAGTTCAGAAATTTCCAATTGAATTTCAGAAAATTACAATTTAAATTCCGAAAATTGCAATTCAAGTTCAGAAAATTACAATTCAAGTTCAGAAAATTTGGCGGGTATTTTTTTTTTTTTTCATCCAATGGAAATAAATGTATGTAAGATGGTATCTATGTTTTAAGGAAGCATTGGACATCTTAACTCGTTTAAATCAATTTTGCGAGATAGCGAGGAAAAAAACTCTCGCTCATAAGAAGCAATTGCAATGCCATCCAGCTATATACTTAGCGTCACAACCATGGATCTGCACTGAGTATGACAGCAGTGATGCCGAAGATATGACCACTTAAACAGTCAACGGAGCGTCCACACTCCCAGAAGTAACGTATAGGTACAGTCTGCATAGATCTTGTCGCCATATGTCAAAATATCTCAACTTATCCGCCATCATCACCATTCATCATGAATTGGCACTTAATCGCGAATTTGGCAGTTTCGTAACAAATCATGCCAGCTTTCCCTGTTTCGCGGTAACTGACGGCGATTGGGAGCACCATGAGAGGTCAAGTCTTCCTCCTACTCTGTGGAGGTCTCTTCCTTCCACTGCTTTCAAACTGCTGTTTCGACTGAAGTACTTTCTTGGCCGTAGCGTCATCATGCACTTGTTGGAAGGAATTATCGTCCATTTGATTTCAAGGTTCGGGATGTACACACCTTGAAGAAAACTTGGGGTACACTACTATACCCAAGCCACCATTTTGGCAACATGGTCAACGAAGCATCAACACTTCCGCAAGTAACATATAAGTATAAAATTAATTAATTAAAATAACTTTTGAAAATTAATACCCTACTTATAAATTTCTGAATTCGAAGTGTAATTTTCTGAACTTGAAATGTAATTATCTGAACTTGAATTGAAATTTTCTGAACTTGAATTGTAATTTTCTAAACTTGAAATGAAAATTCTGTACTTGAATTGTAATTTTCTGAATTTCAATTGTAAATTTCTGAATTTAAATTGGAATTTCTGAACTTGAATTGTAATTTTCTTAACTTGAATTAGAAAATCTGAACATGAATTGTAAATTTCTGAACTTGAATTGTAAATTTCTGAGTTTAAATTGGAAATTCTGAACTTGAATTGTAATTTTCTGAACTTGAATTGCAACTGAACTTTCTGAACTTTAGTTGTAAATTTCTGAACTTAAACTGGAAAAGGTGTAGAGTTGAAGTCCTAGGCCTGAGCCTGAGGAACTTGACTTCTTTCCTGCAGAGGCACTATAACGGGGGTTCTAGTACGAGCAGGTGCATGGTTCTTAGAATTAAATATTCTTAATATTTTGTTGAGTTTCACAAAGCCAATCAAATATGTAGTTATACACTTACCCAAAACTCGTACACCATGCTTATGTGCTGCGTTTAACCAACCACACGGTGGTATTGTAATATAATTATGACTAAAGTAACAAAAATAGTCAATACCGGGCCAATGGTAAAAACGATAATCATCATATTTCTTTGATGAGTGAAAGTGTCTGTAAATTAAATAGTTTTTCAATTAAACAGTTAACTACAAAACATTTAAAACAAAGAATTTATAACTAATGGCATTTTCTTTTCTGAAGATAGTGTCGCCCTGTTGGTTTTTCCCAGCTCTCTTGTGAGTTTGTTTGTTCTTTTCACAAAATATTTTCCAGCGAATAAGAAAAAGGGTCTCATTAACTACAAAGAGAGACATTTTGCATCGCGGCAGGTGACTAGATCAAAAGTTAGAATTTAAGAGTGCAACATGAGGGCAACATTTTTTACAGAAAAGAAAACGCTATAAGTCACTCACCGATCTTCAAGGTAATTTCCCATCATATCGTGACAGACTATAACTTCACGTCTATTATGATTACCAATTGGTTCACGATAGTTGCTTAGAATATGAAATTGCCTTTGTAGATAAACAGGTGAGATGCGAGGAGCTAATGGTGTCACATATTTTTGCCATTTGATGTCCTTACTACGTAATTCGAAGGATAAAAGCTGTTCGTTGGAGTGAATTGCTTCGGCTTCCAATTGATCTTCAAGTGAAAAATTTTGCATATTTCTTTTGTTTTAAATTAGTGCGACACATTAATAAACAAACAACTTCTTAACACGATCAAACGTTTCCATACAATGCAAATTAGTTGCACGACGGCAATCGTCTATGGTCCCAAGAACATTTATTTATACTTTGTCGTTTTTTTTTTATCGGAAGCCTTAGATATGTTTTTTTTTTTACACATTTAAGTAGAGTTTAGGAAATGCAAGAATGCAATGCATAATATTTTACTATGCACGTTTGATTGATTTTGTGTGGGCATTAGATTGGGTCGGCAAAAAAAAAAAAATATAAACAAGTAAAGGTGTCTAAGTTCGGGTGTAACCGAACATTATATACTCAGCGTGAGCTTCAACTCCACATTTCATTTCAGATAAATTACTTGTCTACATAACACCTGGCACCGCCCGTTTAACAAAATATCTCCCAATTTCCTCTTACAATAAAACTTGATAAGTGAAATATCATTGATTCAACACTATTTTTTGCTAGGTTATAGCTTGTTATTCTAGTCTACGACCCTTTTAAACTTGCTTTATATCTAAGTTGCCGTGGTCTTTAACCGATCCAGTCCATTTTTACTAGAAATATTTTCTGCTATAAGGAAAATATGTGTACACAATTTCATTACGATCCGTTAATTTTTCTTCGAGTTATGGCTCCCAAAACATAGAAAATTGCTTAGTCATAAAATGGGCGGTGCCACACCCATATTAAAAAATTTTGGTGTTTTCCAATTTAGTGCTATAATTCAATTTATAAGATATAGCTACGACCCTTTTAAAAAACTTTTATATAAAAGTGGGCGTAGTCTTTAACCGATCTCGTCCATTTTTTCTAGAAATATTTCCTGTTATAGGGAAAATCTGTGTACCCTTAATTTTTCTTCGAGTTATGGCTCTCGAAAGATAGAAAATTGCTTAGTCATAAAAGGGCGGTGCCCATTTTTTTAAATTTGAATTTTTTCCTATTTATTGTTATAAATCCACTTGGGAAATCAAATATCAGTGATTCAAAACTATTTTTTGCAATGATATAGCTTGTTTTATTCGTTCACGACCCTTTTAAAAAATCTTTTATATAAAAGCGTAAAAGCGGGAGTGGTCCATAAGCGATTTCGTTAATTTTTCTTCAAAACATTCTTTATAGTAAAGGCAACCTCTCTGCCGAATTTTGTTACGATGGGTTTAACGATTTTTGATCTATGATTAATAATATTTGTTTTTATCACGAGTGTGCGGTGCCACGCCCATTTAAATTTTTATCAAGAGTCTCAATATCAGTCCACACGTCAAATTTCAAGATTCTAGGTGTATTATTTACTAAATAATCAGGTTTTTTGTGTTTTCGAAAATGTTATATATATAAAAAGTGGGCGTGGTTATCATCCGATTTCGTTCATTTGCAATACCAATACATTCTGGGTCCACATAAGCTCGTGTACCAAATTTGGTGAAAATATCTCAATATTTACTCAAGTTATCGTGTTAACGGACAGACGGACGGACGGACATGGCTCAATCAAATTTTTTTTTACATTGATGATTTTGATATATGGAAGTCTACATCTATACCTGTACAACCAACCGTTATCCAATCAAAGTTAATATACTCTGTGTGCAAAGCACGCTAAGTATAAAAATCGCAGCTAAATTTAAAGCTCATATTGGGGGAATCGGATTTATCTTTTATCTTGCAAATAAAGCCGAAATGGTTTTATTGTAACTTGGGTAGTTAAAATAAAATTTTTAAAATTAATGTGTCATTATTTTAGTCTTCAGACGATCTATACTTCTTGTTATGTCCTTTTCAGTTGCTCTAAAGTCGTTTCAAATAGTTTTGCTGCTAAACGAGTTTCAGTCCCTTATAGTATGCTTCTCGTTTCACCAAACTATAAAAATGGGAGTACTATTGCAGGGATCAAAATGGCATTCGAAGGTGTACGGTACTTTTATTGTATTGTTATTGTTATTTTAACTTTAATAAAACTTAACGCATGTATCACTTTGAATTGCTTTAATATTTACCAAGTTGTTTAAATATTTATTTACGTCCCTTATTTTAGCGGCGAAAGGTTGGCGGAATAAGATGAAAATTTTACATAATTAGTAGCTAATTAAGTGCAAATTAAATGCGAAAAAAAAATGTATAGCTTTACAAATTTTTTTTATGAGATTCTGCGCTAAAATAAGACTGAAGTTAGGGAGCCAATCGGCGAAGGGTTGGCGGAATAAGTTGAAAATTTTACATAATTAGTAGCTAATTAAGTGCAAATTAAATGCGAAAAAAATGTATAGCTTTACAAATTTTTTTTATGAGATTTTGCGCTAAAATAAGACTGAAGTTAGCGGGGCCAAACGGCAAAAGGTTGGCTGAATAAATTGAAAATTTTACATAATTAGCAGCTACTTAATTGCAAATTAATTTCGGGAAAAAAATGTATAGCTTTACAAATTTTTTTTAAGAGATTCTGCGCTAAAATAAGACAAAAGGTTGGCGGAATGGTAGTAGCTAATTAAGCGCGAGAAAAAAACGCTTAGCTTTACAAATTTTTTTTATGAGATTCTGCGCTAAAATAAGACTTAAGTTAGCGGAGCCAATCGGCGAAAGGTTGGCGGAATAATTTGAAAATTTTACATAATTAGTAGCTAATTATTTGGAAATTAAATGCGGGAAAAAATTAATTGCATTACAAATTTTCTTTATGACATTTTCCGCTAAAATAAGACTGAAGTTAGCGGAACCAATCAGCGAAAGGTTGGCGGAATAAGTTGTAAATTTGATATAATTAGTAGCTAATTAAGTGAAAATTAATGGCGGGAAAAAATTATTGCATTACAAATTTTTTTTATGAACGTAATGTTATGCAATATATTTTTCCCGCATTAATTAGCTACCAATTATGTAAAATTTTCACCTTATTCCGCAAACCTTTCGCCGATTGGTTCCGCTAACTTCAGTCTTATTTTAGCGCAGAATCTCGTAAAATAAAAATTTTTAAAGCTATAAATTTTTTTCTCGCATTAATTTGCACTTAATTAGCTACTAATTATGTAACATTTTTAACTTATTCCGCCAACCTTTCGCCGGTTGGCTCCGCTAACTTCAGTCTTATTTTAACGTAGAATCTCATAAAAATGTTTTTAAAGCTACACATTTTTTCCGCAATTAATTTAAATTTAATTAGCTACTAATTATGTAAAACTCAACCGCACTTAATTTGCACTTAATTAGCTACTAATTATATAAAATTTACAAGTTATTCCGCCAAACTTTCGGTGATTGGCTCCGCTAGCTTCAGTTTACGTTAGCGGAAAATGTTATAAAAAAAATTTGTAATGTAATAAATTTATTTTTCTCGCAATCAATTTGCATTAATTAGCTGCTTATTATATCAAATTTACACCTTATTCCGTCAACCTTTCGCTGATTGGTTCCGCTAACTTCAGTCTCATTTTAGCGCAGAATCTCATAAAATAAAATTTTTTAAAGCTATCCGTTTTTTCTCGCATTAATTTGCACTTAATTAGCTACTTATTATGTAAAATTTTCACTTATTCCGCAAACCTTTCGCCGATTGGCTCCGCTAACTTCAGTCTTATTTTAGCGCAGAATCTCGTAAAATAAAAATTTTTAAAGCTATAAATTTTTTTCTCGCAATTAATTTGCACTTAATTAGCTACTAATTATGTAACATTTTTAACTTATTCCGCCAACCTTTCGCCGGTTGGCTCCGCTAACTTCAGTCTTATTTGAGCGTAGAATGTCATAAAAATTTTTTTAAAGCTATACATTTTTAGCTACTAATTATGTAAAACTCTCAACCGCAATCAATTTGCATTAATTAACTGCTTATTATATCAAATTTTCAACTTATTCCGCCTACCTTTCGCTAATTGGTTCCGCAAACTTCAGTCTTATTTTAGCGCAGAATCTCATAAAAAAATTTGTAATGCAATAAATTTTTTCCCGTAATTTGCAATTAAGTAGCTACTACTTATGTAAAATTTTCAAATTTTACCGCCAACCTTTCGCCGTTTGGTTCCGCTAATTTCAGTCTTATTTGAGCGCAGAATCTCATAAAAAAATTTGTAAAGCGATACATTTTTTTTCTCGCATTAATTTGCACTTAATTAGTTACTAATTATGTAAAATTTTCTACTTATTCCGACAACTTTTCGCCGATTGGCACCGCTAACTTCAGTCTTATTTTAGCGCAGAATCTCAAAAAAAAATTTTAATGCAATAAATTTTTTCCCGCAATTTGCAATTAATTAGCTACTACTTATGTAAAATTTTCAAATTATGCCGTCAACCTTTTGCCGTTTGGCTCCGGTAACTTCAGTCTTATTTTAGCGCAGAATCTCATAAAAAACAATATTGTAAAACTATACATTTCTTTTCTCGCATTAATTTGCACTTAATTAGCTACTAATTATGTAAAATTTTCTACTTATTCCGCCAACCTTTCGCCGATTGGCCCCGTTAAGTTCAGTCTTATTTTAGCGCAGAATCTCATAAAAAAAATTTGTAAAGCTGTAAATTTTTCCCGTATTTAATTAGCACTTAATTAGCTACTAATTATGTAAACTTTTCAACTCATTCCACCAACCTTTCGCGGCTAAAATAAGGGACGTTATTTATTTTCACATTATTCTTTCAATAATTTTCAATATGTTGTGAAATTTAAAAAAATAAAATATGTAACATAGTTTTAGGAGTAGTGAGAATAAAAGTTATCTTCATATAAAAAAAAATGGGTGTGTATAATTAAATTGTGGTAAATTTAATAACCACTACAAAGGAATTATAGAGCTTGTCATTGACATATTACAGTATAAAATAAATTTTTTTTTTTAATTCCCTCAGTCTTCTCAATATTATCTTAAAATTTAGAGGTGGTCTTTTAGAACTTTTCTAATTCGTATGGAACCGACCCGTCTTAACGTGCATATATACGCCTGGATTTATGTGTTTACATGTATACATATGAACACTTTATTAAAATAAAATAAAAGCTCCATCTTATCACTAAATTAGAAATTACATGTATTACATATCGAAAACATGTAAGGCGCTTATATTGAAATTTATTCAGCCCTATTCTGCATTTCGACTTGGATTGTAATTTTTTCGATTTGACAATTTTGGTATTCTGTGTTCCAATCTCTTTCGATCCAACTTCGAATCGTAGTTCCGTTTTTCTAAGTTGCAAATTAGTTGGCGGAAAAATATGTTCTTTTTATTTTTATATTAATTTATAACAGAATTTTAACAAAAATGTAAGTAAAACTTGTTAAGAAACGTAGAAGGCTTGATGATGATTGTTTTTTATGTTTCCAGGTCAAAAACAACATGTCGAAGTCGAAGTCCTTGGCCGTATTTGCCCCGAAAAAGTATCTAACACATACTTGAAAGCATCTTTATTAAGTCGAAAGTTTTTTTTGAACCTAAATAAGAAAATAAGTTATTAAACTTAACCACTTTTAAGTTTAATTTCTTACAATTCGTCACTCATCTCAAATGGATTACACAAATCTCGCAATATTTGCCTTTCCATTCTCGCCTGGCCATTTTTGTATGCGTTGCTTTCCAACTCCACAAATAATGCCGCGGCTATTGATTCCATTATAATAGCTATAATTTATGTCTGTTCGTTGGGTCCAGTTAATGCCAAAGCAAGCTGCCGGAGTAGAGGAAGGTGAAGCGAAAACGCAAACAATCCTTGCGGAAAGAATAAATAAATCTTCATAAAGTATTTTAGGCCAGTGCAATGAAATTAGCATCCTTAAAATTCAGAAAATGTCAACTATATTCGTGCAGGAATCCGTTTTAACAAACTTGGTTGCCACGGCAGGGAATTGGCAAAAAGAACGACAAAAACACACTTACAATTATGAAAGCACTTCACTCAAAAAAATATAACACTGCGGCAATATATTCTGTTGCTTTTTTTTGTACAAAATGGCGTGGATAATAAAATATAAACGTTTTTCAGTGTTTTTTACAAATTTTCTTTAATTTATTTTGTTCCAATGTTGACACATTCCGTACAAACAAGTAATTTCGAAAAATCATTTGCTCTTTCTCTTCTCGTTACGATTCCGTCGTAATGCAGAATACCCAACTTCGATTAAAGCGGAGCGTAGAACGGGAACGTAATCGAAATGCAGAATAGGGATGATTATATTTTGTAAATATCAGTTTCTTTTATTCTTCCATTATTAACTTTTTTTTAATCAGGGGATGTAATCTAGTGTATTCAAAATACTGTCATTAACTTAAGCCCACTTTCAAATTAATTACTTTTTTAAATAAACATGGCTATGTAAAATTTTGGACATTCGAGCGTATCATAAAAAAGTTGGAAATGCTTTCAATGGGTTTAAATTAGTGTTTTCAATTTCTACTCGAGAATGTTCGAATATGCTGAGGCTCAAAAAATTGTGAAACCGGGTTCGCAATACAATCTTATAGACGTAAACAATTTTTTATTTTTATAAAAAAAAATTTTTTTTTGGTTATTATTTATTTGGTATATTATTTATTTTACTACCTTTTAACATTTTTATTTAGAACATTAGAACATTTATTTATTTAAATATTTTCCTAGCACAACAATTTGGTAAATTTTTTTACAGTGCTAGTCAGGAATTTGTAAATAGTTAAATTTAAAATGAATTAATATGACAATAGAATTAACAACAAGTAATAAACAATACAACAATAATATTAGTAAAGATAAAAATAATACTTATACAAATATGATTATTAGACAATAGGGGGAAATGAAAAAGACAAACAAGATGACGAGGTAATACAATTTCATTAGCAAGAATACAAAAATAGTTTCGGCCTACAAATCATTGTAAAAAGAGGTTAGCTCATTTTTGAAGTACAGAGTATATCCTATTTGTCTAAGTCTTGCGGGAAGAGCGTTCCAAAGGCGTATGGAAGTAACGAAGAACTGTCGTCCAGAGATTAGAAAACGGTATCTTATGTGCGTGAGAAGAAGCACTGATCTCGATGAATTGAGAAACGTAAGCCTCTGATATACATAATCAGGTTCATTTGTATATATAATTTTGTGAAGAATAGTCAGTGCTTTAACTCTTAAAATATTTAGCAACCTTTCAACCAAATACATATCTAGCAATGTTTTTGTAAGCAACATTAAGTTTATTCATACACACATAGTCACAATTTGAGTAAATCTCAGATCCATAAAGTAGTGTAGGTATTAGGTACGCTTTCGCTAGAAGTAGTCTAATATGTAGGGGAGTGAAGTATTGACTTAGCCAGTGTACGAAGCATTCCATACACTTTTCCTACCATGATAAAAATGTGCTCTTTCCATGTTAAGGTCTTGTTAAAAACTACTCCTAGGTCTTTTGCAGCGCCAACGTATTCGATGACAGAATTGTCAATAACTATGTTGTGAAAAGCATGAGTAGAGAACGACTTTCTATTAATAACGGTGCATTTCGACTTTTTGGGGTTAAGACATAGTCCGTTCTTAGAAGCCCACACACCAATTTGATTCAAATCATAATTCAAATTATTTACACACAAAGCGGTACCATCACGGGGGCAACATGTGTACAATTGCACATCATCAGAATAAATATGGACGTTACAGAACTTAAGCACATTTGGCAAGTCATTGATGTACAGAACAAATAGCAGAGGGCCCAGAATAGAGCCTTGTGGGACGCCTCTGAAAACATGTAGGAAGTCAGACTTTCTACTGTCTAAGCAAATCGCCTGAGTCCTGTCGCCAAGATACGATCTAATAAGTGAAGTTACGTGACTCGAGAAATTAAATAAACTTTTCAGCTTCTTACAGAGTAGGGTGTGGTCGACAGAGTCAAAGGCTTTAGAGTAGTCAAGAAGGGTCAGAAAAAGAATATGATTATCATCAACTCCCTCTCGAATGTCTTCTATCACAGATAAAGTGCCCTTGTACAGCTTCTCTTTGACCGGAAACCGGACTGACAGTCAGTAATGAGCTTATTGTCATGAACATACCTCGAAATCTGCCCATGCAAAATTTGTTCAACGACCTTTGAAAGAAAAGGGAGTATGGCTATAGGCCGATACCCTTTATTTTGCTTACGAATTGGGATAACCTTAGCAGCTTTCCAGCATTTAGGAAAAATACCAGTGGTCAGGATAGAGTTGACCAAATAAGTTAAATGGGGAAGGCTAATGGGAAGAATGATCTTTAAGAATTTGGCATTTATACCATCAAACCCCATGGCATTCGACTTCACAGAAAGTAGGGCTTGCAGTACATCACAGTCATCGATACATAAACGCAAAAGGACTGGAATCTATATTAGCACACTCAGGGTAGCTATCTGTACAGATATTAGCGGCTGAAGTTGGTAGTCTTACGAAGCTAGCATTTAGTTCGTTAATGTTAACGTCAGCAATATCAGACAGTTCTTCTTTGGACTTAACGATCCTGATTTTCTTGATGTTGCTCCATTTTTCTCTGGTACTCAAGGCATCACTGAACTTATACTTATAATAATTTGCCTTGGCCGACCTTATAGCTTTGTTGACAGTAAGGCGAGTTGTTTTGTAGAAGGTAAGCGTTTCTGCAGTTCTGTACCTTTTCCAGCGAGACTATGCAAGCTTCATATTCGCAAAGAAAACAAAAACTTATCGCAAAAATAATTGCAGGATGATTCGGAGGTAGTCCCAAAACGATCATGAAATTGATTCCAAAGCTGCTCCCAAATATCTTTAACTGATCCTGAAGATAATCCTAAAATAGTCCAGAAACTATCTCGAAAATCATCCTGCAATAATCCGGAGATAGTCCGAAAACAGTGCCAGCTTTTTCCCAAAAGAGATCCAGAAACAATCCAAAATAGTTCCGAAACGTCCACGAAATTCTCTTGCACACAATCCAAAAGCAGCCGCAACATGATCGCGAATACGATACTGAAATTACCCTGAAACAATCTAAACAAGTAAGAACGGGACTGTCTTCGACTGTGCCGAAGACTTCATACCTTTCATGAATGGGCCTGAACAATAATCTTATCCCGTTCGTAATCTCCGAATAATCGGATGTATAAGATAAGAAATATATAGTGAACAGATCTACATACCTTAACGATTTTTAAGATAAATATAAAATAAAAAACAGGTAGGTACTTTGTGTGAGGATGCAAAGTTTCAGGTTTTTTGTGGTCTGCGTGTAAAAACTATGACTACGAATCACGTATTTCAACAATATATGACGTAGACGTAACTATTTGATGAAATTTGATGAATTTTGAAGCTTCTAGCCGTAAAAAAGGGGCAAAAATGACAGTTTATATGAAGTATATAATATATATACCACCGATCTCAATGATTTTTTCAGACATCAGTATATGCTATACACGTAAGCATTTGGTGAAATTTGAAGCTTCTAGCTGTTAAAATGGGGCCGAAATCGTAAAAAAATATATATATACTATATATATATACTATATATACCATCATATATATATTATATATATCACCGATCTCTATGATTTTTTGACACAAGAATACATACTATATACGTAAGCAATCGGTGAAATTTGAAGCTTATAGCTGTTAAAATGGGGTAGAAATTGCGAAAAGTTTCTTATCTGAACAATCGGTTGTATGAGATATATACTATATATACAACCGATCTCTATGATTTTTTCAGACAACAATATATGCTATATACGTAAGCAATCGGTGAAATTTGAAGCTTATAGCTGTTAAAATGGGGTAGAAATTGCGAAAAGTTTCTTATCTGAACAATCGGTTGTATGAGATGTATACTATATATACAACCGATCTCTATGATTTTTTCAGACAACAATATATGCTATATACGTAAGCAATCGGTGAAATTTGAAGCTTATAGCTGTTAAAATGGGGTAGAAATTGCGAAAAGTTTCTTATCTGAACAATCGGTTGTATGAGATATATACACTATATACAACCGATCTCTATGATTTTTTCAGACAACAATATATGCTATATACGTAAGCAATTGGTGAAATTTGAAGCTTATAGCTGTTAAAATGGGGCAGAAATTGCGAAAAGTTTCTTATCTGAACAATCGGTTGTATGAGATATATACTATATATACAACCGATCTCTATGATTTTTTCAGACAACAATATATGCTATATACGTAAGTATTCGGTGAAACTTGAAGCTTCTAGCTGTTAAAATGGGGCTAAAATTTGCGAAAATATATATATATATATATATACTATATATATATATACTATATATACCACCATATATATACTATATATACCACCGATCTTTATGATTTTTTCAGACCACAATATATGCTATATACGTAAGCATTCGTTGAAATTTGAAGCCTCTAGCTCTTAAAATAGGGCAGTAACTACGAAAAGTTCCTTATCTGAACAATCGGTTGTGGGGGATATATACTATATATACGACCGATCTCATCAATTTTTTCAGGCAAAAATATGTGCAATATACGAAAGTATATGGTGCAGTTTGAAGCTTCAATCCGTTAAATTGGGTAAGATATTACAAAAATCCTCTTTTTCTGAAAAATCGGTTGTATGGAGGATATATGCTATAGTGGTCCGATCCGGTCGGTTCCGACAAATGTCTAATCGGACACCCAAATACACCCGTTCACCAAATTTTATCAAGATATCTCAAAAATTGAGGGACTAGTTTGCATACAAACAGACAGACGGACAGACGGACATGGCTAAATCAACTCAGCTCTTCAACCTGATTATTTCGGTATACTTAATGGTGGGTCTATCTATTTTCCTTTAAGGACTTACAATTTTCTTTTTTTATTTTTTTTTTACTTACAATTTTCGGTTTCGTGACGAAATTAATATACCATTTCATTCTCATGAAAGGTATAAAAATAGGTAGGTAATCTGTGTGAGGATGCAAAGCTTCACGTTTTTTGTGGTCTGCATGTAAAAACTATGGCTACGAATCACGTATTTCAAAAATATATGACGTAAACGTAACTATTTGATAAAATTTTATGAATCTTGAAGCTTCTAGCCGTAAAAAAGGGGTCAATATGACAGTTTATATGAAGTATATAATATATATACCACCGATCTCTATGATTTTTTCAGACAACAATATATGCTATATCCGAAAGCATTTTGTGAAATTTGAAGCTTCTAACTGTTAAAACGGGGCAGAAATTGCGCAAAGTTTCTTATCTGAACAATCGGTTGTATGAGATATATACTATGTATATCACCGATCTCAATGATTTTTTCAGACATCAATATATGCTATACACGTAAGCAGTTGGTGAAATTTGAAGCTTCTAGCTGTTAAAATGGGGTAGAAATTGCGAAAAGTTTCTTATCTGAACAATCGGTTGTATGAGATATATACTATATATAGAACCGATCTCTATGATTTTTTGGGACAACAATATATGCTATATACGTAAGCAATCAGTGAAATTTGAAGCTTATAGCTGTTAAAATGGGGTAGAAATTGCGAAAAGTTTCTTATCTGAACAATCGGTTGTATGAGATATATACTATATATAGAACCGATCTCTATGATTTTATCAGACAACAATATATGCTATATACGTAAGCAATCGGTGAAATTTGAAGCTTATAGCTGTTAAAATGGGGTAGAAATTGCGAAAAGTTTCTTATCTGAACAATCGGTTGTATGAGATATATACTATATATACAACCGATCTCTATGATTTTGTCAGACAACAATATATGCTATATACGTAAGCAATCGGTGAAATTTGAAGCTTATAGCTGTTAAAATGGGGTAGAAATTGCGAAAAGTTTCTTATCTGAACAATCGGTTGTATGAGATATATACTATATATACAACCGATCTCTATGATTTTTTCAGACAACAATATATGCTATATAAGTAAATATTCGGTGAAATTTGAAGCTTCTAGCTATTAAAATGGGGCTAAAATTTGCGAATATATATATATATATATACTATATATATATACTATATATATATACTATATATATATACTATATATACCACCATATATATACTATATATACCACCGATCTTTATGATTTTTTCAGACAACAATATATGCTATATACGTAAGCATTCGCTGAAATTTGAAGCCTCTAGCTCTTAAAATAGGGCAGTAATTACGAAAAGTTCCTTATCTGAACAATCGGTTGTGGGGGATATATACTATATATACGACCGATCTCATAAATTTTTTCAGGCAACAATATGTTCAATATACGAAAGTATATGGTGAAGTTTGAAGCTTCAATCTGTTAAATTGGGTAAGATATTACAAAAATCCTCTTTTTCTGAAAAATCGGTCGTATGGAGGATATATGCTATAGTGGTACGATCCGGTCGGTTCCGACAAATGTCTAATCGGACACCCAAATACACCTGCTCACCAAATTTTATCAAGATATCTCAAACATTGAGGGACTAGTTTGCATACAAACAGACAGACGGACAGACGGACAGACGGACAGACGGACATGGCTAAAACAACTCAGCTCTTCAACCTCATTATTTCGGTATACTTAATGGTGGGTCTATCTATTTTCCTTTAAGGACTTACAATTTTCGGTTTCGTGACGAAATTAATATACCATTTCATTTTCATGAAAGGTATAAAAATAGGTAGGTAATCTGTGTGAGGATGCAAAGCTTCACGTTTTTTGTGGTCTGCATGTAAAAAGTATGACTACGAATCACGTATTTCAAAAACATATGACGTAAACGTAACTATTTGATGAAATTTGATGAATTTTGAAGCTTCTAGCCGTAAAAAAGGGGCAAAAATGAGAGTTTATATGAAGTATATAATATATATACCACCGATCTCTATGATTTTTTCAGACAACAATATATGCTATATACGCAAGCATTTTGTGAAATTTGAAGCTTCTAGCTGTTAAAACGGGGCAGAAATTGCGCAAAGTTTCTTATCTGAACAATCGGTTGTATGAGATATATACTATATATACAACCGATCTCTATGATTTTTTCAGACAACAATATATGCTATATATTTAAGCATTTGCTGAAATTTGAAGCTTCTAGCTGTTAAAATGGGGAAGAAATTGCGAAAAGTTTCTTATCTGAACAATCGGTTGTGTGAGATATATACTATATATACAACCGATCTCTATGATTTTTTCAGACAACAATATATGCTATATACGTAAGCAATCGGTGAAATTTTAAGCTTATAGCTGTTAAAATGGGGTAGAAATTGCGAAAAGTTTCTTATCTGAACAATCGGTTGTATGAGATATATACTATATATACAACCGATCTCTATGATTTTTTCAGACAACAATATATGCTATATACGTAAGCAATCGGTGAAATTTGAAGCTTATAGCTGTTAAAATGGGGTAGA
Source organism: Eurosta solidaginis (assembly GCF_040869045.1). Lineage (NCBI taxonomy): Eukaryota > Metazoa > Arthropoda > Insecta > Diptera > Tephritidae > Eurosta > Eurosta solidaginis. The sequence goes on from NC_090321.1 coordinate 206,196,832, forward strand.
AATTACGAAAAGTTCCTTATCTGAACAATCGGTTGTGGGGGATATATACTATATATACGACCGATCTCATCAATTTTTTCAGGCAACAATATGTGCAATATACGAAAGTATATGGTGAAGTTTGAAGCTTCAATCTGTTAAATTGGGTAAGATATTACAAAAAACCCCTTTTTCTGAAAAATCGGTTGTATGGAGGATATATGCTATAGTGGTCCGATCCGGTCGGTTCCGACAAATGTCTAATCGGACACCCAAATACACCCGCTCACCAAATTTTATCAAGATATCTCAAAAATTGAGGGACTAGTTTGCATACAAACAGACAGACGGACAGACGGACAGACGGACATGGCTAAATCAACTCAGCTCTTCAACCTGATTATTTCGGTATACTTAATGGTGGGTCTATCTATTTTCCTTTAAGGACTTACAATTTTCGGTTTCGTGACGAAATTAATATACCATTTCATTTTCATGAAAGGTATAAAAATAGTCCCGAATTTATTAGTAGTTACTCGAACACGATTCCGAAACAGTCCCGAAAAGACACCGAAAACAATTTAAATTTTTCCCAAATCCATCCATAAAACAATTTCGGAATGATCCCGTAAGCATTTCTGGAATGATTCCGAAGTAGTAACAAATGATCCCGAAAGCCGAAATTACACCGAACTTATTCTGTAATCAATTCCAAAATTATTCAGTAACAATCACGCAACTGCAATAGTTTTGGAAGGATCCAGCAACGGGTGGTCCGGAAAATTGTGTCGAAATTATCCCTGAAAGAATCTGAAATTATTCCGATATAGCCCAGAAACAAATCAACACAAAAATATTCTGAAATACCCAACAGCCATTGGAAAATGTTGCAGGCCTAACATGGCCCCATATGACGTCGAAACACCATTTACATAAGGACGATAATGAGATGCTAAGTTCCTGCTAATTTTTTCCCAAGTTGTAGCATCAGCGGACCAAAGCTCGACTGCACCTCCAAAACGGATACGCGGACAACTCCCTAAGTTCTTTGAAAATATCCGGCTACACTCAGCCGTGTGAAGGTAGATTCGATTTTTTTTTTTTGGATGAGTGCATCGGACATATATTAGGCCTGAAAGGCATGTAACACATAATGTTTATTTGCATAAAAAATGTATATGTACATCTTTGAAATTAGAGTAAAAATAGCTTCCAAGCTCTAATTGTCAACCCCATCCACCTGTTTATTTAGGAGGCGAGGCTTTGTCTCATTCGGCTCATTGATACTGGGTCAAAACGCGTTTGACACATCTCTCCAAAATTTCTGGACGCTAGTTAAAGGCCGACCCTTGTTATATAACCCGCATGCGATGAGTCCGTGGATGACACTAACCAAATTTTCAATTTTAATGTGGAACCTACGCCTTTAGCACGGGCATCCCTATGGTCCAACCCGAATGCAACTGCTTGTTCCCGTGGCGTCCCGTCAGGGGACTTTCATGACAATATGTGAGTCGCCGCACTTATTGGGCGAAGATCAGGGGAGAAGAGGGGACGTCTCCAAATTTTTCTTAGTTCTTATATTCTGTCAAAGTTTTTTCGCTTCTAAAAAACTTCTTATTAAAATTTTAGAATATCCAAATCTGCTATTAACATATCCGTATTTTCACAGCTTGGCGCGAATTTCGGTCAAAATCTGGAACAGCGGTCGGCAGCTTATACGCGTCCAAAATATCGGGAGGTGTCAAACGTCGCGTACTGGCCTAGACAACAATAATCTGAAGGCGGAAAGGTTTGAGCTCAGCCCGAAGATATTTGCAGTTTAAGTAGGCAATTTTCATAAGGTTGTTGTAATTTTGTTGTACACAGGAAAAAACGTGTACAGAGAGATTTGATTCACACACAATTGGTGTACCGTCCGGGGTAATTTTTTATAAGCACGGCCCCACCCCAGCGGGTTAGGGGACTTAGAATATACCCGCGGCATGTATGCCTGTCGTAAAAGGCGACTAAACTACCACATTGATTTAAGGGGTTGTGCAGCGCAACCCTTTCAAGGGGTTGACTGCGCAATATATAGCTTCTCCAACCCAATTGTCAACCTCACCTACCCGTGGTGAATCCTGTTTCTTTAACAGCCGAGGATCTTGTGACCGCAAGTTGCTTATGAATCTAGGGGTGGAAGGGCGTTATGACGTAGAAGGTTTCATGGGGTCATACCAAATCGTTCCAGAGATGGTCGGGCTAGTACCTTAATGGTGCTTATTACCGGAACGTACCGGCTCTGCATCCGGCAAAGGAACATCAACATCGATAATAATCCCAAAGGCCTTCGGGGAGTATCCCTATCGCTACAACAAGGATACCACCCCGGGTTTCGGAACGCTCTGGAGGCATTTTTGAGTTTTTTGGAAATATGCTCCTATGTTTGTATGTTTAATGGTGTGATCAATTTTACTTAAGATTTTTTTTAAGAATTCATGAGCTTAACACCGGTAAATAATAATTGTTATTCAATTATTATTTTTGTTTATTGGGAAAAACTGAAAAGAAGGAAATATTTACTGTTGTTGTTGTTGTTGTAGCAGTGCTTAGCCCCACCTAATAGCTGCGGCCGATCACAAATTGTCATCAATATCCTCTAACGGGAGTCCAAGGAAACTTGCTGTTTCAACAGGGGTGGATCATAATAAAAGGGGTGTTAGAGGCGTTGGTTCCACATTACAATTAAAGAGATGGTTGGTGTCATATGGGGACACATTGCAGGCGGGGCATACATTTTGTATGACGGGGTTGATTCTGGGTAGGTAAGAGTTTAGCCTGTTACAGTATCCAGAACGAAGTTGAGCTAGAGTGACTCGCGTTTCCTTGGGGAGTATGCGTTCCTCTTCCGCAAGTTTTGGGTACTGTTCTTTGAGAACTGGATTCACCGGGCAATTCCTGGCATAGAGGTCCGACGCCTGTTTGTGGAGTTCACTGAGGACCTGCTTGTGTTTTTTTGCTTCATACGGCCGAGTTCTCAGGTGCCGTCTTTCCTCATAATGCTTACGGAGATTACTCCTTAAGCCCCTAGGCTGTGTTGGCTCATCAATCAGATGTCTGTTGGGATGCCCAGGTTTCTGGGTATTCAACAGGAACGGTTTGGTTAGCAACTCATTTCTCTCCTTGATGGGAAGTATTCTCGCCTCATTATGTAGATGGTGTTCTGGGGACATAAGAAGGCAGCCCGTGGCGGTTCTGAGAGCAGTATTTTGGCAGGCCTGTAGCTTCTTCCAGTGGGTAGTTTTTAGGCTTGGCGACCATATAGGGGACGCGTAGCATGCAATCGGCTGGCCAAGTTCTTTGTATGTGGTACTGAGCGTTTCTTTGTATTTTCCCCAAGTACTACCAGCAAGGGTTTTGAGGATTTTTTTACGGCTATGGATTTTCGGTACAATTGCGGCTGCATGCTCATCAAAATGTAGATCCTGATCAAACGTCACAACCAAGATTTTGGGGTGTAGGATAGTCGGTAGCGTAGTGCCATCGACGTGGATGTTCAAAATCGTCGATATTTGGGACTTCCATGTTGTAAATAAGGTCACGGAGGATTTAGTCGGTGATAATGCCAGGTTTAGCGAGGCGAAAAAACTGGAGAGATCAGGGGGATAGCCGTTTATTCTGTTGCAAAGCTCATCGATCTGTGGGCCTGGCCCTGTGGCCATTATTGTGCAGTCATCGGCGTAGGAAACGATAGTAACTCCTTCTGGTGGCGAACGTAGCTTAGATATGTAGAAATTAAACAAAAGTGGGGATAGGACACCACCCTGTGGCACCCCTTGTTTAATAATTCTTGGTTTCGATGTTTCGTTTCCAAATTGCACCGATGCCTGCCGACCACCCAGATAATTTTCGGTCCACCTTTTAAAGCATGGGGGAAGGGTAGACCCTTCCAGGTCTTGCAGTAACGTGCCATGATTGACCGTATCAGAAACTTTTGATAGGTCTAGCGCAACGAGCACTGTTCTATGGTGGGGGTTTTGATTTAAACCGCAATTTATCTGGGTGCTAATGGCATTTAGCGCGGTGGTGGTGCTATGGAGTTTTCTGAAGCCATGCTAATGACAGGCTGGCTGCAAATTTGCTTTGAAGTAGGGGAGCAAAATACCTTCAAGCGTCTTGGCTACTGGCGATAGGAGAGATATCGGGCGATATGACTCTCCTATGTTAGCTGGTTTCCTAGGCTTTAGTAGCGGGATCACCTTGGCCATTTTCCATTTCTCGGGAATGACAAAGGTGGAAAGAGACAGGTTGAAGACATGCGCTAAATATTTGAAACCCTCTTTCCCTAGGCTTTTAAGCATCGCATGGCTATGCCGTCCGGGCCCTCTGCTTTGGATGTTTTAGCATGACCGATGGCATCCTCAACCTCTTTGGCGGTGATGGTAATTGGTGACGCGCTGAACTTATGTTTATGTGCGTGTCTGTTGGCCCTCCGTCAATTTTTGGCGACCGTAGAATGTATTATATATTGTCGGCAGAAAGCGCTCGCGCATTTTTTCGCATCCGACAGCACTTTATCGCCAAAGGCGATGGAAACTTTGTCATTGTGCCTAGACGGATTCGATAGGGACTTTATGGTTGACCAAAGTTTACCCACACCGGCAGAGGTTACAACCGCTTACGTGCTCCTCCCATTTCGCCCGCTTGTGTTCATCCACAAGCAATCTGATGCGTTGGTTTATCTCCCTTATTTGGGGGTCGCCGGGATCGAACTATCTTATAAGGTCACATTCTCTCGCTAAATTTGCGGCCTCCGCCGGAAAGTGGGGCCGAATTTCGGGAATTCTACCGGCGGGAATGAAGCAAGCCGAGGCGGATTCAATGACATTGCGGATTCAATGACCTTGCGGAAAGCACGCTCCCCTTGGCGGGCATTAGTCGGGATAGGGAGGGCAGCAAAGCGGTTGTCTGTAAAGGATTTGTATTCGTCCCACTTTCCTTTTTTAAGGTTAATGAAAGTGCGTTTTTCTGTGACGATGAAGTCGGCGGTACGCTCAAGCGAAGTAAGTATAGGCAGGTGGTCGGATGCCAATGTTACCATCGGCTGCCAGTTGACGCAGTTTACGAGTTCTGCGCTCACGATTGATATATCCGGCGAACTGTGACAGCTTCCTACCATACGTGTGAGGGAGTCTCCGTTTATTGTGCAGAACGTCGTTTCTTCTATTTGATCCGCCAACATCTCACCCCTACTGTCCGCCCACAAGTTTGAATACCATAGATGTTGTTGTTGTTGTTGTAGCGATAAGGTTGCTCCCCGAAGGCTTTGATGTAATGGTCCTTTGCCGGATACAGATCCAGGTACCACAGCACCATTAGGTACTAGCCCGACCATCTCGGGAACGATTTATGTAGTCACATTAAACCTTCAGGCCATCCCCTCCCTCCCCACCCCCAAGTTCCTTGAGGAGCTTGGGGTCGCCAGAGCCTCGTCTGTTAGTGAAACAGGATTCGCCACGGATAGGTGAGGTTGACAATTGGGTTTGGAGAAGCTATATATTGCGCTGGCAACCTGAAGGGTTGCGCTACACAGCCCTTTGAATCTGGTATTTTAGTCGCCTCTTACGACAGGCATACCTACCGCGGGAATATTCTGGCCCCCTAACCGGCTGGGGTGAATGCCATTGATCGTGATGGGCATTGAAATCGCCTGAGATAATGCGAATGTTGGCAGTGAGTAAGGCGCTGATATTAGGGCGGTATCCACTGGGGCAACATGTGGCAGGAGGTATGTAGATGTTGATGATTTCTAGATTTGCATCGCCTGACCGGACAGATAAGCCTTGAAGTTCTAAGACACTGTCCCTGCGGCCGATGTCAGGATCAAATGTATGATATTGCACAGAGTGATGTATGATAAACGCGAGGCCGCCTCCATTTCCGCTCTCGCGATCTTTTCTATGGACATTATACCCAGAACAGGTCTGCAGAGCAGATCTTGCTGCGAATATCTCCGTGATCTTCTCAGTTAATACATTACAGTTTAACTGCAGAATTCTGAAGTGCATGGGGGAGACGTCGTCACTCTGGGAGTAAACGACGGGTGACTACGCCTGGGTTGTGGAAGGCTAGGACGCAACTGCTGTTGTGGCCCTGCGACTGGACGTCCTTGGGTAAGCATTGGGGTGCCCGGTGTATTTGGGTATGCGGCCTGGCAACATGGCGCAATGAAACTCGTCGGGCGGTTGTCGTCACGGAGACCAGAACATCTAGGAAAGTGGCACCGTCTATGGCAGAAACTGCATTAGGCGGATGTCGCAACATATATATTCTGTGCTTGCAAACGGTGCAAAGGGAGGTAGGGACTAAGAGTCTGTTTCCCTGACCTACACAATTGCAGCCGGAAAAGAGGGGGGAGAAGACGGGGGCAGGGGCTGATGCTCGGCATTGCTCCCGACTCTACTGCGGAGATTGAAGGTATGAGTGGGAGCAGCCGTATGAGTTAGTGGCGCCGCGGAGTGCGAGCAGCAACGGGTCTAGCCCAGAACAACCTGTCCGATGCAATCATTCCTTACACGAGACACACTGACAAGAGTATGACCGTCCTAAAAAGATTCTTTTCCGGCAGATGCAGCAAAACAATTTCTCAGGACCGGGGTCGGGAGACGTACCCGGATTGGGTTCGATACCTTCCCGGAGCAAGAGAATATGGAGCAGTCCCGCTACAAGGAGCTGCTGGGAGGATGACAATTTGTGGGAGGGACGCAACAAATTAAATGGGGTTACACCGAAATGACAGTCCTTGGTCGGGAAAAATCCAGAGTAGCTCCGGTACATAGAACCGTCTGCCTTGGGAAGCGGGAAACATATACTGGCATATTGCGATGGTACCATTTCGAAAACCGCCACGTCATCATCGTCAGGAAATTTCGTAATGTTTTTATTTATTTCAACAGGTTTCACCGGATAAAACTGAAATTAGTAAAGAAAGCAAATGCAACACAATAGCCCAATAGTTAGGCGAATGTGATTTCAGCAGTTTGACCGTGGTTCGCTCCCCGGTGATACTTGTTGAAATAAAAAAAACCATTACGAAATTTCCTGACGATGATGACGTGGCGGTTTTCGAAATGGTACCATCGCAATATGCCAGTAAATGTTTCCTTCTTTTCAGTTTTTCCCAATAAACAAAAATAATAATTGAATAACAATTATTATTTACCGGTGTTAAGCTCATTAGTTCTTAAAAAAATCTTAAGGAAATATCTTTCGACAAAAATAAATCTAAAATTTAATTTCCGCTTCCGGATTCGTCGTCCTGGGTTCAAAACGTGTCTTTTGACACCTCTCCCGATATTTTTGGACGAGTTTTAGCAGTTGCAATATTTTTGGACCCTATTATAGACATTCAGCCAGATTTCCTACTTTGATTTTTGTTTACTAATAGCTCAAAACCCAAAAAAAGAATCTTCATTTGTAGTGTATACACACCCATCTAAACATTCGTATGATTAAGCGTGCAATGTAGAAACAAAAGGAGTGCATTCCACTGCTTCTAAACTGCAGATTCCCAACTTTGCTCAACAGTTATCAACAAAAAACAGAAATGTTATAACATGTGCATATTCTACTAAATAAAAGCATTAACTGATATAGGCAACAAAGATTATTGGTAACTCAAACTCACTACAGCATTCCTCACTTCCATCGCAACTTTTCATTTCGGCTGCTTATTGCTTTACTGCTTATTTTATGGGTTTTTTTCATCTACACACTTTATACACTTAACACAATAAATTTAACGTCCACACAAACTGTTTAAAAATATAAAATAAAATAATAAAACTAAATAATTGTTATCAGTAAACACGTCACGCGTTTTGATATGAGCATCCCCAATGGCATTGAAAATACAAACAGCTGTTTTGCTTTTAGTGCAGGGCGATGACTAATCGATAAGCCTAATGTAATATGACGGCCACACGGGGCCGAGTTCAGGCTCGAGACAATTCACTTCGTTCGCAATTTGCTTTCTCCCTCCCGCACTAACCGCGGTAACACTAACCTCTTTTTATTTTTATGATATTTTAAAAATATCAAAAGCTAGACGATTCAGTACATAATGCAACTACGATCATAATGTTATGACAAGCAAAATGTTTGGTAAAAATAGACGAAATTGTTTAAGGGCCATGCCGACCTTTATACACAAGGGTTTTTGAAAGGATCGTATGCGAATACTTATGTGAAAAATTATTTCATACCAATGGTATATAATTCCGGAGTCATAATAAAAAGATATAATAAAAAAGTAGATGTGAGTTTAATCACCCCTTTTTTGATCCAGCGATTTCTCATGTTTCGACTTTACCCAACAAAAGTTTTTAACCTATGTATATACAACTTTCAAATCAGAAATTTTTCCGTTAAAAGTTGGCAAAAACTTCGTTTGTTCGGGATCTTGATTAACACAAACAACAACATCAACCTTGAAAGGTTATGCACTGGCTATGAAAGTATTTTTTTCGTAACCCCCCTACGGAAGCGGAGGCAGAGGGCAGCTTCCACTCCCCTAAAATAATTAGGAGGTGAACGATTTAAACTTCCTTGGTGTTACCAATTGGCGCCAGTTAGCACAGCGAAAAAGAGACTGGCAGGTCTTCTTGGATAGCCATAACCGTTGCAACGCCAATTAAATAAGTGAATAAGTACAATTCAAAAAGCAATATATGAAAACTTAACGAACGGTACAATTGAAGCTCAGAGCTGAGTATATAATATTCAGTTACACCTCCGATATCTATAAGAGCACTTTTACATTATACAGTTCTTAAGTTCAATTCTACCTGCGTTTTAATTGGTGCTTTAATTTTGTTTATATCCGTAAATTTTTTCTTCATCGAATATGTGATGTATAAAAAATAGCTGAAAAGGAGAATGAGAATGGTGTAGCGAGAAACTAACGAAATTGTTCTCCTCTCGTTCCCTTCGGCAGACCTTAATTCAGAAATTGAATAATGTTAAAGATCTTTTGAATGCAGTCAGGTGTTCTGGTTTTTTAAATATCATTCATTAACATTTGGTTCACATGTCCGTATAATTAGTTTCGTATAATTTATTTAATAATTTGGGAAAAATTAACACATCAGGACGGACAAGGCGACAGCTGTTTCGATTATACCTTGTAAATCTCTTCAAAGCCTTTTCTCCCGGGAGTGGGAGTCGAACCCGCACTCCTACGATAGTTGAAATGGTTACAAACGCATTCAGCTACGTCATGCCTTAGTTGTTGTAAAGTTTTTCCCAATTGCCATCTTTCGCATATATTATCTTCCACACATCATATACTTCGTATGTATGTATGTATGTATGTATTTATTTGAAAATTTGTTCCTAGCACAACAATTTTGACAAATTATTTAACAGTGCTAGTCATGAATAGCATGAGCTATAAAAATTGAATTTTTATAATAATAATAAATTAGATTAATCAAATTA